>NC_079298.1:16036656-16640197 GCF_023638135.1 Falco biarmicus | reverse complement strand
TGGTGATGCATTTCCCGGCTGTGTTTTCTTAATAAATATCTTTCTTTTTTTTGTTTTGAAATTTGGAAAAGTGCTGCCTGGAAGTTTTTCTTTCCCCTTAATCAAGTGCTTTGCTAAGCTGTTTTCCTTCTGTCTTATCTCTTGCTTGGGACCAAAATGTTTAGATTTCAGTGGTGACGTCTCACTCGTTCGCATCCTGTCAGATGGGAGACTTGGGTTGCTTGAGTTCATGGTATGGCTGACCAGAGCTCTGTGTGACTGGGACTGAAAATGGGGTTATTGTTTTATTCCCTTCTATTCAGTGTCTGTAGTTCAGTTTTCCAGAGAATTCATCCAGTCGTCACTCCTCACCTCCAAAGCCAGTCCAAGAACTCCAGTAGACAACCTCCAACCTGGATTTTTTTTTCCATTTTATTGTCTCTGAAGTTACTTGGCTACAGTCTGTCTCCTTCAGCTTTGCTTTTTTAACAGCTCATCAGGCCAGGTGCTCAGCTGGTGAATTAATGCCACGTTCCTGGGAGGAAGGCACAAAGGGAACCGTGGCATGCTCTAGGTGCAAGGAGGTCACGGTCTGCTTCCCTGAACAGTGAGTGGCAGCTCCCGGTCCCTGGTGCCTGAGCTGTGATGTGGGTTACGCTCTTCACCTGCACCCCTGACAAGTACCCTGAAACCCCACTCCCCACATCAGCAGGGGATGCCTGGCCAGCTATGAGTTTTGCTTGTAACAGAAGGGGTGAATGTTCATAGCATTCACAGGTCTGCCCCTTGTGACCTGGTCAGGAAAGGGGTGTCAGCCAGACAATAGATAACTACTTTGGGATTTGGACACCCAAACTGAAGCTCCCCACTTGCAGCTGCAGAGCTCTCGTTTCTTGCTTGAGCCTCCACTGGTCAGTGCAGCTCTGGGTTCTCCACTGGGGGAAAAGTGGGGGCACATTGCCGCTTTCTGAGATGCATGTAGACCCCTCCTCTCCAGAGTAGGAGGGGAAGTAGTACTGGGGAAAAGTGGGACAGGGCCACTCAACAGCTATTTATTACCCCTTTTCCCTCTATTTCACTAATTTAATTACCCTGTTCCTTTTTAATCTCAAATTCCTGCAGATGCTTGTCTGGGTAAATGGTTTGTTTCCAGTCAAGGACTAGCACTTTTAAAGATTTCCCCCCTACCCCACCCTCTGCCCCCTTATTCTCTTATTCTTCACATATAAGTGATCACAAATTACAGATTTTCTTCTTTTGATACTTCACAAGTGTTGAAAAGGCAGGTTGTTCTGTGTGCTAAACAAAAGACAATTTCATCGCTGTCACTTACCCAATAATAAATGCTTTTCATGTTTAATTTGTAATGTCTGAAAATATCAGCAAGAGGTGAGGGAAGCAGTTTAGATAATATATTAACCTCTCCGAACCTTGTCCATTCTCTGAAACTCAACCTGACGGTGTTTTGAGTATGTAGGAACATGCCTTTCCTTCTTTTAGACTGTTCTGCTCTGTTCCTTAAACTGAGACTAAGGGATTTTTTTGTTGTGAGGTCTTTTAGTTCAGCCAGACATGAATGAAAAGGTGATCTGAAATTGTTTCTGCACATACACTTGGCCCATGATGTGAGAGAAAACATTTGCTTGCTGAACTAAGGACTTTTGAGAGTCCAGCTAGCTGCAGAGCCATCAAGTTCAAACTGCTCAAAAATTCCTGCCAAGCTACAAAAACATCCCAAGAAAGCATTATGAAAAGCTCTTGGAGGCAGAGTTATGAAATTTTAACATGACAGAGCTTGCAGTGGCAAGGTTTCCTATGCAGCAACTGTATAGTCCCCTGCCCAGTGCAGGACAGAGATGAATCAGGCCCATTACGAAAGCAATGCATATTTAAATGAGATTTCCAGCCCAGTTCTACAGTCTCAAGTGGTTTTTCAAAGCATCTGCTCTTTCATGCTGATTTAGACCAAACTCGAATGCTGAATCTTTGGAGAATCATAAACAAATTGTGTTAAATTACCATTAATGGAAACACATCACACGGAAGGAAAGGCAAGGTTGTTAATGGTATCGCTGCTCTTAGCTCGGGCTCTGATGGTGTAGATGCGCAGTCCTGCAGCACAGAAGTAATGTATGTAAGATCACCCACTGTTCTGAGACCTCCAGACAAGCTAAGCACAGCGGGGTGAGTAGCGCTGGAATTTGTTTTACAGGAAGCCTTTCATTTCCTTGCTTTTGAGGGGTTAAGTGAGGCACTTCAAGTAGTGTTCTCCCACGAGGGTTACACTCGGGAAGGGTAGTTTTAGTTTCCCCCGGGGGCTCTGTAGCAGCTTTGGCAGCAGAGGCGGCTGTCGAAAAAGAACAGCCGGATGCAATGAATCAACGTATTCCCCAGCCGCTCCGGCTGCGTTGCCTTCCCAGCCAGTGCTGTCCACTCCTCAGACTACTGTGTCCAGTCCTGGTCCCCAGCCCTGCACTGCTGGTTTTGATAGACAGCTATGCCCCAGAGGCCTCTGACCTTGGCTTCAAAGGGCCTGGATTGGGGTAAAATTAATTGTGAATGTTTTAATTGCTGCTTTTTGTGTCATCTGTGGAGAGCACGGACTACAATGTGAATGTATTGTAGTATCCAGTGATGGCCTCAGTATGAGCTGGTCATGGACCTTAGTAACATCAAGTATTTGTTACACTTATGAAAATCCCACCATCATGCCTATGCCTCTTCAGGCATGGCTTTTGGGAACAGTTATCAACTCAAGCTCTGGTCAGGAGTTCTTAATTTATTAAAATCCTTCTCTGGAATGTCAAGGTGTCAAAAGAGTTCACCTCCAACAGCCAGGTTGCTGCTGCTCTGAGAAGCCCCTTGGCTCTCTGGCCAGCCTGGCTCGCTGTCCAGGTCAGAGCCCACAAAGCACCCTGGCCCCAGCATGGATTACCCGGTGTGGGAGCCAGGACTGCAGCCCCTGCCAAAGAAACAGAGGAGCAAGAGCCTTGAGTGCTCTGCCTGTAGCAAGGCTCCAGCAGAAAGCCTTGGGAGGTGTAGGTCTAACTGGCAGATTTTGATCCAAGACTTTGGGAATTCCAGCTTTTTAGCAGAAGAGCCAGGAGCATGGAAGTCAAGGGCCATGCAGCTCCAGGGCAGGCTTTCCATGTGGTGGGTTTCCAGGCGGTAAACTCCTGCAGCCATGGGCCAGCTCGCCACAGGTGGCCATCACCAGTGACCAAACTGAAAGTTCAACATGGTTAGTTTTCCAGTCAGTTTACTTACCAATTAATAAAGACCATCAGCCTGACTGATATAAACGTAATTCAATGCCAGAGAGCCCAGAATATACTATATAATACAAAGGTTTACTTCTACAACACTCCCATTTTGCATGGATTGGTGAGGACTGCAAACGCACAAAACATTCTGTTTAACTTGGGTGATTTTAACCTTGCTTGTTTGTTACTCAAAGTGAAGGGAGAAGCAGTTTACTTCAAAATTTACAAAAAGAAGAAAAGAAGCTTCTGTGTGATTGTGAATCAATATGACATGTTTCACCTCAAAACTAATTCTTCATATTGTATGTCACCATATCATCAAAAAGTCTATCACGGAGATATGCCCAGTGCAACAGAAATACCTCAAAGCTGTTCTGATAAATGTCATGAGGGAAAGTCTTACGACAGTGGATTTTTCTTGTAAAATATATAAAAAGCATTACCAAAATCTTATATCTAAAATTTATAATTCAAAGCGTTGTTTTCTCATGCTTGTCACAATAATAACAAATTATGTCATTTTGCAGCTGCAGTTGCCCTAGTGTTTTCCTATCACAGGTTATAACTTGATAACCACCCAGTATTAAAACAGGATATATGACAGGGTAAAACTTGCACTTTAGAAAGGATATGGAATATAATAGAAGAAATTTCCTCTATCCTTTTTTTCTAAAATCTTATCAGATTCCTCCAGGTTCCAACTGCATCATGGCCCTAAAACCCCCAAATTATTGTTCAATTTTGTATTCCTGTTTGAAGTTTTCTAAATGAAATGAATGCTCTTTATAAAAATGTATTTTATCAATGCTAAACAAAATTCCTATACATTTAATTAATGAACAATATTACCTGATGTAAAAGAGATATTGTTCAAACACTGGATGCAATCTATAGCCCTCTGACAGCGGAAGATTTCCATCAATGCCCAAACTTGTTAGTGAGGCTATTCAATCCTAAAGCAATGGTATTCTCTTATTAATGAACACAAGCAGTTTCAACACAGAATTACCATCCTCAGTTCAAAATTGAGTTTAAACAGGTATATCAGCTTTTCAGATTTTTTTTCTTCTGAAGATTCTTATACATTTTCAAGAGACTAGTAGAGATACAATTACACACAGCTAGTAGCTGATTCCGTCTAACCATAATTACATTGATGTACAGTAAAATACATAGGAGCTGCGTTTTTAAGGTAAAATGGCGAATTGGTTTTATTTTGCACCTGTGTCATGTAAGCATCCTCCCAATATTCAGGTACACATATATACACATTACTGTACCCACCCGTCTTTGGGTTATCTAACACAAATTTCCTAGGAAACTATAACCTTCCTTATACTGTGTTTTTAAATGATAAGATTATAAAGCAGTCCAAATATCATGGAACTGCCATGTAAAAATCCCAAATAAACACCCCCCTCCCAAAAAAAAGCCCACCAACACCCTAACACCCTGCCTCCCTGCCTCCACCGTTGTTTCCCAAGGCAGTTCAGCTACTGAGGAAATACCTTGTGTATCAAACTGACTTGAATACAGCATTACTACTTATTCACAATAATTAACCTTGTCATTTGGCCAATCTTGTCTCTGAAAGTCTCCAATTTTTTCATAGGTTACTGGGAAAAAAAGAAAAAAAAAATCTTTAAAGGAATGCGCATTCCTGAAATACTGCCTGCATGTTCAATGGAGATCTGTGCCAGCAGTGAATGCACATGCCGTAATTAAATTAGGTAGCAACAAAGCAGGTGGTTTATATGCTTGCTGTCATTTAAAGTCTCCTCTCTGTATAGACAGAAAATTTTCTTAAAGAAACCCCCCAAACCCTCAAAATATTTTTCTATCTATAAATACTGTTGTTTTGTCCTGATGTCCTTAAAATCACAAATGTAGTAATACTATAAATCACATAAAATTTGGAAAATTACTTTAAGTCCCTGGGCTTCATATTGAACTGCTGTTTTAAGAAAAAAATCAAGATGTTTATACAAAGAACTCAAAGTTATTTTTGCCATCATTGTTGATCTTGTAAATATTTTGTTTGAAATTAGGCAGATTAAACACATCTACATAGACTGTATATGAAACTCTTCTTTTTTTTCTAGAAAACGTCTTCCTCACTTGCCTTTCCCATTAACCTAATAGTTTTCCACAGCGAGCACCACCCTGGGCCTGCTTACGTCAGTGACTTTTATTCCATTAATTTCAATGGAAGCAGGATGTGGTCCAGTAAATTATCCCCCAGCATGGTCTGCTCAATATTACATTAGACCAAGGGAACAGTGAAAAGAAAGCTCCCTATGAATTTAACTCTTCAAAATATTCAATCCTGTGTTTGCAGTGTAAGTTACTGCTATTCTTCTTTAATGTTCTAAACGTTTCTGAAATTATCCAAAAGGCACCCTCGATAGGCAAGGCTGTTAAGGCAACATAGCCCCCATTAAAACTCTTGGAGACATACTAAGTACTGAGAAAAAACACCAATAATCCAGTAAAGTTAATTAGGCGTAATTGTGAAGAATTTTTGATGACCACTGCATAAGTCATTTTAATATTGCTTATAAACCCTTTGGATCACCTGAAAAAGGTAATATTTCTGGATTTGAAAGACTATAGTTGAAATCCTAGAAAACAAATCTAAAAGAAATGTTCTTGCATGTAGCCTGTAGCTTTGCTCTCCTTAGCTCTGTTATTGCTCTACTTTGAATGAAGTCCTGCAGTCATCAGTGTCCTTCTGCTGCTCACCTTCCATGTCTATTATCCATGAGCTTTCCGAAGTCAGCACATATTTGTTTTCTAGGATCTATAATACCTTCCCAAGACCAAGCTTAGTTGGCATTTAATAGGGTAGTCCACTTTTTTGGGGTTGGGTTTTTTTTTTTGTGTGTGTGTGTCATGAGATGCCACGGTCCCACAGCAAACTGGGATTGCTAAATTGCCAGACAGACACACGCAAATGATATTTGAAAAAGTGGACCTTGTTACCAAGATTTGTAAAGTGTCTGGGGCCTGGTCTCTGCAATGCCGCATGCCAAACAGGATTTTTCATATTCTCATGCCTTGCTTTTGAACTTGGATCAACACCACATTTTTTCCTTCCCATCAAAATGCCACTTAAACTAATTTGGTTTTACTTTAGCATTCTTTCAGATCCAAACCGTACACCTTCTCTGCTGTATTCTCATGAATACCAAAGCTGTAGAATAAATATTGTTGATGTGTGTTGGAAAAGTGCTTTTGTACTTAGATACCTCATTAAATTACATTCAATTTTAGTTATAATGAGTGTAATCCATTTGCTACTGTTGACCTCAATTCCCCTGAGCAAAGCTGCAGTTCTGATTTGGTATTTGCATCTCTGAGTCAACTAAGATTCAAAATCACGTCAGACTTCAAATCTGAAAAGTGTCCTGATCCAGTGTTGCGCTGGGGGTTGTGACTAAGTTATATTGCAGAAATGGATTCCTACAACAGTACGGCTCTTGGTGTACTTTAATCTTGCCACTGTCCTAGCTTACATGACACTTTACTTATCCGTAACCTATCTCTGTAAACACCTTATGAGAACACTGACCATTCAGGAAGCAGAAGCACCTTTCTAAAACTCACCCTTGTGCGTCTTTTCTGAAATCATATTTCTTCTCCCTGTCTCACACCTTAATCATTCATCTTCTGCAATAAATTGTTATTTCTCTCCCAGTTAGAATTCTTTCCTGTCATTCATCATGTTATGAGTACCTTTTGCCTGAGAACAGGAACAAAATCCCAGTAGACTCTGGAAGCTGTTAATTCTTTTCCTTTCTCACGATGTAGAAAATAGAGAACGCCACTCAGAGTGTCGTCTTCTTTGGGAGAGTTTCACTGATTTGTTTATTTCAGACTTTTGGGGTGCTTTGGGAGAAATGGACTATTTTCAAAGTTGGAATTATCAGTATTGTGAGTGTCATTCTCAGTTTGATAATCAGAATGTCTGGATAAGGAAGTTTTTGAAAGTTTTGGTCTGAAAATTATTTAATAGACAACAGGGACCTCGGAAGATTCTGCAAACAGTTTTATTGAGTCATTGCAGATGATCATCTGTACAGTTCAAAGCATGAGTTTATGATTTCATTTGACCTTTGATCAAGCTAGCCGGATCCCCATGCTCACAACGACAGCACACACAGAGGCTCTGCAGAGGTGAAGTAGTTTTAAAACTCTACGAATAGTTCCTTTTTCATGTATCATTGGAGGCATGGGATTAGCTCTGTAAAACTGATCATGTGAATTTGCAGGTACAAAAATGGTAACTTGCACAGCAATTGCTAAGAGGTAAAGAACAAGCCATGTGTCTTGCTCATCTGTTTGGTAAGATCTTCGGGATAACTAAGAAAAAACAATATACTTGGAGACTCAGTCAGTCAGTAGAACAAACCATAAGTTTGTTGTCTGGGACTGCTAAGAAATACCGCAGAAGGTCTTCAAAAGCAGGACAGGAAAAAAAACCTGTCAGTTGAGCTATATTGATCCTGCTTTAGTGTTAGGAAATGAAGTGGCTGACTTCTTCACATCCTTTTTGAGCTGTTTTCTGATTCTAAAATTCCCAGATGCATCCTCAGGGTGACTCTCAGCCTGCATTTTTTTTTTTTTTTTTTTGGAGGGTAGCAAAAATGTTATCAAATACTACCATAGCAGAACATGCACTTGTCTCAATCCTTTATTCCAAGTGAATATCCAATTAAACTATTCACTTCAGTATCCTGCTGGTTTTCTCATTTGTTGACTCACACAGGATGAGGGCAGGAGAGTGATGCTGAACACCTGATTACATCCTTGGCAATGGGAAAACTATATAGACAAACACCAAGAGTGCCAGCTCAGCATTCAAAACATATAAATAAAATAGCAGAGGCCAAACTAAGCTTTTACTTTACTGTTTTCTTCAATCGGCAAATGCAAATATATTTCTCTGTAATTTATGTTTTGACAGACGATAATGAATGTGAAAATGCTACTCAGCCTTGTGGAGAGCATGCCAATTGCACAAACACGGTGGGAAGTTATTTCTGCATGTGTATGCCTGGCTTCAAATCCAGCAATGGTCAACAAACTTTTGTACCTAATGATGGAACCTCCTGCGTGGGTAAGTTATTAATGTCTGCCAACTAGCTTTACATTGTCACTCTTCTCTTATTGCTTCTGTTAATTACAGAAAGCCTAGCCAAAAGCTTACAGATTTAAAGTCTGGAGTACGGATATAAAATTCCCACAATTTGGACTGGTACAGACTTAATACTCCAGTTCAGGCCCACACTTCTCACTCATAACACAGCTGCTGCCATTGCTTTCGGTAGCACTTCAATCTTGACTCTGCTTGCAATATTTTTATTCCATGTGTCACAGTTTTAGACAATGAATATATAGTTAAGATAACGCAGAAATCCCCAATCCACCTATTCATGACATTGCTTCACTGATCTGTGAGCAAGGCGGTCATATTCTTAAAACAAAGGAGATTGACAAAGTATTCTGCATTCACATCGTTCTGGCACAACAAAATCCCCTATACATTTGACCTACTATGCTCCAAATACCTTTTGTTTGGGGGCTTTAGTTGGGATATTTTGGGTAATTTTTCAAGTCTGATCAAAAGCAATGAGGAAGACCAGTAGTTATCCTACCTCCTGTGCCATCCATCAGCCTCTGTTCCTGTAGCAGCTGGATGGAACATGTTTAAGATTAGAGTGGAGGAAAAGTTACAGGGAAAAATGTTATTTCTGAACAGCTATGCAATCCTTTAGGATTTCGCTTGAATGGAAGAACTGTAACTGTTCCTCTTTTTTCAAACTCCTGGTAATTTTCTCTGTATGTTGCAACGGTCCTCAGGGAATGGGAAAATGAGAAATAAATCTATTGCCCTTTACACCTTTATGCTGACTGTGTCTCATTCCAGATATGTCTCCTGTGAGCTTGCGAGTGCTGACAACCTCTCCTCTTACTGCTCTTAATATCAACAGAATGGCTGCATATTAAGCCAGAAAGTGATCTAATCAACATTTCTTGCCCATTGCTCACATCCATCTAAAAGAGCTCTGCTTTATCCAGCTGCTATGAATCGTTCTTAAATTAGCTGGGATTGAGACTGTTAGCACATTGAGCTGTAAATATTCTCACGGTTTCTGGTCCAGGCTTTGATTTTTACATTATGACATTTCCTCAGCTTCAGAAGTTTTGTCTTCAAAGTTATTTCTCTGACTGTTCTTGTATCACTTAGCTTGCTAATTTCCTTTTCTTTTTCTTTTTTCCTTTTGCCCTCTTTTCTTTACTGGGCAAACTGATCTTTTTTTATCCTCTATTGGGGGTTAGTTTACCACTTTCCTTCATTTTTCAAATCCATATGGGAGGAGCTGAGAGCTTCCAAAACTCACACTGAAATAAAAATTTACCTGTGGGCACCTTTTCTCATTAAACAAGTGTACCAATTACTTTACCAAGCAGAGAGTCCTAAAGACAACCTTTTGATCCACAATTAATTTTCTACTTTATCTGTTAGGGAAACCATAATAGGATATTTTGTACCCAATGGATCTGCTGCTACAAGTAGTAGATACAAGTTGCACACGAGCAGCTGACAGTACTGTATTCAGGGCATACCACACACAGCGGAAGCAAACACCAAAGTTATCGTTAATTCAGTGCAAGTTACCCAGGACAAACCGGAGGACAGAGCTACCAAGTATCCATCCTACCCAAGTTTATAGGGCCCCCAAATATTTTCAAATTCTGCAAAGTCTTAAGTTTTCTTTTTAAGGTAGGTGTGTAGTTCATATGGCAGTAACTTTAATAATAATGATAATGATTGCATTTTGGAGAGTATGGCAGTAAGCAACCTATTTGTTTATGCCATCAAATCTGTCTGGAGTTCCCAATGGTGCGAGCATGGTACAGCACCGCATGTGTGTGTGAAGTCCATGTGCATGTGCATGCGTGTACCTCCCCTCTTCGGACACTACACTAAACTTCTGTATACAAAGTGATTATAACTCTTAAAGTAGTGGATCAAAACAAAACTTCGGACAATGGCTTCGGGAACCGTCAGTTCACCCTTAATCCAACGAGAATGTTGAGTTTTAAGTTGAAGGTCAGCATTATTGCACCCATGTTATCAGGCAGATTTGGTGAAGAGGTGACAATGAAACATGCAGCTTGAGGAGGAACTGGAGGATAGGAAGGGAGAGAGAGAGAAAGAGAAGGAGAAAGGAAATGGAGAAGAAAAAGAGGAATGCAGAGATGTGATATTTCTGAAGATGATATTTTTCTGCTGTCCTGAATACGAGTTATTAAAATCTATTTACTGTGTAAAAGCCATGCTTTTTCCTTAGACTTCACATTTTATTGAATGTTTGGCTGCAGATAAAAAGGTGAAATATAAACCTATTTTTTTTCATCCCAGTCAACAGAGTAAAAATGTGAAAATGGCCATCTGTAAAATGAAAGTGACATCCGTGCCACTCTGCCTTTTCCAGGAACATGCTGTTAGTTTTCTTCAGGTATTTCTGTGAGCACTGGGATGGCACCCATTCTTCATCACACCTTTTTCTGTGACAGAGGAGCTGTACAGTGGATGGGATACAGCATTATGCCACATTGCTGACTTCTCTTTTACCTGTGGCATTCGTAGGCTTTTTCATTTCTACTTTGTGTATGCTGCTGCCTTCCGCAGTATGGAGACACGGGGAGGGAACATCTAGTCCTTTGCAACTGGACTTTTCAATCACTTGCAAGCTACTAATAAGCAGAAGGTATAATGTAGACATCAAGCTGTCTTGACTGACTGGTGAAGAATCAAAGCGATGTAGGTACAATCCAGTAATTGGCAAGAATGAACATAATAACTGTTCTCAGTACTTTTAATTTAATTGGAATTTCCTTGCCTGCTGCAGTAAATGAGGAGTGACAAAGCACAGAAATAAAATAAAAGGTTATAAATCTATTTTCACACTAGCCTAAGTGGTATTGGTGATATTTTTCTGATCGGAGCTATTATAAAAGCTTCAAAGTTCAGCTCCGGGATTTGTTTTGAATATTTACTAAAAAGCTAGGGCTTTTTGCAGAGCTGCGCCAAATGCTTTTCTGTTTAAAAAGCTGCTGTTCTTCAACCTTTGCTCAGGAATGTTGTCTGTGAAGATTGCTCTCGCAAGCCTTGGCAGCCCAGTCCCGCTCCCATAGTAGATCAAGGAGGACAGTTTGAGATCCTCGCCCCAAAGCTAAAGTAAAATTGGATTGCTGAAAGCACTGACAAGCTGTTGTCCTTGTGTGGTCCAACAATTGCATATTTGGTTAAAAAGGCATAACTACAAAATATAAAGAAACAAAAACCTACAGCTACTGCACACAGTATTTCAAAGCAGAAACTTAAAAGCAGTATTCTTGTAACTGTCACAAATTGTTGGCTACCCCTGACAATCTCATTGATTTAAAAGGGATACGAAACTGATTAGTAGCTTGCAAGATCAGGCATATTGCCTTTTAATTTTGTCATCCAGGAGATTTTTTTTCTCCAGGAAACAGTAAATTAGATAAGTGTGATATGGATTCATTCCATATGGACAACTCAACTGCAGAAAGTCTATTTGCATATACTCGACAGGGTGTCTCTATCAGACTTTAAATAGCCATCCTTTTGCCAGAGATGTGCCTTGGTGCTGGAGTTTCTGCTGTTGTTTTTGATAATCCTGAGTTCTCATTAAAATCTCCATTACACTTAATATCTGACATAATTACAAAGGGAAGCATAATTTGTGTGACTGCCCAATAATGACAAGTAATTGATATACCTAACTAAAGGTTCATGAAAAGCAAAATATCATAATTTTGAAATATTTGCATCAGTAAATCACATGGAAACCTGATACTTAGCAATGGTCGTCTGGAAAGTATTCAAATACTTATTTGTAAGTCATTCTAAGTTTTAGCAAAGCTTGTTGTCATTTGCTGGTGTGTTAGCACTGCATTATATGTCGAGTACCTTGTTAAGATGTACGTGTCCTTCTCCATGTAGCTGACAAGGCCAAAGAAATCTTTGGTATAAGGTTGATGGGTGTTCCTCATATGCGAACTGTTATTATCACGGTTTTCACTCTTGCCACTTCAGTTCATTCAAAGTTTTTCTGTCTTCCACAGAGTCACACAACAGGGCACTGGCAGGCACCCACTTGTTTCAAAATAAGCTTTATAATGTCCTGATGTGAGAGGTTATTTAAATGGCAAGAGTAAGAACTTTAGCCTTATGTCTTTAAATGACAGCATTTAATTATGAGTAGCACTATATCTTGCTTTTTCCCCCCCTTTTCTTCACTTTTGCCAGATTCATTGAAGTATAACGTGGTTAGCTCCATGACTATGAATACTGAGGTCACAGAAGCAACACAAATACAGATAATGCAAAACTCGGTTCATTAAAGAGAAACATTTGCAGTTTGGGGCATTAAATATGGGAACAAACTATTGCGCTAACGCAGATGATTATAATTTAACCTTGTACTTCAAACTTCAGTGTTTGTACCAGCCCATTCAAACATACAACCTCCTTGGCGGTTCTCCCTGAAGAGCAGAGGTGGTTGTGCTGGGGGGGTGGGGGGTGGGCAACGCACCTCCAGCCCCATCTCTCCTTCCCATCTGCACTGTGCCCACTCTGAATGGCTTTTCAATGGCAGCTTCTGAACCTCAGGCTTAAAACACAGCATTTCAGGTGCAAATTAGATCCACTGCTCAGCGAGGAAAATAGGGGGAAGAAGGTGAGATGGGACCTCAACCATCTTCTTGAAACCCAGGGAGACCTCTAGGATTATAAGCTGGGGAATTATGCACAGAACAGCAACGATCATGTGAATGCAGAAACTGTTGGGGTACTCCATTAAAAGTTTAAATGCATTTTACAGTTTCCCTGTATTAAAGAAAAAAAGCCAACAAAAAAAAAAAAAACAACAACAAAAAAAACCCAACTCAACAGAAAAACCCATTCAGCTAATTATTTATGGAGGCTTTCTTGCCATTAGTAAAGAAAGTTCTATGAAGTTACCAAAAATGCTGTCCAAATAGGCAGATGGCTCCTAGGTATCCTTCAGACATCTTTCTGTATTCCCCAGATGTATCCACAGTATGCAGTACATTTTTCCAATTTTCCACAATTTCCATTTTTTTAGCAACCTTATTTCATGTATATTATTGCTCATTTTTGTTCCACTCTTTTTTTGAAACTCACTAACAATCTCATATCAAAATAAAAGTGCAAAAGTAGTTTCCATATACCAATAGTCATTTCCAGCCCCCTACAGCTGCTTTCTGTCCGCCTGTTCTTAACACCCATCTGGCTGCACAAAGGTCTCCTATCAGCTCAGGTGTAGTTCTCCTCCACTAACCAGTTAATCAGTTCTCCTTTCACCAATATCTTAATTTCTTTCCCAAATTCAGTGTCGTGCCAGTTCTTAACTTAGGTTTGCCATCCTCTCTGGTTCATCCCTTCCCTGCTCCACCTTTACTTTCCTTCAGTTCAGTTCTCAGGCTGTTCCTTTAAATCTACTCATGTATCAATACTTCATTTTTCAACTCTTTTCATCAGCTATACCTGTCCCAAAGCTGTTCACTTTTTTCTCCTTTCCAGCGCAGCACTTCACAGTCCATTACTTCATTCTTCAGAATTATTTGGTATTGTTCCCAGTTTACTTTCTCTGTTGAGTTATTTGATCTTTATCCTCAGCCAACCAAATAATGCAAAATAATCTCTACTTCAGCCAGGGAGTTAGTACCCAGCTCTACTAAATTGATCGATTCATGGATTCCCTTACCGGAATCCAACAGTTTTACTATTAGACCATGCCCCACCCAGTTACTGAACCTGTCTGCCTAATGGCAAATTATTTAGAAGCACAAAAGCCATTTTAGGCAAAGGCAATTTAAATCTGGGTTTTAAAAAAGGCATGCCAAGCACCTTAAAGGGCACAGAGCTTAAATCTTATAACGAGATGGATAGAGTGATCTTTTGCAGCATCTTTTTAAAGCCGTGACTTAAAAGAAACAGCTGCAGTTTTCTTTCTCTTGTCTAACTGAATCATAAGGCTGAGAAAATCTATTTAGTCTAATCTCTGGAAAATAGGTTTCAGATGATTTGCATCATGCCAAGCATTTTGTTATGATAGAATTAATATTTACACTCATGGTTTTAAAACATGAACAATGCAGTATTATGTAGTAATAAAAGTGGTGGTATAAAAGTATGATCAATTAAGATTTATCCTTCTAATCCCCAAGTATTATAATTGGCAGGTGCTTTGCCATTAACTTTGCCTTTTTAGGTTTTGCTTTTTGTTATTCCATGGAATTTTACTATGGAACTGCTTGCAGTGTGCAGGGCCATTATCAACAAAGCAGAAAGGTGTTAGTCTGTAAATACTTAATAAAAAATTCAATTTCTCATGATATTTGCAGATTTAGATGAGTGCAGCAATGAAGGAGCTGTTGCCTGTGGAGATCATGCAAAATGTGAAAACGTGGATGGAGGGTTTAACTGCTCCTGTAAGGAAGGTTATCAACCATCCACAGGAAAATTGCAGTTTAAGCCAAATGATGGCACTTCCTGCCAAGGTACATGATATTATAAAGGTTTATGTGTTATTATAGAGCTACATCTTCTGAGAAACTCACCAGTGCCTCTTTATCTTTGGTTAGATTAATCAGCACGACACGAAAGAGAGGCAAGGCAGTGGCATCTACATTTCCTGAGAATATAATCATTTTGTACATGTATTTTGCAAATCAGTGTGATGAAATCCATTCAAAATAATGGTTACTGCCTCATAGTTGTCAGATGTGTACTCCTCTCTGTAAATTTGAGCTGTCTCTTAACCTCACCTGTAAACGTCCCAAGGAAAGGGGCCAAAGTCACTACCTGAGTAAAACAAAAGCTCAGAGTCCAATCCGGTGCTGTAACTTTGGCCAAAACAAAGTCTTAGTAGTTGGAAGTTTGAGAATGGAGTCATGTGTCTTATGTGCATAAATTCAGAATGCTGGTGGTTTGGGAATTACTTTGACAAGAGCTCTTACAATGAGTATATATTGAATATTGATTAAACTGCAATATATAATTAGTTTCTTTTTTATTTCTACAGAAAATCTGAAGGCCAAGTGTGAGTTATACAAAGACTGTATAACTGAACATATTAATAGAACTTTAGCTGGAGTAAGTAGCATTGGTTTATAGATTAATTTCCAAATCCTGTAATTGTTTCTGTTTGAAACTGTTATTTCGATTATAATGGTTCTTAAGGAGCTTTTAACGAATGCTTCGAGCATACAATTGAACTTAAGCATGTTTACAGAAGTCTTTTTAATAATTTCAAATTATTTGAACTGGATTGTATGTTCAAATCATGATAATAACTTGCTGGGAATCAGTGTGTTCTGTTTCCAGCAAAGGGAGTCATGATGCATGAAAAATTCAGAAGTGTGGTAATCACTCAGCTGTTCCTGTAATTTCTGAAGTTACACACTGCTGCATTTACTGATGTGCAATTATTTGCTTGTTCAGAGTGAAAGGCAGCAAGATAGCTTACAAAAGTAATGTCAACAAGTGACAAAATAGAAAATGGAGCAATAACATCCTAGTACGCTAGTGTATTTACTTCTCAAAGCATAGTATGTAAAGTGGTACAGAATTTATAGACTCAAAGACTCCGGACTCCAGATTTTTTTTCACCAGAAGCAGAGATTCCTGAAGCAAATTGAAAAAATATTAATGAATTCACTATTCATTAGTCTACAGCGATAGTACTGTCTAATTTAAAAGGATAAATGAAACATAAGCATAAATAAATTAAAACAAATTGTATATGTTTGCATTTTATATTAAGCAGTTTGCCAAACTTATGAGACTCAGAAATATATTAGTTTAAAGGTTTTTATTAACCTAGTGTAAGATATACATTGTATTAACATGCTTTCTATGTTAACCTGCAATGTAATACATTATTTTAAATATAATACATGCTTACCACATTTACATGCAAAAACATGGTAAAGGCCACAGCAGGATCTTAGAGTGAGAATTTTTGGTAATATAAAGTCATACTAAACTTAAATCAAACTAATAATTCAAAATACTTCAATTTTATGTAAATAAAAGTGGTATAGATTTTAGCCTAGTTTTTAGCCTGTTTTCTAGTTCTATTCAGCTGCAAAGACGAAGCAAGCTGCATAAAAACTGTTCAGCAGCAGAGACTATGGATCTTACAGAATCAGTTGTCAAGGGGAGGTCGATGGATAAAATCTCATTAGATATCAGTATCGTGAAGTAAGAATTCTTTTCCTATTCAGCCATGAGACCAAAACATGCAAGCTTGATCTTCATCTCACCATTTTTAGCTTATTATTTTTTTAAACTAAGTGGGTTTTAAGTGTATTTAGCAGTTCATAAGATGAAGCAGTGAAGGTGAAACAGGCAGTACAGTTCCACTAAACTACATGCTTTATAATCTACATTTGTAAAAAAACAACCACAAAATATACAAATACTGCCCATCTGTTCCCACCTCTTCAGCTAAAATTTAACAAGAGTCAACGGAGTAACCATATGACTGATATTTAATTATTTTTGCAGAACATTTACCAGCTCATTTTGGAGCACTAGGATAAATAAAACTGAGCTGCGGTTGTGAGAAAAAAAAACAGCAAACAAACCCAAAAAACCACCAATGTGTAATGATAGCACATGACACTGGTTTTTTAATCATAGTTGATTGTTGGCGTTATACCAGACATGCTTAACACCATTACTTTATAGGTCAACCTGCTGATTTAAATAGTGCCTCATTTTATGCACACACACACCTTAAAAGCCCCTATGTTAATTCACAGAAATCAATCATTTGCATTGGAGATACTTTCACTTGCAGAAATGTGTCTTTACTTTCATAAAGATGCGAGTTCTTGTATTTTTCAGATTAATCATTTAAAAACACCCTTGGAGATGCTGCAAGAAATTAATAAAAATACTTTGGGACCGCTTTTACCTGTAGATGTGATTTCATATGTTGAAGCACTATCCTATTCATCGTTGGATACCATGCGTTACTCTACTTCTGATAATGAAGAACTTCTTAATACAACCATTAACGTGAGTGAATCAAGCCTTAAAGTTGGGGGGTTATTTCTTATTTTACAAATACGTATGACTCTTCCACTTAAAAATACTTTTTTATTTACAGGTTTTGGTTAACACTGTGAACAATTTTTTACAAAAAGACAAAATTACAGTCTGGGAAGAGCTTCCTGTAGATAACCAAAGACCGAGCCTGACTAAGCTGCTTCATACTGCAGAACAAGCGACGCTTCTCATGTCGCAGAACTTCAAAAAGACAACACAGCTAGATGTTAATGCGAGTGATATAGGTAGGATAAAGAAAATTAATCTAAGGTATACTCTAGATATGGATTACACTGAGGAGTTTTTCAGCACAATTATGAAGATTAGAAACGGTGTTATGTGAAAAACACAGGTGTTAACTTGTGAGTTTCATAACTAGCATCTGACTTTCGGTGTAGGTATCCTAATTTTCAAAGATTGAATGTTTGAGCCCAGAGCCCGGAAAAAACAAGAGGCTGTAGGAAGTTGTCCTTTCAGATTCTCTTTCAATCTCTCCTTATAGTCACATTGTCACAGTGAATCCAGATTCAACTTATATGCACAAAATTATCCCATGCATCTTATATGCATAAAAAAAAACAGTGGAATGAAATTTGGATTTGCTCTATATGGATTTTTCACTCTTTTTGGTTCAGTGAAGGTGTTGTAAATGAACTTGGAATAAGGGTTATATCTAGTGAGTCTGATCTTAAGTGGCTTTCTTTTCAAAGAAATTTCTCATTTTAAGAGGAATTTCAGAGGAGGAGAATTGATTGGTCAGTCTCAACTGCAGCATTTTGCTCTCCTACCTTCTCCCTTCATGCAGGTGTCTTCACACCAACTTCTTCTGATCTTTCTGTGGTAATAACAGCTTTACCACTCCTTCAATGGGACTAGAATAAGGCTAATATGAGCTGCTTTTGAAAATCCTAATACAGCATTGCTCATTCCTTTGGCAATGGCCACTCTTTCATCTTTATTTTTCTGAATGTACCCAACCTGTATGTGACCTGATTTCTTATTTCAGATTCAGTACAGTCCTTCAGTGCCTTTTACTGGTTTACCATTTTAAAAGATGACTTGATAAGAAAGATTCCTCCTTTAGTTCCAAGGCAGGTCAAACCACCTGTTCTTCCCTCACTTTTCTGAAACTAAATTATCCAGAGTGATGAAAAAATAGGGACAGATATTTTCCATGACATGAACTCTATAGAAGCAGGTTTATGTTAGTGCAGAGCACCTCTGGCTCTGCAGCAGATACAGAGCTGGCTATAAAGCCCCCATTTGCCCATCACTAGCACTGAAAGCAGAGGCTCTCGTGGCGGCAGAGCTGAGGCCATGAAAGTCGAGAAGAGAGGATTCATGTGCAGCCTCCAGTGGCAGGGTAGATGTCAATCAGACCAAGGTGACAAAAAAAGGTGATACAGAGAACTGGGAGGAATTTCCATGGTGAAAGGTCAATGATTTTTTTGCTCGCTTTTGTTCTGAAATGTGAAACTGTATGAGCTCTTTTCCAAATCGGACCCAAACACTGTATTTTTTTTATGGTTTTTCAGCATAAATATATCTTCCACAGGGCTCATATGTGCCCCACACATCTATTTTGGGACAAGACCTACAGCATTACCCCTCTCTCCTCACTGTTATTTATGGTGCAAGCTCTTGAACTGCAAGCTTTTCAAAGCTGTAGCCACAGAAAACTATGTCTTACGTCCTGACAAACATTTTCTGACAGCTGGTCTGTTGAATAGCTCATATTATTTTTGTGTGCTGTGCTATAAGCAATGCAGATGGTCTAGCTTAGTGATATTCCTCCAACAGTCAAGTTTTAGATTTGGTTGTTGTTGTTTTGGTTTGTTTTTTAAAAAAGACCTGATTGATTTTTATTTTTTTTTGTTCCCATCCTGGGTGATTGAAACGCAGCACTATAATGAAGCAAGTAAAGAGCTCAATGTCCTCTAATGTAGTTTTTGTCCTGAGGGGTGATGCTTGTTTGTTTGCTTTTTGACAAGACACATCATTATTTCATGGTGCAATGTGCATTTTGTAGCATGGATAGATAACTATAAAATATATACTTTTCAAAAATTGGCTTTTATCAAATGTTACTGTTCAGTAGAGAACTTTATGCTTTGCTTTTTATAATTGTGATTTGTGGTCCCTTTCAGAAACACATTTTTAATAAAGCAATAGCTCTTCCTAAAGTAAACCTACATTGTTCTTTCCAGTGCCTAATTTAATGCGAGGTAAATAAAAGACCATATTTTTCATGGAAAGAGTAAAAAGTATGAGAGCAAAATGTATGCATGAAAATAACAAAACATAGAGGTTTAAGCAAACGTGTTATATTAATGGCATTTTTCTTGAAATATTTGGCACAATGATATATTCTTTAAATTCATGGTAATTATGCAATCCAATAGCACATTTATTAAACCAACTGTAAATTATGGTAGACTGTAATGGAGCTGTGATTTGTACAGTATTTTTCTTCTTTTGCAGCACTCAAGGTTTTCGCTTTTGATTCACACCACATGAAACACATTCACCCTCATGTATACACGGGGGGAGATTACATAAAGATCTCTCCAAAGAAGAGAGAGGAATCTCACCATAATGGTAAGAAGCAAAGGTTAGAGAGTAGGTGGGTTAATAAACATGTTGCATGGACTTGTACCCACTAGTAAATAACCAGATACGCAGTTTGCCAAGGCTGAGCTTCAGCCCTGCTGACTACAGAGGAGTCAAGGTATTTTTTCACCATATCTCCTACTCCTTTATAGTCTCGAGACTAATATTTCTAACTTTTCCAGTGGTGCAGTGAGTATCCAATGAGTTTTAACACTGGATGTTGGGACCAGAGCTTTATCCTTTTCTCAGCCATAGACCTGCTGTGTGACTTTGGACCGGCCCCTTAAACTCCATGTTACTCCTCCAAAAATGGGTGCATCTTCTCTGTTTAGGGAGTAACTCACTGGAGCAAGGACATGTATTGTTCAGTTCTAAAACCGGCGAGTCCCAGATCTTGGCTTGGACCTCAGAGTGCTTCAGAAATGGCTTACAACTACTGTCACCACTAAAAATAAATAAACGTGTTTAAACAGGTCTGGAATTAAATCAATTAACCTAATAAATATAGAAAAGATTTTTTAAATGTTAGTCTTCCAGCTAGTCTGGATCTCACCACCTATCAGTAGCTAAACATGTGGTTTATCTCAGGGAGAAAAATCATGACGTTTCCTTCAGATCAGCACTGTGTCCAGAAATACCTTTTGCTTTCTTTCTCCCTACGTGTCTTCCATCCTGGCTCCACTGTAATGGAAGTCAAAGCCCCCCAGATGCTTCAGAGAGGCCTAGGATTTAGTTCAGGTCTGAGCCTTTTGAGTTTATGAGACCTAACACCACATGTGTAGCCAATTGCAGAGCAGCAGCAAGCATATATTACTCTAGAAAAAAATATATATTCATGTACCTAATTAGAATTTCCAATGCGAACACACATTTTTATTTCTAATGGCAGTTATGTTGTTTTAAATAAAGCTATATTTCATTGTCTCTAAAACATTTTTATAAGTATTCCACAAAGATTCCATCTGTTTTGCATATTTTATGCAATAGCCGTAATAATGTCTATTGTTTATTGTTTCCTTAATGTCTTCAATTTTGTTCTTCTATAAAAAACCGCACAAACTACTAAACATGGTCTGTTTGATTGATAGGCACTGTTGCAGTTGTCTTTCTGCGGTATAGCAATATTGGTTCTTTGCTTTCATCGCCTAAAAACCGCTCCTCGAAAGATACTTCAGAGCAGAGACAGACAGTAAGCTCATCAGTTATAGCTGTTGCAATTAGCTCAAATCCACCTACACTCTATGAGCTCGAGAAAATAACATTTACCTTAAAGTATGCCAAGGTAAGGGGTTTTTTATTATCAAATAAAACATAAAAATAGCTAATCATTTTATGCGATGTAACCATACCTGCAGTGATATACTGAGACATAATTCTGTTGTTTGCTGATGTTTGTCATTTATTTCTCTAATAAGATTGATCTCAAATGTGACATCCTAAGTGCAATTAACTAAATATGATACAGCTGAATATTGCTATGGGACTAAAGCAAGAGCAAAAATACCATCTTTGCTGGATTATAGTATGGATAAAATGTAGATGCCTGAACCAGAGATTATTACAAGATCTTGACTCTTCTGTTTTAGTAGGCGGGTTTTTTCTGAAATTTTATGAGATGGTTAAGCATGCACCCTAAAAGAAGTGAAGAAATGCTTCACAGTTAACACAAAAAGTTATCCTGGAGCTAGGAGGTAATAGCAGAACCTGCAATTTTTGTTATTTCTGAAATCTAAACACATTTATTAAAAACTAAGTTTTACTTCCAATATTACCTAGGTTTTGCTGACTTGTATGTGAAGAAACACCTTACATGGCACAAAGTATTATCAGAAACATAACAAGAGAGTTACTCTGTAGGGAGGTGGGCAGTGGGACAAGGTGTTAACCTTTGTTATGCAGCTTTTAAATTTGTTATTTGCCTTCTAATACTTGAGCTAGAGATCACCTTTACATAAATTTGCATATTTTTATACAACCTATAGTACAGTGGGGACCTTATCTTTGACTAGTGTTAGTAAGCATTAAGTGTAATAAATAATACTAATGGTCTTAACGATCGCTGTCGTCACACCTGATACAGCAGGTGTGATACGACCCTGGCTTTATCCCAGATTTCTTTGTAAAATGCACAGAGTACGTCTCCGTTTTTGAGCTACTCATTTGGAAGGGAAAATGAGCAGGACAAGCAATGTGGCTGTAACCTTGGGGTTTAGTCCATGTTCAGCAGGTGCAGGGGTATATATATAACAATGTTTTCAGTAGGTAAAAATTCCAACACCTTTGCAAGTGCCAGAAGCGTTCAGTAATCTGATTAGACTACATGTTTGGTGGGGTGTAAGCTATGTGGATAAAATGCTTCCATCCCCAGTCATGTTTTAATTGCTTGGAATAGGCCTTGCAGAATGTGCTTTTAGTTTCACAACCTTCCAAGGGTAACAAGCAATTTTTAATGAATTGTGCTGGCTAACATAAGAAAGGTCTCTTGATGGGAAATATCCTGCCTTTTGCCATCGGTAAAACATCTTGTTTCTGTTCCAGACTGCGGATAAAGATATTAAATGTGCATTTTGGAACTACTCAGCAGACACAATGAATGGCAACTGGGCTACAGAAGGCTGTGAGCTGACACATTCCAACTCCACTCATATCTCATGCAAATGTAATCATCTGACTCATTTTGCTGTTTTGATGTCCTCAGGTGGCTCTGTTGTAAGTGCTATTTTAATGTAGTGTTTTACCTGACGCTTTCTCCTCTCTCCATGTCTTATGTTTTTATTCCAGTGCAACTTATGTGCTTTTCCCCCTTTAGGTTGCCTCTTGTTTTTGTTCAACAAACACACAATTTATTGTGCACAGAGCAAACAAAATTCCTCCCATATGTGTCTGAATTTCCTTATGTCCTTTCTGCAGTATTACAGAGCAGTGATGCAGCAAAGTATCTTGTTCCAAATACACAGTCTGTTATGCTTATTTTTGGTGCATTGCTTTTAATTTTAAATCCCACTTTAAGACTGCTGTGAGATTTAACTGGCATTCATTGGTGGTCAGTAACCATATGGCCCTGGATTTCTCTCTCACAAAAATTTGCCACCCATTTGTCTAACCTTGGCATCTAAACATCTGTTTTAAATTCTCTCCTGAGAGTTTGAAACAGCATAATCAATTTGAAGTTTATGACTATTAACCATGGACACTCATGACCAGCACAAAATTGTGAGTGAGAATGACCACTCAATTTATGTCCTTCTTATATTAAGAGGCCCCATAGATTTCTGGGGTCTATGTGGGGATCTGCAGGAGCTCAGGTCCTGCCTCAGGAGGCAGCTTTATAAGGTATCAGGACTGACAGCAAGCAGAACATTAGCATGAATATACTGTATTGAGAGATTTCTCTCACACTGTGAATTTCATGCTGATAGAGACTGTTTCCTGGTTGCTAAATAGCATTCTAAGTCTTCAGTTCAAATTTAAAACCTTTGCAGGTACTTACACAGTTATTTTGAAAAGAAGGCTGGGAGGAGAATAATCTCTGGTCCTTTATTTACAAAAAATAATACTTAGATGCATTTTATGGTCAGCTGAATACTATCTTTATGCTGATGCACAGTCATGTATTTCAGAGATGTTTTGTGCAAATATCAAGCAGCAAATGTAAAGTGTATTCCTATACAGAACATATTCTCATCCAATATTAAAATAGCCTGTGTTCTTTCGGAGAATGGTCATGTTACATATCTGCAATAGCATCTGTTTGAAGTGATCGTTATTTCAGAGTCTAGTTTTGATCATGTTGCAAATTTAGTCAGACGGTTATTCAATTTTGCTTATCTAAGTCACTGCTGTGATAAGTCCTTTTATATTAGAAAATGTTCATGTCATATTAATATATGTCCTACTGCCAGTGTATTTGTCATTCACTAAAATGATCTGATTTTTAAAATCATATTAGGAGACACTGATGTTAATAAAAAAAGTTTTGTTAAGAAATATCAGAAAATGCCGGAGCAGGAATATATACAGCTCATTACTAATTTCCCCTAGAATTACATCTGTCTCACAAAAAAACAATACTTTTTGGATTATCCAAAGTGTACATTTGCAGTGAAACTCTACAAACCGTTTTGATTAATATTTTGTAGAAAAGACGAAAAGAACTGTATTATAGAATAAAGTCTTTCTTGAGAAGGTGCAAAGCTATTCTTTTAAATATTATATTATAATTTTCCCCCAGGGTGTTACAAATTATAACATTCTTACAAGAATCACTCAGCTAGGAATAATTATTTCGTTGATTTGCCTCTCCATGTGCATTTTTACATTCTGGTTCTTCAGTGAAATTCAGAGCACTAGAACGACAATTCACAAAAACCTCTGCTGCAGCCTTTTCCTGGCAGAACTGATTTTTCTGATTGGAATTAACATGAACAACAATAAGGTGGGTAGCTGTCACTTGTACCTTGATTTTGTGTTGTAAATATACAGTATAAGATGCATCAGCATGAATATTCTAGTGACGTTGACTTCCCAGTCTAGTGACAGGAGATACCAAATGGTCATTTTAAAGAAGCAGGGTCTTCATCTGAGCTGGTGTGTATTGACTTTGCTCCATGGGTTTCATTTGAACTTTGTCACCTTGGCTGAGACTTTGGTCCCAATGTGGTTAGCATTTTTACTTTTCACATGTGTTTGGGTGCTGCACAAAGCCACGCTGGTGGCTGTCCGGGTGACAGTCTCCCCTAAAAGCCAGGCTGGGCTGCAGTCCCAAGCTGGCATTTAAGATACTGCACTGCTGGCTGGAGGACCCCTTCCCGCTCTACATGTGAGGTCTTGACCTGTCCCTGTTGCTTCTCATACAAGCTGGGCTGTTGATTTTTGCATCTCAGATTAATTTTAGGAAATTAGGTTATGCATAAATTATCAAAATACCCCTACTATAAGTAGCTGAATCAGATTTAAAATTACTTGAAAAAATATGAGCTGCTATCCCTGAAGTAGCACTCCAGTATTGATTGATTGAGAAACATCATTTTACAAATGCTTTGTATTAACAAAAGTTTATTTCAGAAATAATTCCTTGTGATGCCTAATTAACTTGTTATCAAAATCATAAAAACGAACTTTGTTTAGATCAGGAAAGCATATAGGCTACTCAGCTGTAACTATGACACCAACTTTGTCAATTTGTTCATACAGTTTTTCTGGGAGACCGTGCACCAATTTTAACAGTTGAATGTAGTCTCTTTATTTTACCAGTGGCTACACAAAACACTAATGAACAAGTATGCTTGTGGGTGCAGGCCAAGTTCTTGTCACTCAGCATTACAACTGGGCTGCTGGACCACCACTTTAGTTCCTAGGTTGCTGTGCATATGTTGTTATATTAACAGAGACATATTAATCAAATTATGACTCTTGCTTTCTCTGATTGGATTTCTAGCTCTTCTGTTCAATTACTGCTGGATTACTCCATTATTTCCTTCTAGCTGCTTTTGCATGGATGTGCATTGAAGGTATTCACCTCTACCTTATAGTTGTGGGCGTCATCTACAACAAGGGTTTCTTGCACAAGAATTTCTATGTCTTTGGCTACGTCAGTCCAGCTGTGGTTGTTGGAATCTCCGCTGCACTGGGATACAAGTACTATGGCACCACGGAAGTGTAAGTCACTGTTTCTGTGTTCAAATCATAAGGTTGCAATAGTCACAATTGCACATTTCAAGGAGTTTTCTGCTGTTTACTTTTCAGATGTTGGCTCAGCACAAAGAATAACTTTATATGGAGTTTTATAGGACCAGCATGTCTAATAATTCTTGTAAGTATAATTTTCATTTTTTATAGTACTACATAAAACCGATAATAAAAGGTGTTTAATAATCACCCACCCATTGCCAGCATTGCTGCGAGTGCTAATTATAGGGCAGAATTGGCTAATTTAGACCTTTTTATAGTGTCTCTAAATTATTTATATGCTGTACATCTAAATACTTTGCTAGCCTGAAAAATGAATGTTTGACAAGAAAAGCTCAGTATAAGATCACAGCCTTTTTTCTTACTTGCTTTCTTGCTTTTATCCCAATGGTTTGAAAAAGTCTGTGAAGCATTTCTGGTTTTTAAGAAGTAGCATCTTTGTTACGTCGTTGGCATCTCAGCATGGCTCAGCAGGAGGTGTACACAGACACTATCCTAGCAGACAGATAATCTGGTTTTTCAAATGTTGTGTGACTTAATCTTTTATCAGTGATCGGTCATCTTTGTAAGATTAGACTGTCATCTTTATGGTTTTATCACTCACATGTACCCTGTCATCATCATAGCTATTTTAAACTAAATTGCGACGTCAGAGAAAAGAACCCGCTATTTCACATGGGCAGACAAGTCAAGTATTGATAGCCCTATTTCAGCTGTGAAGAGGGCCTTTTTAATTCTTATTGGAAGTGGTTTCAAACCTGCAAATTTGGCAGGTATTATATGTTCAATTCTGAATCGAGACATTTTTGGTGCCTCGGGAGCATTTCTAAGTGCTATAAAGTTTAACAAACCATTCCAACTGTAATGGGGTATTATTGTGTATGAGTGGGTTGACAGTGATCTGGCAATAGCTGGAGCTAACAGGAGGAGAAGGTGCAATGGTGAGGCCTCGTGACATCTACGGTCGAGTCAGTTATAACCCTTTGTTGCTTTTTAAGCCATTTGGTGACAAACATGAGGATTTGTAAAAAAGAAGTGGCAGTGCCTAACACACACAGGATGATAGTAAAACAGTTTTATTTCAATGCATTAGCCATTTCCAAGCTGAATAAGGTATCAGGTATCATTCTGGTCAAATTCCACCCCAAATTCCTACTGTAGATTGGGGATAGGCTGGGAACAACATGCTAGATGCAACTGCAGAGTGATCACCCCATCTCACCCTCCTGGTGAGCACAGTAGACTCTGAGAATGGCATGGCACCGTAACACTCCTTGGATCCATGTGCCTGGGGTCAGATGGTCCTGAGAGCCAAAAGATTACTACAGTGAAACCAAATCATGGGGTGAGACCATCCTTTACTAGGAAATTCTTACAGCTTCTAGGTTTATGTTGACAATTTCCTATTTCCTCTTTGGACCTTATCTCTTTCTTCCATGAAGTTAGCAGGGCTGGGATTTTTTTGTTGCTGCTCTCATTCCTATTCCTCATCTGCCTTCAGGTGAAGATTTATGAGCAGTGATGTATCACTGCACTGTTAGCACAGGAAAACTGCATTATCAAAATATACAAAATGCCCCAAATTTATGCATCTGTAACCTTGTTTTCAGCTCCAGCTGAGCTGTGCCTAATGCGGGATTTTAGGTACAAAGTACAGAGGCAGAGCAGGTCTGTAGTGGCTTTGATACAAGTCTAGCGGGCCACAGAGGCAAATCCTGCAAGCTGGGCTCTGAGGGTTGTAGCTGTTTTTTGACACTCCAGATCTTCCAGCAACCCCTGCAAATTAAAAGAAAATAGGGGAGTTGATAGCAGTTGATATGGGCCCTATGCACCAACGCAATAGCATCCAGTTTCTTTTTTTAATCCCGCTTCCTTGCCTAAGGAAGCCACAGAAAGGAGCTGTAGCTGGACAGCAAATAGCCCTGTGATTGTTTTGTTATTTTTTGTGTGTTATGGAAGTATTTGGTGATAACATGTTTTCACAGTATTAGCGTGCCTTTATTGTCTTATATTATTTTCTCTTCATAATCATGCACTACTGGACCTGGGAGGAAAGGCAACTCACTTTCAGCAAGCTGCTTTGTCTGCTGTGTGTTTTTCAAGGTGTTTGGACAGCTTGTTTTGATGAGGTGATAGCAAATTGAAGCCTGGAATGCAAGAGGGATGTTTTCAAAGAGTGCAGGGAGCTAGGTAATTTGCTTGCACTCTACCCAGGTTATTGTCTAAGGAAAATTTGGAAAACCTTATGAAAATAGGCACTGATTCTGGAAGATGACATTGATGTTGGATGTCTGCTCAGTGGAAGGCATGTTGGTGGTGGTAATTCTGTTTCCATTGCCCAGTCTTCCTGTTGGGCACATATATGCATGGGCACCACCATAACAAAGATTAAACTCCTTCCAAAGTAGTGCCACTTAGGAAGTCCTTTTAATTACAGAAGCCAATCTTTTTCCAAGATTTCCATTCTGCCTACACCTAATGAAAGAAAATAAATATTACTAATTAAGGACTCTGAAAAGGAAATGTTAATTTTATTCTGGGATAACTAGATAGGGCAGCGCAACCGCCATATAGAAAGCTGCAAAATCTGGCAGCTTCAAGTTTACCTTTAATCCCAAGGTTCATCTACTAATGGCATTGAGTTTGAAGGTTTTTCATGATAGCCTGGAGAGTTTGGATATCAAGCTGCTGCAGAGCTGCTCACCACAAATCTGATTCTTGCACAAAAGCCTTAAAATCCTTGTCAGCACAAACGGTCATGTACCAAATAGTGCTTCTAGTTTCTGTGAATGGGGACCCAGGAGATTTGTGCCTTGGATTATACTGTAATATGGCTTTGAGAAACCACGTAAACACTGAAGAACAGGATTGGTTCTGTACCAATGGATTTTCTGTCTCAGGGTACGTTGTTTCAAACACATCCTTGGACTTTAAATCTGCAGTAATATTGAAGCATAGGGAGCTCAAGCATTTATCTGGAGTACAAACTAAGTTCTCCTCTGATTGCCTAAGCCTAGAAACACTACCTCTGAAAGTGTTTGCTTATTAAGGTTCTATTAGAGTTCTTAAGTGCAAAGCAATGGCCTTATTGATCCCATCTAAAAGTTGTTATTGTTATTATATTATTATTATTAGATTGGTGACTGTACATGAAAAAGAGTGGGTCAGAAACTCTTTAGATAAATTTAGCAAAGAAAGTGCATTTAAAACCTTTGTAAAGCAAGCTGCAAGCTGAAGATAATTTTTACAACTTATTTCTTTCTCCTAATACTTGTAATCTTTAGAACCACAACCATTTTAGCTAAAACTATGCAGTAGATTAGATCAAAGCATACAAGTATGGAGAAATTATTTATAACAAGTATTTAAACTTTTTAATAGAGAAGTGAGTTTATCAGAAGCTTTAAGGGACAAATATTTCGAAACACCACAATCCATTCCTGATTAAGGCAAATACAAATATAAGCTCCAGAGATAAAAGGTATGAAAATGAAAAAAAAAAATAATCCCTAGGACATTTTCTTTTCTTTTGTAAAACACTCTTACAATAACAATCTCACTGTAAGAAGAAGTGTGTAGAAAGGAAATAACCATTTGTCTGCAGGTTAATGTGGCTGCAATTTTGATAAGCATGTAATGTCAGCCAATAAAAAGCTCCTTCCCATTGTGGAGGACTTCTGCATGGCTTTCCCAACCTCTGGAATGACAGCCTGCTCTGTGTTGAGTGGAAGCAGACCTATGTAAGGACTTTATACTGCATTGCTGAAGTTTTTGGGAACATCACCTTTTAAATTCTTTGGACACAGCGTAATTCCCCCCACTTGTAGCTATTGTGAGGGACAGCCATATATTTGTTGTCCAGCTGGCAGCAGAAATTACATCATTTGGAAAAGTTGGGCAAAAACTATTAACACCATACTAATGAAAGTCTACTAGCCATTAAAAGGAAAACTTGGAAAAGAATCACTGCTACTCCAAGTGCAGTTATAGGCAACCCTTCTAATATACCTCTCTCCCACAGCTTTCTCCCATCAAATCTGTTCAGCTGAGCTTCATGCAGCAAGTTCAAAGTCACCCATGATAACATGATTTGCACTTCTGCAGTATTGACAGTCATGCAGGCTTGACTCTTGCACCTGCTGTCACTGTCACAATAAACTGGCATACCTCTGTGATGAACCAAGACTCAGAAGTGTGACATGTTGCAACATTAACAGGTGCAATTTCCCATTTAACAGTATAAACCTATTAGTATCATTTGTTGAGGTCACCTCTGTAATAACAAAATACAGACTTGCTCTTTGAGGCTGGAACAATTCCAAAATTGAACATCATCCAATTAATCCTCTCGGTGGATTTTATCCAAACATCCTTGTGCTATGCAGTGAGGAGGTGGCTCCTGTGCATTCTTCCTTGTTTTACTCCTCTAATGTGTGTTTTCAGGGACCTTGAAGGTGTCTGGCTTGGTTTCAAGCTCCAGTTTCTTGAAACAATTCGCAATTGTGTTTGCAACTGCAGAAATGGCTTATAAATGGACCCTGCAATTTTCAGAGCATTCTTGTAAACTTGGCTTGGAACTTGGGAGAGGTGTCCTCAGGAAAGCCAAGTTCTTTTTATTAAGCATTCCTGTATGTAATAAATGTAATGAATAATCAACCGTAAAGTAAAAATATTCTAAGAAATGCAGTGATTGATTAACCATACTGTTTTGAACTTCCCATGTATAAATGAATGGGTAAATGAATAAAATATACAAATTGCAGTTGCAAAATACAAAAAAAAAAGTGACATATGAGTGATGAAAGCAGGCTAACAGTAGAGTAATGCTTTTCATTAAGGAACTGCCTGCATATTCATTAGAGCCAGTCGATTACTTAAAAAATACATTCATCAGATAATTTATTTGATGAATTTTACCATTATTTGTCAAATAATTTATTCAACAAAAAAGGTAAAATTAATGGAATAGTGCATTCATCAAATCTTATTGGACAGCTTTAATACTTATTCAGTTCTGTACATTTAGGTTGATTCAGGATTAGTAATACTGCTGCAATCAATGCAGAAAAATTTCCTGGCAAATCCATTACTCTGCTGTTTTCCCATATACTCACAAATTTCATGTATTTAATCTAGGCCATTCAAACTGAACATCTTTCTTGTAGAAAAGTAAATATATCAAGAGTTTTAATTTTTACATTTTCCCAGACTTCAATATTGAGCATGATCTTATAGTCCATTTCTCCCACTTAAAAAAAAACCCACACTGGTGTAATCAAGTACATTGCCTCTTCGGGCTTCTTCACATTATTATTTCTGTTCTTCACATGAGTGAAGCAGCTCATGTTCGTTACTCTTGATATTTCTTGATATTCTAAGGATTTCTATTGAAAAGTGGTTTGACCTCTAACCTCCATCACAACAAACTATACCACCATCTCACATTTTTCAGTGAATATTTATGCATTGGTAAACTCTGTGGGGTTTTTCTAAGAGGTTATTTGTGATAAATGCCTACTTATGTTTCTTAGATGAGAAAAATATACTCTGTACAGTTTACTGTACGTTTTTCAGAAAATAGCTGTTTTAAACTTTTCTTATACCTATGCTTGTTCCTCAGTCTGCCTTTTTAGTAGAAATAAATTTCCTACAGGGACTAGCAATGGCTTTATTATTCTTTATGGAAGAATAATAGTCCCTTTTTCATTAGCCCCTCTGTGGCTTCAGTTAAACGTGTCTCTGTTGCATTTCTTATGCCATTGTGGATAAAGTGGAGACAATTAATTATATAGTGGCGTTAAAGACTGAGTCTGCAACTTTGGTTGAAACAGATTAGTTCAAACTGCAGTGTTGTTCAGCGACAACAATACCTGCTGTGCTAAATAATCACTGAGTTGGAAAGTACATGCCCTGTTCAGCAGACAGGACCGGCTTTAATTTCCAAGCCACAGCTTCTATACTGCCATACCCAATGGATGCAGTTTCTCAGCAAGACCAGGGCTTTCAGGTGAAATTCAGTTTTTTTCCTTCCTTCCCTCTGTCTTTAAAATGCCTGTTCTAAAGCCCCTGGAAATACTTGGAAAAAGAGGCTGCGGCTGTTAGTCTACAACATGAGAATTACTTACTTTAAAGTTTTTGCACGGGAACAAATTAATCATATAAGGCTCAAAGATCCTTGAAGGATATTCCATATAAAACTGGTTTTTAAAAAATATCAACTTAGCTAGTAGTGTTATAAGAAAAAACACGTGAAAAAGTTCTCTCTCAGATTCACTGATAGGACATTAGACTTGAAAAGTCAGGTGTGTTCTCTGTCATCAAGCATGAGGCAACAAGGAACAGCAGGTGAGGGAGTACAGCTAGATGCCAAGGGGAATGGGAAAAGCACCCGCAGGTGCCAGCTGGGTGTGCAGATTTCCTGAGATGACCCATAACTCAGTGCAGTTAATGTCCCAGGCATCCTCCTCCTTTTCTAGCAAGATAAACTCTGCCCACTGGTTAAATGGATCCATGTATGCTAAGCTTCAATGGAATTTTTTTCAGGAAAGCCACACAACTGAATCAGTCCTCGTTTGGTTTGTTTGTGGTTGGTTGTTGGTTTGGTTTTTTTCTAATTGCTTAATATTATCTTGGTCATTCTTTACACTGCCTTGCTATAAGCACAATTTCTATAAACACATGTGCTTACCCAAAATTGTTCATTGAAAGGACGCTGTAGGTTTGCTTTGGATAATTAACATAAACCAATGATGTCTTTTGGACTTTCTTAGTAATTACATAATGACTACATCCACACTACATATTTTCTCACTCAAATCACATTTCTTCCACTATTCCACTGCCCCTTTGATTCATCGCTGGCAGGCATTTAGAGAAGCAAATTTAAATTCACAGTAGTAATTGCATGTGAATACTCTGTTTGGAAATCTCACTTGGTCATTGAAAGAGCTTTTTGTGGATTTGGGTAGGATCATAAACGACAGCATGGAATTTTGTCACTACAGCCGCAGCAGAATCGTGAATATTTCTAAAAATCAAAGGGCCAAATCATGTAGAGGATTTGGCAAACTGTGGAAGGCATGGACAGCTTTTCTGCCAACTATTCACACCTCCGAAATGGCAAATATAGCCTGTTGTCAGACTTGACATCTCAATTGTGCTCCTGATGCTGCCTCATTCCTGGTATCTCAGTGAAGCTAGTTGTGCTAAAAGATAAAATACAACTACTTCACTTCTCTTTGCCAGGTAAAAATACTTCTGCAAGGCTCCTGCATGAGGCTCCAGATATAGCCTAAGACAGGTTTGCATTTATGCAAAGAAACTGTGGCAGAGGTGTAACGTGTAGTCTGAAGTCTTTGATGCACCTGGAATCAGTTCATTAAACAGCCTGATTTATGTCATTAGCACCAAGTAAATACACCTTCTCAAAAGCTTCTTGGAAAAGGAGAAGAGTAAATCTAGTAATTAATTACACTGCAAGCAAGATAGACCCCAGTCCTACCACTGGCTCTAGCTGGGCTAACATTTATGGCTGAGGTCAGATACAGCTCTACTGGTTCATCCCTCCTGCTCTTGACTGCAGAACTGAGGTTAAATAAAAATATTTAGGTCAGTATGTGTTTAGCTTTGCAATCCAATAAGAAACAACACTGAATCCAGAAGTCTCAGAAGGTGTTTGATGAAAATTATAGAAGCCCCATTTATTTATTTATTTACAGCTTGCTATGAGTGTTCTAAAAATATAAAGGCAACATTTAATTGAGTCTAAATCTACAGCTTGAGGTATGTAAAAGAACAGCTTTGAAGTATGCATAGATAAAGAGCAACCTTTGTGAAAATTATGTATTTCCTGAGACAGGGTTTGAAATAAACTCATTTAGCTATGTTTTAACTCTTAAAACAAGTGAAATTATTTAAATCTTAGAGTCATAAAATTCTAATCCTACATTATTGAAAATATTTCCCCTAAATATGGCCTAAAGGGGGTTTTTATTAAATGTTTTTATTACATTTTCTATTCCTAGATACGACTGCTGTTGTATACCTAAAGTGTTTGAGAAGGTATATTCACTGGGGACATGATAATGAGATAATTCAGTCAGGAGACAAACCCAGACTGTTTGACTGCCAGCTTGTGTCCAATTTATGCAATTAATATGGCATACATTTTCATTTTGTAGCTTAAACTGTTGTATTGTTAATAGCTTAATTCTGCTCTCCCCTGACTGAAGCAACGATGACCCACTGAATGTTGCCATTTTACCCAGCCATTAGCCATACAGCCAGAAAGACAGAAATGTATTGCTCTCTGTGGCAGGATTCAGACCATCACAAGCTCATTAATTCAAAGACTCATAATGAGGGTCATTGTAAAGACTGATACAGATACAGCAGCTCTGAACTTCAGACATTTTTTGAAAGAGCCAAATTCAGCATGATATATGTAAAAAATTCAAGTATATGCCTAAGAGAGCAGCAGGAGAAATTTTCTCATTCTTTTTTGTGAGATCTGACATCAGCATATAGATGGTTTCATCAATTATTGAGACAGAGACTAAGAAAGGAAAAGGGAATGATTTGGGGGTTTCGTTTTTGAAGTTTGAATGTAAAGTGCTCAGACTGAATCAGAACTAGTATGTCTGAATCTTTAGAATTAGCTGCCTCTTTCTTATAGCTTCTCTTCTTTGTAACACTAGAGAGCCTTAAAAGACTGGTATTTAAAGTGTTTTAATAACTTTTGAAAGGCAGGAGTGTAGCTTTTACACAAGGATATCATATATGAAATCACCAATTCCTTTTTCATTCTATAAATACATGTGTATTGGAAATAGCCTCAAAAACTCAGTCTTGTATTAAACAATTACTCCACCGTTAAAAAAAGAACTGTCTTTAGATAGTCCAGGATGAGGAACAGGGCGATGAGGGAGATCCAGGTCTCCCTGCTCCGGTGAATATTTAATTATTTATATGGTATGGAATAGATCCAGCAGCGCTGACGGAACAATAGCAGTGAATAGCTGGTACAGAGGCTGGAGAAACTAGGGGTCATAGCCTAGTCTGAATATTAAGTACAACAGAAAATTGTGCCAGTGTCTCCAGCATCCTGGATGAATGCCCTGTCCACAGGGATTTTCATTGTTCAGGAGTGTCCTTTCTGGTTTTAATCAGAAAAGCTATCCTAGTCAGAAAGCCTTTCCTGGTGAAAGGATAGTCTAAAACAGTGAATGTCTTTTAGTGCTAATGAACTGACGTTTTTCAGAAAAAACATGTTGGACAAAATTTTCTTGAATGCCTCTCGCCCTAATCTGTTTCATTTTACCAGATGTCTAGGTGCTAACTGAGCTACCGCCATGAAAGATGGGCCATTTCCCTCTGAGCTTTCAAGTGCTCTTTTGTCTTGCTTAAAAAAGGGAGGGAGGGAGGGAGGAAGAAAAAGATTTCTTAGCTGCCAAATTTGACAGCTGTCAGCTTCCTTGATGGGGCAAAATGATGATATATCACTTCACTCAGTATCTTACAATTTAATTGTAATTAATTATAAAAGAAACTACAACTCTTCAACATGAGTGCAAATATTTTTATTTGCAGGCAGATGTTTTGCATGCTTTATTAAATTTTGTGTATTTCATACCATTCAGTGCTCAACTAAAAATAACTACCATTCTGTACCTACACAGAGAGAGTTTCATGCAGTGTGAAGCACTAACATCATATTTACTTGAGGACAGAATATTATGTTACTCTTCCAATATGTAAAATACGCACATTAAACAGTGGAATTAAGGACCTATTTTAAATATAGCAGTTGCTAAGCAATGTGCTATTAGCAGAATTCAAACAGCTTGGAACATTTAGTATTTTGGGGCCTACATGCTCATTTTTATATTATTTCTTAGTTTGCAAAATACAATTAGTAATCAACAGAGAAGATTGTAATTTGCTTAGACACTAGATGACATTGTTTCTCAATGCTCTTCTGGATCCTTATCTCAGGAAAAAGAGCAGCATAAATGTTACTAAGTCTTGATATACATACAACTCTATTATTTCGTTGTACAAACTATGGATGGGTGGAATTCTGCATCGTGGTCCCAGAACTGTGAGGAGTAGAAGCCAAAGCAGTTCTAGCCATGCCCACCGTTGGGTGGCTTTCCTTCGTTACAGAAGCCTGTGCAGAAGTACACCATCCAGTTAGCTGTGGCAGTACTGAGACAGAGGGAGGGATGCAAATCTGCAAACAGATTTACAGAGCCATCCTACCTCTAGATGGAGGTTGGTTAAAACCACAGACAATTTTCCCCATCCCGTCCTAAAATACATGTGATTGACTGAACAGAGCTCCCCAGGTTAACTCCTTCAGCAAAACCTCCTTATTGTTGACAAGATGATTAGGAAAGCACCAGGGAATTTCTTTGAATTTGCAATTGCTTTTTCTCTCCTGCAAATTTCTTTACAAGAGAAAATTATCAAGTCCGGTGCTGTGGTTGTGGGTCAGATCTGATCCTAGGACTTGTACCACTCCAGACAGCTCTGAACTCATCCTTGTGTGCCAGTTGTATCTGACCCACCCACATCACAGCTGTGAACATGGGAACTGTACCATGGAGATCCCCAGAACACAGCTGCCAAAAAATGACACTATCCTGCTCTATACCACAGTGTGCATCCAAGATACGCGCAAGTGCTAATCTGCAGAGTGAAACCCACAGCAGCGTTCACTGTTGCCCGTGAATCCCTTGAGACTGTCACTCTCTGTGATGTGTAGAGATAAAGCCCTGACAACAGTGGAGGCAATGGGAGTTTCACCGTTTAACAGGAGTTCTGCCATTGGTTTAACAGGGCTAGAAGTCACTCCAAAGTCCTAAATCCTTGTGACCCTTCACATAGGTGACCTCCGCAAGAGAGATGTACCAAACACTTACCATCCTCCCTTTAAACTCAGTCATGGGTGTACAATAAAACCTAGCTTGTTCAGATTTGTGGCTCCTTGGAGGATATCCTGGGTTATACAGATACATAAATGTAGTTGCCCATATCTACAGAATCTTGATTTCATGGGATCCTAATAATTGTCCTTATTTAATGTCTACTTCCCATAAATATATTTTAAGTTTCCTACTATTTGTTCATAAATATACCACAACATTTCTAGAATTTAAAAAAGCTAAAAAATACTTTCACACATATCCTTAAGGAGAAATGATTCCCTGAAGATTCTATGAGTGGAGGCTGTTCCTATATCAGCCCTTGTCTTTGATTAACCACTTAAAAGAAAAAAAAAAAAAAAGGGGGAATAGATTAATTATTAAAATTACCCCTGTAGTGCACCTGAGCATGTTGAGTGAAACCCCACTGAATCTCTGGGGGAGGGAGGGCTGAGGATGCTCAGCACCTCACAGAATTAGGCTTCCAGGGAGAAAGTCAGGGGGTTCCTTTGTGAAATAGTAAGGACTAAGTGCACTGTCTGCCCAACGGCAGTTTGGGGTGGTTTGTTATATATATTTAAAAATAAAAAAAAAATAAAAAATAGAAGAAAATAATTCAGTTCTGGGCTTGGAATCAATGTAATTCCCCTTTCTCCCATTAGACTTGCTGAGAAGCCCCTCTCAGGACATGCAGCGGTTTCTCTGACTGCTCAGCCATGTAATAACACTGAAAGCAAAGGCAGAAGAACTTGCCGTGTCACACTGTAATGTCATTATTCACTTGATAAAACTGTGGCCACGCCGCACCATTTCGCACTTTGGGTTTGCCCAAAGCTGCGGAGTAGCTCTGCCCGCTCTCCAGGTAACCCCTCCCGAAAGCCGGCACGCGGCAGCGGCGGTCCCAGGCTGGCCCTCCCCAGGCCTGTGCACAGCCCATCCCGAGCCGGGTTTCACAGCCGCCTGCACATCCCGCTCCCCTCCAGCCTGCCGCCTCTCCGGAGACAGTGCCTTATGTTTGCCTTTCCGTTCTCATCCACCTTGCCTGTCACCTTAAGGCAGCCTTAATTATAACGTCATCAAAGGTTTATTCAACAAGATTTGAAGATTGGGCTTTAATTAGGAAAATGAAAACACACGCTTATAACCAAAGTAAGTATAAAACACAATATTTGGCTGTATAGTAGAAACTGGTTTTAGATGTTTTGGTGTCCCTCATCCAAAACTCCCTCAGTTTGTCCCAGCCGGAAGATTTGGGGATCCAGGATTCCTTGTGCCTCTTTACAGTCTGGATTACTTTTACAGCCTACCACACTTCTGCTCATTTGAAGCTCAGTTTTTGATACAAATTCAAATGTCTTAAGGGCTGTATCTTTGACCAGGGATTGTGGGTGATTTGACTTCCCATCCCATTTGTTGAAATACACATGGCTCTTTGGGGACACCAGTTATATAACAGCTGTTTCCTCTTTAGTCCTACTCAGTCAAACGACTCAGTATCCCCACTCGGTGCGACTGTCCGACATGAACATACTTTACATTTCCCAGAAACAGCTGAGGCTACTGGTATGTCCATAGCAAAGAACATACAGAGCATTGGGTTAAAGCAGATTATGTTAAATTTAGGATATCGTTGGATTACCTGTTTTCTCTAAAGGCCACACTTGACACATTATTAACATTAGCTAGTTTTTTTCCCCTGGATTTACCTGTGAGTTCATGTTATGGTTTTCCCTCAAGTTTTGCTGCATTTCTGTGTCCAGGATAGTTATAACTACTTTTGTTACCTATTTCTTCCCCCAAAGGACTAAATGCAGTTCCAAAGGCCTCTAACTTAGGTTGGAAAGAAAAAAAAAATCAAAAAGACCCACTATGTTGCCCAAAAACTAGTATTTTGAGAACTGAACACCGTGTAAAGGCAGTCTATGGACTTCACTATATATATGTTTTATTAATGGGATGCTTCAAAATGGGGTAAAAACTGACTTAAGACTTTAATAAATCTTGGAAATGACCGGGTATTTCAGAAGTTAAGCTCACCCTCATTACCCTGTAATACTACCTCCTGCAAGGCTACCTGAGACGTATTGTACAATAATTGTGTTCTGGCAGCTGACTCCGAGAAGCCGGTGTTAACCTCTCCCGCTCCCCCGATATGTACAGATTATTCCCATTAGAATGGATTGATGAATGAAAAGACCATGGTTAATGGGTATTACTTTAATGCAGAGGGCCAAATCCTATTATCCTGTGCAACAGACAGCGTAAATAATATTTGTGTAAAGGAGCCCCCCTGGGACAAAGAGAAATGGAGTCCAGGGCTGCAAGGCCCCACATCTGCCCATTACCCACCCCACCCTTGCTCAGCAAAACCTCTGCAGCTCTGCAGGTGCTTTCTGTGGCCAAACGATAAGGGGGGGTGGCCCACAGAGCTTCTTACAGAGCCTGTTAATGGCAACAGGAAGGCTCTCATTGACATGAGTGATCTTGGTGACGGGCTGGCAGAAAGGAAGGTTGGTGGCGCAGTTTGTGTGGCAATCTTGATAGCAGTTTCTGAAGAAGTAGCAGTGTGTTTTCTCCATGCTCATGGTACTTTGATCACATTTCCCTACCTTTTTCAGACTAATAAACACATTAGGTGGGTTATGCAGATTACAGTGTGTGCACTAAGTTATTTGATATATTATTCACCAACAAATATAAGATAAAAGTAAGTCTGCATATAATTACCCACAACTGCTGACTGACTTATAATTAACTTTGAAAAAATTGCTGGTTTAGGAGATATTATAGATTACAATTTTAAATATAAGGAGCTTCAGAATAGCTCTCACGATCAGCGCAAGTACAAGGTATTCAGTGAAGGATTAATTCCCTAAACTGCTAATCAGCTCTATCTCCTGTCTTATCAAATTGTACATACATTATGCTGTATTAAAGTATGAGCGTGCAGCTAATTAAAGCAAAGCCTGCATTTAATATCAGATACTCCCCCCCCCTTGACACAACAAAAATGTTCTAAGGACATACATAACAAGTGTTAACAAATGAAAGTGATTGGTTTTAAAGTGATGCTGTGCTCCTCCAGCAGCCTTTTGTTTCCATTTCGGAGTATTTTCCATTTCAGAGGATTTTTTTTTTATTATTATTATTATTTTTAAGAAAAAGAAGGGGAGAGGAAAACACCAGAGTCTTTCTGGAGAAACAAGTTGGGGAAGACATTAATTCTATTCAGTCTATAGCTGGAAGCCCACAGGAACTAACCAAGGGATTACAACCAAGGATCTACAAATAGTATCTGGATGACATCCAGCTAAAATGTGGTTCATTTACCAACCTTTTTAATAGATTCTGATGTTAAATGCTGCAAAGCAAAATACTTTTTTTTAAAAAAGCAAGAAAGCAAACTCATCCACATTGTTAAAGGAATGCAGTATAAATTTAAATGAAAGATCAGCAAAGCCTAGCTGAGCAAACAGAGGTTCAGAACAATAATTGAGCATCATTTACAAAACTGTTTCTTTTAGTTGCTTTTTTCTGTTTCAAACTAAAATAAAACAATGCCATTATAAAGAAGGCAGGAAAAAAAAACATACTGAAATTATTCACTTATAAAACAAACATAAAATATAAGAAAGAATACAAAGCAGGGAGTATTTGAACCAAAGCTATTTTTTGTAAAAGTATTTTTGAGTAAGCCTCAAAGTTTTTTGTGCCACTTGAAAGTTTTCCCAGCCCAAAGACCTCAGAACATATGATGTTATTAGTGTTATTCAACAACAAAAGACATACATTTTGTCAAGATCTACACAATACTGTAAAATAGAAAAGGGGAGGGGGGTGGCTTTTTTGGTTTTTCCCATTTTTTTTCTTTTCTTTTCTTTTTTTTCCCTTCTTTTCTTCTATTTTCTTCCCTCTTTTTTCTTTTTTCTCTTTTCTTTTCTTTTCTTCTCTCTTTCCTTTCCTTTTCTTTTTTCTTTTCTTTTCTTTTCCTTTCTTTTCTTTTCTTTTCTTTTCTTTTCTTTTCTTTTCTTTTCTTTTCTTTTCTTTTCTTTTCTTTTCTTTTCTTTTCTTTTCTTTTCTTTTCTTTTCTTTTCTTTTCTCTCTTTTGCTTTTATTTGCTTTTATTTGATTTTCTTTTCTCTTTCCTTTTCTTTTTTTCTTCTTCTCTTCTTATATATCTCTACTTAGGGAAAAAAAATCTCAGCAGGAAATTGAAGAGATTTACCAATAAAATCAATAAACATTTGCAGACTGTTGGCAGTGATACTGTTGAGATAAGGTAGAGTTACAGCCCTGTTTGATCAATGTTTATTACAAGGCTCACATTTTTTTAATAGAAGTGGATCAGAACAGGGTGGGTTTTTCTCCTCCCGGCACTGGATTCTGTAGGCTTCAAATACACAGCAACTTTATCTGATCTGTTTAATTTAAATGTGTAAGAGTTACTGAAATACAAAATCATCCTGGTCTGAACTAAAAGTTCCTTTCTTCGCTCCCCCCAGGTTAATTTGTTGGCTTTCGGAGTGATTATTTATAAAGTATTTAGACACACTGCAATGTTAAAACCAGAAGTGAGTTGTTATGAAAATATAAGGTAAGTTTGCCATTTAATACAACTTCTGCCTTCTCTAAGTTTAAATACTAAGTTTAAATACAGCCAGAGATGAAATTCAGTATTCATAAATAACAGTTTAATCTTCTGGAAGATTTGTAGAAAAAGAAAGTTCAATTGTTTTGGGGGGGGGGTTTCCTGTTAATCCCTCATAGATTTGGAGGTAGATTTTGCAATCTTTACTTCGATTGAGCAATATCTTGCACAGTAACACTGGGGTTGTGTGAGAGGTGTACGAGGAATACAAGTGGCCCATATCAACCAGAGGGTAAAGGCTGATGGCAAGCTTAAAGAAGGAATTGTCCTTTTTTCTTAAGTACTTTCCACAACCTCTATGCAAGCCAAACCAGATTTCATAACTTATGCCTGAACTGGGATCAAAATACTTGCCTTGAGGTAACAGGTAATTCAGTGATAAGAGAACCAAGACATTCATGTTATTTGTAAAATGTTTACAGTAGGACATGGTGCTTTTGTGGTGTTGGGGGGCATGGGGGGATTCACTCCAGTATTTTTACTTTGCATGCTGCTATGATTTTTCCATCAACTCACTCTCTTTAAAACTGATTTATAGGGACCTTGAAAACCGTTTGTGCAGGAAAAGCTGAAGTGTACTACAGGGAACATTGAAAACAACTTACTGTTTGTGTTGCTTAGGAACACTCCTGCAGTTTCAATGCAATGCACTAGATTTATAGTTAGAATTTAGCAATTGTTTGATTGATTACTTTCTCTTATTCTTCACCCTTCATAGCTTCATGTGGTGACCTGGTTTTAATGAAGTTGAAAATTATTCATTTTCAGAGGAACAGTGCTAAAAATGTCTGTTGTTCAAAAGAAGTCCTGCAATGACTGGGCTGAGAATGAATAAGAAAGTAATCAGTGGCTTTATTTCCAAGACAACATGCTGTAATTTGCTCAAGTCTGTGAGCAGGGCTCTACACGTTGAGGGGAAAAAAATCATAGCCAATCAGTTCCTATAATTTTAAGGCATCAATATCCTGACCCAGGAATTATTTGAATTATTTGAGAGTATTTGTGTTCTAAAAACAATTTTTATTAAAAAAAAAAAAAAAAAAAAAAAAAAGAGGAAGAATGAAACAAAGAAAGCCCAGTTTTACAACTGGCACCGTCTTCTGCAGTGAACCTGAGAGGCAGCCTGGGAACCCTTTGATGTCATGCACATGTACTGACCTAAGAGCATACTGTACATTTTTCTGGGTTATTTTTTGAGGAAGATAAGGGGGAGGAGGAAAAGTGGGGGAATGCTTCATAACAGACATATGTTTTTCCTTGGGGAATTACACTAACAGTAGATTTAAATCAAATCATACGGTGCTGCAGTACACCAGAGAAAACATATCTGAAGCCAGTGTTTTAAGGCCCTCCAGTTTTACTCCTTTGCTCTTCTGCAGTGATTATGTGAGTTTATTCATGCCACAGTGCTACAGCACACCCTAAAGAGCAGCCCATGCATTTGCACTTCTCAGCCTTCGCAGCTGCGAAAAAATTGCCTAGGCAGCATCTGTCATCCAAAGCGGTGAGGGAAGGAGAATAGCACATGCCCACATGTTCACGTTGTTGCCTTCCTGTCTAGATCCTGTGCGCGAGGTGCTCTTGCTCTCCTGTTCCTCCTTGGGGCTACCTGGATCTTTGGGGTCCTCCATGTCGTCCAGGGATCCGTGGTTACTGCATATCTTTTTACAATCTTCAATGCATTCCAGGGGATGTTCATTTTCATATTTCTTTGTGTGTTGTCTAGGAAGGTAAGTGTCCCATTCCTTGTGGGAATCAACTCAGGCAGTCTTGTCTGCCCAGCCCTAAAGTGGAGTTGTGGTGCAAACGTTTATTAGGGCAAGGGAGGAAAACCTTGTGCCATTGATGGGGGAGAGGAAGGAAGAGGGGAAATTTTGCTGCTGCCTTCAGTGGAGTCAGAATCTCTGTCCAATTTTTACCTTCTCATGTATGTCCTCCCAGGTCTAAACCCAATGTATGAAACCTGGAATTTTTTTTAAAAAAAATTGTAAAACTGGTTGCAGCATCACTATTATTTCACATGAAATAACATGTGTGCAATAAAACCCCTCCAGTTTTTCCAGTTAGCAGCAGGATTCACACACATGATCCTGAAATGATATTTTATTCAGTAGTCTGTCCTAAACTCAAAAGAAGCCTCACCTTAGAACATCTAGTGACAGGAGCAGTACAAAATGAGTTTGAAGACATATAGACCTATTAATAAATCTATTTCATATTTGCATTCAATTATTTTTGTTTCAGATTCAGGAAGAGTATTATAGGTTGTTCAAAAATGTTCCTTGCTGTTTCGGATGCTTGAGATAAATGGAAGGAAAACATGCATGAGCATCTCAGTGGAAGAAGGCAGCAACCCAGATGATGTTGTTATGGATATTACAGAAAAATCTGGTATTGTGAAAGTATGAAATGAGCTAGTGAGCAGGCATATCTCTTAACTGAATTATTGACTGGTTTTGTACATACGAGTGCATTCATGCAGAGCATTTATATTATGCTGTATACAAACAGTATACAAAACAAACTGGATTTTTGCAAAACAAATATTAATGAAGACCAGGGAAAGAAGCTCAAGACTTTTCATGACTTAAGTTTTGTTTCTAATATTAGAAATATCTGCAGTTCTTGATAGCAAGATACCAAAAACCAAGTGGCACAGCAGATTTTATGAATTGCTTTGCTAGTGGAAGCATGTTCACTGTCTTTTTGTAGTAATGAGCTTCTTACATTAAGTTGTATGTGGCCATCTGCAGGGAATGGGTTCCATTAAAGAGTCAATAGATAAAGATCTGCTTCAGCCCAGACTTTTGAAAACATTTCTTTTAATTTAAAGTAGATTAAAAGAGGAATTTGTTTAATATTATTCTCTTATCATTCTGAAATATATATTTGTATATTAATCAATTCTTTATTTTTATAACTTTTAAAGAACTGTTTAGATCTGAAGAGCTGAGGTCAGATCTGATACAAGAATGGTGGGACAGACATTTTATAAGTGAAAGATTATTTTGTGAGTACTTTGAAAAAGACCTGGTTCTTGCTTTATTTAACTGCCAAAAAGACTGAGATCTGCTAAACTGGCACTATGATTTTGGAGGCTGTGGGAAGAAGATGCTTTCACAAGTTTGTCACTTGGTACAGATATTTGGAATCCAGACTTCATAGGATCAAACTAAAAGTGAAGTGGTAGAAATCACCCATGCAGAAGAATACAGATTTAAATTCAAGGTCATGTGCCTCCATACCATGTAAAATTGTAATTACAGCAGCTTTCTCTACTCAGGATCTTTGAGTCAAGCAGCTGCCTTCCTCTGAGGCTCCTGGTTTTGAAATACTTATCCTGTGTTTAACCTTAGGAGCATACAGAGATCTACTGAAATCAAAGGGAGTACTTGAGGTCCAAGTTTTGCTAGACCAGGGCACAAACAGCATGCATCAGCAGTTCCACCTTTGCCATATTACTTATTTTTAAAGTATGTTTTAATTTCACTCTTTTAGCACCTAGCACATGTGAAGTGCTGAGCAATCCTCAGTCCACGTTGCCTTCTCAGGAAGTGTCTAGGATCTCAGATGAAGCCCAGTGTTTTTACCAGTGAGGCACTGTAAATATGTAGTTGTTAATAAATCCCACTGTTGTGTTGTCTGTTAAAATAAAGCACTAGTCTGAATTTTATTTATATTGAAGGAAACCTTTTTTGGTAATTCTCAAATTTGTTTGGTTTTTATCTTTTTTCCATATACACAAGGCTTTCATTGTATGCACTGCAGTGACATGCTTCATTAAGTATATTCCATGCCTCTGTCAAAATTTTTGAAACCACAAGAGGAGTCATTTCTTCGGAGGGCAAAAAAAATTATTTCTGTTGGTCCTTTAAATGTAAAATATGTGAATAAACTGAAGTGCTTAGCATTCACATTTGGACGTTTCCCTTCATTTAAATAAATACAGTGGTAACAAAGTTCTCATGGTTATATATTATTTTCCCTGAATTATTTGCTGTATTTCCTTTGCTGTTGTATATGTTCTTCCAGGTTTGGGAAGATGCAGATACATATTACTTAAAAGAGTATTTCTAGAAGGGTATCTACTAATTCATCATTTTTAATCTCCTGCAGAAATGTAACCTATAGTAAGTCTGTCTGGACAAAGCAGCATGTCTAGTAACTATATAATGACTTCAGCATGCTCAGTGAGATTGAAAATGTTCCTTGGAAAGAAAATACATCATAAAGTGTTTAGGTTACAATAGTCTCTTTAATGAAAGAACATCTTTTATAGGAAAACTGTGCTCTCCAGTCTCTGGGTCAGATCTTCATTGAAACTCTGTTTTCCTTACATGCAAGGATGAGTTTTCATCTTTTAATACAGCACATAAGGAGCAGAAAAATTTTGTTTAGATTCTTTGCCTTAGAGCCTGAAGGATATTGTAATTGTCCTCCCTAATTCATGCAGAAATAGTGACAAGAAATAAAAGGGTTTATTTGTCGCAGCCCTTAGTAACACAAGCCCCAACCCAGCAGAAAGGGAGGATTAGAGACAATGGGCATAAACTGAAAAAAAGAGAGGTTTCAGCCAGATATGAGGAAAAACCTTTTCACCGTGAGGATAGTCAAGGACTGGAAATGGTTGCCCAGAAAGGTTTTGCGGTTGTGATAAAATCTTTGATTTTTAAGACTGAATAAAGCCCCCAGAACCCTGCTCTCATACATGACTCTGCTTTGAGTAGGAAGGTAGATGAGATGACCCTCTGAGGTCCCTTCCAGCCTGAATTGTTCTATAAGTCTATGAAATAAAATATCAAATCAGAAATATAACAGTTGGCCATTAGTTATGATTTTGTTAAGCAAACTTGCACTCAAGTGCCGTGCATCAGCTGAACAAACTGTTCCTCCAAAAATAAATTTGTGTGACATATTTGTCAGATCAACTGGTAACTACTTGACTGGTTTGAAAACTAAAAACTTTGTTTGGCGTCTATTCAGATTACATGCTTTTGAGAGGTATATGACATCTCCAGGTGGGGCCAAGAGGAAAAAAAATAATAAAGCAATGATTGACAAGACAGATAAAAAGTAGAATGTTAAGGTTTCGCTCTGAAAGCAAGTGCTTGCTGAAGAGAGAAATTGTTTCCATTAAACCAATCAAAGAGAAATTTGTGTTCAGTGTTGCATTTCAAGGTGTGCTTCAGAATATAATAAACAAGGTCTGGATTAAGAAAGACTGGTTTATTCTGAAATAATTATTTCCTCAAAGAATTGGAAGTGTATTTCAAAGAAACCACAACATTTAGGAGTTAATTATCATTACAGCCTTTGGGAGGCTCAGTCTGACAGAGCTGGGCTGATGAACAGATCGTTTGTGCTCTTCACCTACTGGAATGAGACAGGTAGGCATTGAATACTGTTCAAACCTATTTCAGACTTTCCTCCACTCTCCAGTTGTCACAGTCCTTCAACTCAGAACATGGTGGTACCCCAAAGGTAGGAATTTGCAAACTTGTGCATCTTATTGATCAGCTGTATAAAGTAATGTCACACATGGTGAGGTTAGGCAGAATAAACAGATATTTGCAGGGCTGATTCCTCCAGCTTTTTACACCTCCAGCATCACTTTTCTCACAATTAATACCACTTTTTTATATCTTTGTCATGATAATCTCTTAAAGCCCCGTTCAGAATCACACTCTTGCCAGGTGCCAGTTAGTCACAGAAGTCCTACCTCCTTTTCTGAAACCTGCACAGATGAGATAAAAGAGCCAAAACTTTACCCCTGAAGAAAGTTAACGCTTCCTTTCCTTTGGGAAAAGAGCTAGTGGGAGGAGTCCTCCCGGCAAACAACCTGCTCCAGCCTCTGTTACTCTTTTCACTTTGTTCACATACATTCAGGACACGCAGCATTACTGTGCTGTGAGATTACAGAATTGAAGATGCTACCTCACCAAAGTCATCCCCTATAGCTATTTTTAAAGAAAATTAAGCCTTTAAGATGAATGCAGACTTGAAAACAGCCGGTCATCAATGCACCGATACTCCATTTAAACACAACCAAAATGTCAAGTGCAAATGTGCTAAAGCATTTTCACAAGTTGCCTGGCTCCCTGCCAGCCCAGCTTTCATGGCCATTGCTGTGGGCAGCCTGTCCATATAGACTGCAGCCACGTGAAAGACTGTACTGCCTTTTTCAGACTCTCTATCTCCATGACAACCCTTCCCAACAAGCCCTACGGAGAACCAAGAGAGGTGCAATATCCAGACTTTGCCAGGAGTCAGATACATGGCCACACGCGGGACCTGGAGATCCTGAAACTGCTGCTTCAAAACAAGCCACAAAGATGTGACTAACAGAAAGTACCGTAATTCCGTCAACTTTACTGTTACACAGCACAATTGACAGCAGCAATCCTGCTGGGTGAAAAGAACAGCAAGTGTGAAAAAAAACCCACATGACAAAAAGTAGCAATAAAACTGACTGCTGAGAAGGTACTATTTTGTTTCAAACTGGAACAAAACAACAACAAAAAAAACCCTAAAAAGCATACAGAAATGATCATGAAAGAGAAACATGACTTTTACCCGATTCTATTTAGGATAACAAGACTTTTTATTTATTTTTATTTATTTATTTATTTATTTTTAGAGGCCTTATTTTTACATCTTCCCAATGCAGGGTTGCACTTTTCCCAGAATTCTTTTCCTGGAGCTATCCCTTTAAATTTGGCAGAAGCTTTACTTCTACAGGCATTGTTTTACAGCTGTTTTTTCTTCTCTTGCTGGTAAGTACTCAAATTTTATTGTATTTACTCTTTTGAATTCCCAAGGAACTAGCATATTTTCATCAGGTTTCATAACATAAGAGAGCTATTCTCTTTTCTGAAGCATTGCTGAATATTCTAATTAAAAGTAGCTGTAAGACTAGCCATCAGTCCTCACTGCAGAGCAATAGGCGCCTCCCTCCAATGTAAGCCTTTGTATTTATTGCAGCTATTTATATAAATGCTGCAGTCAGCTCTGAATCTACGTAAACCTAACACCATTTAAATTAATTTTGTAAGACTTTTTGAGATACTGCTGAATAATTTAGTCAAGCCCAAGCTGATTATAAACTAAGTTTGAAATCTGTATTTCTAAGAGGCAATCCAGTTTATCTTGCAAAATATGATGGGAAATACTATGTCTCCACTACCCATAATCAGTTATATTCTAAGCTGGGCAGTGTTGTTTTCCATCTGCGTTTGGCCCACTGTTATCGGGCCTAATGGACTGACTTAAAGGCAGCAATCTGCAAAATGCCACTCCTCTCTCTCTTTGAATGTGTCTGCACTAAACAGACTTCTGGCACCACCTTGGCTTCTGATGGGTTTCAGAAATAATTGTTGATGATACAGTAAATTTGTTTTCTAACCCTTGTGTTTAAATCCCAGTCTTACAAAAATTCATGCATTTGTTCAGTTTTACGCACGACTAAGTCTTTGGCGTTAATGAGACTGCTCATGTGCACAAAGTTAAGCATATGTGCAAGTGTTGTATGATCAAGGTCTTAGGATGCCAATTTGCAGTAATAACAGATTTACATAAACTCATGATCCCAAGCACTGGGTTCCCTGCTCATTATCAATAGTGAAACTCATTTAGCTGGTTTTCGTTTAGTGACCTTATGAGCCTTTTCCTTTTGTTAAGGTGCTGTTAAAGTTGCTTTCTTGCCACCCCTGAGCCATTGTTAATTTAATTTCTGTCTTTCTTAACATACATGGGATTTTTCCCTCCTGTTGACACACTTATAAATGCCCACCTTAACCATGTTAGTATCAGCTCATTTTGTTAGCAATGAAAGTTCAGGTCACACTCCTTGAGCTGAAAATATTTTCCTTGTTGTGTAGGAGAGCTGCAGAAATACCATGTGCAAATACCCAGCTAGGACTCATCAAACTCCTGTGCACAAGTCATGGCTTCTGTCATCATGGGGTTAGGCCCTAAATTAGTAGCAGCTGTAACCCATTTAGCAAAGATGCCAGCTAAGGGAGAGACAGCTTATACACCTCTTCAGCAGGTGGGTCACATGAAAGCAAAGCAAAGCACGTCCTCACTGAAATTACAGTGCACGTCATAGTGAAGGATAATCTTCCTTCTTATGCTGAGCTCTGGTTTGTCTTTGTTACGATCGGCACTTAATCCCTATAACATAACTCCTAAAGACTGGGGTTTGGTTTCTTGTTCTCAGAAGTAGTGTTCCATACGGTCCCTCTCTAAGTGGATGGGCCAAGGCCATGTATCCACCCTCCTCTGGCAGGTACTAACGCAGGTGTACCCATTCAAAGACCCTCCCCTCTGCAGCATACCCAGTACCCGCAGCCCACCTGCAGTTGCTTTCCAGCCCCCAGTCTCACTGCATGACTGAGGAGGCTGGAGTGCAACATTTGGCTTTGCAGTAAGGGATCTACAGGTGCAGCAACAGGAGGCAGAAAGAGAGAGAACTGAGATGCAAAGGTCAAAGCAGTGATACTTGGTGAGTAACAAACAAAGGCATGAGTGTGTGCTAACCCAAGTATGTAAAGTTTTCAAAGGGGGTGGGGAGAATAAATGCTAGGATGAAATGGATGGTTGAGAGCTATTGTCTAGAGCATCACAAGCTTCCCTGTCTGAATAACTGTACTTGACAAAAGAAAAGGGTAATAGCAATGGGGAAGAGGATGAGTAGCATTTAAAGGAGAGGCGGAGGGGGGGACGGGGACACGGGCACAACCAGATTTATGGATTATTGGGAAAATGAGAGATGTATCAAATGGTAACAGTTTGCAAGGATGTCTCCTCTGAAGCTAAATGAAAGTGGAAAAAAAACCAACTGAATCTTAAAGCAACTCCCAATGATATCCTATATGCTACCTTTTTAATGAATGATTTGTATGCAACATTTCTAGGCTAAAAATATTACAGGCTAGTGAATCAGACAGCATAATCCTGCAGAAACAGTAGAAAAAGTTTACAGTAAGAGAAGGAAAAGGGAAAGATCCTGTGGTTCTGATCAGCTTCCATGAAACCATGGAAGCCTATGAGATCTGCTTACACTTGGCTGGAAGTCTTGCTTGTTTGGCTTTTATCATTTAAAACTATTGCTTTCTTCAGAAAGATATTGTGTGCATGGAATACAGATGCTGTAAGCTGCAATTAAGTTGAGGTCCTTCTGGATCTGACAGCCTTAGGGTGCATCCATCTCGGAGATGCTCTGCACATGTTGCATGTCTATGCTGAGAAGGATGAACAGAAATATACTCTGTACTTATACATAGTGTACAACTGTTACATAAAACCATTTTTTGAAGTAAGCTGTCCTTCCAAGTGGTCAATGTTATCTTAACTACCTGTATGACCAAAAAGTTAGACTCTCTTTACTAGGTACCATTGACTTGGAGCCCATTCAGAAATGATCACGTGTTGCACGGCTGTTTTAGGCCTCCTCCCCCAGATCAAAATTCAAGCAACTCTAATGGAGGATGTTACAAGTGACAGTTACACCGTGTGTCTTCTGCATACAAGAGCTGCTGTGAAGGGCTGTATGTAATGACAATGAAGCAACAGTATCTCCTCCGGGCCTTGTACAGTGCCAATGCAAGCTGACCTTGGAGGCTTTACCTGTCAGGTTCTGCAGATGAGTGTTATGGGCTGGTTGCCAAAGCAAACATCCTCTCCGGGAGTGCAGCCACATTTCGGATCTCCCCTTTCTATAGCAGAAAGAAAGGAAGGGAATTTGTAATGAAAGCATGTGGTTCTCCAGCACGCTGCATGGAGGTAATGAAAAAATCTGTCTGCTTTCGTGACAAAAGCAGTAGTTGAGATGGGTTCTGGTTCAGGTTACTTTAGGTGCTGGTTGAAATAAATGTACAGAAATACAGGCTGATACAGTACGGAACTAGTGCGTGGCTCTGGCTGTATAAGGAAGCGAGCACCGGAGGCAGGAGGCTAATGCTCTGCCCTCGGGGATGGTGGCAGGCGTGCAAGACTGGGCGCAGGAGAAAGCTCTGCCAGGCCCCTTACTGGTGTGGTGTGCCCACTGTGGCGAGCCCCCGAGCTGTGAGACTCTGGGGGCTGCCGCTTTAAGCGAGCAGCAAAAAGCCAAGCAGGAGGCTCCCAGGGAAGGCTGCACTGGAAGTGTGAGATAAAGTGGAAGGAGGAAAAGGAAAGTGATGTTGTTGGTAATAAAGTCTCTTGTTCAGCCTTACGTGAGAGCACGTCTTCTGTGATCTGTACCACTGGCGCATTTTAAGAGTTTCTGTGGGTTCCTGGGATTTCACAATGCTTTACTTTAGTGAACCTAAATTTCAAATTATAACTCCCACATCTGTCACTAATGAGGGCAGCAAAACTTTAGTTTTCTGAAAGCCATCTGGAGCCACAGAGAGCAAAATCTCTGGAGGGTAGTCCAGGAGGAAGGTATTAACCCTCTCGGTGCTGATGGAAAAGCAGGAAAGCCAGTTAATATTACTAAATAAATGAGCCTGTATTTCAAAGCCTTACTGCAATTATTTTCAGCACAGCACGCTTTCTTTGCCAGCCCAGGGTCCTTGAAAGCATAATCATAAGAGGAGCGCACAAAGAGGCTTCATTGCCTCTTTGCACGTGTTGCGGACTGGAGCCACCTGAGGGTATCAAGTACAGGTCTGCAAGGGGTGGGGATGGCAGCAGGGAGCATCCCACTGTGTCCCGCCTTTTGAAAGGCAGGAGCTCCCTATCCTTAAACAGCTCTGTTCCCCTACCAGGGGCTGCTCTTGAAAGCTGCATCCACTTATAACTTCCAAGCTCTGGCTCGGTTCTTGTGGACGATATTCCTGTGACAGACAAGCTGCTCCTCTGCCACTTATTTGTTTAAATGGGTTCAAAAGTTCTCGGCTTCCTGACAACTTTTTTCCCCCTTTTGTTTTATACCAATCGGTTAATTTGCTAACATCACTTTCCCTATCTTCTGATCTTAGGCAAGCTGGCTGGGTTTACTGGTGCCTTTATCACCACATTACAGCCAGCAGTGAGGAATGCAGGTCAGAAGGGAAATAAGGAGGGACGGCTCTTTTGAAATGGGGAGGAACAAGGTCAGGGCCATGGGGCAGACAGGAGAGGGTAGAAGTGCAGAAAAGGGATGTACTTTAAAAACAAACTCATGCTGCACTAATCCAACTGCTATTCAGCTTTATCCCGCTTTACTTATACATTGCTAGAAATCTCTCTTTATCTTCCTTTGTTGCTTTTTCTCTTTCTTATTCTGCCTGTTATAAAGTCTTCAGGACACAACCCTGGTTTTCTTACATGTTTTATGAAGTGCTCTGTGTATTTCATATGATATGTTTCTATTAACTTCTGATCAAGGAATCAGTTTCAAATGGAAACATTAGAACTGATCAGAAATGGGAACATTTTTCACAAAAGGTGATGGCTGTTGCTTTACTTTTTAGTCAGAATTCCTGTCCTAACCAACAACAGAGCTTTTTTAGCTCTCTTCCAGTTACTCCAGATTTATGGGAGTGTGAGTGAAAACAGACTGTAACTTTTGTCTTCATTACAAAAGGGACAGAGATTTAGAAGCAAAAGATTTACTGAGCAGTTTTATTAGAATAAAATGATGCTGTTTGGCTTTGGTAGCTTTGTGCTTGTTTAAATCAATAGAATGATCAGAGATGCTCATATTTATTTTTTCCACTGGTCTGCATGTCCTAGGTGAACAGGGTAGTCCTGCTTTATCTCTCACAATGTTCTTCCAGATCATGGTTGAGTACAGAGGCATGACCATGGGAAACTTGCCTTTACTTCTGCCAGCTGTATACCAGTCGATAAAGAGAAATACATTTTCTTTCTACCTAGCACTAGAGTGGAAGAAGAAAGGGTGTCTCTACTTTTTTTTGTGTGTATGTGTGTGCACACAGCAAAGCAAACAAAAGTTTAAAGTAAACTTTTTCAAATAACTCTTTTTCCTGGCAGAACTTTCTCTGCCTTCTGCTGGCTGAAGGGCATTGTAATTCATGCAATAAAAAGGGAGAAGATCTGCTGGTAGAGACTGTTTACTTTAAACTTTGTTTGTTTTGCCTCCACTCTAGGAAAGAACGCAATATTTCTGTGAAGCTTCCTTAATTTATTATTTTTTTCTCTCTTTGACTGACTTGAGCACTGGTGAAGGCACCCAATCAACAAGCAGCAAACCAAAGTCGTTTCAGTCCCTGTAGGACAGAGATAGCATGAACTGTTGCACTGCAGGCTTCTTTTAACTGATCCTTTTTGTGAGTGAATAGCTGTTACCTGGTAATAACCCATGTACTTGGGCCAAAATTTTCAAACCAGTCTCCTAAGCTCAAACACTGGCACTGAAATCAATGCTGCAGTTACCAAACCACTTCAGATTAATTTTAAAATAGAATAAGGTCTACAAGTGCCAAACTATGGGTTTAATCAGTTGGTTAACTGTATGTGGAAATACTGCCACTTTGAAGAACTGTATTACAGATCCAGTTTCCAGACCGACAGACCAGACATGCTGATCTGGGAGGTGGTCTCTGCAGGGGGATTCAGGTCCCTGGGAGGTGAAAGCCCTGCAGCTGTTGCAAGCCAGTAGCATCTGTTTGTGGTGCCTCATCACTTTATGGGCAGAAGTTCATGAATTTTCCACCCTAAAGTGGCTGGAAACTGAGTTTCCAATACGGTTTTCCTTGTCACCTGCTCTGGGTCATGTGTATGGCTGAGTGTGTGTGTGTGCGCGCTTTTCTCCTTACTGAAAGAGGCTGAAGACGAGAACATACAAAGGGTCATATGGATAAAATGCTCAGTCCAGAGTGCTGTCTTTCAGGGTGGTGTGGGTTCTGACATCTGGTACTATTTTCTCATATAGAAGAACAAGGTTGACAAAGGAGGAGCATGGGGATATTCTGTCCTCTCAGTGCAGAGATGATTGCTAGGAAGGCAACTGCTGTCATACGTGCTGGTTCCGGCGTTTCTGGGAGATGTTGCCTAACAACAGAGCAAGGGTTGTTTTTTCCCCTCTTAATTCATAGCCAACAGCAATGCTGACACTGATCCACTTACACCTAAGTGCCTAGTAGCTGGGAACAGTGGATCTGGGTAGGGTATGCTCCAGCTCCTCTGCATCTCTTACTTGTTGGGAGCATCTGCCAGACACCCACCCAGGAGCTGGGTTTTGGCAGACTAGAAGCACGTTTTCCTGACAGATCTTGTTTAGTGAAAAAATCCTGGGGCCAAGAGAGACCTGAATGTCTCTCTCCCTGTGGAAGTGCACTGAGCCAGGAGGTGGAAGCCTGTGCTCTGAAAGCCCCTTCCAAGACTTCCCTCCACACCCCACACACACACCCTTTACATTGTCCAGCTGCCAGGTATGAACAGGAAAAGAGCAGGAAGAGCAAGAGAACAGAAATAGCCCTGAGACTAGAGACCAGAAATCAGGACTCCTCCCTGCCACTGTCTCAGCTGTGTGGCTTTACTGCCAGAGTCAAGTGCTCCAGATTTCTTATCCGCAAAGATGTGTCAGGAAAGGGAGAAGCAACTGTTCTCTTTCCCTCTCTCATTATGTCAGGAGAGCAAAGTTGACACTATGGTGGTTTTGAGGCACTCTGCCTTGATGGTCATAGGTATTCACTGGCCTCCCCCACACAGAGCTGGCTTGGGTGCCCCTCAGGCACTATATCACCACAAATCCCCATGTACTTGCTACACGCTGCAAAAGCACGGGCAGAGCTGGAGGTGCCTGCACAGCTTGGAGTCAGGCAGGGAGATATGGGGGTTGCAGGAGAGATGCTGAGAGCAGATGTGGGGGTCCTGATTTTGGCAGCTGGCCTTTAAAAAGCTTCTTGATGTTCCTTGAGCTTCTATAAGATCTGACCCTAAATATTGATCTAGAAAGTGTTAAGATTTATTTTGGCAATATGAGCTCTGTTCCCAGGATGTTCAGGAACATAGATCTTCAGAGCCAGAAGGGATTAAAAACTTCACCTCCTGTGTAACAAAAAACTAAGAACCTTATCCGAAAATGTCTGCCTCGAGCTCATAGCTTGTGATGAGATATTGCAAGACTTAAAATTCCAGGATCTCAAGAATTCTTGCCCATTCAGCCCCTTTTCCTTTCTTGAGTCTGCCGCAGTTCTTGAATAAAAAGCTCCTGAAAATATGTATGTAAATGCACAGCATTTTACAACATGCTTGCAAGGCAGGCAAATGGGTTAGGCCTTTGAGGAAGTATGAATAGGTTAGGATTATAATTCATTGTAATGTCATGGCAGGCTGCAATTTCAAAGGCATAAGTCCTCCATTTTGTAGCAAATAAAAAATTTAAAGGGACAAAAACCCGATTTGCTTTATAATTGATAAAATGTACAATTTCTTTATCTTATTAGAAGAGGCTGTCGGTTGCAGTCAACCATTGTCAACAGGCCATTTGATCTATCAGTGAAACAAATCATTACAAGGAACACAGTGCTGCTGCTGTGGCTTTTGCGGTGTTTTTAATGAGGGCTGGCAATACTTCTATTCCATTACAAGATTCGAAAGTGAATTTGTTGGAATCACACCCAGGCTTCAAGTAGGAGACTGGGGTTTAAAAATAATTAACTGCACTATTCCAAATAACTCAATAGATTTAAGGAATCATTCAGAATAAAGGAACTCCCCTCTGTCTCTGAATGGTATTTAAATCTAGGGTCGCCTTATGTGCTGGTCTGCTTCAGCCTAACCTCGGGACTGCACAGGATTAAAGGGTACACATGGCTGCTCTCAAGCAGGCTAATCAAGGGGAACGAAGAGTCTGGGCACTGGTATGGGAAGAGTCAGGAAGGAGGAGAAAATACTCCCACTCGGTTGTAAGTGAGGGGCTGTTTGGCAGGTGTTCCCCACCACGCTTGTGGCAGTCCGTGTACACCGTGGCCCTAAAGTTCATGCTGGCACCCAGCACCATTGCACCCCTGCAGTGGGTTAAGTTGGACACCTCTGGAAAGGGGACCCCTCTGTGCCATGCACATACTGCTGCCTTAGGCCCTACACACCGGCCATCTAATCTTTCATGTCCCCTTAGGCGCTGGGCCACATAATAAGGTGATGAAGGTGGCACAGGGCAGGCTGAAGCCATGGTCATGGCTTCTCCAGACCTGTTTCCCCACTAGGAAACCCCAACCCCACAGCTTCCCCCTGCAGCACCGTGGCTATTCACTCAATGCAGCTGCTGCCACAAGCGGATCAAGACAGGGTTTCATTCTGCCAGTCTTGAGGGAAAATGTGCAGCCTTGAGAGGCGGGATACCCTGGGATTAAGTCTGATCTGAGGCTGAGATTATAAATGTGGGACAAAAGCTCCCCTGAAAGGCACCTTCCTAATTCAAAGGTGATGCTAATAGAAGACGTGTTCTTAGGTCACATAATTCCTGAAATAAACTACAGAGTAGGCCAGTAAGTCTGAGCGAGCTGATTTGCAGCTCCTCCTCCACCTCAGCCTGTGTCTTAGGCACTTAGCTCATATGAAAAAATCTCATCCACCTGGCAAAATACAGGGGGCTGGGAACAGCAGCACCTCTGCTGAGTCTCGCCCGTCACTTTTGCTTTAGGGTGAGGGTGTGCTGGGCAGAACAGGTAACTGCCCCTGGGACAGTGTGGCCCTGGGAAGTGGCCGGGGACAGTCAGCCTTGCCCTGGCCACATCTCCCTGAAAAGCTGGGCTTGCTGTCCCCTCTGTGGCCTTTGGGGCCGCGTCAGAAGCTGCTTGAAGCTGGATAGGACCCAGAATTGTCAACAAGCTGAGTAGCCTCTCGCAGTCCTGCTGCGAACTGATTATCACATCTAACAAAATAATTTGCTGGAACAAGTAACACTTCAGGCTCTGTTGTTTCAGGTGAAACTTGGTCCTAGTAAGTATAAATTTACAGTAACAGCCACAGCATTATGAGTTTCCCAACAGTCGGGCTTAATTCAAACGCGGATTTCATACTGTTATAGGGACACGCTCATCTTTGTATGCTGGAATTTGGGGATTGACACACATAACTCCCATTAATGCTAACAGGAGTTACAGTATGCACATATATTCCCCTCCTGACGCAGAGATTTCCCCCTGAGGATAACAGCTACGTTTTGAATTCCCCTTCTGAGACGTCTGCTGTGATATATGCTCAGCCGGCCCCTCAGGTGCACACCCGCCTCAGGCCGGCCCTGGCAGCAGCTTCCCCTCACGACACGAACGCCGCCCAGCCCCCCCTGCGCGGGAAGGGCCGCCGGCCGCCGCCCCAGCGACGGAGCAGGCGCCCACAGAGCCGCGGGGCACCCGCCCCTCTCGGCTCGCTGCTGCCTGCAGGCCCGGCCGGGATGGCGGCGCTGGCGGCGGAGCCCGAGTGCCACCTGCCGGGGGCCGCCCGGGCCCGCCGCCGCGGCTGGGAACGGCGGGGTGCAGCGCTCCCGGCGGAACGGCCCCGCCCGCGGTGAAGGGGCGGTGGGAAAAGCTGAGCCAGCGCATGGCGGGACGTGTCGCTTGGCGGGAAAGGGAAATACTTTCCTCTAAGTGCACACAGGATTCATGTCTGAAGAAAAAGAGGGAGGGTTCATAGGGTGGTCTGCTGAAAAAGAAAGAAAATGAGAACTGACTTCTTTCTGTTTCCTGTCATATTTATTTTTTTTATTTTTTTTTTTTTTTTTTAGCCATTAAGAGCACTGCTGAAAAACTTCTGTAAGGCACTTCACTTAAACAGGGTTTGACCTGATGTTTAAATGAGCTGCCCAGTCAAGGTCTGGAGGGTGCTAGAATATCCTCTCTGGAAGTGCACTCATTAGACTTCGTTGCATTTGTAATGTTTTGCAAATGCCTGCTTGCCTAACGAGGTCTACTTACATAAAATGCATTTGCAGCATAACTGTAGTGGGGGGAAAAAAGCTAATAAATATTGTATCGTGCCTGACCAAAACCTACTCGTTGTGTCCCGTTCCCTTTTTAGTGAGTCTGAAGTTGACCCTGTTGAAATTAATGGGCTGATGCTTTTACAAGGCTTGTGTGACAGGTAGATCCGATTATATAGAGGTTGACAGGGCGGTCACTTTTGAGAGAGATTTTTGGGTTTGGAATTTTGATGCCGATACTCAATGCACTCAATACTTGCAGTGATATTGAGTGATATTCAAATTGAGTGATTCTCAATGCACTGGCAGCTGCGGTGCTGCCCTGACAGACTCGCTATGTCGTTAGAATCGGAGTAGGCTGTACTCAGCTTGCACAGCACAGCAGAGCTGAAGGCTGAGTGTCACTGGTCCAGACAGCCCCACATTGCACTGGAGCTGAGATATACCTCCCATATTCCTCTGATTGCTGAACTAGTCCTAGCCATAATTCTTCCACAAACTCAGAACTAAATCTGTTTTATTCATTTCATAAGAATTTATTCCTTTGTTTATTTAATAAGAATTTGCTGTCATGCTGTATGTAGAAGGCAGGACCCAAATTTATCTAGCAAACGAATGTGGAATGCCCAAATCGCCTTTTTTTAACAGCTGTGTTTCAGCCTAAACTGGAATGTAAAGCCACAACCATTTTGTCAGGTTTTTCCAGTTCATTCACTGATCTGTCCTCTTAAAACTACCAAGAGGTGCATGGAAACAGTGTGTTCCCGTGCGCATGCACACACGAGAGTCCATCCCTTCTTCATACATTAACTTCACTGCCTCATGGAAGCTAAGAATTTGGCCTTCTGCATATTTCTGTATCTGCAAACAGAAAATCTTTGTTAATAAATCTCTTCTATGTGCTGTGAAATGCTGGAGGATCTCCCAGCTCTTTGCAATTATGTGTATTTTAGATCAGAGAGGTGATGGCTTATACTTGGAGGCTCTGCAGAGAGTGTTGCATGTTATGCTAGCGACACAGCTTTGGCTGCAGGCCCTGATCCAAAGCCAGTTGCAATCAAATAGTCATAGGTCATGTCTACACAGCATAAAGAAATTGTAATTGTAGCTTGTCCTAGAATTACCCTTGGTAGTTTAAGCCAGCTTGCATGAGAAATAATAATACAAGCAAATGTATAGTTGAGAGCTACCAGAGTACAGAGGTCTCTAATATTGGTTGGTGGGGCCTCCTGGAACCCATACACATGCAGAAACAGACCAAGTCTGTGTCACGTTTGTGGCCAGCACTGGGCCATCAGCGTGCCCTGACACCTCCATTGCCCATGTGGCAGCCCTGGTCAGAGGGGCCACAGGCCCTCCAGCCACCACCCTGATGCTGGGATGCTGTGACCAGCTCTGATGTTGGGACACTGTGGCCAGGACCTGCCTCCTCCCTGCCCCAGCTCCTGCTGCAATCCCCTGTGAATCACACGAGGCCACGAGTGCCAGAACAGGTTCCCAACTGCCCCTTGTCCCCTGATCAGGATAAGGCAGTCCACATACCAGCTAAAAAAGGCCAGCTGCTGGAAAGCAATGATTGCAGCATGGCGCCAGCTGCCATTAGAGGGGAGAAAAGTCTAATCTTCATAGGCTGGGGGAGGGCAAAAGCTTGAGTACATGAATGAATTTTCAGGAAGAGACAGGAGGTACTTAAAAAGAATAAAAGGAATGTATTATTAATTTAAAGAGATATATGTCATAAATTTAGATGTCTCTATAAGTATTTTGCAGTGTTTGCATGATTTTTTTTAAGCTACACTCCATATTTTACTGCTCTGGGGTATGTCTTCAAAGCGTGTACCTTGTTTTAGCAGCATGGGATCTCTTCATGCAATAGTGAGAAGCAGAAAGTTGGTGAACTGGACTCCTCCCATTCCAGTGTCCAACCTTTTTGTCTTAGTGGAAAGTTACTCATTGCCACATCTCTAAGAAGTTGCCGTTCAGTGTGTATTTTATTGTAATTTTCAATACAGTGGCTATGGCTTTTTATATCATTATGCAAAAGCAAGGGGATCTCATACTACTACATAAAAAGATACAGAAAGGATCATATATTTCTGCAACACCTGCCTTAAAGATGAAGGGGTTTGCCATGAACAAAGTCATTGGTTATTTTATCTCAATATCTGTGAATGCTGTTGGGTCACCCTGAGATTTAGGCGGGTAGAAGAAAAGAAAGGAGAAAGAAGCTTTACGTTGCTGACCTTTCTTGAAGGCAGACTTTCAGCAGATCACTCTGACCTGTCTCCTGTCTACCTCTCAAAACGATTATTTGTTCTTTCACAGTGCCTAGATCAATTGCAGAGTAAGGGTTTGTTTACCCCTTTACATCATATTGAAATAATTTACTTTTATAATTGTGAACAGCTGGAAAAGAAGTTAGGGAATAAGATAGGAGCAAAAATTAAGAGAACTGGAGAGAAGGTGAAGGATTTTAAGACAGGGCACCAACCGGTTTTAATGCTTGAGATCACATAACAGTCTCTTATTGAACACCAAAGGCTACCATATAACTTCTGTAGCTGAAAAGTAAATCCCTGTTTTAATCAAATGCCATTCTCTCACTAAAACAGTAATAAACATGAACAGATATGTTTATCTTTTTCCACACTTCTATCAGAATCAAAAACTTGGAGGAGGGAAGGAGTTACTATCATCTGTCCCTGATGTAAGACACGTATCTATTTAGTAAACATCTGAATAGCTCTATCAAAATGCCCTGGTCTCTGCTGTTAGCTATTTTGTGTGTTCAGTCCCATGTAAACTTGCAAAGCAAAACATAATACCCTGCCAGATTTTCAAAATGAACAAGAGCTCTTTTGCAAAATGTCCTCTCCATTTCCCAGAGCTGTTTTTTTTTAAAGCCAGTTTTTTACCTCTGTGTATACTACCATTGTTTTTATCTTGTTGCATTGTTTTTTAGCAGAAGAATATTTTAAGAACAATAACATAACATTTAGGAATAATGACCCTACTGCTTTCATGTTGGCACCGCTACTCTTACTCACAAAGCTACACGTCCTGTCTGTGAGAATAGCTTAAAGACAATACCTACAAATGAGCTTCAGAAAATAACAAATAATAGGATATGTTCTCAGTGTTGCCACGGGGCACTGGGTCTTTTTTGGTCCAAGCGTGATAGCTCTGTATTTGTTTCAGAAGATTTTCAATTAGTCATGTAAATTTTTCAATAGCCAGGGCACTTTGTGCTTAATGATACATTCAGTAAAGAAGAATCTCCTTTTATTTTCAGACTGCTGCTTGCACTTTTGTTTGATTTGCCCCAGTTTTCTTATTAGAATACAAAGTGAGAAATTGTTTCCACTTGCTACCTAATCTTTTCATAATTAAAAAGTAATCAGACCAGTTTATGGTTTTACTTTTTATAGGAAAACCAAAATCGCCCCATAATATACTTACGAATATTTTACCCAGAGAACTTTTTCACAAATTCCTTTGCAAATATAGGTATAGCTGGGATATATACTTATATTTGAACACCTGTCTATAATGCCTCTTTAATTTAATCAGAATTACATCCTCACTAAGGTCCAGCACCAGAGAGTGCAACACTAACATGTGCCAAACTAATCTGTCGAGATTTTTTTCTAAGTGTTCATTCCTATTTGAGTTGATTTTCCTTTTCCTCCACCCAGAGGAGAGGACATTGCAGTTTTTCTGCATGCAGTGCTGCTTGTCAGTAGTCCCTTCCTTCTAGCTCCCAACACGTTCCAATTTCTGGTCAGGCCCTTCAAAACATATCATAAAAGTCTCTGCAAAAATTTCATTTTATTCACAGAGCAGGTGTATGAGAACACTAAAGCTATGTGCCCTTATTGATTGGGTTTTAGTGAAATCAGAGTAGAAATTCATGTACCAGATGATTTTCAGACAGCCACTACCACAGAACATTTCACTGATGGATGTCACCAAACAGGAGGTCACACCACAGCATATGCACTCAATTGTGCTGTGGAGTGACTTCATTTGTATGCAGCAAGGACGGTGGAGCGTGGGGCTGCCTCTGGAGGGAACAGCCAACCCCGCAAACATTTATGACACTGCAAACTGATCTGGGGAAGCTTACCTTGCCCTTGTCCGTGTGAAATGTTTTGTCAATCAAGGTTATCTGGTCAGAGCTTTCCTGGAATCTCAGCACTACTAGTTCATGGAGCAAAGGGGTAGAAGGACATGACTGTTTATAGCGTGTCTTGTGGAATATTTTTAAGAAAAGACACTGGAGCAGGGATTGGGATTTCTGACCTCAGTTTCCAGGGGTTTAAACATGAAACCTTTAGCCTTTCCGTGTAATGCCACAGCTTAAGAACAAGATGCAGATCTTCTCTCTCCATTATGAAGTAAGGTCATCTCTTTAACGCTGTTTGGTGTACACGGCACCCCGATTTCACCTCGCCTCTATAGGCATTATTTTGTAACATGTTGGATACTGAACATCTAATCAAAATCTTACTGAATTTGTTTTGTCTGAATAAATTACATGAGGATAGGAAAGGAGAGCTAGATTAATGTCTGTACTGCGGCTTTGGTAGAGATGAAATCTGAGCCAGGTTTTCCACATCCCAGACCTTGTTCCTGTTCCATTTTGTGAAAGGCACCATCACTACTTGTTCTCTTTCTTCAATTTTAGCAGTGTTGCTTGTCTCTTTGTTTTCAAGTTATTCTTATTTTATTCTTTTGCAGTCTCAGAAAAGACCTCAAATCAAAGTTGAAAAACAATTCAGATGAAATTAAACATTTTTCTTTAGCCCCAAGCAATTTTTATTTCAATTGTGGATAATTGGGGGGTGGGGGTAGGGGGGATATAAGATCAGGTGGGCATCAAATTACTTGGGGATTTTTAAGAAATGTCAGTGGTGAATCAGAAAATCAATTGTTTCCACAGGTCTTTTCTTAGCTCTTTATTCATACAACCTGCATGCCTGTCATTCCCTTCTTTGCCTCTCTTTTTTTTTTTTTTTTTCTTTTTTTGTGCCTGTTCCTCTTCTCCCAAGATCATTTGTAAGAAAAGTCATCTCAGGTTTGTATTTTCAGATGTACTGTTTGTTATCTTACAATCTGCAAACAAATAAAAATCTTTTGTATTTCCTGTATCCCAAGGAGGTCAAAACTGAAGCCACAGCTCCTTCTCTTAAATATACTTTCAGTGTCAAGGGTGGACTACTTATTTGTGTCTTCATTTGTTGTTTTTCTGAGGAAACAAAGTAAAAGTTAATTAAGTTTTATTGGGTTTTGGTCACAAAAAAAGTGTTTTTTCTAATGAAAGATATTCAGATATTTATCTTTATCTTTTTGTAACCCAGCAGTATATTTTTTTGCTGTACAGACATAACGAGCCATACCAAGTACCATGGTGAAACTGAGCTAGAAGTAAGTCTCTGATGAGAAGAGTTAACAGCATGTATAGGGAAATACAGAAAAACAGTGAAAATTATTATGAAAAATTATAAATAGGTTGTGTGTGTGTATATATGTGTGTCCCTTTTTAAAGACACACACTAATTCAGAGTCTACTACAAACCTCGTAGAAATGAGCTGAAAATCAGCCCCACGTTTTAGAAGCAACCTCTAGCGATGTTTTGCCTAGTATGTAGATGTGCTTAGGTGTCCATAAAGTCGAAGGGGTTACTGCTGGGTGAAGCCTGCTTTAGCACGACCTGGGGTGTGCAGACCAGCAATGTCCCAGTGCAGGAGCTGTAGGTGGGTCTGTGGGGGTGAGTCGCAGCATGCAGAGACAACAGATTTGGCTGGAGAGGAGCCACAACAGAAAAAACATACAACATGCACATGCTTATGTGGAGACTGAGCCAAAAAAAAAACTGGTAAAGGAGAAAAATGTGCTTAAGGACAGATGGCTTTCAAGAGAGGAGTCAGCAGCAACAAGGAGAGGGACATGCCAGAGCTAAATTTTACCACAGTGACTCAAAGCTGGCCATTACACCACACTTTGATTAGTTTACCTCCACAACAGCTCTGTCTTCACAAGTTAGGCTGAGGTCCACATTCACAGCTTCCATTTTCTACATAGGAGTTTTGTAGGCACATGGTTGCACTAAGTCTGGGCATTTGGATGTCTGCCTGCCCAACATCATGTGTTTATTTCTCTTTTGGGAATAGAAGCACTGGGTTTGCTCATGGAAAGAAGTGAATGAACTCATTTGCAGGTGCAGTCTTAATGTATTCTTAAACTGCTGGCCTCTTTGCCTTTTGCAATCCAGTTTTATAGTGCCATTTTGAAGCTAGGTTTTTTGTGTTTGGTTGTTGGGTTTTTTTTAAATTAGTCCAAAATGTCTCTTAACTGCAATCTCTTTAATCTCCCAGAATCCTCTTAACTGGGCTTGCCCAACACTTACCAATGGCAGGGAGAGGGAGAGAGCAGTGAAGAAACATGCACAAGGATTATTTGACCGTCGCATTTGCTTCCGAGCCTCAGAGTAAATGCCTGTATTCTTTGTTCTTTCTAGTAATGTAACTTTCCAATCATGTAAAGTACAGCATGCCAGGAAACTTTGTAACAGTTAATTCATTTTTGTGCAGTTCCCAACTGCCAGAAGTCAAGGGAGCAAACGAGAACACAGTGTAAGCCACAGTTCACATGGCTATGCTACAGACCACGAAGACCGTTGATTGATGCAGTGTGAGTTTACCCTCCAGGATACAGCTGAGGTTATTGGTGGGACAAGGAACTGAAGATTGTGTTGCAGCTATTGGCTTCATTCATGAATTGTTAATGCAGAAGAATAAAAGAATTCACTCAAGGCAATCAATTTCCCTTTAAAAATACAACAATTCACCCCAAAAGAGTGAAAGAAGGCTTAAGTGATAAATTGCAGGAATATTGCTTTCACATTTGGCACCCATTAGCCCTGTTTTATATTGGGAAAATAGTATCATTAAGCAAAGTAGACGGTGCTTTACAAGTATTAGCTTATGAAAAGATTCAGCTACTACATAAAGATAACTTATTAAATAGGAACATTTTGCAAAGCCTTTAAAGGATAAGAAGCAAAAAAAAGTTGTCTTTGCTAGTGTAGGTCTTTTTCAACATGCTTTCACAAAAAAAGCACGTCTCTCATCTTTAAGACAGAACAATCGGAGCTATTTGAGTTGAGAGGCACTTAATGGGAAGCTAGATTCCCTTAGCAATAAATGCGTATGCCTGTATAAACAGAAGGAAGTTGCTGTCCTCCTCCGAAAGCACAAGTGAAGTGATTACTGTGTACTGAATTCCCACGGTGAAATGGTAGCAACTATTGATCTGTCCCAGGAGAAGCCGTGGAACAGATGTAGGGTGGTCAGTGTCCAGTTCTCCAGGGTTAACGGCCAGGCTAGATAGTGCCTTCTTCATCCTTGCCAGCCTTTTCAGACATAAACTGAAATCACTTTCACCAGCAACTTTCATCCCACAGTCCTTTCCCAATACAGGCCATAAACACTCACTTAATCTTATAATACACTATCTTGTAAGCTGTTGAACAAAAAATATGTGGCTGAGTTTCAAAACTCCTGCCAAACAAACCTTCCTCCTAATCTCCAGAAACTGCTGTCTTTTCTATCTCCATGTCTTATTTGAGGCAGATAAAACCAATTTCTCACCATGCTTTACCCATCTGTAACGTGTCTTCCCACCACATTATACCCAAAATGTCCCTTAGAAAAGGAAGGGTATAAGGCTGATAGAAAGGGGGCAGTTCATGTTCTAACCTATGCCCTCTGCGCTCTGAGCAAAAAGCATATGTGCCTATTGAAACCATTAGCCCTCATCCCATGTGCCAGGGCATGTCCTAAAGCAAGGCGCAGCAGTATGGCAGATGCAGGGATTTGTGAAAGGGAAGGATGAGAGAAGTAGGATGGTGAGGACTGCATGAAGCATCAAACACAGGAACAAAGGGAAGAGAATTCAGATCAAGGGTTAGTTTTTACACTGAGCACTGGCTAGAAAAAAAAATTATATCCTTGCTGCTTCTTATACTTTGTACATGCTTTCTGAACTGTGAATACGTGACTGTATAATCAGGTTTTTTTCCTTTTAATCATTACGCCTATGTTTGGTTTATTTTGGAGGTGAAAACAACATTTTCTAACTTGCTGAGAACTTTCTGTTCTAGCTAGTGCCAGACTATGTAGTGGAAATCACTTGGGATAAGCTCTGTTCCTTACTGACACAAAGCAAAAAAGACCTGGAAAGCCCTTGTTACTAGCTTGTAAATGTGTCGACAAGGAAATGCCTTTTATACAACATATGTGATTCACATGAGCCTTTGTTTCTGTTTTGCCTGCACCCTGTCTTCTGTTTCAACAGCATTAGTTCAACCATCACTTGCCCAAAGATCTTCCCTGGTCTCAACAGTGGTCTTCAGGAGCAACTGCTTTTCACCAACTGCCAACAAGAATATCTTCTTCAGTTCATTTTCTTACATCAGTTCCTCCTTTTTCCTGTTTTCCCTCACGTCTCTGGTCCGTTTTCTTCTTTGCCAGCCTTCCTGATCATCAGCAAAGGCCGCCTGCCTACAGCATCACAACAAAGCTAAGTGCAAAAGAAAATCTGTGTACCCAATCTCACATCTGAGATAAACTCCAGCAACCAGGAGAGGCTGGGAAAAGACAGCAATATTTGTTTTTGTTATTGATCAGTATTTCTAATACAGGAATACTTCAGCCTCTTAGTCAAGATAGATATTTCTATGCCGAGTCTTCACCTAGTGAGAGATTCTCCCTGCCTTAAAACTTTTATAGTCCAATAGGCATGACATACTGCCCACATTTTGTATTAAACATGATTTGCTCCAAGAGCAACATGGAACCATAAATTGAAAACAGTTCTTCTCAGGCTGTATCCACTGCCTCAACCACAAAACCAAGTTTTCTGATTCCTGCAGGCTATAGCAATTGGAACTCAGAAATATTTCAGAGTCTCTTTTTCTTAGTACCTGTAAATTGGGTCTTACTGAAGCCAAAAGGGTTGTTTCATTCTAGTGATGTCTGTAACTTTGCTGTGTTTTGTCATGTTTGAATTCAAGCTTATATACTGCCACAGCTTTCCTGTGCTAGATAAGAATGCCCTTTTTCCTCAATGCTAAACTGTTAAAAATGTTTTAAAGATCGGGTCCAGAAGTAAGTGTGCTCTTCCTTAAAGTGTACTGCACCAATTAACTCAAACATACTTTGCTTGCCTCCTCTTCTTCATACCTGCATCAGAAAAGTTAGTGCATCGTACATTATGATTGCTGACAGGTATTCTCAAGCATATCATTGTTTTGTACGAAGCTTTGTACTAGAGCTTCCTGGTAATCAGGAAAGGTGCTACCGGGACTTTCAGATACCTGCTATATGCATATCTAAGTGACCCAAATCCTATCTCTGTATATTACAGTTATGCTCAATGTCATTATTCTACTCCACATATTTCACTCTGGCTACTTATCAAGTGAATGAACAGCATGTTTTCTCCAGCCAGGCATTCATACAGTTGTGCTCTAAATTCAGACTCATGTCATTTCCTCCTACATCTCACCCAAGTTTCATTCAAGTTATCTACAGATCATTCTATTCTTCCCAGATCAAGAGCATATATTGTATTTGCAGTTGCAATTTGATTGGCAGCAAGGTTACTATTAGGTGTTAAACAATCTGAAAAAGTAGGTTACATAAATTTGTAAAGTGTAGTTTGCTGAATACCTGTGGAGATCTACATGTAGCAGATTGTATGGATTTCTTCTGAGCATCTTTTGCCCATGTTGTGCTTTAGAATGATGTGGTGGATGGGAATGTTCTTCTAGAAAAGCATTCTCCACACTTTTTATAGGACTATCCTGATGCTGGAGCTACTGCTTCTTGAAATTTGAGCATGAGCTGAGAACTGAGGGTAAATGGAAGGAAGTGACCTGAGGGCCAAGAATATCATAAAAATTATGGAAACAGATACAGAAAAAGAAATTATTTCAGACATAATTTATGCAGCTTTTTGTCAAATATAGTTAAGTGGAAGCCAGGAGAAATGCTTTCATCTCATCCTCTAAATTCTTCCATAGTCCTCACAGTGCATTGATGTGAGCAGAGGGCCAAACTAAGCCCCAGCCCAACACCACTGATGTAACTCCAAATTACCAGGTTAGATAGAGGCCACATTGTGGAAAAAATCTATAGCCTGGTTTACTGAAGCCCCTAGTTTAGGTAACATAATGCTCTCTTTTGGCCTGTGAACCTTTGAAATGATCATTATCCTTTTTAAATAAGACTCTTAAGCATCTTGAGGTATTGCATTGGATTACAATTGCAGCTACAAAAATGACCAGTAACAAACCAAATACATTTCTCTTTTCTGAAGCATGCTTCTTATGTTGCAGACACTGCTTCTCTCACTCATTATAGTGAGATCCCTTATTGCCCAGTATTGTACTAACTCTGTCTGGTCTATTGTATTGTGGTAACACTCCTTTGCCCATTGTATCAGGTTAGCACCTCCTTGGCTATAATAAGTATGAAAAAAATTCAAGGTTTAACTTGTCAAATGGAACTTTTCAGTGACTTATTAAAAGAACCCCTGCGGTATTACAAAATGCAGGTTTTCTGTCATCTAACTAAAAGATCCCTTTAGAAACCTTCATTTTTTATGTGTATAAAGACAATTTCTTCTAGTGAAACTGTTTGATTCTTGCCTGAATGAAATCAAGTGTTTTAAAACTTTTTGAGGTGCCCCAAAGGCTCACTTCTATACTATGGAACGTGAAAGACTATGAACCTCTCACATAGTCGTCACATACACTTTGCAGTGTGCTCCTGGCAGCGATCGTTCATTCCATACTACAGGCTTTCATAAAAAAAAAAAACCAAAAAACAAAACAACTCCAAAACAAAACCCAAACCTGTATAAAATCGGGGAAAAGAAAACTGAACTGTGCCTTTCTTGATCGTGAAGGCTGGAGAGAAAGTTGTTGTCAGAGATGGTTAATGAGGTTAAGATAAACTGTCGCTGGAGAGGTCTTATCTAATGAAATAGAGTAAGAAACAGAAATTAGAGATGGAATTCTTGTTAACCTCCTTCAAGCAGATATACCTTAAGTGTTGTTGTCTCCTGTACTTCACAAGCAAACAGTAACATACATTTGCATGAGTGGAGCTCGTAAGTCAGCATTCTCTTCTCTCGCCTTACATCCCTGCTTGGAGCACCTTTTTCCCACCACAGCACATGAACTAATGTCAACAAAGTAATTTTCTGCAAGTGAATCAGGTCCTTAGACTGACTTCTTACATATTTTCTGTTTCTCCCTTTCTCTTTATTCCTTGTACTGAGATGCTGAGGTGAAGCTGGGCTTTTTTCCCTTTTAGCATCCCTATGGCAGCCATTAACAGACATGCTAATCAGCGTAGCATACACACAAGGAAGGCAGAGAACATTTTGCACAAATAACTCTGTTTTGATCTTTTTAGGTTGCGTGGCTGGGGTTTGGGGGGAGAGGGGGGTGTTGTGTGTTATTTGTTTATTATCAGTGCCTGTGGTAAACACAAGACCGGTTTTGTGAGTTCTTTGGGAAGACAGTGCCTCCCACATCTTTGTGTGGGTGCACAAAGGAGGGATGGGAGGGGGCAAGGTCAGTGTCTAACTTGCTGTCCCTACGGTGGCATAGTCAGGGCACCACAGGAGGAGGCAGCAGCACCTAAGGGATGGTTTAAGTGGAGCTCCCCTTCCATTCTCTGGACAGTTAAGAGAAGTACTCATATCTCCCCGGTTTTATTCAGTCTTCTTTGTAGTTAGTACAATTTAAGTCCCTGTGAAGCAATGTAAATTGGTGAGAGGTTTAGAGAACTGCAGCATGGGCTGTTTAAGAGATCAAGGACCCATCTGAGGGGTATTGTTGCACTGTGCTTCTCATTCAGCTTTGAGTTTGGGACAGTCACTGTGTCTGTAGCGCCGCGAAGCAAGAGACAGGCTGAAAATGGGGCGAGATGTTAGAGTAACTTTTCTAGAGAAGAAAGAAAAGCCAGCTGGGGAAAACAGAATATATGAAATTCGGGGGTCTTCCAGAAGTGCATGACTAAGAAAAAGAAACTACCTGAAGCTCTCACATTGTTCTGAAGGATCCAGGGAGGGATCAAAGAGAAAAAAAAAAAAATCCAACTTACTTTTTGGTACTTTTTTCTGCATTGTACATTTGCTCCTGGCTTCAGATAAGAGACTGAAGTAGACACCTTTTTCCAGCCTTCTCATCTGAAGAATTTTAAATGGGCTTCAAAATAGAAAAGTAGAATTTTGTATTTTATATATATATATTTTTTTTTTTTATTGTGTAACTTCAAATTATTTTCATTTGTTTCCAGAGTAGTTTCTAATGTGTATTTATTTAAACTCTTTAAAACCTCTCTGTCTTCTTTTGTTTACAAGGGCAAACCAAATCTTTTTTCCCCAAGACAGAGAGCTCCTTATTGGTGAGGTAATAAAATGGACAAAATGCCACCTGTGTTTTTCAGTTTAAATCCCTTTTTCCCTCATGTTATTTCAATCTGCCTATTGAGGAGACCTAAGAGTTTCTCTGTAAAAACAATAGGTTTCCAATTATGTATCATTAGTGGTACAAAACCACATGTTTTGGGTCAAAGATCTTACAAGGCTCCAGAGCAAAATGAGTGACAGTGAGGGCAAAGTGCTATGATGAGAAATTGAACGGCTCCCTCCCTGGATGTCCAGCATCTCTTCCCGCTCTCCAGATCAATCTGAAGCTGTTGTCGGCTTCTTGCATGCCTCATGCTCTTTAACAAAATACACTCTCCTTATCTCTCAGCAGCGGGGAATACCCTCATGAAAAACCTGGCTGGTTCCCTGAACCTGCCCTTTCATGCAGTTGCTAGAAGTCTTCTCCTCACCCTTTGTAGCATCTTTCATTACAGGCAGCTCAAGCCCATTCAGTGATGATTCCTCCCACTGTTTCTGAAGAAGCACACTGCCTCATTTGTTTTTGGCTGTGCTCCTTGGCATCTTATTCTCACAGCCGGAGGTCCACGGGCTCAGTCCAGGACCATTTTGAACATCTTTCCACAGGTCTCACTCTTCCCATGAGGAAGAGGCAGTTTACTCGTTAAATGGCAACAATCTCCTGTTTGCTGTAGCTTTAGGATGAAAAGGCAGACTGTTTCAAGCTCATCACTAAACTGCACCATGGAGTCAGAGGAATGTCTCTAGACATACCTTTAATGGTCTTCATTTCAACATACTTTGAACCTGCTGCTTCAGTAATTACCTTCTTCAGTGCCAAGGTTGGCTCACATTCCTGTGGTTCCGTGTGTAGTGTAGCAGTTAGATAATTCTAGAGCCTATTAACCACTAACTTACAAGGCTATGGTAGTTTTACTGAATGTTTTGTGAGGCTTGAGCTGATAGCCTATTTGCTTGGTTTTCTTTTCCTGTTTTCCAGGTGACTGGCCTGGCTTTTCAAAGTGTACTGTGAGATTGGTTTCTTCTCCATGCTTCATTAAGACAGAGCATTTGTTACCCTCTCCTCAGACATTGCCTAAGTCTTGGTACATGCACTGCTGTCATTCCCTTTTATCTTTTTCTATACATTTCCCAACATGTTGGGTGAGTAGAAATTTACAGATGGAGCTGCTGATGTGCTTTCATGTAGAGCATATTTTCTTTTACAGCTGTATGTCTCATATTTTAATTTCCCTTTGTTGTTACCAGCAGTTACTTTTATGCCTGGAAGACGAGCTGTTCCCACACTCCTCCATAGCTTCTCCTAGCAACATTTCTTTGTAGATTGGTTGGTGAGGAGAACTGAAAGGTTATAGGGCTGCTACCTTCCAGAAAGGCACTGAATTATTTAGTATCAACACTTCTATCAAAAATGATAGCGTCTTTTCACTCCCAAGTTCAACAATGGCACTGCCATCATCTATTAGAACAATGACTAGAGCACGCTGCTGCTACAGAAAGCTCAGGAGGTGTCTGAAGAGCCTAAACATGGACACATTTCAAAAAATCTTTAATTCTTACGAGTAATAATTACACTGAGAAAGATTTGAGCTTTATGAACACAAAAATCTTTTGTTAAAGAGTCTTGGCTGTGTTAATAGGCAATTCTACTGTAACTCTGCATGAGACGGCAGCCACAGGAACCTGCTCTGAGAAGTAGATGCCTGTGGTGGCTAGACCAAGAGTGCAAGAGGTAGAGAATGTTTGTATAACTAGTTTGGAGGTAAAATAAATATATATGTGTTTAAATATATTTATTGTAGCTTATAGGGTTATATGCTGCATGTGTTTATAAGTGCAAAGTACAGAAATGGAGCGGCAAAGGTGACGTTCACCTCGGAAAACTCATAGAGGTATGAATCCTAATAGTTTTATTGGCTGTGGGAAAGGTCTTAAATTAATCTTTAAATGAAGAGGATGCCAAATTTCCATTAACTTTTACTTCTTCCACTCTTCATTTTAAGTGTCACAGTGGCCAGAAATTCTGGAAAATTCATAAGAATGTTTGAATTGTGTGCTAGATAATACTTACGTTTTCTTGGCGTTCTGCAGCGTAAGTACACAGTTGTGCTGTTCATGCACTAATAAGTAGTTCAAAGGAATTTAGTTGTTGTTAGAAAGCCTCTAGAAAAATTAAGAAGGTAGCATCAGCTAACAGGTTCCTATGTTCAAAATTTTAAAATACTGGGTTTCATACCCAGCTGGGGTAAACTGACCCAATTCCATGTAATTTGACCGAGCTATGTAAGTTTACCCCAGAAGAAATTTAGCTTGTGAATGTATCACAACTAAATTGTTAGAGGAGAAAGAAGAGACAACAAGACACAACTGTAGAAAATGTCCATGGAATCTCTCTGGCTTCAATCCATTGCCTTCCCTGAAGAGTTAAAGAAATGGATAATTATGCCCAATTTCAGTTTTGAGACCTACATTATTCGTTGATCACTGCAGGAATTCCTTGAAAATTAAATTCAGAAGTTGTTTTCCCAGTCATTTGCCTTTGAACACCAAGAAAATAACAATCTTCCTAGTGTTTTCTCCAGAGATAAGCAAAATGAAATGAATTTAGATATTACTATAAAAAAAAAGAAATAAAGAAATTGTTAAGAAACTGTATTGTTTCTGAAATAAAGTCTTAAAGAACTTCTTAAAATGTTCTGAGAGGTACTCATGATAGAGCAGATTTTCAAGCCCTATTCATATTGAGAACTGTTTTATTCCTTGAGTGCACTGAAGTTACAGTGATTACTCAAAGAGCAAATTAGTGTCAGTATATGCTAGATACAGCTCCAGTTAAACGCCATGAACAGATACCAGTAACTTCAGTACAGGGTAGACAGTGCAGTGAGCCAGTCTGCCTTTAACTTTTGCCTGTATTTATACTAAAAAGCCTTGAAAGTAATATTGGACCATTTAAACATTAAGGCTGCATGTGCCATGCTGTTGAGTGGGATTTGTAGTGTTCTGGCCATGTTAAAGTCTTCCTGCAGCAACAGACTTTATCATAAGACTGCTAGAATTTTTCCCAGTCAAATGGTAGGAAATTTTCTGCAAGGTGAGAAAAAATGCAATTGTGTAAGACATCAGTCAGCTGAAAATTGCAGGCCTGGATCTGCATCCAGGTCTTACATCTGCTGGATATAAGAATTTGTTCAGCCTTCATTCTTTATATTAGGGCGAAGAAATTAATTTTTCATAGTCTCAGCCAAAGGTGTGTTCAAGAGGTTGTTGTCTGATGTTTATGGGCAATTTGGAATCATAGCATTATAGTCGTTGATAAGCAGAAGCAGATATGAACATCAGTGCTCCATTTAATATTTTAAACTGTAATTGTCTTATATAGAAAATGGGATTATGATTAATACATGCTGTAGTGGGAATAATCATGTAGCAACTTTCTTTCAAAGTAATGAAACATATGGTGCTCAATTTGTTACTATTTGAACTAACTTTCACAGTAACTTAACAAAATTGTGTTCTTCTTTTTATATGATTAGACCTTTTAATCTTTGGAAGTCATTGTCATTGGGTAAATACTGGTAGTGATTTTGATTTTGCTTTGTGGGTTTTTTGTTGGGGTTTTTTTTTTTGGAGGATAAAGTCAATGCCTGTTGTTTGAACTGGCAGAGTATTATCTGCTTCTGCCTTAGGAATAATACACTGCTTATCTTATCTGACCCATGACCTAATGTCACAGTGACCCAGGGCTGTGAAGCTAAGGTATCACATACCTCATATATTCTGTACCAAGAGTAAGTTCATACTGAGCTTCCTCCTGATACCATAAACTTATTTGATACTCTGCCACTAGAAAGTGAGGATCCAGATCCATCATGTTCTTGCAGTGGTTCTGTGATAGAAGCAAATAAATCAGTAAGGTGAAGGTCTATGAAACAGAAGAATAATCATCAATATACCTGAGAATATTAGCTTCTAGGGAAAAAAGTCAGTGCTTTCCCTTTCATAAAGAATCTTACACATTCTGGGCATAACCACAAAATAAGTAGCAATTTTAAGAATTCATTATATATTTGTACAAATCCACACTTAAAAAAAAAAAATAATAAGCCAAATTTCTTTCTTAGTAGGGACTGAAGTTTTGCAGCCCTAATACACTCAGCCTGGTATAAAGAAAAAGATAGACCTGAGAATATTATTCTTTCTAAGATTCTCCCACCAATGGCTCAGGTCTTGTTCCTCCAAGAACAGAAAAGTATCCTCATGCAGGACTGCAGAGGATCGTAGGTCTTTTTCTAAAGTGGAAACTTTTTTATGTGCTCACGGAGCCTCCTGCAAAAGAGTTGTTGAAGCAGACTGCTAAACTGGGTATGCTGCCTCTTCCTGCTGTCCATCCTAAGGCACATGGGATAGTCCTCACCTCCCTGCGGCAGTGCCCACATTTATACAGTCTGAATACATCAGAATAAACATTACACGGGTATTTTTCCCTCTGGAGAAGTTACTAGCCATAGCTCTAAGCAAGCGTGCAATTACAAGCAGTACGTCAGCCCACAGAACAGCGTTCAATGCAGTGCACAGAGCTCTCCGATGTTCTATATTTTTGCAGTCACCAATTCATCCCCAAACTGACTGAGGTCGAGACATGACAAGGCTAAATTTCAGGGCTACCTGAATTCCCATCTGCACCAAAGCCACAGCAGTTAATCACACTGTGACCATGAAGTCTAAGTTAGGGTTAAGATAAACTTGGAGAAGTTATCTTTTGGTGCAATAGAATTACATAGCAAACACCAGTCCTCAAATATGACATGACTTCAAATCTCAGATGGCAAGTTGTCTAACATTTAACCCTACTGAATGACTTAGGAAATAGCATATACTGGAAGGTGGGGGGGGTGGGGGATGGGGGGTGTGTTGGGGGTGGATCCTCAAGCCACTTAATCAGTATGCTAGGTGCTGAGCCAGTGATGATAGGGACGACAGTGAACTGTTAGGCTTCAGAATGTGTTTTCTGTATTTTGTGAAAACAAACCCCTTTGAGCATCTCAGTAAAGCTAAGTTGTATCAAAACAATCTGTTTTCAGATTGAGAATGTCAAAGTTTGATTACACACTCTTCTTTTTCTTACCTTCATTCCTTTTTCTGCAAATTATAGGCAAATCCATGCTAAGCATCAGGAACAGTCCCACGGACAACTTCACTGAAGTACACAAAGACGTGGCTTTGGTTTAAGAGCATATGTTAATGAAAAACAAATCTATCAAAACAAAATTCTGCAACTATACTGTAAATCTAGACCAGCAGCATCTTGCAAACCATGCACACACCAAAAGCATGACAAAATATAAATGGGATTTCTACCTCTTTCATTTTACAAACCTTGCATCCAGTCCTCATAGTTATCACTCCATTGGTCGTGTGCCAGCATCCAACTGGGGAACAGCAGGGAATTGGGCCTGTTGGTTTCTTTATAGTAAAAGGAATGGAAGTAAAAAAAAAAAAAAAAAAAAAAAGCAAGTTAATGTAACAAAATCCCTTTGTGCATGTACTAGAACCAGCATATGGCAATGTAGCCCAACCCAGAACACATTCTTACTCATTAGACATTGACCAGAGTCTCTGGAGAAAATACCAAACATTATCTTGGAGGCTATGTTACAACAGCAAATGCTGAATATTTTGACAAAAAAAAATCAAGGAGTCAATGTTAAATATGAAACAACTGTGGGGTTTTTTTTAATATTTTTTTAAGTAAGTTTTCTTCATCTTTAGAAACGAGGAAAACTGAAGGCTAAAAATCACTTCGCTTAGCCAACTGTTTATATCTATTTTAACCTGCTAAGGTTGCTTGGGAGTTGTTTTGCTAATCCCTGCTATGTTGTTAGGCTATATATTAGCAGGATGGAAATGGCATCACTGCACCGTAATTCAGCAATGTGAATACAGAACAAGGAGAGTGCAGAGCTATCGGCAGCAGTACAACAGCAGATAATAAGACTCTGTTACTCAGGCAGAATGTGTTATGTAAAGACAATTGCAGTGTAGAAGCAATAGCTCTAATCAGGTTAATTAGGCTGTATTCATGTTTCATTTATGGTGCAAGTGCCCTGTAAATTCAAAGCAGTCTACCTCATCTTACTGCACTCCTTATACAGCCATCATGCTCTCTGTAACACTCAACACCATATATTTTCTTCCTTAAAAAAAAAAAAAATAATAATCCCAAGATATTTCCCATTGCTTTCCAATAATTCCTTTTCTTCATTGCATATGGCTAAAAAAAATGAAAAAGGAAAAGATCCAAGCTGTATATAAGGCCCATGCCCATATTAAAGTTCCTTCCTCCACAACCACATTAAGCACTTGGAAGTTGTTTGTGGGCACCTGTTTAATTGCATTTTATTTATTTTTCATGTATTTTCTTTTTCACTAACATGGCATGTTGAATGTTCAAGAAATATCATATTGGCTTGAAAAAGTGTGGCTCTCACCTTTCCTCCTTTTATCCATTTCCTTAAAGTGATAGATTGCCTGTTTATTCCCTCAGAGCTAGCTGGAAGGATGTGTCTGCTTTGCAGAAAGGATTATAGCCCAGTGCTGTGACCCTCAAACCCTAGCCATGTCTCCTCTCCACTTACCAAATTTATTAGGTTGTCCCTTTAAAGTAACAATGGGTACAACAATTCTGAGATCACTTTCTCCTCACCCCTAAGACAACAAGCCTGGGTAGAGAGGAGCTATTAAAAAGAGAAGGTATGCTGCAGATGAAGAGAACATGGCAGCCTGCACAATCTTAATTATTTTAGCTAACTGTCTAGCAGTCAGGTGTCTACATGCTGATTGTAAGTTTAGACTCAGTGTTCCCCATTAAAAAAAAAACAAAACACAAATGCAGTAATGTCACTCTCCAGTTAGAACAAATCTATTCATGTTACAACTTAATTATAAAGCCTTTTATTAAACTTGAAAAATGTTATTGCTCCATTTTGATATGTACATGTATCATAGACATCATTTCAATATGCTGTTAATAACAATGTTGAAATTAATAGTCTCGCTTATATAGTTCTGTATATAATATGTATATTGTCTTACCTTTTCTGCCCTGTGGAAATGTGGCTAGTTGAGCACAATAACCCAACATCACTGCAGAGGTCAGGCTGTGGCACTGATGAGCAGGGTGACCGAAGCAGGAGAGTGTTGCATGTTCCCACTTAGAGTATTACACTGCTGCTGTGCATTTACTTCCATTCTGGCTGCAAAAAGTGTGACTATTTGTAAGGCATTTCTAACTACATTTGACAGTGCATATGTGCCAGGCAAGGTATGCCACTGAATTTCACAGGGCCCACTAATGTGGTGCATCTTGTCATATCTCACAAGTTAGCACCCTGGAAGAAGACATCAGGGAAAATCCGTGCGCACTTAACTTTTCACCAGCTGAACCCACACCGAGCAAACAGCCCAGTTACTCGTGTTCTGTAACAGTTCATATGTGCATCCTATATTTGAAAATACTTTACTAGACACATTTCATTTTGAGGAAGGTCTGACCACTCATCCAATTCCATATCTTTCCCTTTGTGAAAGAAAGCTGCGATTTTAAAATCTCCAGCATTTCTGGAGGTATCAGTAGCGAAGGTCTCCTAACGTGACAGCTCTCGTTGGATTTCTGGCTCTCCCTGGAGTGGGGGCAGCACCGTGGGGCTGCACAGCTACAGCCCCCACTGCAGCTCAGGTGCACTAGCACCACTATAATGAACTTCATTATTTCTCAGGCAGGTGGCATCACTCCAAGTAAATGAAGTAATCGTGTAAAGGGACTGTTTGATGGGGCCTGCAGTAAATATATTCTCAGGCCCGGTGGTAGAGACCTCAGGACCTGTGCTCAGGTTTCACCTTTTTCCTCCCTAATGGATAGCAACGGCCGAGAAAACCTTGTTCTCTTCCTGGAGGACAGAGTTTTGCTGCCTGTTTGCATTACTTGCAAGTACGTTGTACCTTTCACAGCCTCAAAGAAACAGCAGATAGACATTCCTGAGCTCTCCTTCCTCCCCCCCTCAGCAACTCTTGTACCCAGGTGGGGTTTTTTACATGATCTTTAATTTACCATTTGGCCAAAAGACAAGATTAAATTCAAAGTAAATGTTAAATGCTTGCAGAAAACTTATGCAATTGATGTTATGGAGCAAGCTCCCTCCTGACTTAGTTTTGCTAGGGATTGGTCTTAATATTATTACTACAAGTGGAAAATTCTGGATTAATTTTCCCAAGAGTGGCAGCAGTCAAAGCCCCATGAGAACCCACTGAGAAGGACCTGATGCTCCCAAGTCACTGCGGTCTTTCTGGAAATTTAACTCTGTTTTATAAACAAAGAAATTAATTTCCCTCCTGTGTTCACAGTATAAACTTTGACCATTAACCATAAGATAATGTGAAGGTCATGCTGACAAGATTTGCCTTCACAGGTAACAAGATAGGCTTGCAAAGACAGCCATGGTAGATGGCCACATGGAAAGACAGTTTCTCATTGCATGTCTATGAGCTCTAAAGTATCTCAATCCTAGATCTATGAAATCAATCACCAGTTCTTCTCTAAAAGTGGAGTTGCAGAGAGACAGAGCAAGGTATGTCTCCAAAGCTGTGGCCCTCAGCAAGAGCAAATTATCAGGAGATTGAAGACATGATTGTAGAAAAGCTAAATTATTTAAAATATGATTGAGGAACTATTTATATTTAAGTTTAAATTTAAGTTTAAATTATTGTTTTACTATATAACTACTATATGGAGAAATGGGGAAAATTAGCAAGGTATATATTTTGAAAGTCAAATCTCTGTCACATAAAAAGCAAGGTAATTGAAATCAGTTGATTTGAAGTTGTCAGCATTCATGACTGCAGAAATGTTTATTTTTTGATTGATCAATACGTATTCTAAAATACACTTATTTGTCAAACTAACATGCCAAAAGAAACATGTGATATCACATGCCTTTATAAAAGAGAACCCAGCATGTTCACCTTTACTTCATCCCCATCATGAAGGGCTTGATATTAGCCCTGGTTTTAACCCTGGTGGGTAAGTAAGTAACCTATCTGCTTTGATGAATTTAAAATAATAGCTTCAGGTAAAGGTTTCAGAATCTAAATATATATCACTTACAAACATGAACTTTAACATTTTATAGAAAAAAATATTTTATGACAATTTGCTTGTTGTTTAGGGAAAAAAGCTTTTTGGCTATGTGCTGAACTAGAAGTTAATTAGAAAGAGTTATGCCATACGTGCAAGATGAGTTATAGCCTTTCATACTAAAGTCCATTAACATTTGGGGGGGGGGGGGGGGGTTTGCTTTGTCATTTCATTTTTATTAATTTTTTTTCCTTCTTTTTCAGGGAGCCAGCATCTTAATTACCGTAAGTAATTTTCCTATCAGCTAATATAATTATAATGAGTGAAATTCAAAATAGAATCTGAAAAGTATATCAATGTTTAATATAATTTTACAACAGCTAATTTTGTTCAAGTGCAATACAAAAATAAACAAATTCATCTTTTTTTCTTCCATGCATTCTAATACAAGTACTTGAAAATGTTCTGTACAGTCTCTATGATGTTTTATGGGAACCATTTCTTTGCAGAACCCGATTTCAGTGAAAACAAGGTTTATACATTTAATTATGAAAGCATGCTTCTCAGTGGACTTCCGGAGAAAGGACTTGCAAGAGCTGGAATAAGAATAAAAAGTAAAGTGGAAGTTAGTGGTATTGGGCCAAAACTTTGCCTTATTAGGGTAAGAAAATGTATTCAATTTGAAAGGTAAAATTCTCTTCATACTTTACTTCTTTTTTAAGCTTTTTGGAAGTAATTAAGTTTCATCATGTGTTATGCTTACTCAGGGAGAATGTAACTAACACTATTATTTTTTATGCAGTGCCCTAAATTCTATTTGCACTTTGCCAGGTAATTCTCAGCTCAAGCCAACCTTGGGCTTGAAGGATTTCTTCTGCTTTCTGGTCAGGGAGACAATGGAATATAATTTGAAATGCACAACAATTTATTACTGGATCAATCCAATTGTTCCAAACTGTATAACCTAGGATTATTTAATCAACTGATTTTGTAACCAGCAAACGAAGGGCAATAAAACATGCAACATTAGCTGGATGTGATTCAATATTTAGCATAATTAATGTCATCTGGTAGCTTCTTTTTCTGCAGGGTCCCAAATGACATTCTTTGTCATCCTCAACTGTATATTTTTACTGCATGCTGAGTAATTACTGAGAGTTTTGATTACGTGGAAAACACTTCTGTCTTTAACAGAAGCCTATACATGCTTCTAATGAGTATTAAAATGCACCCCTCAATTGCTTTACACAAGCTCCACTTAGTCTTCTGTATACGTGGAAGAAAAATGATCTTTTTAAAAGCTTTTATTTGGCAAATTGAAAGCTGCAGATTAAAAACACTGGTGACTGTCTGATAAATGCTTACAAATGCTGTAGCCTTCCAGCCTGAATTAGCCTTTTCTTACTAGGTATCTTGGTAAGTTCACGTTTTAATAGATCTAGATGGGAAATATTGCTTTTCCATGACCCTTTGCAAATGGCTGGATTTTTTGGAAAAAAAAACCCAAAACATAAGGAAATAAGAGCCACACATCTGCACAGGCGAGTAGAAGGCTTCCCCGGCAGAGGGGAGGCAGAAGCAGTCTTGTTCTTACCCCATGTCCTTTCCCATTCCTCCTGAAACAGCCCTTGGTGTGTCACGGTGAGTCTTCACCAAGAATTGACTCCTGTTCCTTAAAACCTTCCAAAACCATTTCACCTGCCTTAGTGCATTTGGCAGAAAGTTTCCATTTCAAAAATAAATACAGAAATAATTTCAGGCAAGGAAAAAAAAAAAAAGGAGAAAAGAAAAAATATCACAAGATTCTGGGGCAAGTTTTAAGTTAAAGGTAACAACACATTTATTCCCTTCTGCTCTGGGAAAGTTTATTTTGCTGCTGTTATATTTAAATTAGTTTGGAGGGATGGTTCAGGGAATTGATCTTTCATCTGTAGCCTACTAGTTCACATTCAGCCCAAGCAAAAAGCTGTGTTCCCTGGGCAGTTTCCAGCTGACAATTTTTTCATCGCAAACCCACAAGTAAGAATTGCCAGCTGTGTTCAAAACCTAGCAGACAGCGCAAGTCCTGAGTGGGCCCCGAGGGCTGGGGAAAAGTACCTCACCCTGACCCTGCAGAGCAGTCCCCAGCCTGCCCATGTGCAATGTGCCAGAAGCATGTCCAAGAGGCAGCATGAGGGATTTGCTCCGTAAGAGCCTCCTCTGTAAGCTTCACTTACTGAGGTTGGCAGTGATCTCCACCAACAATAACAAAAATAAATATGAAAGCGCGGTCTCCAGTGATTTGCTGTATGAGCATTTAGTCTGTGTGGCTTTTTGAGAAATTAATCCGCATCGTGCATCACATTGCCAGCCTGAGGTGTCAGAGAAAAGTCTCTTTAAATTGTCAGACTATACAGAAGGGAAGGGTTCTTTGAGAAACTAAGCTAAACATGTCCCATTCCCATGGGGGCAGGAATCATCCCAGTTTTTTGTACTTTAGCACAACTTTCTACTTGCTCGGCTGTGCCCCAGGTTGAGACAGGAGTGCAGAGTAGAAAGCGGGGCTGGGGCCATGCCTGAGCTGTCTCTTCTGCAGCAAAACGTGTAGGGAAGGACAATTTTTGTAATCTGCTCTCCACTGCTCCAACTAATTATGACTATCTGGCTGGCCCAGCAGCCATGTTGTTATTAGTTTCTGACGGCTGCCTGTGCTCTGTGACCCCAGCAAGGGAGACGGCAGAGTTCACGGTGGGAGTTAATGATGCTTTATGCAACATTAACTTTCTCCTGCAAATTCCAGCAGATCTGCCATGCTACTTCTGGGTAGCAACCCGCTTCATGCGGCTCCTCTCTGGCTCATTTCTTCATACCAGTCAACCTTCGGCAATATGGATTATCTATGACACAGAACAGAGTGCAATGACTGTGGAAATATCGCAGTCATTTGCATGCCTCTCTTTCCTTTTACATATGGAAATATGTATATGGATACTAGCCATGTTAAATGACAGCTTTTACGTTTTTCCTTTGAAGAGGCTTCGTGTAACTTAAAAGTGTATTTTTGATGCAAGTAAAGCTCTAGATGCTTATGTGCATTGCAATAAGTTAACTGAAAAAATTAAAGAGGAATTATATTCCCCCTTTGTTCTAGGTTCACTCAATCGAAGCAGCGGAGTACAATGGTGTCTGGCCCACAAGCTCGTTCTCGCGATCGCTCAAACTGACCCAGGTACTAACTGGGCAACTTAGTAATCCCATCAAGTTTGAGTATAGCAATGGCCATGTTGGAAACCTTATGGCTCCTGATTCTGTCTCGGATGATGGTCTGAACATCTACAGAGGGATTCTGAATGTGCTGGAGCTAAATATAAAGAAGATGCAGCATTCATACAGCTTACAAGAGGTGAGCTTTTTGTTTTGGCTGTTGTGGTCACTTTGTAAATACATAAGCTTTCTCTTCAGATTCTTCTACTGCATTTTCTACATTCCCTCTTGACATAAACTTCACTAACCAGAAACACCTAAGATTGGGAAATCACGATTAAGTTTTTCTTATGGGACAACATTTGATGGAGCTGTAGCTCAACAGGACAACAGAATAGCAGATTTTTAATGGGGCTGATCAAGATATTTCAGAAGATGCATTTGCAGCATTAGACCCTTAGAAAATCTGGCTTGTGGCTTTAGAGAAAGTAAACTGTGAAAGCTGAAGCCTACATAAAATTTGAATAGTGTATTAGAGCAAACTTACACAGCACAAGATTAAAGCTAAAATAACAGTCATTTGACTTTTTTACCAATCATATATACTTTAATCTTTTCTAGCTCCTTTTTTAGGAAGAAAATAGTATATATGCCATGACATTACTGTAATAGCTTTGACAGTTGCAGTTGATGCTCTGTTGGAATTTCCACTGTTTTTCAGATTTTAATATCTCAGTCAACATAAATCATCTGATATTACTATTCACCACAGAAATTGCAATGTTTAGTTTTTGTGAAACCATATTTACATTGATTAGACTACATTCAATTCAGAGATCAGCAAAAACCTTGAAATTATTATACTTTCATGTTACTCTTATTGAAAATGCAGACCAGAGTAACTTTAATTTTTTTAAAATTTATTTTTATGTAAGTAGAGTTGTTTCTGGAAAGGAACTACTTGATTTAATACTTTCACGCTGTTTGTTGCACATAAAAATCCGGGTAGTAGTGTCGCATATTCTGCAGCCCTGTTTTCTCATATCTAGTTTTACATCATCATTCTTTCTAATTCAGTTAGCAATATGTCCTACCCTCGCTGCTGAGCAATATATGTGACTTCACCTCCTAGAATTGTTTCCAAGTTTTCTCTGCTTTTCTCAGACAACAACTGATTAATGAGCATTGGCACCCTTGCTTGAGAATCCCAAGTCACTCTGTAAAGGAAGATAAACGTTACTAGTTGCAAAATCTGAGCTGCAGAGAGGTTTAAAGGACTAACCTGGGAAAGTCTATATCACGTCTTGCAGGGTGTAGGGTAAGGGAATCTGAGCTAGCTGTGAACTGCACACAGCTAGAAAGTCCAGCTAGGCAGAAGGCTGTTTCACCCCACGGAGCCCAGTGGGCTGGACATTCCCATTTAAAGTCTAGATGTTTGCAGAGGAGACCCACGCCTGTATTCGCAGAGTACAGGTCTTTCAGAAAGCTTAGGCAATTCTTATTTCTAGTCCTTACCGAAGCAGCAGTGTCTTCAGGAATACCATTAAGCTAAAGATGAAGTGGGTACGTCTTGCTCCTAATCACCACATGACCATTTTGCTGTTCTGACATAGCCCAGAGCTGCTCTCTGGAGTGGCTATGCTATCAATAACAATAAAAAATCATGGAAATATCCCTTCCTTCTAAAATGCAATCAAATATTTTCCTCTCCAAAAATGTCCTTACTGACTGAGGAGATTTAAGAGCTCTTATAAATATATATGCTTGAAATATTATTGAAGATCTGAGCTAAAACTGCAAACTTGAGAAAACCCACAATCAAAACTCTGCTATCCTGAAATTCTTTTTAATTATTGCTGTTCGTATTGTGACAGATCATCTGATATTGCAAGGTCTGTTCCATGGACATTTATAAGCTGTCTATAAAAGCAAATTTTAAGGGCAGAATGTCATCTCCAAGCTTAAAATACTTTTCTGTTGAGATTTTATTCTGACTGATCAAGGGGTTTTTGCACTTTTTATTAATATTCCTCAAATCATATTTCATAATAAACAGCTCCAACTTTAAATTGTTACTTACCTTTTCTGAGGCTCCAAATCTTTTCTCAGTGAAATGAGATTTTTTTTCTCTCAGTGAAACTCTGATTTGGCTTACTGGAAACGTGTACACGTGAAAAAGCGATGAAAGTAGCGGTCATCCTGAATTTGCTTCTGGAGAGTAGCATGATTTAAAAAGCATCCATTTCTATCAAGAATTTTCAAAATACAGAATTAAACAGGAACACCCATGTGGAGAATTAATGAAGCTTGCATAAGAGTGAATTTCTCTTGACCATTTCTCATTTTTCCAGGCTGGGATTGGAGGTATTTGTAACACAACATATGCAATTCAGGAAAACAAGAGAGCAAGCCTACTCTATGTGACCAAATCTAAGGACCTGAACAGCTGTGAAGAGAAAGTTCAGATGGTCACAGGTTCGGCATACACCTATCCTTGCCAGACCTGCCAGCAGGTAAATTTGAGTGCTATTATGTATGCATACTTTATATTCTTATACAGAGAACCATTTGGCAACCATGCCATCTCTTGCATTGTAGCGCTTAAAATGATACGGCAGATCCAACTCTTCTCTCTAGTTATCCACGTTTTCTTTCTGTATGAAAATTAGACCCACAGAGCAGCAGTGGTCTGTGCTGCCGACTGTTAGGTACTGTAGGTGCACTTCAACTAGCTCAAACTAGCTGGCTTGGAAACTGTTAATTATCAGCATGAGTTAATTCACCTACTCTCTTGAGTAAAAAAGATAGTTACAGTGTCCAGTTTCTGCTATTCTGGATAGGTACTGCTGCATCTTATTATAATGCTGTCTTTGAAATCAGAAATCATGTGGCTTATACTGCTGGTCTCCTCAGAATATGTGTCTCCTTCCCAAGGAAGTAACCAATTAGTTCTACTTGGGAAAGGGAAAAACCAGCTAATACTTCTTAACAGTAAAAGTGACAGAACCAGGCAGCGTGCCTGACCTCTCCCATGGAAGTGTGTGCTCAGAATTCACACAGACCGCCCCTATGGCCAGTGAACAGGACAGCCCTGGAAAATAAGTGGGTTGAAGTGGGTGATGCAATAGCTTCTAGCTGCAGAATTTAGAAATTCAGTGACTTTCTATTTTCTTTGTTTCTTTGCTTTTTTGTATTGTAAAGAGAAACAAGAATTCCCAGGCAACTGCTACTTACAATTACAAAATTAAATATACACGTAATGAAGCTGTAATTACACAAGCTGATGTTGAGGAAGTCCACCAGTTTGCACCCTTCAACGAGATAACAGGAGGAAATGCTATAGTAGAAGCAAGGTACTGTACATACACCTTTAATTCAGCAACTAACTCAGCATCTCTGTAATCTGGTCAGACTCCATAACTTGAAATAAACCCTTTACTTCCACAGCTTATTGTTTGCCAGTCTTTAATTACATAAAATCCCAAACAGTTCATAAAAAACAATCTTCGCTGTTAGTTGTAAATCTGAAACGTGCACATCGCTATCCAAATTCTGTTAGCTAAACTTGGCAGGTTTTGACTATTTTATTTCTCAGGGATATTTGATTTATGTCATAAAAGCCAAAACAAATGTAATTCCACCTGAAAAATCGTGAACTAATATATTTGCAGTAAAATACTTTGAAAGACAGTTACTCACTGAAAGAGAGTTCCCTAGAAAATAATAATAGAGTAAGAGACCCTGGAGACTAGTTCATAAGAAACATAGATAGGACTTAGGATTCCAATGTGCTTCCTAAGTAGAGTGGGCTGCTTGCAAATCTCCCATCAAAACTGTTTCTTGATAGGAAATCGGGGTTTATTGCAAAAAGATTGAGCACATGGCATGTAAAATATATTTGCTTCTCCACAGCAAATTTTGCATATTTCTTAAATAAATTTGAGCAAAATAAAAATATGTTTGTCTGAGAAATTATACCCCTGCTCATTTTTAGCTCAAGCCCTCAAACTTTTAGTGTTCAAAATCTTTTTCATCTGCATCAAAATCATGTATTGAAGACATTTTTAATTACCTGCCTTAGTGATGGACTCTGCAGACAGGAGTGCCCTACTGAAGAGGGAGGTTTTTTGCAGAAAGGTCCCTGTACAGAATATATAACTCAGTCCCACTCTTCAGCTGCTGTAATTTTGTATTGCTCCATCAGCTTCTTCAGGAATCTATTGGTATAATATACAGTTGTGGAAACTGCAACATCTGAAAGTTCATGTCAATAAATCACTGATCAACTTCATTAACATGATGAACACGTTCAGTTTGGTTAATCAAAAAAAAAAAACGCCCAAAGTAAAGTTGAAAGTAGCTTCATGCAATCATGGTGAAGATAGATACAACTGTAGTGCTTTTAGCAAATTATAGGTTGTTGTGAGTATTAGTCTGGAGCCAATGGACTTTTGCTGATTTAAACTGTCCTTCTGCAAACCTGCATAGACTGCCTTCCTTACCGTTCTTCCTCAGGTATTGAGCCCCCAAAAAACTTTTCCTGTTGTGTCTGGATCTTTTGCATTGCCCAGCAGAAGGGGCCAAATACAAGGGAGCTGGGAAGATGTGGGTATGTCACCCAAGTGTTCAGAAGTTATATCTACAATGCATTTTCTGTGTTAAAAAAAAAAAAAAAAGAAAAAAAAAAAAAAGAAAAAGGTAATCTCATAACAAGGACTTAAAACATTTGAAGCTGTGTTTTCAGACCTGTTCAGCATAAGCCTCTTGTAGCACCTTTCAAAACCAAGAGAGGTTTTACTATTGTTTCACCATTTTAATCCTGTCTTTAGTATTCATTTGCTCTTCTCCTCAGAGTATAACATTTTTCCATCTATTCTAGGCAGATACATCACAAAATGATGAAGATGAAGACATAATAGATTCATCATGTTCTGGAAGGGGGAGTTAAATCTGTCCAAGTGTACCTGATGTTATACTTTCTGACCCAAATGCCCTTTCAATAATATTGTCTAAAATTTCAAGAGAGAAAAAATCTCTGCTGATTCTGTAGCGATTTCTATTCAAATTCCAGTGGCTTGTCTGTAAAGCAGTTATATGCTATTTTCTGCAGCAGTTCTCTGCAATCCATATGGAAGGAGGGGATAGAAATGATACAGAAGATCATCGTAGAGATTCCAAAATAAACACGCCAATTTTCTACAGAGATTTTGAGATACTGTGTAGTACAGCAATATTGCTTTTGGAATGTTTTCTGTTGTTCAATACAAATGCCTAACTTTATTATAGAGTCCTAAATGACCTATTTCAAACATAATTGGTGGGATAGGATGCATCCCTTTAGCTGAAAATGTAGCAAAGATAGCAAATATTTACAAAGACAGTCTCTCATTGGTATTATTCTTAATAACAAAGGCTGAAGGTTTGGTGCTCCTTGAAAAGTTTCCAAAAACTTGAGTACTTTTCCAAAGACTAATCCTGAATTTATATGTTTCCCTTTTTGTTTGGGAAACCCAATTTGAAACTTTGTGAGAACCTTTTATCTTCTGCAGTCCCCAAGACATTCAGCTTGTCAGGCAAAATGGGGAGGGAATTATAACAGTGTAAGTAACAAGACTGTTGCATTTCTTATTGTATCTAACGATTTTCAACTCCTTTCAAAGCTTCCAGGAGGCACAGATACTTAAGAGCTTTTATGAACTTCTTAAAAGGTTTAAATTAAGTGATAATTTCTGTAAAAGTTCCCCATCAGTTATTTTTTTATAATCCTTAATTTACTCCTTAAGGCACAACACACAGTTCCTGTGATCTCCTTCAGGCCATAGCTTCTCACCTCCCTCCTCTTCCTTAAACTCTCAAGCCAGGTTATTCCCAAAGGAAGGCAAAGGCTGACTGATCTAAGCCCTGCTGTGTAAGTGCATACCAGAGTATGGTTCTGAGCATCATGTCCAAATGTATCTGTACAAAATATCATTGCCCCTCAATAACAAAAACCTTTTGAAACAACTGTAGTTGCATTGCAATGCAGGAGGCAGAATTATTGTTTTCTTTTCCATTTGTACCCTGCATCCTATGATGTTCTCTCTGCCTGGGTTTCTCCATTCCAGGCAGAAACTTACTTTGACTGATGTGCAGAAGGACATGGCAGAAGTCCCACCGAAAGAATTCCAGAATCGTGGGTCACTTCAGTACCAGTTTGGCAGTGAATTGCTTCAGCTTCCTGTCCACTTATTCAGAATAAAAAATGTGGAGAGCCAGGTAAAGCTTAGCCACCGGGCAGAGTCTGTTGGAGGTTGGAATCTGTGCATGTGGGAAACTGCGTGTGAGCTTCCTGCATTTTAACCTTCCTGCAGATCGAGGAAAGCCTGCAAGACCTAGTAGAGACCACGTCTGAACAGCTTCCCAGCGATGCACCAGCAAAAGCCCTCAAGCTTATGCACCTCTTCCGTGCAGCGAGTGAGGAGAATTATGAGTCGGTGTGGAAGCAGTTCTCCAGTCGGCCAGCATACAGGTAAAATCAATACAAGTGGTGATGCTTCTGCTGATAAACTCTGTTGGAGACCAGCTGGAATGACTATGTTCAAATGTGGATCTGGAAAATGGTCCTTGCTTTTCCTATTACAGGCGCTATATTTTGGATATAATTCCTGCAGTCGCCAGTCACCATGCACTCAGATTCTTGAGGTATAAGATGGAAAGGCAAGAACTCACCACCTGGGAAGCAGCTCAGACAGTGCTCGTGGCTCTGCACTCAAGCACGCCAACTCAAGATGTGATGGAAGAAGCAACGGTAGGATTCTCTAAACACTCTCAAATTGCTCTTTACTGATTTTAGCATCTGTTGTATTTATTCCTTTGATAGGATGGCAAATGCTTTGAAAATACAAAGGTTTTACATCCTCTAGTGAGGTTGAAAGGAGTTTGTTTCCTGACTGTCTTAAGGGGAGGAGAATGCAAATCAAAAGGGCAAAAATGAATCCAGAGTGAAACAGAAAATAAAGAGTAAAATACCCCTCAGAGACAGAGGTTATTGCTGAAAACAGTGGTTTCTAGTCTCCCTTTGTCCACATGTACTTTATAGTTACATCAGATTAGATCTCTAACTGAGTGTCTACAAAGACTAGGGAGGAAGAAATATATATTTGTTATATCCATGTTTTCATCTTGATTGACCTAGCAGGATGGGTATAAATCAGAGCAGATCTATCAAAATCAAGAGAATTGTGCCAACATGGAGCCCATGTAGGAGAAAGCCTAATGGTTTTTACAATTTTTTCCCCTTCTGCAGGTTAGTTCTAGCCTCAGATGCAGGAACTTATCTCTGCCTACCCTAGGCAGAGACCACAAATCTCAGGCTAAAGTTTTGCCCTCCGTAAAACCCGTGACAGCCTGGCTGTTACTGTGCAGTAATGCTCTGCTTCCCACTCAAGGAAACAGTGGGCTGGTGCCTCCTGTCAGCTCCTGTGTTTATACGAAATATTCCTGTCTGCCCAAAGTACTGAGGTCCATTCACAATGTATCTGCAGTTATTTTGTACCTATGGCTAAAGCAATTATTGAACAATGATGAATGTTTCTTGAATAATGCGTGGGTTTCCATTCCATAAGTGGGTGATTTCCTCCATGCGGATTGTAGCCTATACCAAATTTAAATCTGAACCACTATAAAAGCAACAGATCTGCCTTCCAGATGTTGCCTGGAATTAGTTTATGCCTGCACTGTCCAATACAGTAATATCCACTGATTAACTATAAAACCATCAATACAAAAATATCAAAAGCCTGGTTTTGCCTTGCATTTGGCAGAAACATATTCTTTAATATTGTTGCTCTTCATTAGTGGTGGTAACAACCAACTGCTTTCTCCCCAGCTCATTGTGAAAAAACATTGTCCACGCTCAAGTACTGTGCTCGGAAAGGTTTGCCATCTCAGCTACGCGTCACTGTGCCACAAACAGTGCTCTTCATCAGACTCCTGTTCTGAATGTCTCCAGGTAATCACATTGTTATTTATCGTTTAAAAGAAAAATTAATCCTTGAGTTCTTTCTTCATTATTCAGAAACCTGTATTTCACTTCCCTACAGTGTTTCCTTTGGGACAAGGAACCCCAGTTGGTTAAATACAGCATTTTTATCTTTAGATTAACACACGAAAGAGAGTGAGAGGAAGAAGCATATAATTCATAGCACTTTCTATCTGAGTATCTCTGAGTGCTTTATTGCCAATTATTAATGAAGTCCCATGGCACTGCTCTGGAATACTTTAAATATAGGTACTTATATATACTTATAAATAAACTAAGTGACACAAAAGCCCAGGTTTTTTGCCCAAAGTCATGTAGCCCATCCATTTGTCAGCCAGAAGCAGAGCCCAGTCCTCTACATAGACTATAAGCTTTTGATAATAGTAATGCCCTCCCTGTTCTGCACCGCTTTTAATCAGTGGGCCTGCAAGCAATTTAAATAGGCAGTAGATAGCATTTCCTAGCTCTAGAGATGCATGTCATGTTTTACAGGGATCAGCCACTCAGCCAGAGTAATAGAGAGAGAAAAAGAAATAGGTGTTTGCAGTCTTCAACACTGGTCAGTCTGCCACCTCCAGTAAGAGCAGGATGTTCCCAATACATTGTGTGCCCGGCATGATTTTTTTTCATGTGGTATACAGGCATGGCCAATATTCCTTCATGCATCTCTTGTTACGATTGCCACCAATGCTCTTGAGCTAATTAAATCGGAGAAGCCCAGTGCCAGGGAATGGAAATTCTTTCCCAAAGCAAATGATTGTATAGGCTTATTCAATGCATTTCAAATGTCCATTCACTTAATTAGTAATAGCAAATGGAATGTTTCTGTACCATCAATGTATCTCAAATATAATATTTTAAAGCATGTGAACTGTATTGAAATTATTCTATAACATCTCAGTTTCTTTTTTAGAGGCTTTTGTTAGCACTAAAACCAGTTATCTGCTAGGATTTAGTTCTTTTCTCATATTCAGCCTTCAGACAACTACTTCTAATCTTGCCATGTGAATGTACTGTGATCCAGTTGCTTACAATAAGGGCTGTAAAATGACCTGATGATCTCATTGTCCGTTATTAATCTGCACTAAAATGTGGCTGTCATCACTGAAGTTAAGGGCACCACCACTAGCCATACCTTCAGGAATCTGATTTAAGGGTCTCAAGAATTTAACTGTATCTGCATTTTTGCACCTGTCTTCAACCACGAGAAAGAGATAGTCAACCAGTGTTGTTACAGGGTTTCCAACTCACCCTGAAAAGCAGTGGGAACTAGCTCTTAGCCACTATTTTTTTCCTTTAAAAATTTTACTTGATAGCTTTAAGGCATAGTGATGAAGAAGCTGTTCATTGCAGCTTTCTTGGCTATGCTTGTCCTATGAATAAAATGTCGTATTCATGAGGACAAAAAGAATTTGAAAATATTTAAAATAAGTGAATTGAACAAACTGAAATTATCAAAGTCAAACCTCAGAATATGCTGGAGGATGGGATATAGATAAGACCTGGAATTGAACTCAACGGAAGATTTATTTTCTTTTTTCAGTTGCTGCATGGCTTTGCAGGAGAGGCATTGAGCGAGTCTAACACTGAAGAAATTTCGCTGGCTTTGAAAGCCCTTGGGAATGTAGGACATCCAGCCAGCATCAAGCACATCAAGAAATTTTTGCCAGGCTATGCAGCTAGCGCCTCAGATTTGCCACTCAAGGTACACGCGACTGCTGTGATGGCCCTGAAAAACATAGGCATGAAAGATCCAAAAATGGTAAGGAAACAAAGCTGCCTCCTTTGCACTTACCATAACCCAGCACAAGGCTGCTAATCGATGATGGGTGATGAGGGGAAAGCAGACCTTTTTTTTCAAACATAACTGTAAGATCTTTTTTTTTCTTTTTAGATACTTAACCATTCCTCACTTGGCATGTCTTATTCGTTTTGACATTAACCTCTTGTAACTGCAACAAAAATCCCATTAAAAGCATACATACATTACCCTGTTGTTGAAGACAAATCAGTATTTCCATTGCAAACGTTTATTTTCCAAGGACATGAGACAGAAAGCTAAATTATTGACCAAAATATGTTTAGTGCTACTTCAACTTTGGTATGTGAGAGAACCACAAAACAAGGTTTTCAGAGAATTGACATTTAATACTGAGTGTCACATCTAATCGTAATTCAAGACCAGATCTTATTGTAAATAGATACTAGAGGTTTGCATCCTAATTACAAATTTACAGACATTGTGTGGGTTTGTCATAAGCAGAACATTTACTAAATGTGACTTTTGTCCCTGAACAAGATAATGATTATATATCACATACAATGGTTACACAGGCATACTCTCATCCGCCACAGACATCACTTTACAATCATTTTCACCTTAAAGCAACCTGCTTCTAAAAGAAAACCTTGTATTTTCAAGATTTTTTTTTCTGATATTGAGGTTTTTTGTTTTATATGTCTATTCTTAATATAAAAAGTAAAAAGCTTTCATTAACTATTCTCCTACTAATCTGTATCAGTTTTTCCATTATACTCATTTTTTTGCATATGACTCCCAGTTTGAGTGCACATATTGATCCACAGACAATAGTGTGCCAGGGTACGCTTTTAAGCAAAAGAATAAAGAAACAATTTACTAGAGTGCAGGAGCTAGATGGGGAAAAGCAGGGGGGGGAGGAAAGAATAGCAAGGGTAGGAGTTAGAGTATTTGCTGGGGAAGAAAAAAAGTCAATTTGCTGTTTGAAAACAGTGCTGTGTCTCTGATTGCCCTTTGGTCTGGCTTCGCACATGTGACCCAGACCACTGTTTAGTTATATTTTCTATGCATTTTCTTTGGAGAAAATTGATCTGGAGCAAGTTAATGACTGTGACCGGATTTTTCATTATTCAAAAACCAGTTTAATGCCTGGTTTGCAGCTAGCTACCCACCCATATTTACATTAAACAGACTTAATATATGGTCTGTCATTTTTATTGCTTAATTTGAAAAGCTAGTTACATTTAAAAAGAGCCCACTTCATCCTTGTCACCATTTTTACCTTGGTATTTGATAATCAACATATTCAAATAAAACCAATTATGGTGTTTCCAAAGCTTGTTGAAGTTTTCTGAATCAGACTTTTCATTAGAGAGCATGGATGTGTGCTGTCCCAGGCAGGACAGGACTGTGCAGGGGGATGCTGTTACACCATCCACATCCAAGTTGAAGTTGGGGCCAAAAGCTTCAGTGCAGGTCATGGAAACTGCAAAGATCCCAATACAAAATTAGGTTTTGATACTGAATATTGCTGAGGTCAAACACATTAGTCAGAAGTAGTACTGTGGAAATTACATTTGTTGCATAAACTTTCAGTTTTAAGCTGCCTGTATAGCATAGAGATTTCTGGTAGTAAACTGGGTTTTATTAATTTCATATTTAATCTATTATTTAGCAGAAAGGGACCCAGGAGATAAAATTATTAGAAATAAGGCATACCTTTATGGGCAGGGATAAGTGATCACTGAAACCACTTCTCAGGTATGTAATGGATCCATGAAATCTCTTTTACCTGGAGTGGTTATGCTATAGATATATTTTGCTATAGCTCAAAAAGGGATAAAGACTTGATGTAAAAGTTATCCAGCAAAGTTCCTTGGCTGTGATTGTGTAGGAAGTCAGGCTACATTACCATAATTCCTCTTCCAGCCCTCAGACTATGAAACCAGGTACACTGTTGTCATAATAATTAAATAATACAAATATTTACTGTACTAGTGATGAAGAGATTATACACCAGTGATGACTGATTATTTGCAGAATGTTCAAACATACTGTAAATTTGAATGTATCTATTATTTTCAGGTCCAGGCTATTACCCTTGAGATTTTCTTGAATTACAAAATTCATCCTCGGGTCCGAATGTTAGCTGCAGTGGTTTTACTTGAAACGAAGCCAGGTCTTCCAATACTGATGACAATAGCCAATGCTGTGCTGAAGGAACCTAGCATGCAAGTGGCAAGTTTCATCTATTCTTACCTGAGGGCCCTGGGCAGAAGCACAGCTCCAGATCTTCAAGTGATGTAAGGAAAATCTGGATCCCTTCCCTAGATGAAATAAAACAAACTGAGGTGTTAATGTGCTCACCGAATTTTTTCAGGGCTTCTGCCTGCAGAATGGCTATCAGAGTATTAAGTCCCAAATTCGACAGATCTGGCTATCAGTTCAGCAAGGTTTTCCGCTTCAGTATGTTTAAAGGTAAGGTTCAGAAGGTTTTGTAAAGAAATATATACATGTTAATGTGTGAAAAAAATTATGGAGTATGAGAACTCAATTCTCCTAGCCAGCTGGTTAGCTGCATGTTGTTCCTCCATATATTCTCCTATGTTCAGTGGAAAAAAAAGTATTAAAATCTCAGGCTCTCCATTTGGAGAGTGTTTAGGTCCCTGTGTGTTTTGCATTCTACACTGCCAGCATGAAATTACCAGAGGGCTTGTGGGGCTCTAACCCTCCATTTTCATTAGCCAGTGAAGCACATGCTCCTGTATCAAATGCCATAGTCTCAGTGGTGCTTAACAATTTCATACCATTGTTCAGCACCAAACAAACAGAAGGGACCTAAATTACTGCTGAAGTGGATTAATTTCTACCAGTGCTGAACGCCTACAACTCTTGCTGAATTCAAATGTGATGCTAAATACTCCTCACCCCAACAGTAGTGCCCAGTGAAACAGCAAACTGAAAACATTCAGGTGTGGCAGTTCATCGCACCCATAAACAACTAAGGCTTAGTGCCTAAAGATTTTTCTTGCACCTTCCTACCAGGATTCTTCGCCGGAATGAGACATCCACATCTGGGATCTAGAGGCTAACCAGTTACATCACTGGGAGTTGCACATAAAAATCTAGTCAAAGCAGGGAGGACCAGATTAGAAGACAGGTCTTGCTGACCAAGTTATATCTACTTCTATTTTCCATGTATGTTATTTTTCTCAGCAGAGATTTTTTAAGCAACTCCTCTATGTAAATGACCGTGACAGCCTCAGTGATTTGGCATATGTAGCTGGCAGACTGGGGAGATTATATCTACAAACACAGTCTCCTTACACATGCTGTTTATCTAGGAGGACTTGGATGTTTTTAGCATTTTTGTTATTCACTGGTACATGTAAAGATTCTTTTCAAAGTAATCAACAGAAAAAGAGACTCTGAAACATATGAAAACCACAGTGCTAAGTGTACAAGTACTTTTGCCGCCTTCTTGGGGGCTGGGGGAGTGGTTTGAAAGACTTTTGTTGCCCTGACCCTGTTTTTTGGTTTTTACATGACCATTTAATCTGCTCTATCATAAAAATATATATAATGCGTATCACAACAACCACAGTAATATACGATACACATGCTTGCTGCCTCAGAGATGGAGACAGAGATTGCCCAAAGAAATACAGTCACTAATATGCACTGTGTGAACTTTTGTACCATTTAAAATGCATTTAGGGAGAGAGACATTTTCCAGAAAGAGGCAGATACCGGTTTCTAGTTTTAGGTATTCATTTCCTCCTCTTATTTTTGCTTTTAAAAGGAAGCTATCTGAATTTTTGTACAGTGAGAAAGAAGGGTGCAGTATGCATGAGGGTAGCTGGCAGAGGACTATGTCAAATGGATTACTGTGTTCTGGCTGTCGCCTGGAAATGCAGTGCATCAGTGAATTGCTGTTACTTCTTGGTGAAGACCAGTGTCAGAAATTTGGTTACCATGCATATGTGATATTTAAACCTCTCATCCTGAAGAATAAGGATCAAAATCCTTTTCTCACACATGCTAATCTTAGTCTTGGATAACTCAGTTTGCTAAATGAAGTCAGTCCTCTATTACAGTGGTGTGGGAGGAGGATCCATCCTCCAGCTTTCTGATTTGATTTGTCACTACTAGCCACAGGTGAAATGTGTTTCACTGAGTCCATTCTGGAAGAGTTACCATAGTGACGGCTGTAATGCAGTACCTATTTCCTCGCTAAAAACAAAAATCTGCCCTCAGCATCACAGATCTTTGTGGTGCTAGATGCTGAATTTTTAATGACAGGCAATAATGCCAGCTGAATCTGTCTCTAATCTGGAATCCGTCACACACGGCCACCACAAATAGCGCTTCATGCTCTACACACTGCCAGTGAAATCAAAGGGATGACCCAGGTTCTGCTCAGTGTTAGGACTGACAGAATCTGACTCTCAGTATGCACAGATTTATATAATTACATCTGTACTAATGTTTATAGGTATGAAAGACTGCTTTCTTTGATCACCAGTTTTTCTTTCCCTCTTCCCTGGGGCAAGGCATTTAGTCAGATATATGCAGGTGCCATCGTACCCTCATAGTGAAGTGGCTACAGTGCATCATCTGACTGTGTCAGTAGGATTTTCCATTGGTAAATATTTTCTTAGAACATTAGTGCTATGCAGTGCCTGAGGTATGGAAAATATCCCTGCGCTTTTCAAGTCAATGAATTCTGTATAATCACTTAATCATTTATGAGCAACACTTATTATCAAGTATCAGTAAGTACCGTGGGGTTTTTTAACTGTTTTAGTGGGTTAAGATACAAAAAAAGAGCTTTATCAAATTTACTAAAAGTACCATGCCTCATTCTAGTGTCCAGTCTACATAATACCTAGGTCTGCTCTGGCTAAGCTCATCCCGAGAAAAACTAGTCTTCACGTTTCCAAGTCTCAAGTCATCTTATTAGTAGTGTCCCGGTGTGGCATCACATTGCTTTTTGTTTTCTATAGGATGAGCATTGAAATTTGAGCTTTTGTCATGTCTCCTTGCTATCTGCTAAAGGTTCTCCACTGATTCCTCTGCCATCAACAGGGTGACATAAATACCTGTATTTTGACTGTAGGAGCTGTTCTTGAACCACACGTATGTTGTAGGTAGGCAGTGTCTAGCACTTTGGGTAGCACAGGAGCTTCATACAGCAGAACAGTGGAGGTAATGAAGTGAAATAATGGTTCATGCATATTTAGTAGACTAAGTGGATTGCTTTTCCAACAAACTGTTTCTCAAATATATTAAAAGTTGAAATCTGTCCTGAGAAATTAGGAATCAAAATTAGTCCAAGCAATCTGATACAAAACAACTTAGCGTGAGGAGTAAACGAGGGTAAAGGACCATCCAGATCCCTGTCTGCATACACAGATTTAGAAGAGCATGGAAAATGTTGATTTACAAGTGACATGTTGGTTGAAACACAGAGAGTGGCACTAAAGTAATATGGGCATGAGTATTCATAACACCCCACATTTCTGAACCAAGCAATATTTTCCTTAACTGTAGGCTAAATAATTTTTGAGAATTTAGGCACTCCTGTTCTGGAAAGAGGTCAAAGACTCACTCCCTCTCATAATGTTTGAAAATATATTTCCTACAATTCATCAATAGTTTCTGTACAGGGACTGAAATTATTGCTCTGGGTCTTCCAGGGCGTTACAATTATCCTGGCTGTACTGGATTTTCAAAGCTGATTTCTGGTGGTGCTGGGATGCAATCAATGTATAATGCCATTGTCTAACATAAGGATAGCAGAAATTTAACACAGGGGCTCCTAAAATACTTCCCTGTCCTCCAGCTAGTGTGGGAAGAGAAGACAGATGAGGACTGGAGGAAAGGAAACATGTCAGCCTTGTTCTTTTTGAAACATAAGGAAACTTAGAAAAACCTTGGGATAACTTTAACTTAGGTAAGGGGACCGTGCCAAGAGTGGGAAGAATACATGACTCTGCTCTGCAGTGATTATCTGTATCTAAGAACATTATGGATGATAAAACAGAAGTAGAGACAATGAATAGACACAAATTATGTTCACTCAATAGTTAACAATTACTTATCAATTAATGCATTTCATGTAAGGAGTTAGAGCATTTGGAAGTAGATGTATTAAAATGCCTCTGAGTCATTTGAGAGACAAATCTAAACCTCACCATCTGTCCTGATAGGACGTATATATCACTTTCCCTAAACTATTAGTAAAGGATGGCAAATCTGTTTTCATTTCTGATCCCCTTTGTCAAGTTGCCCTAAATGACGTCTCGTAAAAGCATTTCATAAGCTGACGTTACGGAATCCAACCGGATGTAAATGATATAGCAGAAGCAATTGGAAAAATAACATAACCACCATGCAATGAGCAGGAGGCTTGTAATTTTGCCCATTAATAGTTTAAAAATGCAGAATATTCTGTTTATGACTGTTTTATAACACGAGTTTTATAGCTTGGTTTTCTGGCCTTTCTCATATCATGCTTTATCAGTTGAACTACACAATTAGTAAATTGATACGATCTGCACGCTGTGGCTTTAAAAACTAACTGTGCTGTGTTTTACTGCCCACTTCTGTTCAGAGGTCCTTATGAGTGGACTTGCAGCTAAATATTTGGTATTGAATAATGCGGGGAGCTTAATTCCAATGATGGCGATGTCCCAGCTACGGACGCATTTCCTTGGAAGAGTGGCTGATCCTTTGGAGGTAATTGGGTCTACCCACAGTTTGCCCTCACATCCCTTCTTATGACCATCATCCAATTGGTATTTACACCTTACTTCTTTCCACAGGTGGGAATAATGGTGGAAGGGCTGCAGGAGATGTTTGCTAAAGGTTACTCTCCTGATGGGGAATGGGAGACTGACTATAACTTCAAGGATATCCTGAAAATGGTAAATTCTCGATGAAAAGAAAATCTCTAAGGTATTGCTTCCCCAAATGTTATGCAGAATCAGACTTTCTTCCTCTTCTCACACAGCTGTCTGACTGGAAGGCATTCTCCAGTGACAAACCTTTTGCATCAGGCTACTTGAAATTGTTTGGCCAAGAGCTGTTCTTTGGTGGACTTGATAAAGACGCCATCCAAAATGCACTGCAGGTATCATTTCGAAAACACCACCACCTAAGCATCAAAAGCTTTAAAATACTGTTTCTTTCAGACATTGTCTCCCTTTTTTTAACTTTTAATTCAAAAGGGGGTTTTGTCTTTAGTATTAATCAAGGCAAATAAGGTCAAACTTTGATCAGGATTAGCTATAATAGTTTCTGGCAGAGTTTCCCCTGAGGCATAGTTAATGACATGGATCATGATATTAAAGTTCTGCTTATTTAGACAAGTTGAACTCTATAATTGCAGGCATGGTATGGACCTGATGAAAAAAACCCTTCGATAAGAAGAATAATCAGTAGCCTTCAAAGTGGGGTGGGGAGGCAGTGGACCAAGGCTTTACTGTCTTCCGAGATCCGTCGTATCGTGCCCACCTGCACTGGGTTCCCGACAGAGACCAGCTTCTATTACTCTTCTGTTACAAAAGTGGCAGGAAATGGTAATGTATTTCAATACCTAAGCGATATAAGCATGCTTGTTAGAATTGGAGGGGATTTAAAACGCTTTTTTTTTTTTTTTTTTTTGCTTTCTTTGTAATAGTTCAAGCACAGGTTGCACCTTCTCCAAAGTCTGATTTCAGATTGACTGAGTTACTAAATGCCAACATCAAGCTGCGATCCAAAATGAGTCTAAGGTAAATATTTACTATAAAATAAAAGAATAATATTTCCAAGTGACAGACCATAAAAATTTAACAGCTGTTTGCTTTCTGAAAATAATTTTATCCTCATTCTACCTTTTCAGCATGGCTAAGGAGATGACCTTTGTAATGGGGATCAACACACGCACTATCCAGGCAGGGCTGGAAGCACACACTAAAATGAATGCTCATGTACCTGTGAATGTTGTTGCTACTGTCTATATGAAGGACAAAAACATCAAAATTGAAATACCACCATGTAAAGATGAGACTAACATAATTACTGTAAGGTAAGACAAAGCACTTATTATCTTTCCATGTAGCAATGCAGTCTTTCCAGATGAAACTGAGCATTTGCTTAGAGATCTTGTCTTTGACTGTCAGCTTGGGTAACTGCCAACAATTGGTGTAGTTTATTTATTTTAATTGAAGTGACATAAATCAAAGTTTTGCTTGAAAACATGCATTGCTTCCTGTGATCTTCACCTGAAAATCCTCTTTAGGACCATTTCTCAGCTGTTGAGACCCATAAGCTATATGAATCACAAATGGCATAAAATTTCTATCTAATAACTATAATCGGACTGGAGATACTAGGTAAAATGTAAGCCAGCTGAATCTTATCTGTTATAACAGATAATCCATCTATATTTTGCATGTGATGCCTTGAAGCATAGAGGATTTGGGGTTTCTTGTGTTTTTACCTTGTTTCCTTGTGGTTGCCGTTTGGTTTTCTTACCTGTTAGGTCTACTTGATTTATTATCAGTGCATGCAATTACAATGCACTCTGGAAAACTGTTGTAGCCAGATGCCAAAAAATGAAAACAGATGGAAATACAAGCACAAAGAGAGGGAGGAAACAGAAAGAGTATGTCCAAGGAATCAAAGCAGTAGACCAAAGCCTAGAAAACCTTCACACACACACACACACATGAAAAAACACTGAGAAAGACAAGCCAAAAATTCATCACAAAGGAAAAAGCATCACTGACAACAGAAACCAGCTATTATACAATCCGCAGAAATGTTAACAAGTTTCTGCTCTAGGAATACAGCCGCAACAAAAGAGCTCAGTTACTTGATCCAGCTGCAATTAGCATTCATGGCTGCTGGCCCAGAGAAGCTCTGCAGGTCTCCTCCATTTAGGGCAATCATTATTCTCCCTTGTCCTTCAATGGTCACAGACCATCCTAGTAGGCATTTGACATCATGTCCTACTCCCTGTGATGATTCCTCCATTCCATCAAATGTGATCCTAATCAGGTTCTCCATGCAGAGGAGGGAGGGTTTCAGCAGTTCACAGAGCAAAAGTTAGCTGCATGTTTTGTTTTGTTCAGTTTCTTGTGGAGACCAGGACACTCTGCTCCCAAGGTCACCAAGGACAGCAGGCACCTGCTCTCACTAGCTGTCACTGTTGGAGAGGCTGAGGATATTAATGAACTCAATAAGGATGCTGAACTGAAATGAGAATATTGGACACTGATACAGAGTTTAGAGCCTTAAGCAGAGCTGCAAATGTTAGCAGAAGGATCCTCCCTGCAAAGTAATTTTCCTCCTTTGACCTAAGGGGAAATCAAATCAGACACCGAAAGGGTTAAATGCATTGCCAGAAAGCATAAAGCAAGCCAGTATCAGACACGAGGGATTACAGCGGAGTCCATGAGTTCCAGCCCAAGCTCTGCTCTAGACCCTGCAGCATTATCATTTATACAGTGCAGTAGTCTCTCAGAAATAGCTCTATAATGCCAAGTATATGAGAAAGCTAGTACTCACTAGCTAACTTTTAGCACCATCAATTTTTCTCCAAAAAGCATTCCTGTTCACTGTTACAAAACAAATGGTCAGTGGAAACCACACAGAGAAATGAAGCGGCAATGAGTACAAGTGAAGGCAAAGCAATAAGTAGAGAATGTAGCATTGAACAACGTCACTGAGGTCGAAAATCAAGCAAAGTAAAATCTTAAAGGTATGAAGAGAAACAAGCAGGATGATAGAAAGAGAAAGGATACATATCTATTCTATATAGAATAAGTCAAAAATTTTAGTTTAACATAGACTTTCTCTTCCTTTTGCACAGATCCACCAAAGAATATAGAACCTATTGAATTCAATATTTTAGAGATATTCTGACACCTTCCCTTGTTAGTTTAAAATCCCCCATTTAAAGAAATGGTTCTGGAAAGCTATTGCGCTTTTATTTGTTTGTGAGCTCGGTTCAAAATATCTTAGTATTGGGCACTTTGTCTTGATGGTCAGTAGATTACCTTTTATAGTACCATGTCATTAAAGCTAGTCGGGATGTGATATTATTTTCCCCTTCATCTTTCACATTCAGACACAGGAACCAAACAGTCTTCAGTAGCATTAAGTTCAGTTATATCCTGCACACCATATAGGTTATAACCTGTCACAGCTGTGGGATTCATATAAATTTTCAGGAGGTGTAGAGAAACTCAGGTGAACAATCACAGACTCTAAAGAAAAAAAAAATAATGAAAACTTTGGTGATGGAGAGATTGCATTCCCAAGACAAATCAGTGCATTACAGACTCAACTTTCTTTATAGCAAAAATCAGAGCAAAATAATTAATCACACCACGGAGAGAATATGTAGCATGTGTTTCAATTCAATCCTATCAAAGTTAAATTTAATTAAAAATAATAGTTATTTTTAAGGCTCTTTTAACATAATTATTTAGTATACTACAGATGGCTACTTAAACATACTTTCAAATGAAATTTACAGGAAGAAGTAAAAATCAAATAAATTTCAGGGAAAATTAGAGCCCTGTGATTAAAGTATATGGAGAACTGCCAGAGAATGCACTTTGCAAATATATCACATATTCATAATGACAGGCTACTGAAGTATATACATAATCTTGAATAGAGCTTGTATCATAGGGCTTTTTTGCCTCTTTTAACTGTAGGTTAAGCAGAAATGCTTCACATAGGCATCTTATTTATAAGATTAATTACGAAATTACAGCACTGTGTACAATATGTACACAGCGTGTGTAGCAGCAAATGCAGAAGCAGCAGCGTACGCTGCAAGCTCGCAAGGCAGCGCAGTGTGCTTGGGGGCAGAGAAGGGAAATAAGTGACTGATGCCCTGAGTCCCCATTTTTCTAACACCTTTGCACCAAGGTCAGAAGGTTGATGTGTAGGAAAGGCAGAAATTTTCATTTCACCATAGCAGAAAGACAGCTAAAATCTGGTTGGAGGATTGTCTCTTGCTTCTCATTTCTTTAGATACGATGTCATGCTGTGTTATAAAACCTGGGAAAATATTTTTTGTTGATTTTGTTGTTGTTGTTTTAAACAGATGTTGAGCTCTTCTGTCCCCGTGTTAGGACTGTATGTAAGGGCACACTCACTGAAACATCAGTGGACCCAACAGAGCTGAATTGCTTGTCCCTTACCCCTGCAGTGAATTTGGCTTATACTATAGCACAGCTTCTTGTCTCATCCAAAAAATACACTAATACATATTGGAAAATCTCCTTTTTAGGTTTTTTTTTTTTCTGTTGTGTGGGATCAGAGAGAACAGATTCTTTCATACCATAGCTTTAGGCCTTCTTTGTGACTGTTTTTCTTGTTAAAGCACCAGAGCTGACTCTTGTAGCCTATTTTTACTGTGCCGTGTGATTCTGCAGACATTGACATGTGTCACCTGTGATGCAGCTACATTTGTCGGCTCTCTGTGCTCAACAGGGAGGAATCGATCCTCTACTTTCATTAGGTGGCAGGAGTAGACTATTGGCATAAAAAAATGCTAAAAAAAATTGGAAAGAAACCCCAGGGCTTTCTGCTTGGAGACCCAGCCTGCAGTTCAGTGGTCATTTGAATTATTGAATGGGATTAAAATAAAAACCATTTCCCTTTTTGTCTCTTTACTCAGATGAGCCATCTGAAATGCAAGTTGATTTCTATTTTCTTTTATCCCCTCAGCTTGTTAGGGAGAATATTTTATTTCAGATTCCATTCTTCAAGGTTCTCCTATCACCCAGCGTGGAGCGTTGCTGTCATGTCCTTATCTAAAAAAAGAGAGAAATGGGAAAGAAAACAAAGCCCACAGGTGACACACGTTTTATTGAGGTGTTCCACATGAAGAGCAATTGTGTGCTTTACAGTGCACACAGCATGGTAGGAGCATTCAAGAGGAAGACAGGGCTATCAAATGAATATAAATTCATCTTTCAGATAGGTGAGATTGGAATTTCTCAGGCTAGTACAGTGTGGGCCATACTAAAATAGAGACCATTTTGCAGACCACCTTTCCATTCACCATCACAAAGGCTACCACAAAAGCCCCAGGACTAGTAGATCAACTTCATACCTGAGAAACAGCACATGGGGAATTTTAAGCTGAGTGTTAGCATGAATAAACGGCTAATAAGGTAGAGTTAGCATAATGCTAATAGCTGAGGGAAATAGGTTTTCATCTCTCAAAAGTGTTCAGCATTCAAGATATTTCTCTGACCCAAAATGAAACTCATAGTTGCCACAGTACTATAACAGCTTCCATGAAAACGTGGGGTATGGAGCCAGAGGGTCAGGATATTTAGCCATGAGAGTCTCAGTCTCATGCTGCACTTGATATCAGTCATTCTGGATCCTTACGAGTACTCTTAGAGTCCACAACACTGGAAATAATGTACTAAAGACATTTACTTGAACAGGCTCTTAACCTTCCTACACATCTCTCTGTGATGTCTGGCCGAGCCATAAGTACCAGTGAAAGTAGATCAAACTAGAAACACTTACTTTGATGATTCCAGGGTCCTTTAATTCTGCTCTAACAAAAGTTGCACGGGATATAGCATTCAGTAGCCACCAGTGCCCAGGTTGTTTTTTGAAGTTATGCCAGTATTTCCCCAAATACGATGTCAAAGGAAATGAGAACTAAGTTTGGCAGTGAGCACAGAGAAGATGAGTTGAAAACTTTAAAAGTCCAGAAAATCAAAATAGGAGACTCAAAAATTTAATAGTGTAATACGCAGCCAGGCTTCTAAGTAAGTTGGCTGTTCTTCAAGGTATTAGGCATACGGAGAGCCCATCAACTGCAATGCTTTTAACCTGTACACATGATTCTAAAAGACTAACTGAGCTATCTGCCCTGAGATTGGTCCGTGCTTGTATTCACTCTTAGCAGTCCTTGAAAATACAACAGAAAAGATGCTGTAAATATCTGCTAAGCAATTTGCAGGGTACGGTACTTGTTGCAGCATACCTGCTAGAAGGCATTATTCAGGGCTTTTCCTCAGCAGTCCTTCATCGATACTGGTTTCCTCTAATGTTTATTCTGCAGGTCTAAGACATTTGCTGTAACACGGAATATTGGGGATTTGGCTGCTAGTAAGATGACTCCAGTTCTTCTAGCTGAAGCAGTGCCTGATATAATGAAGATGTCCTTCGATTCAGATTCTACATCAGGCGAGACTGATAACATCAGGGTAAGCAATGTAGTGTCTGACTACTCTTTTTTAGGCTTTTAATCAGTGGGAGACCATTTCTTTTTTCCATAGGAAAATGTACAATTCATCTCCGACCAATGCTATTTCACTCAAATCAAGTCAGGTTCAACCTAGTAACATGAATGGACCTACAGTAACATTATTTTAAAATCTGGAGTGTAATACATCAGACTTGAACACTTTTTCAAAAGCAAAAGCATTTTCTTTGGTAATTAATTTTACACTGCCATCTACAGGACAGCCCACAATCTTTAAAATACTTTGCAACCATTGTGCAAGCATCACACTCCTGGGGCAGCCACAAATGTTCCATAAGTTGCTCCATTGCTCAACTTGTAGAGCCAAATGTAATACTTATAAGCATCTTGATTCAAGGATGGATGGCCATTTGTGTGTCAAGTCAAATGACTTCCCAAGCTCCAGTTTTCCATAAAAATCAGTACAGGCTTTCTATGATGGGCAGCATTGTGAAGGCATCACTGTGCAATTTGTTCAGTGAAAGACTGACAGAGGTGAGGAATACACTGTCCTGTTTTGGTTTCATTGTTGTCCTGCAACTCTGAAGGGTTTTCAGATAATATAAAAGATGAACAGAGGATGAGTACAGCACTTTCCTGTGGAGAAGTCAATAGGCAAACATACCATCAGTGAGAGCAGTTTCCAATGTCCTGGAACAAGCAAAGTTGTTCTGCTTTGTGCCTCTGTGCTGCCCTTCCTGAAAATTCAGTATTCTGCAGTTATTCTTAAATGAACAGCAACTGAAAAGTGGCAGTAACTGGAGCATTTCCCAGTTTCATTAGAGTTTCCTTTGGAAAGAAAATATTACTATTAAAATTCCAGTTTTTCAGTGGGGTTCACACAAGTTTGGAATCTTGTGAAACATGATAAACTGAGTAAAAAATTAATTGCAGACCTGTATTACATGTGAAATGAAAGCTTATGATTACGTGTCTTTAGCTATTTGCTTCGTTGCTCTGGGAAATCGTACTTTTCATTTCATGGATTTGATTCCAATTTTAATTAATTTTAATTTGTTCTTCTGCAAGCGTTGCTTAGCACATGTAAATTACATAGTTTTGAGTGGAAATTTCTACCATCTGATATGCTTTGACCATCTAGTCTATATAGTCTCACATTCATGTCAGACCTCAACAGAGACAGAATTTTCATGGACATAGACGAAGGGGCTGTTGTTCGACCCAATGAAAAATCAAAGGAAAGAACTCTAGCCAGTCTAGAGCATATTCAGATTTATCAAGAACATGTTAACACTGTTTAATACTCCAAGAAAACAAAGTTAATTATTCAGAATTAATTTGTGATATAATTTTCCATTCTTATAGCCTGAAGCTCTTTTTACCCTGGATAGTCTAATCAAGCCATTTAGCTGATAATTTTGTCCAATTGAAAACTAAGTTGTCCTATGTCATGCCCTTGTCTTGCTATTTCAAATAAACTGTTTGATTTTTTCCTGCAGAATACATATAACTGTTGCCAAAACAGGACTCATAACATGCAAGTATTCCTCTTACTGTTGGCCATTTTAACTTGACACGTGTATTATCTAATAGGGCAGACAGGCTGCAGATGACGTTTCATCAGGAAATGCCTTTTCCTTTGGACAGTCTTCTTCCCAAAAAGAGCCATTTGTTCAGTCCATGTGCTCCAATGCAAGTACATTCGGGGTTCAAGTGTGCGTTGAGAGGAAAAGCATACATGCAGCATTTATCAAAAATGTGCCTCTTTATTACCTAGTTGGAGAGCACACCCTAAGAGTGAGCTTCAAGCCAGGTAAATACAACTGTGCACAAAAAAGAAAGTAATTGGCGGGTGGGTAGGGGCGTGTGTATATACATGTATATATTTGTATATGTTCATATATATCTTTTGTATCTTAAGTACCACTAAAACTACCATTAGACCTACCAGCCCTGCCAGTACCAGCAACAGACTATGCTTGTAGCAGGAATCCGTTTCTCCCACACTCATCCGAGCAGCGATTTCCCAGCTCTCCCAGCAATGCCACTCGGCATGGTCAGCGTCACGCGGAGCTGATCTGTGCCGGCAGAGCATGTCTGATGCATCCTGAATCATTGGATTTGGGATGCAAGCACAGAGCAATTGGACATGGGCAACAGATCTGATGCAGTGTCCTGTAGCTACACTCTAAAAACCCAGACTCTTAAAGGGAATTATGGATTAACCCTGCTAGGATCTAGTCCTTAATGTCTTAATCCATGATCATAGGAAGTAAAAGCACAGCAGGCCACCGAGTCTAGGTCTCCTAAGTGTCAGACTAATGGCCTAACCATCGGGCCATTCTTTACAATTCAGGAGTTGAGCCTCAGTTCACTCTCTGATGCCTAATTCACTATCCCACAGTGTTATCTAGTTAAGCAATCCAATTCATGTGACTTAAATCTGCTGATCATTCTGTTTATTGACTTGAAAAGAATCTAGTATCATGCTAATATTTTAGAATTTGGTTATTGCCAGTATGTGCTTTAGCTGTTACAGAATTTTTTTAGCGCAGTTGCTCAATACCAAAATAATCAATAAGCATTTTTATTTTCATTTGGGGAGGAATGGCTAAATAAATCACAGGAAAAATTGGCTTATTCTGTCATTCAGTTGCTAATAATAACAGTAATACTAATTGTCATGCAATTTCAGTTTACACAGAGGCACCTATTGAAAAAATACAAGTCACAATTCAAGCAGGAGACCAAGCTCCTATGAAAGTGGTACGTTTAGTAACATTTGAAGATCCAGAGGCACAAGTGTCTTCCAACAAAGGAGTAGTTAAAAGAGTGAAGAAAATCCTTGATGATACTGATGGCCAGGTACTGCTGCAAAAATCCATTTCTCAATTTGTGGGAGACGTTGCACAAAGCTTAATTATTTATATTTCTCTTACTAAGTACCTTCCTTTGTTTAGATAGTATATAAAATAGGATGATAAAGACAGGCTTTTGGGTACACAAGTCTTTCTGTGTGTCTTTGGTTTGCATTCATCTCTTCTCCAGCTCAAGGACATGAGAAAGAGCAGATTTTGCAGGTTTTTCTGAAAATGTCTCGTAAGACACAAAATAGCTGTTGTGTGCCCAAAAGATAGTCTGTTCTTTCTGGCTATTACAACTGTAGCAAAAAAGTATGACACCTACCTACACAACTTGCCCTGAGATAGCCACAGCACTATTACCAACATTACATTTAATTGTATGATCAACAATTTCTACACATGTTCAATATCACAAAAGTGTTCGGGGTATTGTTCTACATATGTGTGGGTTTAATACAATTTTATTAATTTGCCTTATTGTGATGTATTGCAAGAATGCTATCAGGCCTGCAGCTTGTCTTCTAAGGCAGCACAGAGATTCATAGCTCTCTGTATCTGATTTTACTTACAGCCTTCTGCAGGAACACAGAAAAATAATTTTGTTTTTCCAATGGTACCATTGACTAGGGGACGAGAAAATCCAGAAGTTCATCCTCCAGTGCCAGCAGCACCAGTGGAACTTCCGAAAGTACAACGAGCAGCACCTCCAGCAGCGACTCTGACAACAGAGCATCAGAGGGAGGCACCAAGATAAATCTGAAAGCAAGACTGACCAAAGCCAAAGGAAAGAAATTCTACCCCTTTGGGGACAGCAGTGGTAGCAGCAGCAGTGGTAGCAGCAAAAGCAGCAGTAGTAGCAGCAAAAGCAGCAGTAGTAGCAGCAAAAGCAGCAGTAGCAGCGGTAGTAGCGGTAGTAGCAGCAGTAGCAGCGGTAGTAGCAGCAAAAGCAGCAGTAGCAGCAGTAGTAGCAGCAAAAGCAGCAGTAGCAGCGGTAGTAGCAGCAAAAGCAGCGGTAGTAGCAGCGGTAGTAGCAGCAAAAGCAGCGGTAGTAGCAGCAAAAGCAGCAGTAGTAGCAGCAAAAGCAGCAGTAGCAGCGGTAGTAGCAGCAAAAGCAGCAGTAGCAGCAAAAGCAGCAGTAGCAGCGGTAGTAGCAGCAAAAGCAGCAGTAGCAGCGGTAGTAGTAGTGATAGTAGTAGTCCTAAGAGCAGCAGTGGCAGCACAGGGAACAGCAACAGCAGCAGCAGCAACAGCAGTAGCAAAGCATCTGGTATAAAGCATAAGGCTAAGAAGCAGTCCAAGACCACACAATTTCCACATGCCAGTGCTGCTGAAGGAAAGACAAGTGGCCGTGAGCAGAAGCCTAAAACACAGAGTAGCAGCAGAAGTACCAGCAGTGGCACCAGCAGCAGCAGTGAAAGCACTGGTGCTTCCCATCGCCACAGCAAATATGACAAACAAGCTGAGACAAAACACGTTAAGTCCCAGTTTAACAGTCATGGTAGTTACGACGTTTCTACAAAATGGGTAAAATTTTCTAATGCTTTGACTTCTGCTAGGATGTGATCCTTACTGAGCTGTAGGTAACAACTTATTTTGGAATTTTGCAGGAATATCACCTTCCAAAAGTATATCGGCTCCGCTTCAGGTCTGCTCGCATCCGTTGGGTAGGTCCCTAATTCAAGTGCACATTCCCATGGTGGCTACAGTTGATATGATCAGGCATATTACTGAAGGGCTTGCTTTGGTTCCTTTCACTTGAGCATTCCATACTGTCTGCTGTCAACACTGACGATGGCCAAAATAACCAGATTTTTTATGAAGATACTGACTGTTACACTACATCCTTCTGTTGTTGCAGCACTTGGAATCCTCAGATTTGGGTCAGAACTCCTTTGGGCTAGGTGCTGTACAATGCAGCTAAAGCTAAGTTAACAAAGACCGTGGGGGAATTACAAAACAGCAGGATCTTCCAATGGGAATAGCTGTGTCCACATTTTTTAGGCAATCATGGCAAAATCATCAGGTATGTAGATTGTATCAGAAACCAGGTTCAGCATGCATTATGGCACAGTGGTGTTTTAAGTAGCTATCAGAAGGATGATAATATAGTGGCTTTTGTAGGTGCTACTTGTAAAGCTGTTATGCATCCTGCCTGTAAAAGAGGAAGATGATATACAGGGGTTTTAATTACATTGCAATCTCTTTTTTTTTTTTTATTTTCCCCTAAAAAAATGGACATGTTTGACCACTTCTTAAGTGTCATTTTCCCTAACATTAGAGCTGGACAATATGATGTTGCCATTTGCAATCACTGTCTACACAAGCCTTCCTATCAGCAGAGAGGTCCAGGTGGATCCGAGGCACGTTCCTACCCAACATGTTTCATGTCTGCACATGATAACTAAAATAACGGTAGATATGTCTAAGTCTGTGCATTCCCTATAGAGGGAGGCAGACAGCTCTACGCTGTAAAACTAGAGGTCACTTCTTGGCTAGCTTTTTAACTTATTTTTGTTTCATAGCATCCAGATCGGGAGATATCAAGCACCTCATCGTCATCTTCCTCTGAACTGGGAAGCAGCCACAGCAACAGCAGCAGCAGTGGCAGCAGGAGCAGTCGCCCGAGTGGCAGCAGCAGCAGCAGCAGCCACCGCCATGGAGAAGATGCTGGCCGCAGCTCAAGGAGAAGCCACACGAGCGGAGAGGTCAGCGTCCACCACAGCCATGGTTCCAGCCTCACGCGTGAGGTACGACTGCGTGGCACGAAGGAGCAGCCGGGCTTTGCGTGCCGCTGGGCAGGAGCTGTAGAGGCGCTGGCGCTCGGACCAGCTGAGGGGCCGGGCTCAGTGAGCACGCTGCCAGTCACATCTGTACATTGAAAGTCAAAGTCTGTTGAGACATTTTCCCCCCGTGAAAACATTTTTTCCAAACTCCCTTGGTTTTGAGGTTTTTGTTTGCAGGTTTCTTGGGTTATATTTTCCTTCATTTCCAAAGGCGTTTGCAATAAGTGAAAGCCTGGATTTGGAAATTATAAAAATGGAAGGGAATGGAGTTGTAAGTTAAAGGGGAAAGAATTTTCTTTTTCCTATGAAAGCCCAAAATGCAAAATAAATTGCATTAAGATAAAAATGGGGAGGAAACAAGTAAGTTTTATTTAAAGATTTTTTTTAACTTAAGTCTGATTATTTTTAGATGTAGACCTGAGGTTATGACTGCATGCAGCGTCTAACTAAAATCAGAGTCTGCATGGTCATAACTGATTGCTAAATGTAAAGTCCCATTAAGCACATATCATCTTTATCTTTATTACACACTTAGCATTCTATAATTGTACTAAGTACAATTCTATAAAATAGAATAAATAGCTCTGCAAATGTAGGTAATGTCTATGGGAACTCTGCCACTAAGAAGGATTTGAAAATAATCAATTGGTTTGAAGGAGCTGTAGCATAGTAAAATATGTTGTGAAGGAAGCTATCTAGTGTATATTGTAGGCAGCTATTTAAAAGATTTTAAAAATGAACAAAATCTTACTACTTCCATAAAGATAGTTTGGAAGAGTCTTGGAATCCCTCCTGTCAAAACAATCGTGTCTTTGAAAATTCCTGGTGGTAATGAAATAATCAAGATTCCAGCCAGATTTATCATTAAATATTGGGGATATAGAAATACGATCTGCAAACTAAACTGATGAAGGACGAGGGCTGCTTCCTACTATCAGTGCACATACACCGGACTGTAGGCTCTCCAGTGAACACACAGAAGTACTTAAGCACAGATGGTTGGGGGTTGTTTTTCAGCGCAACTTCCTGGGAGATGTAATTCCACCTGGCATTACGATTGTGGCACAGGCAGTAAGGAGTGACAACAGAAATCAAGGTTATCAAGCTACAGCATATGTTCGTTCTGATGCTGCCAAAGTTGATGTGCAACTAGTTGTGGTTCAGCTGGCTGAAACCAATTGGAAAGCGTGTGCTGATGCTGTAGTACTGCCTCTGAAAGCACAGGTAAGCTTCGCCCCCAGAGACATCTAAAAAGCCCGGAGTTTTTTGAATAAGCACAGAGCACCTGCTGACTGGGAGAACTAAACAGGAAAACATACATATTTTGAAATGTTTCATGAAGTTTGTGAAATTTCAGAAAATGTTCCTATCTTTCACTATTCTTCTGAATGAAACAAATAAAAATAAAAATCAGCCACTTCAAAATCTGGCAAAAAAAGATATTGACTTTCAAGATACATCAAAATATGACCAGCAGAAGTATAACAAATGTTTGAAAAATTGACTTCTTCATTACTACCTATTTATAATTTGCTGTACTGTCAGTTTGCTTGTCTGGTAATCTGGCTGTTTTTCTCTATATAATTCTTTTCAGAAGACTCGTAACCCAAATGCATTTGAAATGTTTTATTTCTTAGGAATTATATGAAAAGAAAAGGTGGGTAATGGGTTGATGCCTGAGAGAGCATCGTAAATGACAGAACAGGTCTTGTCTTTTTTTTTCACATCTCCCTGTGCTGCACTTTTAATGCAAGATATCTTTGTGTAACAATTTACAAACCTCTGCTTTTCAGAGCTGCAATTAACAAAATCAGCATGATATTTCAGTATTGGAAGGGGGAGGGGGTGTTCAAGCCAAGAGGTATTGGTGAAGGCTAAAAACAATTATTGTGCAGTCATCTTCTAGGAAAAAAATACATATAGATTATGAAGTTACCAAGTCTAACGAAATCTCAGGAAATTATGACAAACCTGATGTTTCAGGGGCTGCTTTGAGACAGGAACATGTACCAGTAGTTCTGTACAGCCTAGCAAGCTTTTTTTCTATTATGCCTCAGATTTTTCCGGATGTAGTCAAAATTTCTCTGTGAGCATTATTGATAGAAGAAAAAAAAAAAAAAAAAAAAGAAAGAAAAAGACTAGGAAACATTAAAAATCAATGTGAAGTTTCAGGAAAGAAGAAAAACTTGCATTTTTAAATGGTCAAGTGTGTTTCTATGATTCTTTCCTGAAATTTGGGTGACTGTTTCCCTGTTTGTAAAGGCCAGGCTAAGGTGGGGCAAGGAGTGCCGGGACTACAGGATAGCAGCTGTGGCTACCACAGGCCAACTGGCAAGGAAGCCGGCCGTGCAGCTGAAGGTGCAATGGGGAAGTCTTCCATCCTGGATAAAAAAGACAAGCACAGCGTATGTTATTTGTTCTTTCCAAAGTTGTTCTTTTGCCTTTCTTATAGAATCACTGAAAGGAATGGATGAGATTTTTCAATCCAAATATGTTTGTGGGTTTTTTGGATGCAAAATACAAGTTCAGTGGCGTGAAAGTATTTTGTAAATGTGTTCTACTTTCTCCACATATTTCATAATAAAAGATATCCCCCAAATATTTAAAAAACTTTACATGTTTCATTTCACTTTCCATATTAAATGATTTGGTATTTCAGTTCAAAATACCTCCTTTTCGTTTTGAAATATTCTTCTATTCGGTCCCAAAAAATATCCAGTTCAAATGAGAAAAATAAAGCAAATGTGTTTCCTCTGGGTAAAATCAACCCTTTAATTTGACCCAAAGTATTATTTCTTTGACTTTTCAGTTCTTCCATTGTTTCCCTGATTTTTTCAGTACTGCCAGTAGTCCTCATCCTCCCATGTCTGCTTTTGCTCATGTACCCGATTTTGTCACATCTTGTTATCTCTAGACTCATGCAATACGTTCCTGGTGCAGCACTCGTATTGGGCTTCTCAGAAGCACATCAGAGAAATCCATCTCATGAATTTATAGTAAGGGCAGCTGCAACATCTCCACGAACAATTGATACAGTAATTAAAGCTCCTGGGGTATGTGTCAATTTTTATTTTCTTTTTCCTTACCTTGAATGGAATTTCAACTAATAACATTTTGATACTTAATGTAAAAAAAAAAAAAAAAAAAAAAAAGCAAAACATTATTCCCTTTTAGAGAAGCTGCTTTATTCCTGACTGTATTATATGGATCTTGAAATAAATACAGGAGTACTTTTGATTTTGTGCTGCTTTGGTGCAATGCAGCAGTAAGTTGAAAATCAGACTCGGTAGTCAAATGCTGCCTTTCCACGCTGAGAACAGCAGTTAGGCCCAAATTGTCTGAAGTATGACTGCTCCTCACTCACAACTTTGTTCATTTTTCCCAGCGTGACTAGTTCTGTGGGACGTATACGGGTCTCAGAGCAGGTAATGGAGGCCTTGAGACCACCTTGCACTCTATTGCAACCACGTACAGCATCTATCTGCGCTGGCGCATGGGTGTCACATCTGCAGTAACTGTGCTTGATGAGATAGGTGCGAGCAAGTTAGGACAGCCACAAATACAACGCTGCTTTAACCAAACTGGAGCGGTTAGTTACACTCTCAGAGCAGTCTGCACAGGCTGGATCTGCAGAATCCCACTGATTAATTGGTCCTTGTCCAACAAATCCCTATGCACCGCTTTGAAAAATTTCCCCTATGGTTCTCTGGCAAATTAATAACAGCTAGCTTTTCATACACAGAGAAATTAGTGTGTCTTTAACCTTCTGTGGTGTTTCAGCATTGCAGGATCTTTAATATATGATAATGAAGAAGTAGGCACACTAGGCATTAATTTGATTCTCTTGGTAAATGTAATTTGTAGCTACAGTGAGGGATCCTACCCCAATGCTCATCATGCCAGTTTTCAGCCTGTAATGGATGCTGTTCAATTTTCCAAACGCATCCATCAACTTAGTTACTTGCTACTTTATTTTTTAAGAAGTCACTTAATTATCACTTCATATATGTCATTTACTTTCCAATGTCCTTAATTTCTCAAAAAGTCAGTAAGTATGACTAGAAGAGAAGACAATGATTCCTCAAAAAAGCTTAAGGTTTTGGTGCATCCTGGAGAGACAAATACAACTGCAATTGTATAAATGCATCTTCAAGGTATTATTTTTTTTAAGATAAGAGTCTTTTTTTGTTTGCAGTCACATATTGAGCAATATAGTTCAATTTATCATAATGTATTTTCATTTCTGCTTTTTCAGGTAACACTTTACTATCAGGCACTCCGAATGCCATTCACTCTGCCCTTAGGCCCATCTCCACCTTACGAGACTCGAGATATCACTGCCTGGAACTTATTTCCTGAAATAGCTTCACAAATAGCACAAGAAGATCAATGTAAATATTACTTATATGCTTTTCTCATGAATAAGCAATGTTTGTAGATCCGTTCTCTGCCATGACTGGGACTTGCCTTTCCTTGTAGTGGTCTTACAGGGAGGCATAGCGTCTCTAACCCTGCTTTCTCAACAGCTTGTTCCTTCACTTAGAAGCATATTTGTTGGCAGGTGAATGAAGAGACTTCAAACTGATGTAAATATTCAGAGTTCAGGAATTGCTCCTGTCTGCAGGGACTAGAGGTTGTCTTTTGACCCCCACATAAAGATGCCATCTCTGCATTGAGAGGCATCAGAGAATGGGTACAAGACAGATCATGTATTTTCTGGCCAGTTAATTTTCTTCAAAAAGGATTCATGCGAGTCTTAGATGGTTGGTGTCTAGCATTTCTGTGGGAAATGTGAACTACTTCTTATCATGGTCAGTTACTGGTTTTAGTTTCTCAAGAATATGGTACATTTTAGTTCCTGTTTGCTCGACTGTGTAAGCAAAACCAATACAAGTATGGTCTATATCTGGTAGTTACTCTGTAGTGCTATCCTGTCCTTACAGACTCTGGCAGCATTGAAAGCTTCTGCCAAGGAGATGATAAGTTTCTTTCCTGTTTGTGGGGTAGTTCAATCTTTCAAAACTTTGCAGGAACAGGTATGCCATTGTCACATCTACCATTTCTTTTCTGGTTTTGTTTTGCAGCCACATGTGAAGTCAGAGAGGGAGATTTCAAAACATTTGATCGTGTGAGCCATACATATTCTTTCAATAAAAGCTGCAACCTGATAGTGGTCCAGGACTGTACTGAACACCCAAAATTCATCATTACTACAAGAAAGGTTGATTCTCAGTCTTTCTCAAGAGAGGTTCACATAAATACCACTTCAGCGTAAGTGTGGTTCATCCTGAGGGCTCAGGAATTATGTATAAAGTTTCAGGGAGTTAGTCTGGGGATGGGAGATGTCTAACTCCTAGGTGAAAGTGGTTTTCAATTGGATATTTGAGGCAAAACAGGGTTTCCAGAAGGAATCTTCATCTGAGACTCTTTGGTTTAGTTACTCATGTCTTCAGTTTCACAGCCAGTATTTTCTGATAAGATGCTCATTAAGTCCCCACACTGTCTTTTCTTTAAAGGTTGGCTCTCAAAATTCAAAGTTCCAATTAATTTTGCACTTCAGAAAGAAAACAGCTCATTCATTCATTCAAAAATCAGATATTCAGATTGGTTCTCTGTTAGATTTAGTCACAAATATCTTTACTTTTCACACTTTAAATTAACCACTAGTTTCTTCCTTTTTTTTTTTTTTTTTTTTTTTTCTGAAGGAACATTGCAATCTCTCCTGCCAGAAATTCATCTCCCCTTGTGACGTGCAATGAAGAACCAGTTCTATCACAAAGTGGAGTTTCTGAGTATGAGAAAGGTAAGCTGAGATACCCACTTTTCAAGGGCTAACGTGGAAACTAAATATCTTTAAGATTTTTCTATAAATTCCACAGAAAAATCTCAATGTAAAGAAACCACGAGTGGGATTAATGCAAAGAAAAAAACAGAGACTTTACTTTCTTCAGATTTGTATTGACTTAACTCCTGTTTTTGTACAGTGTATGTATATACCCTTATTTCCTCCAGTATAACTGACAGGTTATATATATATATATATATATACACAGAATGTCGAGGTTGGTGATTGTTTAGAAAAAAAAGTTCTTGTAGTCACAGTTAGATGCTTTGGTTCAGACACTTAGCTGGAGCCCCACCAACGTCATAATATTTTCAAGATTTAGCAGACTGGATACAAAATTCAGTTTCAACTATAGGGAACAGAAATAGAGTATTTTCACAAATAAAGAGATAATTTCTTCTATTTTTGCTTTCTCTCTCCACAAAAAAAAAAAAATAATCAACTGTAGCAGCAAAATTACTGTGAAGGAAAATTTGTTACGGTTGCATTATGGTGTATTTTGTGCTACTCATCACCTTACAATTCATCATCTTTTTACAGACAATGTTAAAATTTCCAAAAGTGGAACAACAGTTGTTGTGGAAGTTCCAACACACGGACTGAAGAATGTGACCTTTGATGGTGTGGTCCTTAAGGTATTGGGCTGGCTTTCAAGGTTACTGCTTTCTTTCTGTTTAGTACCTTGGCAATGTAACAGACCAACACTTCAGTATTCACCACAAATACGTGCTATTTTACAGGTTACTGTTGCTTCATGGATGAGAGGAAAGACCTGTGGAGTTTGTGGAAATAATGACAGAGAAAAGCACAATGAACTCCTAATGCCAAATCATAAGCTGGCACAGAGCTGTTCTGCTTTTGTTCATTCATGGGTACTGCTAGAAGAAACCTGCTCTGGTGGTGAGTAGATCTGAAAACACTTTATGCTGGGGGAAAATACAATTTCACTTTTCCTCTGCCAATAGCTAGAAAACATTTTTATTTTTTTTAAATCAGCCAATATCTTTTATTTAGAAAAGACAATAACAATATATACCCATTTTAACTTCATTAACCACTGACTGTTTAAAACACTGCCTGCGAAAATAGAGAGTACATGCTATGGCAAAAGTCTTTGCCTTATGTGTAGTTCAATGTTAAATAATTGATTCTACTATAATTTGTTACACTGTGTAGCTTGTTAGGCAAAATCAGGCCTAATCTTGCTCCTGCTGAAAGAAGTGTGATTTTCACCACTGAATCAAAGAAGTTTCAGCTGTTGTCTGCAGACTCGATTGATTAAAATAAGTTGCAGACTATGAATGCAGTGTCAGGTCTTAAGTTTATGTAAGTTTTCAGAGTACACAAAATTTTGTTTTTGTTCTGTGCAATCTAAGGGTGCAATCTCAAGGAAATATTTAGAAATCCTGCTACAGTAAAAGAGCTTCCTCTCACACAGAGCTGGAAAAATAATGATGGTCTCCCATAATATCAATACAGTTTTGTTCTGTAGGTCTCCATTTACCTTGGACCTGAGATAACTTTTCTGAAGTTAATGGTTCTTTTCTCCTTGACTTCAGTGGTAGCAGAATTGTACTTATCTGTGTGTCAGGAAACGGAGTCATAGCTGGGATCCTGTTAAGTTTCATTATACCTTTCTAGTGAGATAATTGCAGCATTATAAAAATCATCCAATACAAAAATTATCCTTGATGTTATTATATAAATGCTGCCTTTTTTTTTTATCCATTCACTACAGTTGACATTTTTCCTAATGCAATGAAGTAGCCATTGTGCTTGCCATATCTATTCTTAATAGCTTTCAGACATGAGAGGTTATTTTCTGTGTATTATGTAGTTCTAAAAAACTGGGTATACATTATTCCATTTGGGTTATATTGTGCAATTAGATTTTAAAAACAGCTCCCCTTTCAGACTCTTTCCTCTATCCCCCAACTTATTATCATCCTATCTCGATAACCTTGCTACTGCGAAAATGGTTTGTCAGGCAACTCTGTTTTAATAAAAGCTGAAGAGAAAATATAGACCTTTATTATTGCAAGGATCGATTGGGATTTATTTCTACAATTTTAACTACCTTTCCTTTTCCTCTTAGGGTGCAAACTGCAGCGCAGTTACGTGAAGCTGAATCGAAATCCTACTGTTGATGGAGAGGAATCTACGTGCTACTCTGTTGACCCAGTACTGAAATGTATGAAAGAGTGTACTCCAATCGAAAAAACTTCGGTTAAGGTTGGCTTCCACTGTTTCCCAAAAGGTACGATATTTTTCTCTCTCTGTGTCACGTACTGTAGGAGTTCTGTCAGAGCACTTGAAAGAACAAAACACAGCACAGCCACGCGCAGACCTGTATTCCTCTGGCTCCTCTCTGAGCTGCTGTTTTTAATCCCCTTAGTATTTGCTCTAACCACTGACAGTACTGGCCAGCTAAAAGCTAGTTTAGACGATGGCAGGTAGCATCATCTGAGGAAAAAATTTGAGGTGGTAAAAGGGGCAGCAGTGATCAATAAATTTTTTTTCACATTTTCAGGATCTTCATAAATTTGAGATAAGCAACACTGAGTCCTTTTATGCTCATTACAGCCTGCAATTTTGTGTGGACCAGGGCAAGCAAGGCAATTGAAAGTCAGTCAAGTAGTGTGACATGACTGCTGTGATTAGGCTGCCACACTATGCCACTGTGCAATACATCAGCAAAAAACACACTGCTGAAATGTTCTCTAGATTATTCCAAACATGGTTTTGTTTTGAAGGTACTTTTACACACACACACTCATGCCCCAGATGCCAGGCCTTCTTCTCCTTTCCCTTACACTAATTTGTCATGGATGCGATGCGTTGTCTAACACAGGTCCAGGCTGAAGTTGTATAAGCAAGGGAGTATAATCCAGCGTGGAACCTACAGATATTTCTGGTGCATTCCTTCCTAAATCTTTTAATGAATTACACAGTACATATACACCTTAGAGGGAAACCTACCATTAGGGAGTATCTACTGAAGTGGTCTCTTCTCAGTGTTAACCATTGTTGGCCAAATGCATTGTTAGCTGGGATAATCCAGAGTAGTTTCACTGAAGACAACGGACCCCTGTGTTGAGTAATACTGGAGAGGAACAGAGTCTTTTATGTCCAATTTTGAACAACATCTGTGTAGAACTTTGCACTTTGCTCATGTTATTAATATCTGCAATGTGCTGAATCAGCCCATAAAAGCAATGAGTATCTCTGTAATAGTCAACTATCTACAATAGCCTATTCAACAAGTAGCACAAAGAGAGTGCTAATAGTTTTCTGACAGCTCCCTGAGATGTGAATAGATGCATCCTTTTATGAAAAGAAAAACCCACCCTCAACAAAAAAAAACTTCCCAAATCTTGTCATATCCATGTTTCACAGATTTCTTTTGTGTGTCCAAGTCTCTGTCTCTGAAATGTCATCACCCCAGGCCACTCACTGCCTCAGAATATTAAGCTATAATAAAGCTGTCTCATTCTCTCACAAAAATGTGTGAGAAAAGAGGAAAATCATAAAAAAAGATATGTTAGTTGTCGCAGCTAGTGCTGCTTTTACAGCAACTGCAGGCTTCTCTGGTTCATTTACTGAACCAGAGACTGAGAAGTCTGCTAGCAGCACTCCTAATCAAGGACTTTTTTTTATTTCTTTATCCTGAGGAGGAGGAGGAAGGAAAAGGTTGCCACGTGTGGTTTTTTAGCAAGACAATTGCTTTTCCTCAGGCTAAGGATCAATAGAAATATAAGGCCAGCCTTTAAAAACTATTCTTTTTCTTTCTTTGTTCGATAACTTGGAGAAGCAATAGAAACAAAATCCTCATCTTTCTCAGGCTGAGAACCTGTATTTGCATATACCAGACAAAGACCTTTTCTCCCCTCTTTGTATGAGAGCTCAGACCTGATAGCCTGCTGTTTCAAAAGAGAGGGACCCCATCCCTGTCACCAATGTAGCAAGGATAAAATGAAGTACAAGGAAGGAGAATTTCCCCTGTTGTCCTCAAATCAGTGAGACTGTAGTCTTAGGAACTTGACTAAGGCAGACATCACTCCAAGTTTAAGTCCACATATTGGTTTACATTTCAAACACGCCACAAGCCCTGACCACCGGGATCGCAGTTACTCAGCGACAACCCAGTTTGCCTAAGGAACTACCACCTACATGTGATCAGGCCCACAGTGTGTCCGAGGGTAAAGAGACATAACAAAAATTAATGTATTTCAAAAACAGACCTCAAACATTTTATAACATTTCTCATTTTGCAGTCTGAAAATACATATTTTTTAAAAGCATCTCCAGCATCTTTCTGGGAAATATTTATTAACCAGTTTATTATGCAAAACATGTGCTTCAGGTTGGACAGTAATATAGCCAAGGAGAGTGTTAGCATTTCAGGAGATAAGTGACTGATACAACCTGAACCCACACAGCAGTCTCCAGCTTTCCCTGTGATGAGAGATGGCAGGTTATAAATGTATTGTCCAACTCGGGGATAAAACAAATGGAGGTAAAATTATGAAAGCTTTACCCATTCTCATTATACAAACTTAATCTAAACGGATATCCTAATATTCTTGCAGATGCAATAATAAACCTCCAACTAGCTAAGAATATTTATTGGGAAGATGAATATCATTATTCCGTTTAGATTATTTCAGCATTAAGGGATATGGCTTATTCAAGCTGCTGTTGATAAAGCAGTGTGGTAAGGTTAATAGTGCAACTGACAATGCTCTGCCAGATTTCACAATATATGGGAAACTTTAATTAGAAGTTTATGAACCTCTGAAAATTCTCCAAAGGGCTTATCCTTCTGAATGAACTTCGGCAAATAGTCAGCTGAAATACGCAGTGATATAGAGCGCTAACATAAAAAGAGATTGCCGATGTGTATTGGTACGTGGTGGTCTTACACTGGTGGTGGCTACCTCCAGCACTTTTACAGCCTCCTGCCTGTTGTCTTTGTGCTTCATGAAATGTTACTCATTTTGGTTTTAGGGAAGTATTATAGTAATTATACCATGGATGAAAATCCTGCTCCAAGTCAGTGAGTCAGTTAGATGTCAGTTGTGGGGGCAGGATTTCATTCTTTACTTGATGAGGGAGTTGGCAGCCATCAAAACAGTATTTCCTTGAAATGTGTTAATTTGCTTGATGCTAGTTAACAATGGCTTCACTCTTCTGACAGATACTGCTGCAAGCCTGCTGGAATGGCAGAGGAGCAGGGATAAGAGATCTGCATCTGAGGATGTTGTGGAGTCTGTGGATGCTGACATTGATTGTACCTGCACTGGTGACTGTAGTTAAGCTAAATGCTTTAGTGTTGTGCTATAGACATACTATACAAATAATTGAATAGCTGGACAGATAAGAAGGGAACATAATAGCTGTAGCAAAATATTAAGAAAGGTGCTTGAAGAAAATAAGCCTACTGCATTGCATCCAAAGTCAAATGCGTTATGTACAGTCTGCACTGCTTAATAAATATGTTGTGCATTAAATAAGTATTCATGTGCTCTCTCTCTTTATTTTTCCCAATCAACAAAACAGTCAGACCAACTGTAATATTATCCAGATATGCTGCTTCCTTTTATCTGAAATATAATTACAACAGTCCTCTCTTAAAATTATGTTCACTAGGTGATGAAAGGAAAACATGATTACGGCTACTGCTAACATTCCATTGTGCAAAGAAGTTCATATTTAGCATACTAAAGAAACAGTAAACATTTGTTTTCTTTCATGTTTTCTGGTAAAGAGCAAAGTCTGTTCTTGGAACCATTCTGCAAAAAAATACATTTTACTCCCAGCAAGACCATTAGCCTTAGTACATTCTACAAAAGAATGAATTGGACTGCTAGACTCCCACTGTAGCTTTCCAGAGAGCTATAGTGTGTGACACAGTCCCCATTTTCATTTGAATTTCAATGGATCTGCTGTTGCATCATAAACTAAAAGTATGAATAGGAACTTTCTCTTTTTGGTTTACCATCTCCTATTGTGTATCTATGAAAATGACGGCTTCAAAAACTTCAGGGAACAGTAATACATCAGGTAGCATTCCAAATACTCCAAAAAAAGTAATATAGAAAAACATTTAAGATCCAATGTAAGCATTGGGAAGCTAAAATACAGCACAAGCAGGACAGTTAGACTGTGTTTAACCAGCGGAGTGTCAGTCAGCTGGCTTTCACTAGGCCTATGCAGAAAGGCAATTCCCTCCTACCCCAGGGGGGACCAGGGATAGGTGACACCTTCAAACTCAGAGCAACAACACAGTATCTCTTCACCTTGTGCACAAATCAGCCAGGCAGTGAGCCACGATATATTTTCCATAACAAGCAATAGCAGCCAGCATGCCCTTCCAGGAGAAGCCTTAGCATGGACAAGGTGCTGTCAGGAAACTGTCATTAAAGAAAATACTTTTCTTTCTAACTAAAAACTGAGCTATCAGAAAGACAATTGAAGACTAAATAGCTGAACAATTACAATTACAGAACAGCATTTCTCAGTGCTCTTCCTTCAAGAGCAGACACGAATAATGTATAGTACTCCTCTCGCTCTCTCAAGCTGCAGCTTGCCACCTTGAACTTGAAATTAGAAAAGACCCAGCTTTTCTCAGTGTACTGCACTTCCTTACTTCATTACTTCCAGAAGAAGGTAAGCCATTATGAGTTTGCTCACACCAGGGCTCGGTAGACTGAGCCCTGCTACCTGCCTCTCTCCTGAAGATAACCTACAGACGGAAAAAGGGAGGTACCTGCCTCTTTCCCTTCCCCCAGCCTTAATTTAGTCTGTAACACTGTGTTTGAGAACCTTCATGTGTACTGGGTGTATATACAGATAGCCAGCACTTTATTCAACAGCTTTTCTTTACGCAAGTACGTTCAAACTAAGACCAGTAACATGAGTTCTCGCACTGTTTCTATTTGTAATAAAGCAGTCACAAATCCCCTCTACAAATGCCGTGTTTTGCTAACTCATGAGAAGTGCTACACTGCAAAAAGAGTAACCCCAAACAAGAGGGGAAATGAAGAATACTGCATCCGCTTTCCTTAAAAAGCACACTAATATTACACCTGGAGAGCCCTTTTCTTCCTGCTATTGTTTTCACTGTGGCTTATGGGAGGTTTGCCATTGACTTTCGTAGGATCAGACTGTCATCTTTAATCCAACACCTTTCCTTTTTAATCCACTTGTTTACAAAAGAGAAACTTTTGACAGTCAACCACTTCAGATAAGACAAGGGTAGTGAAGAGGTGTAGTGAGAGAAGAAAAATGAGCTTTCATGCTCAACTACTATAGCAGGAATTCAGTAACAGCAAAAAGCCATTAGTAAGAGAAGTAATTCTGCTCGCAGTAAAACACAGTCATCTACACGGAAGCATGACACTAATTAACAATGATCAAGCTGGGATGTACAGTACCAAAAAAATACAAGCAGCTCATAAAGGCAAACGCCTTCTCCCAGAAACAATTTACAGACTGTTAAAGTCATTGGAAAAAAACTGGAAGGCAAAGACTGATCAGCAATCCTATATTAGTTTATCCTACAATGATGATACATAATAATACACACTGTACGGTGGTAAAAAGTAATAAGCATGCCAGGCCAGGCCTGTCCCTGCTAAAGCCCAGCTTTGGATCCTGCACCAGCATCTCTGGCTCCCCAGTTAAAGGGAGCCCCAGAACAGAACGTCTCTTTCTGCTAAACTGTTGTGGCTAGGAAAAAGTATCCTGCCAGTCCTGAAATCACACGTGTGCCTTTCCGCTAGCAAAAGCTCCTCTGTTGGCACTTTCCACTGGTTGTGGCGGTCATGGGCAATAACGCTCCCAACAGCAAGATGCTGCGTGTAACGGCTTGAGCCCAAAAGTCCTAAAGAGCCTCCTAGCTCATGCACTGTTCCGGACACAAGGAAAGAAAGGTGGAAATGCCCCACAACATCAGACAGCGGCCAAGGAATCCACTTACCATTCCTCTACCACTGCCGCAGCCTGGGCTGGGGCGCAGGCACGGGCAGCGGGGAAGGCAGGCGCCAGCAAAACCCAGGGATGCTCCTTTCACTGGTCTGTGGAGGGCACGGGTGAGGCACAGTGCTTATTGTTTCCATTTCAAAGGGGCAGCTTTCATTCCTGTCCAGTCCCTGTTTGTCAGTGCCCTCTTGCTGAGACAGCTGAATGCCTTCGACTGACTGAAAGACTCCACTGATGTTGCAGCTCTAAAATCCAAATATAATGAAAGTTAGTAAAGCCTGGGGCTGGCAGTGGGCACAGCAAAGCGAAAGACATAGAACCAGCTCATTTTGCCAAAAGAATTAAAAGCATTAGCAGTACAAGTGTGAAAAAGCCCTTCTGGAGTTTCTAATGCACCACACAGACATTTCCAACCCATCTGGGAGGATATCTGCAGTCCAGATTTAAACTTCATTTGGAAATCACGCCTGTCCTACCTTACAAAGCAAAGCGAAGTTATATCACCTACCAAGTATTAAAATGCATACTTCGCAGTCTGAGCTTTTATGCACTCTACTTTTCATTCCTAGTGCTTCTCAATGATATGAATTAATGAACTCTGGACTCTACAGTAGTAATCAAGGAATATGACCTTGCAATTACAGTACTCCAGTATTGTTTAAAACAATGCACCAGAAAAAAAGACGCAGGCCTAAGTATCGAGTCCTAATCCTGTCTTTGCACTTCTGTAATGCAGTTTTGCACGAGGCCAGGGATTTCTGTGCCTCATTTTCTGCATCTGAAGGATATGACTACTTGCCTACTTGATGGAGTCAGAAATGCTTATGAATTTATAGTCCCGTATGTCTTTTGCAAGTTCTTCAGTGATTCTAGAGATGAAAAGTAAATTTTTCCACTAGATCGCCTAACCACATGAGTATATTTTATTGTTAAGGAAGTTGAAGGTTTTCATTTTCAGATTCATCCAACTGTAAAATAACTATACATTTGGAAAAAATCAAAACAAGGTACTTAATTTGTTCCCGGTCAGCTTTGGTTAAACCCTAGCGGATTATTCGTAAAAGCCTAGAATTGGATCCTGCTATTACAGTGAGATAGGCAAAAGGCTGTTGGAGCCACAGTCTTTTGTATCCTAGACAAAGACAACAAACCTCTTGTCCATCAGACCTGGCTCTTTTGATTCACTAATTTTAAATGACACAGTGACTCTCGGGAAAGCATGGTCATTCTGCTCCAGAGAAAGGAGCTGCAGCATGATAGGAAAGGACAAAACTGTTAATATCAGATCCCTCCTGGAAATGAAATGCCTGCTCCACAGCATGAGCATTAAAAAAAGTAACGTGTGCAATTCTAACCCCACTGAAGTCAATGGTTAAACTCAACAGAGCTAGGCTTTTACTCAGCATGTTTGAATGAGTTATTAAACAAACTTTAGTAGTCCCTAAAAATAAATGTACTGTGTGGATCTAAGTGCAGCTGATGAATACGAAACCTCAGGAATCTAGCAAATACAGTAGTTAAGGCTAAAACCAGAGACAGCACAGAAGGTTGCAGGGAAGTAGCTATTAGTGGCCATCTGAGCTTTATGTAGAATCTCAAGGTCTCTCGTGCCATCTACTGGCTTTTTTGTTTACTAACAATGGTCTAAATCTTTTTCCACCAGATTTATTTAAAGGTCTGATACATTCCAGGCAGTTTTATATAAATTCCAATCAAAGTTTGGTGTGGGGGTTTTTTTCCCTCTAACCTCCACACTGATTACTATTGTGGGTTTTTTTTTTCCTGTAAGTACATTACAATTCCGTACCTTTCTGAACACCATTTCACATTGTCTCCGGAGGAAAAAGACATTGCCTAAGACATTCTCATTTCTGTTATTGCTGGATAGGCAGTAATTACATTGCAAGCGGGGCTGGGAGAACAGTTTACTAAGAAACTCCAAAGCTGTTCAAAAATAGCACTTAAGGTTCTTCCTCTATCAGTGTGAGAAGGTTGTTATTTTGGTACCTGAAAATGCTTTAATGTGCTAAAAAAAATAAAAGATGGTTTTCCCTCTTTTTCCCCGTGCAGCTCACTTAGCTGTAATTCACAGTGAACACTTATATGTCCTAATATTGTTAAATTCACTATCAATCAGATGGGGTTTGGGAAGCAGGAATTATCTCTAGATAGTTCTGATCACAGCCCTTCCCTTCATTATGTGTAGCCTGTTCCTGATGTCCCAGTTTCCCTTCCCTATTTACCTGCGTCCACTGACATGTTCAGCTTCGCTCTGCAAAACCAAGGTGGCACCTCAGCGTGCCCTGGCCCCGCTCCTGGGGAGCAGGCAGCCCCGCCGCTGTGCACCCTGCCCCTCCAGAAACTATTCAGGCACAGTCAAAATTCACATTGTAGCCCACGTTAAAACATCAGCCTGCCGAAGCTTTTGGAGCTTTACAAACTTGCTCTCTCTCTCCTCTCTGTGCTTTCCTTCTCCAGTATCTTTCACTCACCTATGACTGCAAACAGGCTAAGGGCCAGAGACCTGTGTGACACAGCAGGTGGTGTAAAGCTGGGTTGCTGATGTTAGGCAAGGTTGTCCCAGAAGGAGTTTGAACATCCAAGACCTCCACGGATTATTCTGGACTACTCCAATTGCCATCTGCAGAATAGAGGCAAAGTTAAATCAAAACCTTTACAGCAGCAGCAAAGTGGGCTTCATCAGGTTGTGCATACATTTAGTCCAAGTAAACCTGGGTCCTGATATTGGGTAGCCACATTCTCCACCATCTTTGATGCATTTTGCCTCTAGGTAAATTGTGAGTGCGTTGGAGACAAATACCAACTTGGAGACTTGCACCATCAAACCGCAAGTCCTGCATGAAGTCTGCAAGGGTCACTATAACAAATATAGTCCTAAACTAAGGTGCTGAAATAACAGTCCTCAGGCTTTTGCCACATCTTTGGTTTGTCTCACTGGGAAAATGGATCACAGCCCCTTTTGGTTCTGAAGCTTCAGGGCACTTTCATGACTCTTAAAACCTTCTCAGTAATGAAATTAATTTCAAAACACTGTAAGTGGCGACAAACACATGAAATGTTGGGACTAGCTCCCCTCGAACCTATCTCCATTATTTTTTTACACTGTTTCCTCCATGTATCATCTTAACCTTCACAAAGAGAAGTAACACAGCATTCTTTATAGACATTACGTGAAACAATATTTAATTGTCTTGTTTAATAGTGGTCATAGCTGCCTCTCATGCAGTCGAGAATTTACTCTATCTAGAGCTGCTTTGATGCTTTGTTTCCTTGCCAGCTGATAAAGAGATAATTATAGCAAAAGAAAGAGAGCCAAGAATTTGGGCCGAATAAGCTAATATGATAGAATTCTACTTATATGGAATCCTGCTTATGTGGTCAAAACAGAACTATTAATATTCAAGAGCTGTTCGCGACCGTGAGACTCGGGGCACGATACACAGATTAGATTCACTATGGGCATAAGAGACTGACACAGGCTCAGGCTGGGGCTAGAACTGGCAGACAGATCTGTGTCTCACTGTGACCCTAACCTGCCTACATTACTTCAGGCTCAGCGCAGATACCTTGGGATCTCCGCGTGGTGTTTCACCTCTGTGAAATGTGGCTATACCACTTCCACTTGGTGCTAACTTGGACATCTCTGCACCGTGAGCCAGTGTCCCCATTGCCTCGGATATTACAAGACCTGACTTTCACGTGTCTGAAACCAGAGCACAATCTTCTCGCCAGAGCAATGTACTAAATTCCGTACAAAGGAGAGTTAAGCACTTTAAGGTGGGATCTGAGGTATCTTCCCCCTCCGGCCTGACAGCTACCTAGACTACTCCCCAGGAAATGCTGAAGAGGTGGTTATACGCACCCCATTTCCCAGGGCCCTGAGCTCCCTGGGAACAGTTTTCCATACGTGAAATCATCTTCTAGGTTCTGGCAGCTACGTTGCCCCTTCTGAAACACAGCTGGCAGGTGGTGGGGAGGGGAAGAAGACTTACATCTCCAGTGGCTGTCCAACGCATTAAGTCACTGCATGAAAATAGTTGGAAACCGCAGTTCTATCATCGAATGAGCATAATCACAGATACCATGCTGTTGTGGGGCTTACTGATAGAGATTAAGGGGTGTAGAGGGAAGAAGACCTTGTGTGAGGCTTTTCACGCCCTACGTGTGAGAAGGGGCTGCGTCTCATGGGTTTCCCAGCACTTCTGAGCAAAGGCTGTTCTTTAGAGTGCTGGAGAGCTGCACAGATTGTGAAAATTAGGCATCAATAGACTTTGTTATTTGAGGGTATAAGAGGGAGTATTAAGGATTTCAGTCCTGTATATAAGCACCTACATCGTATCTAAGTCTTTTACTTTTCTCCGTGAAGCTGGGCATCAGTCTCTACCATGCTGCAGCTTCACATTGGAAAATCCTGATGCGACCAAGCTGAAATGCTCCAGAGGAACTAATTGGTGACCTTGCCTGACAGACCAAAATAAATCTGGCAGGCAGGTTGCCCGCTTTGCCAAGTCCTCAGATCCCCAGCTGCAGCCGTGCGGATTACACAGCTTCCTGGGCTGGGTAAGGTTGCCAGCTCCAAGTTCAGCAACCAGCCAGCTCCCCCACGCTGCCTCCTGCCTTCGGCTTGGCTCTGCAGGCTCCCAAGCTTGCCCAGGGCCAGCTGGTTAGCACCAGGCAGACAGGGAACCTGGCACTCTCCCCACCTTTTGGCCAGCTGGTGGATCAACAAAATGGATTGCTCCACTCATGAGAAATGCTGGGATGCCGACGCCTGCCTCCTGCGCAGAGCGAGACGCGATGTGACAGCCTGGCACTCCCCGGCCTCGCAGCTCCGTCCCGCAGCGCTCTGCCTCCCCTCCTCGCCCATGCAGGGGGCAGAGGAGCTTTTCGGGTATGGTGTGATGAGGTTATTTCATTTACATTTCTGAAAGGTTCTGAAGCCAAAACACTAATTTTTTTGTACATTGTTCAGCAGCCCAAAGCACTAATTTTTTGTTCAGCATCCCATTCCAGCTTTCTCTTGATGGGTAGTCCCAGGTCAGCTGAATTAAAGGTCAAAATTTAGGTTACTGGCACAGGCAAAGCTTGTGCTTTGTGTGCTGCTCAGTCTTACCAAACCTGCAGCTTTACAAAAGCACCTACAGGGAGAACCCTGAACTGGCCAAGGCAGAGGCATAGCTCAGAATATAGTATTGATTTATATGATGTCAATATAAATATAAGTGTAATTAAGAAGGATTTCTCATTTCTTTCAAAGCTTCTAACACTAATTCTAAGGCTAAATCCTTTATGGTACAAACATTTGAATTGTCACCTTCACTCACTTGCTGCACGTTTTCAAGATGGCACTGAAGAGCAGTTAGTTGTAATAAGTTTTTGCTCCTCTTGAACTCCTGCCTTATCACTAGCATCCTTTTGGACAACAGTCCTTCCTTAAATGTCTCTGATCACCATTTATGTATGTAACCGGTTTGTTTTGAGATTAGGTGATGAGGACTGTATGCCTGAACTGCCTTATATATAGCAGCAATATGAATATTTTCTGTAATAGTCTCCACCACTGTTCCAGACATCAAGTCCCCTTCGAACTGCAGCTCCATACGAAGCATGAGACGAGCATTACACTGCCACAGCAGCTTACATTTGCATAATCTCTGATAACCTCTGTGCTGTAGACAATGCGAGATTTTCACTACTGCTAGCTGTAGATATACTTGCTTATCCAAGCTGCCCAAAACTCATCTTTTAGCTCAAGAAGTCCTCCATCCACTAAGGCTCTCATTACACTTCTACTGTTCTACAAGCACTTCATCCTAAGGCAATCAAGATGGTAAAAAATAGTACTTTTTAAAAAACCAATGGCCTTGAGTGAGGGGGTGTTTGGAATACAGATGAAGGGGGATCACCCAGGGTCGGCCCCTCAGGAAGACACCTGATAATTTGCACATTACATAATTCTTGAATTTTAATAATTTCCTCAATAGTTGCACTAATAGCACTGAAACCTTTGAACCTCACCATTTTCCTCCACATCAACACGCAATCTACAGGGGAAAAAAAAAAGTTTCTTCTGCTGCAAAAATTTTGGTCAATCTTTATAAACACTGTATGAGAAATAAAATATGTGGCATAGTCTGCCATACTATTTCAATGCCTCAAGTCTGAAACCTGCAATAATTTTTCTGAATGACAGGTGGAGAGGTTGCTTACTTGGTTATCACACAGCAATTTCACAGCTACTGGGTTTCATTACCCCCTTCCCTCCCCAAAAGATTTCCTTTTTATGAAAAGACCTTTCCTACTTTAGGTTGTTCTCTTTGCCCGAATTCTTCATTATGCTGTTCGTAGGGCTTATTTTTCCCTTGTTAGGCAGAAAACAGAGTCATAATGAAAGCGCTACATAATCAAGTGTGCCTCAACAAGCTGAACAGATTCCTGCAGCAAAGCCCCAGGAAACCTCGCTGCAGCCCCCCTCTGCTCCTACCAGCTGCTGCTGCCCTGATCTTCTAGATAAGAGACTTTGTGATCCCTGCTATGGCCTTGCCTTTGAGGGAACGGAGCAGCAGGAAAGCAGGCTTACTCACACTTCACTCTACCTCTAGGTGAGAAGAAGCCTCCTCTGAACCGATACATGCTCACATCAGAAGCCGATAAATAGGCCCAAACAGTAAATCAAACAACAGAGTTAAATAAGATCCATTAGCCGTGTTCCCTGCAGCGCGCCCTTCTTCTCTGGCTCCCAGGGGTCCATCGTTTGCAAACTCACTGCCACTAGCGAGCAAACATGGCCAAGCCATTTAACAAAAGAAATCTCTACATTGATATGCAATCGTTTTTAATTATGGCTTCCTGTGTGAGAAGGAGCCTATTCTATATCTAACTGTACTGTCAGGAAAGATGCAGTAGTATCTTTTAACAGCCACACGAATATCAGCCACACTAAAAGTGTTCACAGTTGCAGCTGTGAGAAACCACATTGCCACTTCATTACATGTGTCCCTAAATACTTTATAAATATGCAAGTCAAACACTCTTCTCAAATATTCGGGTAGAAATCTGGTATACACCGATATGATTCAAACAAGTGCAAGTGAAAAACAAACTAGATACTTTCACCCTGTGGAAAAGAATTATTTTGAAAAATGTATTCACAGTCATCAGTCGAAAGGTTTACCAGAAAACCATTGAGATCCCACTCTGGGAATCTCCTATTAAAGGAGGCGGCGATACAATGAAACATCCAGACTGACTCCCTCTACAAGGCACTTGCCTGGCTTTCATCTCATTCTGAATGAGCACGTTGGCAGTTCAAGTCTCATTCAATAGCTCTTTATAATGGCTTCAGGTCTGTTTCTGGAGTTAGTCGTTATCACATAATATGGGCATTTAGCTGTTCAGCAGTAGGGTACAGAAGGTAGTTTCTAGTGTAACAAAGTGAAATGAAGAAAGTAAAGAACACACACAATGCATAAGGAATAACTCAAGATGCAATTTAAACTATGAGGAGGAAATTTTTTATTTTTTTTTTTTATAATTCCTTGAAACCTTTGTGGAGGTGATTTCCCTACTGGAAAGAAATGATAGGCTTGGAAAGATCCTGCAGTCATACAAGCCTGCGGAATTGGTATCAAAGCTCAGAAGCTGATGAGAGTCTGTTCTCCCCTTAATGTAAGCATAGTGATATTTTTCTTCAAAGGGAGGTCCAGCTTCATAACTGCAATGAGATACAATTCCACTGATGTCTCTGGAGTTGCATCTGCTTCTGGTAGCAGTAAGTGTGACAACCCCCAGCATCAGGATTTTCTAAAGATTAGCCCAGCAAGCACATAAAATATCAAAAGCTACAGGAAATTTTCAGCATTTTCCTTCAGCTCCTCAGAAGGGAAGTTGTCAAAGTAGCTGTCTGCTAAACATATCATCTGCCTTACTATAGAAAGAAGGATGTCAACACTGCATGTCAAATCCAACCCTGAGATATATTTTTTAACGGGCAGGATCTGACTTAGACAGATCCCAAATCTCTCTGCAATTACCTGCATCTGTAGGAAAGGCACAAAAGGATTTATCTTAAAGAGCTCTCAAACTATTTTCCAGTCTTGCTTTTTGTGACAGAAGCAAAGTAAAAATCTTAGGAAAATATTTTCAAAGGTATTGTTTGAGGAGATTGTATGTTTTAGTTGCTCCCAAGCCTTCACACCAGCAATAGTGGCACCCAGGTGGCCAGTGACAGTTTGCTCTCAGTCACCACCTCTCCTGGGGCTCTGGTGACCCTTCCATTAACTCCAGCCCTCTGTCAGCACCCAGACACCATGATACATGATGGCTTCCAGGGAAGAGCCTCCTCAGAACTGGGCTGGTGCCACCAGAACTATTCATCTACTACTACAGCCTCTTACCTTCAGAAAAAGTGTTTGGAATGATGCAACGTCAATTGCGATGACTATCTATCTGAAAACCTTTCCTAAGCCAATGACCCTTCAACCACAGGAAGGAAGAGCACAGAAACACAAGCATATTAAGAGAAAGATAGACATTTACAAGATTTTTCAGCTTGACCAGTATAATGCATCGAGTATTCTGGCAGTCCCCTGACACGGCCATCAGGGGACATGCCATGGCCGTGGGAACTGACACCGCTTCCTGAAGGCAGTGCTCACACGGGCACAAGAGGCAAATTAATTCATTCCTGACAACACGGACTATCACCTTTTCCCTGCTAGTCTTTCTTCCCACTCAAAGCATATTTCAAACACAGGCAGCAATGTGACCTACAGCCCAAACTCTGCTACAAAATCTCTAGCTTCCAGCAGCACTTCCCACAGGTGAAGGGAAGTCACGTCAGCCAGTTGTGAGAGTCACCACTGGTTTCCCAGGTTTGTTTTTCACATCCCACTGCAGATGGTCACTTCAGAGCTGTATCCAACTATTATAACTAACTACTTACACTGTATTAGCCCAAGAACAAGTCTACAGATGCAAATTAGTAATGATGACACTTCAGAATCATGACATCTGATCCTTCGCATCCTTTTGTGTGTGTGTGTGTGTCATTTTTGTACCTACACAAGGTATGTACAGCACCCTAATGTGTCTTTTCACAAAAAAAATCATGAACGTTCACAGAGTGGGGGAAAAAAAAGAAGCAAGTCTTTATGGTTAAAGGAATTTTTTTTGCCTTTGTAACTAACCTTTGTTCTCTAGAGCCTCAACATTAAGCATACAAAAATGTGCTTCGGTGGGCCAGGGAAGTAAATCTCTGGACAGGTTTTGCAAGTGCCCCTACGGATTCATTCCTAAGCAGAGCACTGAGGAGCTGTTCATCATTAAGCCAGCAGTGTGCAAGTATTAAGGAATGAGACAGCACATCAGCTGCCTAGCCAGCACACCTCAGTTCCTTCCTTTCTCCTTCTTCCCCTATCTAGACATGTGAATACAAAACGAAAGAAAATAAACGTGAGTGCTGTAGAAGGTGATTGTCTGAAACTGTCTGAACAAGTTTTTCTCCCTTCTAGGGGAACTCTCAGCTGGGTGGGTAAACTCCTGCCATTCTGGATTGGGCTGGATGCAGCAAGTCATCCACGTTTCCTAAGTTTCTGGTATCTTTCTCTGTTACCATCAGCCAATTTATTCTTTAAAGGATATGTATAATTACAGCATGTCTTAAATTTTTAGAATGGGAAAAAAGACTCTGAAGTGTAACATGAAATACGTTTTCAGAGTGTGGTGGTCCCTAAGTATGGCAGACAAAAATATGGCAGAAATGGAGCACCACTGCCTTCCGCTTCTCAGCTGATGTGCCTGCATGCCTGGCCTGAGCACCTTCCTCAAAAGAAGGAAGCGTTTTCTTCGTTCTAGAGGAAAGGATGTTCCAGTGCCAGACAAATGGGCAACCCTCTAGGAACTGCTCCCCAAGCAGCCTTTCTGCAATTGCTTCTGGTTGAAGACAGCAGAAGAATTCAGTTTTTCACAAAGGCATTAGGTAGAAAAGCTTTAATTATTAAAAGAGTGTGAATTAAGCAGATACTGTGCTGCACCTACAGTGCCTTGGTGAGAAGGCGCTCTGTAAACAGAATTATTATTTCATCAACGCAGTAGACTCCTCACTTAATGGCTCACTAACTGGGCCAGAGATGAGATTCAATGTGAAGAAATCAATGACTCAAAGCAAGAGATTCAGCAAATATGAAACACCTAGCGCTTAGCTCTTAGGATTGCATATTGTCTCCTGTGGAAGTGACTCGTATCATGCAGGGAGAAAATAACACTCCTGCTGCTGCGTCCAACTGTATCCGTAGGAGATAAGACTGAACTGGTGCTTGCTAACACTAGACTCCCATACTTTAGGGGTTTTTTTATTTGCTTTTTGGCTTTCTCCTTCTGTGCTATAGCTGCTAAATAAATAAGCATTGCTACTTCATATTTCCAAAATGGTCTTAGTGCCCTTTTTTTTTTCTTTTGTAATTCATTATATCAAAGCCAGTATTTCTCAGTAGTGATAGCCTTATTTTGGTGTCCACTAGATGCATACATCAATCAGGATGACTCTGCTCTACCACAGAGCAAAAGCACCAAAGGGCATCCTGCAAAATTAAATGGTGAGAATAATAAAGTCCTTCACAATTCCTCTCTGTTCTAACCATTGCAACAACTCGAGAGAGCAGAGAAGATATTTTCAACGTGTGGCTATAGGTGCATGACTCTTCTTCAGACAGCTGGCTAGAGGGTAAATGGCAAGAGCAATAAGTATCTATCTTTCCTCCCCGGGAGTGAGCATGATTCATGGATGAAGAATACTTTATTTTCCTACTCACCAGCATACTGAGGCTTTACTGTGAAATTACTTCTTAAGTTTTCCCCTTCTCTTCAGTGCTAATTTAGAGATAGAAAACTCACCGAGCTGGCTCACTTTTCACTGAAGTGATTTCAGCTTCTCTTCCAGATTCTCATGGAAAATCTCAGCTTTACATTCATCAGCTCCTAATGCAAAACAGCAGATCTGACTCTGCAGCGAAAGGTTCCTGATGTAGTCGGGAGTATCTGCACAAAGCAGGAGAGGCAAGATAAATTGCAGAGGAAATCCTTCATTAATAGTGCCAAAGGACTGTACAAAACCTAACTAACTCTCTGAAAGAAGGAAGGATTAATATCCCATTTTACAGGGAGGAAAGTGAGATAACAGAGCAAACACCCAGGAAAATTAACAGCCAGCATCACTGTGGCTTCAGTTCCACATCCATTCCCACGGGTGGAGAGCCAAATTTGGGCAGAATCTCTTCCATCAGTGTGGTAGTTCATTAATTTGCTGCTATAGAAGGAAGAGCCCAGCAAAATTTCTCTCAAGCGATTTCCTTCAAAACATCCTGTTGCTTCTTATTTGGATTTTTTTTTCCTATCAACATGCATCTTTACCAAATCAGACAGTTTACAGTCAACGTGATGGAAAACAATTATAAATTACACAGAACTGTGTTGAAACCAGACTGCTGCTTTTCATGCATTTTTGAAGATCATCTGTCTTTCTGACACACCTTTCTGGCTGCTTTTCGTCAGGGGGAATAATACAGCACAGAAATACACTGCTGAAAAATGGCAGCTTCCAATGCCTTCCCCCAAAAAAGCAATAACCTCTTTCTACATGTAATTGCACTAAATTCACCAAAAGCACATAATGGACAGGAATACAAAATGAATCACAGCATTTCTATATGAAACAGCTGTTCCATGAACTGGCCGTGATGATTTTTGACTATATGACTGCATTTGTAGTTTGGAAACAATTAGTCAGAAGCAATTATTTATCTTGAGTTGTCACACTTGTTTTATCAGCTCTTTAGGGGGTTCTCGTGTAATCACAGAACTTGCAGAGCTGAAAAAGCAGGATTTTCCTGCTCCAGTTGGACCAAGAAATAAAATGCAAATCAATGACAGTGTGTTTAAATAAAATTTGTACGATCCAATTTCATCCATCATTTTCTTCCTTTCCTTGTTAAGACAAAAATATTACATGCTCTCAAAGACTCAGGAGACCTCAAAATGTATTTAGTAGTCACACCAGTATACTGGAATCGGGAGAATGCAAATAAATCCCATCCTTCATTGCCTCATACTTTCCACTCCTCTAATTTGCAGTGGTAAATTTGAAATCTGAATAGTCTCATTTTTCAGAAAGCACTGAGCACTCCCCAGTGCCTTTCGGAGCCGCTGGGACACGCAGCTGTGACATTCAACACCTATGCAAATCTGGGCCGAGTTATCTGCAGTGAGACAACTAACGCAGCTACGAGAAAGAGTTGCTTGGCTATCTCACAAGGGAACAAAATCTCTGTAGTGAGCTGCCGGCTGTGTTAGAGGTAACTCTACAACATTACAGTAATGTAAGCAGCCTTAGTAATAGGCTAAAAGTCATTAGGAGGTTGGTTTTCAGAGCATATCAGGAGACGATATATGGCACTGTCATGCATTCAGGAAATCATGTTCAGGTTTTATAAACCACAAATGCAAATAAGGCCTGGCAAGCTTTATACTGTGAGCACATAAATAGATTTAGCATATGTAAGCCATTGTGTAGCTCAACCAGAGAGCTGATACTGTCCAGGAAAAGGTATGCCAGCGTAGTAAGAAGTTTCTGCGTAGCATGAGGTAAACACTACCCAGAACAGACATGTCAAGCTTTCTAATTCCACATTTCTGAAACAAGAACCAAGACACAAACGTCTCACCTATGCTGTTGACATTAGACATCGTTTCCCAGGACATGCTGAGCAGTCAGCCAAGTGCAGCACAGCCGCACTAAAAACTTGCTTTTGCTTGTTGTTAGGTTATCTGGCTGCTCAGGTACGGGCCACAGCCCCCAGACAGTGACTCTGAGCACTCCGCTTGCAAGCAATAAGCATCGCTTGTGGGGAAACTGGTAAGGTTCAAACGTTAACTGCTCCATTATGTATGAAACGGCTATTTCCTAGCCAGTTCTTTTTTAAATTAACGTCTTTATTTCGCCTACAAACTTTTCCTCCTTGTCTCTCAGAAGCAGCGTTTGAACACTCCAGCGGACTGGGGATCTGCGTGGATCCCTGGGTCCTGCGCACTGCCAGGCTCTTGCCCTGCGCCAGCACCGCTCGGCTGGCACTGCGCTCCTGCTTCCCCAGCACAAACCCTTTCACAGCAGAGGGGCGCTGGGCCCGGCTGCGATAGGTGCACAGGACAGGCACAGAGCTGAAACGCGCCTCATCCGGAATGCCGAACACGAACGCTCTGCCTCACAGCTCTGGGGGTAATGAAAACTGAAGACACAAAGGGATTTTGCACTAGATTTCTGAAAAATCCAAGCTGAGCTGACAATCTAAGCACTTCTCTGTCAACAAAGGCTGCTTGGGATTTACAAACTAGCTGTCCCTCCTGAAGAGTCTGATTTATTTGGTAGGCTTTGAACAATCTTAATGCATGCCAAGTTTTTATTCACAGCCATGGCGTTTTGCATAATGCCCAAGTAGAGTATTTGCTTAGGAAGTGGTAGACCTGGATTCCAGGCTTTTCCCTGCTGAGGAGGGCTGAAAGTACAGCTTCCACCTCCTGTGGGAAAACACAGGAGGGACTGGCCAGGCAGAGCCTACAAAGCAGCACAAACCCGGAGCCGAGTGGAAGAGACCTGGGACCCAGTTTCTGCTCCCTGGGATGTTCAAACATCTAACATTAGATGGCAACTGGGTGAAAAAACAAATACAAGCCAGAAATAATCAAGGACATAGAGACAGGGACCAAGAATACATCATTCTTGGCCAAGCTCCATGATCACTACGTTAGCTAACGATGCCAGTTCTCTTGGCAGGCTTTATCTGCAGCGTGCTGATGCAGCTATATTATTTCAGTTCTGCAGCAGCCTGAATGCCACAAGGTGTCTGTCTCTGTAGTGCCCCTCCATGGCACAGTGCAGACATAATTTCTGCTCTGTTATTGGAGCAGTTTGGTACAAACTACCTTGCCATTCCCTGGGGCAGAGAGAAGCTGTGTGTAGTAGTCAGTATCATTAATGTAACTACTACTGCTTCACTGTTATCATGCATTTCTAAATTGTGGCTGTACATATCCTTGGTATCCATGGTACCACCTGCACCTGGAGCAGAAGTCTTTCCCATTTAATTTAAAAGATGTTCCATGATTACAGCAGTCATCCATTTAATTGGGCCATCGCTCCCCTGTTTCAAGTAAGATTTAGTTAGGTTGCAGAAAAAGAAAAGCAAAATCAAGAATCCCACACCCAGGGATGAATACCATAAAGGATTTTAGAATAAATATCCTTGAGGATTTTAGAGTTAAGATGACTTGAAAAGGAGTAGTAAGATGTTCTAATTCATCTGCCCTTGTCTTTATTAACACGGCTCACCCTCCCACAACAGGGATGGGATTTGCTGGACAGCTGCATTTCCAGGTCAGCACCCTAAGATGAAGGAGCGTTCACAAAGCCTTCTGCCTGCAGCCCGGAGTGAAGTGCCTGTTGGATGGAAAGGGCCTTTCCCCCGGCCTGCTGAAATGGCCCCAAGCATAGCAGCTTTCCTGGATCCCACCCTTTAGCCCTATTGATCCTACGGGGTATGAGGGCACCCAAAAGTTAGTCCTTGACTCCAAGCATAAAATGTACTGTACCTCCTTAGATAATCAGCCCTCAGTTTCACTCTGTGCAATTTCCTATCTAACTGAAGCAGTTTGGGCCTAGGTGCATTCAAACCTGCAAGGCATTCAGATTTCATAGGGATGGAGAAAAACCTGAGATTCAAGAATCAAAGACAACTAGATGACCTCCTAGGAGAACATGAGTCTACTTTAGCTAGTTCTCAAGATGAGCCACTCGCTCAACAATAGTCATGGGTAGTTGTTGCAAGGGTTAACTCCCATGTAATTTGTCTCAGTAGAAATGTCAGACATTTGCAAATAACCAGGAGATATAGTAGTGCAATATTAGAAGTAGGTCACCACAGTTTCCACAATAAACACATCTTTTTTTGACATTAACCTGCCTTTTGTCTCACAGTCCACAGAAGTTAGATCATTTCCAAGTAAGTCTGCCACACTGAATGTGCAGTTTTTAAAACCTGATGTCATGGCTGTGCTATTATTGTGCAGCATGCGTTGCTTGCACAGCAAGATTAGAGATCCATTTCCAAAATTAGGGTCAAATTTATAAACCCACACACAGTGCATTGTCTCTTATTGTAATGGGATTTTTTTTTCTTCATACTCTTTCCTGTTTAATGCAAAGTGAAATTCCATTTCATCTTTAGTAAACCTTTCAGCTGAAATATAATTTTGACTGATAAAACCTCCATAAACACAATCACTTTTATTATTTATGATTGCAACAGTCAGACCTTGATAATAACACTTGGCACTGGCAGCAATGTAACCATGGACACTGCTTTTCTAAAGAAGAGATAAAAAATTATATCCCAGTAATTTGGAGACACTTTTTTTCTCTTGAAAGGGAAAATGAAAAAAAATATATATTTACAGATATATTCCGTTGTCAGATGCCATGTTTATTAGCAGTAACATTAATATTGTTATAAATTTAACTGTGGTGCTTGGAAACACCAGCCTGAGGTCAGAGAGCTGCCTGAACAGAAATGATGGTCCTCTGCCGTCGAGGCTCAGAGTCAGAAGAAACAAGACAAGCAAAAGTAGAAGAAAATGCCTTTTACCTTCATTTTTCAGATAAAGAAAAATAAGCATAAGAAGATAAATTTTTAACTAGTATAAATCAGTACAGATTCATGGACTTTGCCATCCTTGGAGTGACTGTTTTTCTGTATCTATTCAGCATAGTAAAGGCCATCAAAAAGCATTGGACTAGGCACTCCCATGCAAGCAAAACTCTATCCACACCCCCACCAATCTTTTGCATTGCTTATAAATTTTTTATAAATATATTTTGGATATCAGTTTCTATAAACACCGATCATAAGGCAGACCATTTTTCTGACATTTTTATTGTCTACAAAAACCTCTCGAGCTCTCAAATTCCAGCAAATTGCATCACTGCAAAGAGCACATCCATTTTATCTATGCATTTTCCTAGCCAACGTCACTTCTCCTCTTTTTGTATAGGTGTCATAAACTGGTATTTGGATTGACCCAACTCAAACCAGCTGTTGGTTTTCTTGTTTGAATTATTTTTCTCTCACACCCTGCTTGGGCCCTTTGGCTTTCTCCACACTGACAGCTTTGCCAGACTAAATCTTTGCTGTTCAGCCAGATGCGAAAACAGCCTGCCAACAAGGTCGGTGCCCTTTTTTGGTTAGGTATGCTGAGCCCAGGCTGCGGCATCCTGGGTGGTGTCAGACCGTTTTCACATTTCCTACTCTGTGTTACCAAAAGGTGGCTTTGAATCATCAGGTCGCCTACCCGTAAATAAGCCAAAATTTTGATAATGACGATAAAAAAATAAATCTGCATGTGGCACGATGTGTATATTTTGCCTCAAGTATGTACAACATTATCTCCTCTCATTCCCAGATAATTTAGAAGAACGTTTTCTAGATTTCCTGGGTAATCTGAATCCAGGCAGATTCAAAATGGTACAAGAGATATAAAAAGCAATAAATCTGTAGATCACCATAGCCCGTGGAGCATTCCCTAACGCTTGTTTTGTAACTACTTCTGTTGCAGCGGCGAGCGAGTGTCTGCACTTTCAACAAAGTCTGAATTATCACCTCTGCTGTCAAGGGGATGTTTTAATTTCTTGCATTATAGTCACTTGGAAGTTCATCACCTAGCCTGCAGATGGAGAGAGAGGGCTTTGGTTAACTCGCTCACTGGCATTCCCCACATACATACATGCCTGAACTTTATCTGAAACTCAGCACTGCAGCTCTCACAGATAAAGCAGGACGGGACTAGCAGTGTGGCATACACATAACTGAACCAGTATTTCCAAAGGGGTATTCTCGTTTCAGCCCTACAGTTGTAACTTGGGAATATAGAATTGATTTTCTCAAATTATTCTTGCTAGAAGAGCGTGAGACCAGGAACTTCTTACCTGATGAGAACTGAGTGTTGATGCCATTGAATGAAGGAATTTGGAAAAGGAAGTTATTTTCTTTTGGTTAGTGACTGATAGCACCCCAATGTTTTTACAGCACTGAAAGCCTGCTCACTATCTCTGACACTTTTGTCATTTCTAAGGCCTTAGTCAGGTGGCCAAGACATGCATGTTAAAAAAAGAACTTAATTTTACTTTCAATTTTCTGATCACTTATAATGTTGAACATAAATATTGATCCAACAAAGCTATCATCAGAAGAAAGGAAAGAGGTTTTTTACACACAATTAGAAAGGATTTATACACTAGGCCTTCAAATGATTTTTTTCCAAAGAATTAAGTGATAAAATGTGTATCTGTATATAGGAAGAGGGATAACGAGCTTTAAGTATCGGTTTATTACTCTTACTTCAAAAGTGCTTTTATAGAGAATGATTATTCTGTAAGAAAGAGAAACAAGTGAACTCAATGCATTGACAGAATAATGTAAGAGGTAAGTAGCATGCCCTGGCTTGTTGAAGTTTTCTTCATGTTACGCTCGGAGAAAAAAAATTGGAAAGCACTGCTCTGAACTGAAGACATTGGCTCCACTGACGTTCTCCTACTGGTAGCAGAAATTCATCCTGCAAATACCAACGAGTGCATCTTTACCCGGCCCCAGTCCTGTTACCACCCAACACCCCTCAGTGCCTTTGGCACGACACTGAATTGCTCAATTAGGGATGTATTCAAAGTCTCATTGCCTTAGCTTTAATTTGAGTAACTTCCTAAGCAATTTTATAGCATTTTTTCCACCTTGCTGAGATTTTAACGAAAGAAACGAACATATTCCTATCTTAGGGATGCTTTGACACAACGACCAGACCACCATCACTGGTGCAGTCCTGCCCTGCGCTTGACAAGCGACACCCACAAGTTCTTCGGGACATGGCACACTATTTAAAATGAGGGGATTATAAACTTTTCCTTCAAAAAACAAGGAAATCATTTTCAAAGTTCTTTAGGCATGTTTGCTATTCCGTCCTTGTCACTAAACCGATACATACAAACGTTTAGTTATATTACTGTGGAAGACCAACTGATCAACAAAACCAAAAAACACTAGGAAAAAAAATTACGAGAAACTATTCTTTTGTTTTCTGTAAACAGCTGCTGTGCAGAATAAGTAGCTTTCTGTGTACTTATGCATTTGGTAGCACTGCTACAATCCTATAGAAAGAGAAGTATTTTGAATTAAGAAGGCGGCAGTAACTGCTCAGAATGAAAAACATCAGGCTTATCACAGATGCTGTAAATACCTTCTACAAACATGATTTCATAAATACAATACTATTCAATGATAAACCTCACTGTGTGTTTCTTGATAATGTTCCTTTTAAGGGGTATTTCTTTGGAAAATTATGTTTTTTCATGCAATATTTGCATCTGATGCAATAATGCAATACATCATACAATATTTTTCCACTCTGAGTAAACTGGGGTCATTATGTCCCTTCTTAAAACTATCACTGGAGAAAGGATGGGATTTCAATAAGACTGTAGCTGATCAGAGAATGGGTTGTAGAAAAACCCTCTGTGAGACAACTGAAAGGGTCTAGCAGTAATGTTAAGGATCCAGTCACAAGTTCTATGCATATATGTACACATTAAAACATAGAAGTAGGTTTTGAACCAACAGAAGTCAAGGGTTCAGAGCCCATTGTTGTGTATTTTTAACAGCATTTAACCAGTATGAAATTTAAACCCAACCTTTTCCACATCTATATGGTATCTATATAGACATGGCTCATCCTTTCAGTTTTTAGGGACATGAGATTTGCTGAGACTCACTTGGTTTTCCTCTTACATACACCTTACAGTTCCTATTTCATTTAGCGTATCCTCTTCAGAAAGAGTTATATGAAGTTTCTCTGGACACCACTTGCTTTATTCCATCTCTGTGTCAAAAAACATGTACACCTCTAAGGATGCTTCCTTCCCCATCTGAGCTGCATCTCTGGACTGTGAGGCAATCAGGGTTTTATATTTTTGTCACGGGGTAGTTTTCCCCCTGCAGGGGCTTACATTTCCTTAAACCCCAAATCTACAGCATTATAGCATTTACCTATACCTTTGAAAGAGCAGGAGTGAGTTTGGGAGTGCTGGGGTCTAGTATGGACTTCCCTATGGTCTGTAACTTTTGTTTCAACAGGGAAATAAAAATGCCAGCAGCTTGAAGGGGCAGAGAACAGCAGAATGAATAACGGATTCCCAAAACGAGATGGCTTTCACTGTTAGCAGTTGCAAAGAAAGAACACCTGGTTCAGCAGTTTGGTAGCTGGGTGATACATACTGGTTTACATACAGCCCAATCCGGATGGGTAACATGATAAATGTTATAGAGGGCAACATCTTATTTCAGTAGCTCAGACCTGTAAGAATGTACCTTCACAGTATATGCAGGCTTCACAAACATAACAGCGTGACTGAATGTTTGTACCGATTCTTTTACTGGCACAGTGCTACTGTGTACCTTGGGTTCTTTAAATAGATATTAGTATTATTTGTCCAGTCATTTCATAATAAACCATGTGCCATAGCAAATCTTCTCAGGTTGTGTAAGAAAACATTAAATTACATCACCAAGCATACCTGGTACTAAGAAACGTCTGGTTTCTTCTTAGCAATATAATTAAATATATACAGAATGCAGGTATTTCCTTTACACGTTAATTAACACCTCACTTACAAATATGTAACTATATGAGCATAGGTAGCACAGTACTAACACTTCCAAAGTCAAGAGGCCCTCAGGAGGATGGAGAGAGAAGCCCCATCCATTCAGACTGCATCTCTCCCACCAAAGGGGACAGACAGTATCTGGATAACAACAGATCAGCAAATGGGCAAATTAAACACTGATGTGACATTCAAACTGCTCACAGTTCTTGATGTTTTGCTGCAGTTGTGGGCTCACCAACAAATACATCCTTGTCCTTGTCCTCTGCTAGTGCTTTGTTCCCATAAAACAACTCTTGTTGCAACAGGGCTCAGGGATCAGAGATCACAATCTTTTGTCTTCCCAAACTAACATTCAAGGCGGTGAAAAAAAAAAAACCAAAAAAAAAACCAACACACCAAAAATCCCACTTTATGCCAATGCAGTCTGTGGAATTCAATGCCACAGGACATCAACAAACCGAAATACTGCATATAGGCCCACTGCTTACAGTGTGCAAGCAAAAGCTAATTAGAATTTGTGCCTCACAATGTAAAACCTCAGGGATGAGAAAATGAGCTTTCTTTGTTTTCTGTAGTGTGGTGATAAGTGCAGTGCTTGGCACAAGAAAGCTGCTTACCCCGAAGTGCACTGCAGCAGTCACCTTCCAAAGATGTTACCAGGTCAGTGGTTTGAATAGGCACAGTAGCTCCTGCTTCTGTGCTCTACCAGCTCTCCAAAACCAGACACATTAGTGATATAAATTTTAAGTTACAAATACTCGTTCCTAAAAATTTGCTTTAGTTTCCACTATGTTCCATTCAAGTATTTTACATTAAGGATTGTACTGCACGTCGCTAATTTTTATATTTTTTTTCTTTTTTGGAGTATGTCTTTTACCCAAAATACATGAAAGAAACATTGCCATTAATAGATTGTGAACCACTAATGCACTTAATTTAAGCAGCAGCAAAAAATAGAATCAATTCTTTTTAAAGCTACACTGATGCACTCGTATGTACTACTAGAAAGAATAGCATTGCTTCCTGCATCTTTTAACAAAATGACTTAGAACTTCACTTTTCTAATTCTTACTAATTTAAAGGGGGGGGGGGAACCCTAGCAGATTCAAAATGCTGAAAATTATGCTTTACAATATTTTCATTGTCTTCAAGGCACTACAATTCTAGTTTAGGTAATGTTATTCTCCTAAACTTTAGGTTGTGCTAATTTTTTCTCTCTCCACTTCCGTATTATTTCCCCAGGTACAGATCATGCATCTCCCCCTTCTTTTGCTTCTACTTCAAGTCTGATTTTTCCTAGGGACAGCTTTGTTCAGCAGCAAGCAGGTAATCATTTTAGCTTCTTTATTCCCCTTACCCCCCATTCTCAGTTATATTCTGTATTTTGTGGATATAAAGGATGCACCTAGGGTGAGTTGAGATGCTATTCGTAAGATCTCTCTGCCCACCCCCACCCCAATAGCAATAATCAGAGACAAGGTGTCCTTGTGCTTTCCTTGCTACCGGAACATTCAGGATTGACAACTCTATACCAGGTTGCTCAGTTAATCATACATGTTCTGGTGAAAATTATTACCTTTATTACAAAGCTGTGTATAGATAGAACTAAATGCTCATCTTTGCAATAAAGAATGTGCTCTTCTGTAAAATAATTACTCCATTATCAGGTGTGCTTTAAGTATTGTGAAGTTGCTAGTAATTTTTCCTGTTCTGTGAGGATTATAAAAAAGAACTTGAATTTCCACAGTACAGGATTTAAGACTATCAATTATTTCCTTCATGGGTCCCTCCCTTTCCAAAAGAAAACAATCTCCTCTGAAGAAGGTGTCATTCTTATGACAACAGAAAGAGTGCAATATCACACATTCAGTGAGAACATTAGACCTGATTCAAAGTCCAAAAATTCGAAGTACATGGAAAATATCCTATTAACATCAGCAAGCTGTTCATCAGCTCACCGAACAAAGGTCCTGCCGATAGCCATCAGGCCCTCGAAAGTTTTGACATCCTGGTTCTAGTTACATCAGCTCCCAGAGTAAGATTTATACAGCTTTTCTGCTTGTCATTACTCCTTAGTATGTTCAAGCCCTCCTTCCTTGCTTCAGAAGCATGTTTTATATAGCTTAACTCTTAGATATTCACTTCAGCTTGTTAAAATGACAAGCATTATAGGGACCACGCCAGCAACAATAACCAAACGAAATCACATCCCCTTTAAGACACATAGATTTTTGAAACCTGAGAGTTTCCCCCATGCCTTGCGATCCATGCGAGACTGAAACTTGAAAGAAACGGCTGTTGTGTAATTATCATTTTCTGCAAAAGACAACCACTAAAATAACTTACAGCTCTGATTCTTAGATGTAGCTGAACTCATTCATGCTTTCAGAAACATCAGGAAGTTTTTTGAGTTGATAAATACTCTCGAGAACCAATGGGCTAAACAAGGCTTCCCTGCCAGGTGTCCTCTTTTATAAAATAAAGCATCACAGGAGCATGTCAGAAAGAAACAAAATTAAGACACTTACAAGCACCAGGTGTAGTCAGAAGAGAAATAAATACCCCAGCACAAGAACACAAAACAGGAAATCCAGCCAGGAAAATGACACCTATGTAACAGGCCTTGCAAGCACAGCAGATAAAGAAAATGAGATATATAGGTTGTCAAGGAAGGTGCCTTACATCCAATCCCCCTCAATCCAACCCAACTACTTCATTTTATTATTTTTTTTTGCATTCAGAATCATCGTTGTAGAGGTTTTTGGTTTAGAAAAGGAAGCTAAATGGAAATCAGAGCTGAACACAGAACTGCACTAGAAAACATCCCAGTCCGAGTATTGAATATTTATCCCCCAGAGGGGAAAAAAGGCCTTAATCAAGACTAGTCCCAAACCCACAAACTTTCAATCCTCTCTGCTCAAAGGCAGCAAAGAGCAATAGCTCAGCCTGTGTGAACCAAAGCTGAAATACTTTCTCTGCCTGTGTCCAAAAAGAAGAATCATGGTGAGAGATAACCCAGCATTTTCACTAGGGACTGATTTTTGTTTTACTAGATCTGTAAGCAACGCTTCCCTCCGCAACCCTCACACCTGCGGCAGCACTACAGAAACACAATCAGAGTGAGGATCCAGTGGGTAGTGTCAGGTGAGCCCAGGAAAGCCATTTCCTTGCCCAAGCAGCAACAGCTGCAGCATCCTTCCCCGAATCCCTACTCCCCAAACAGGCCTGCTGCCCTCGCCAGTGCAATGGGTTAGCCCGTGCCATCACGGTGAGACCACTCCCAGCTTTTGTGTTCCCTGGCATTGCACAGAGGAGCAATGTAGTATGTTGGCATGACATTGCAGTCAGCAGGAAACAACCCCATGACGTGGCGCAAGGGGTCTTTCCGGACGCGTTGGCTATAGCATTTTCTGGATAGTCACCGTTAGTTGAAGGACACACAGATACGTTGATCCCAGATGAATGCATTCTGCTCCTCCAGCTCATTAATGCTAATCTCTTCTACAATAAATAAGCTCAGTAGCTGGTCTTCACTGGCCTCTCCTGGATGATTTATGTCATCAGCTTGCAGTAAGTCATGCTGAAGTTTCCCTGCCCTAGATTCACTCCAACATTGTGACTAGTTTGGTGACTTCTTTCCAGTCTTTCAAATCCATTATTCAGCAAGCCAGTGCTGATGATGCACTTTCAGCCAGGTTGTTTTTATCTTTCATTTTATTAAATGCAAATTGGATTTGAAAATGAAGGTGGACACTGCTGTAATCATACCGGCAGGTAACAGTGTTATTCAGCTGTCAACAGAATTCAGCCTAAATAGATCACGGCACAAGAAAGAAATCGTATCAATGACTTTGTTTTGCTTGTATTTAAATATTACATCAAACCTACACTGTCACAGGGGACAAAAAGTGAGCACAAGTTGCAAACATAGCATTCTTATTGTACATCCTTTCTCTTTTCCCTTTCTCTTGCTCCTTAGTAAGTCCAATGGGAGTTCTTACAGCTCAAAATTGCCAAAAAAGGTAGCAGGATGATAATAAACCAGATAGCACCAGTGCCACAGGGTCTCACTTTATATTACTGGTTTAGATAAACTAATTAATTAAAATGTTAAGGGCATGCTTTACACATGAATACCTTTTAGTTCCAGAGAGCTAAAAGTAAATTAATAGAAAACACTAGATACAGATAAATACCATTGACAATTACTTGCTGGTTTGTTTGTTACCAGTAATAAACATCATGATGGTCTCCTTTCATCAAACTATTAGTAATTAGTCAATTGTATTAACCATTTCTGAACTATATGTGATTATGTCCTTATGTAAAATATGAGCCAGCAGCAGTGCAGTCAAAAATACCAATGAGTATTAACCAGATTTTAACAATTACTTTGATGAGGCCCTGTTCATGAAAAGGACAGTGCTAATTTTTCCTATTTTTGCTAACATTTTAATACTAAGGAACATGTCAGTGCTTAGTGTTCTTTATTTTTAATATGAAAATATGCCAAGGTTTTCATTAGAGTGTGTAGTAGAGAAATGTTTGTATTTTTTTGCAAAGGGGCAATTACTCCCTGCAAGGAGGAAGGCAATGCAGCTACTATCCCTCCAAAGAGCAGACTAAACTCCCTGAGACATCTCGCCACAGGAAACAGCATTTAGCAAGTCACAAATGCAAAAAAACCTTGTTTTTTCTTTAAGTGGTGACATTTTATTAACAAGTGCTAATGCCGTAAGAAGATGGGTGGGTTAAACATCTGGCCTGAGGTCTGCCAAGATGCATCCAACTCTGGCTACAGCATCAGAATCATTCCTGACATGTCTTATTTATTCTGTTCTTCTGTGCAAGCACCAAAGTCTGCTGTCAGGTGTCTAATTGTCTCATCTCGATTACAGCAAGCAGCTTTCTCAGCCCCTAAAGAGCTATAATTTTGTGCACTCGCCACTTACTACAAATGCTGTCAGAAATGGAAATAAACAAGTGTGAGAAATACTTAAATCCTGCCACCCTTCCAGCAAAAGGAAAAAGCAGAAGGGAGTAGCTAGTCCTGTTGGTGCAGTCAGAAAAGGGGGCTCGGCCTCTTGCCTTGCCTCTCTCCTAGCCCAAACAGAAAACTCAGCAGCACAGCCCATGGACAGCAGGGTCCCTCCACACCCAAAGGGTTTCAGGGGTGGCTGCTGCCCTAAGCCAGGCCACTGATTTCTCCATTCCTCTGCACAGGTTCCCTGAGAAAACTGAAATCAGGTTTCTTCCGTGTGCCCGAGAGAAGTCCAACTAGATAGACAAAAGTCAAAGTCAGCATGAACCCAAGTCCTGCAAACAGACATGGGACACAAGTATCTCTACCCCTCCAAAAGCTGCAGAAGGATGTCAAAATGCCCCTTCAGGTTCTCACACACACCTATACTGACAGTCCCAAGCAAGTTTGGACCCAGGTGTTTTGCAGTTCAAGGATCTTTATTGTTTCAGGTGGAAAGCAAAGAATTGATAGCACTTTGCATATATGCATACATATATATATGTGTGTGCTTTCATTTGAAAAGGTTTATTAGAAGCAATTCTAATCTTATTTTCTTAAGGGTTTATTTTATTTTTATTTCTTACTGGACCATTTAAGAACATAAGAAAGTGTGCTGTGTACACTAATTATGTATGTGTATCTGGTGTGCTTTCTGCCAGACCGTGTTCCATCTCTAACGGAGCGCCTCTGTGTTCCAGTGTCGCAGGAAAACTCACCGATATCTCTATTAAGGATTCTAATACTTGTATAGTCTGACAGATGGGGGTAAGAACATTTTTTTAAAATACAGATTCTTAAATATGCTTCAATGCCACAACTCACTCAGCTCACAATCCCTTTACTGTGTTAGGGATTCCTTTGTGCATAGGCATACTTCAGTGTTGGGGACCGACCTGTGGAGGAATACCTACCTTCCCAACTGACGCACAGCAGCAGATGGAGAGCTCTGCTGTGATTTAAACCATGAGCCTTCAGCAGAGGGCACTGTGAAAGCACCATATGCCACAGCCCTGCACAGAAAGAGCTGGAAAGAAGTTACATCACCCCCCCAGGGGGACACGTGTGCGTCTTTTCCTGATGCATCTCTCATTTCCCTTCCTGGAAAGGTGGCAGCGGTTCGCTGTCTGAGCAGGTATCCAGGAGGCAGGCTGCTCTATCACACCATGCTCCTAACAACAAGGCCAACTGAGTGTTTACTGAATAGCTGCTGGCACTCGGAAGGGTGAGGGAAACCTCTCATGGGCTGCTTCATGGCTGGTGTAGGCAGCCCATCTCTCCAGACCCTGCAGCTGGTAGCAGTGCTGAGAAGGTGGACGGAGAGCTGTAAAAGCGTAAGTCTGGGAATCAGTACACACACACCAGTGTATATGCCTGGTCCATAAAGTCTGCTCGCGACTTTGCTGGCTTAACTTCAAAAGGTCCCTGGGAGAGACAATGTCATTAAAATATGTGTTTTATAATCAGTCATTTTCATTTGGAAGCTGAAGGCAACTCACCCCGGCTCTACTTTTATATGCTGCACTATCAGATATTCCCAAACACCCTACAATGAGCCTAAGCCTGCAGAGCTGAGATAGTGAATATTTACAGCAGTGCTCAGCAGCCTGCATCTCTGAATCTATCAACAGCTCCTTGCAGGAGGGATCAACCCTGTCTTTCTCCATCTGCACAAGTACTTTATAGAATAATTTTAGAAAGCAAATGAACCATTGCAGAGCCATTAAAAGAATTAAATAATCCATAAGTAGCAGTAAAATGGCACAATAAGGAACACTTAATGATATTAGAAAAGTCAGTTGTGTGTGGACAAAGGCTGGTTGACAAATGAGAACAGTATTTGTTCACTGTGACTGATCTACAGCAGACCTACAGCCAACGGTGCCAGATGGTAGGGCTGCTTTTTTGTAAACACACCTCTTCTAGAACCAAAAAACCCAGTTAATCGACCATGGATCATGGTCCTATAAACTAAGCAAAGCTGTGCCTGCCCAACACTGTTGGCTGATGGTTCCTATTAGGGAAGCAGTAAAGAAAAGTTCCTTGTTCTTCGGGAGGCATCTGGATTCGTTGGAAAGCACACACACACACAAAAAAAAAAAAAAAAAGGGAAATAGAGTAATTCTGGCTGTGGGTCAGATGATACAGAAGAATATTGTATTCAACTTCCCATGTCTGTGACGGAGACTATATTTGATTTGAATGGGCAGGCTTCACTTTTAAGTCAGTATTTTTAGTCTTTCCCCCAGAACACAGAGGTATGGAGCTAAAGAGCTGTGCAGCTGAGAACCTATCTCACAGATAGTGGTTTCGTTGGATGATAACCGTGGAAAGGATGTTGATTCTTGGTTTGAACTGTTACTTGGCAATAGCTAATAGTTTTCTTAACTCTGTTGGTATTTAATCCATGGATTTCAAAGAGCTTTTCTGCCATATAGAGATTTTGAAAGAAATTTCCAAAGCAAATAGGCACAAAATATTAATTAGGGGAAAACTCTGACTCTGGTTATTAGTCTGCAACAGCCTTCCCAACTCGTGGAGCACATTGTTTTATTCACTGGTGCAGCATCACAGCTAACCCTGGTGTCAGCCACATGAGGATTAATAACCCGCAGCAGAGCAGGTCTATTCTGTACAACAGGTCAAAATCAATTTCTAATTTTGACATGCTGGATGGAAGGAATGCCATCCAGAGGGACTTTGACAGGCCTGAGAGGTAGACTCATGCGAACCTCATGAAGTTCAACAAGGCCAAACGCACAAATGCAGGGTGGGCAGAGAATGGATTGAGACCAGCCCTGAGAAGGACTTGGAGGTGTTGGTGGATGAGAAGCTCAACATGACCCAGCAATGTGTTCTTGCAGCCCAGAAAATCAACTGTATCCTGGGCTGCATCAAAAGAAGTGTGGCCAGCAGGCTGAAGGAAGCGATTCTCCCCCTCTACTCCATTCTTGTGGGACTCCACCTGGAGTACTGCGTCCAGCTCTGGAGCCCCCAGCATAAGGACGTGGACCTGTTGGAGCAAGTCCAGAGGAGGCCCATGAAGATGGTGGGCTGGAGCACCTCTCTTATGAAAACAGGCTGAGAGAGTTGAGATTGCTCAGCCTGGAGAAGAGAAGGCTCCAGGAGACCTTATAGTGTCCTTCCAGTACCTAAAGGGGCCTACAGGAAAGCTGGAGAAGGACTTTTTACAAGGGCATGTAGTGATAGGATAAGGGGGAATGGCTTTAAATTGAAAGAGGGTAGATTAGATATATGGAAGAAATTCTATACTGTGAGGGCAGTGAGACCCTGGCACAGGTTTCCCGGAGAAGCTGTGGCTGCCCCATCCCTGGCAGTGCTCAAGGCCAGGCTGGATGGGGCTTGGAGCAGCCTGGTCTAGTGGAAGGCGTCCCTGCCCATGGCAGGGGGCTTGGACCTACATGATCTTTAAGGTTCCTTTCAACCCAAACTATATTATGATTATAAGAATTACAGTCTAGCTGACAGGATCTTCAGGTATAGAATAAATTTCCGGGGATATTTTCTTTTCCTATGCCGACAGAGAATAAACTTTCTCTGACCACAAGATGGCCCTCATAGTATATTGTCTGGCTATGGTATACATATATATATATCCTTGCCTTGTTTATGACACACAGCTTGTAATATAATGCCTTCAGTTTTCTTTACATATATATATACAAAGTCTATTTCTCCTCTGTTACTCTTTGTTAGCGGAAGACAAAGCAAAAATCCTGAATCTGTCAGATTAATTCACAGGTTCTCGGGGAGTCATGTTGCCTCAGGCTGAGTTTGTGGCTTTGTTGTCCTGGGGCACAGGACCTTGCACACTGGCCCCAGCATCTCCACAAGCACCCATTGTAGCTGCCCATTACAACCTCTGCACGACCACAGATCCCGCAGTACAAACTGCACACCTATGGCCACTGTGAAAGAGTCGGCTGTGTGTATCTGCAGAAAGGTCTTTTCCCCATCACAAGGACTGGCTGCCACCAGGTCAGATGTTGGGCAAGCAGAGCTCCTCCTTGCTCTCCCATCAGGATGTTTTGCATCTCCTGCTTGTCATTGTTTTCTCAAGGATTCTTGGTATTGCTCCTGCAGGCGTATTCAACCTGGCGTTGTTTCATTTCCTGTGTTTTCCCCCCCAGTAGCCTTATGATCATGCACAGTGACATCAAGCAAGAAAACTAAATTGTTTCTTTCAGTCTCTGGCTTATGCTGGAGCCTTTAGCTGCAGTGACAGGGCTCAGTGTCTCGTTTTTAAGGCTCATGCCAGTCTAGAATTGGGGAATGTCATGAAAGCACTTCCTAAAAGTTTAGCTCAAGATGATTCAAAGCAGACCAAGGAATTAAAGACCTATATAGTATTCTGCCTAGAAATCTAGTTTCCTGCCTGAATGTCTTCACAATTTTAAAATGGAAGGGCTACAACAAGGAGTGCCAGCAGGAGGAAGGACAACCCTGTCTCAGCCAAAATAATGAAAACTTGGGATCATTTCATGACAATGTGATGCTGGTTGTAAAACGTGGGGCTATGCCAGAACAGCACAGGGTACCAATCACACTCCAAATGTGTCTCTGGAATAAAAGAACAGCAATAATTTATGCTCAAAATATTAGCCAGGTATGCCTGTTTCCTGTGGACTTCCAATGCTCCAAAATGGTGACAATGAAAATAAAATTAAAATAAAAAATAATAGTAAAAAAATCACAAATTTCAGTGGAGAATGTTTTGTAGTTTCTAATTCCACACTGTGAGGGCAAACTTTAGGACTTCTCTGTTTCCCATGGCAAGAAAAGAAGCTGAAGGCCTTTCCATCCTTTCTAGATGTGTAGGGCTTAATAGGGGAAATGAATGTGAGCACTGATGGTTTGGAGACACCAAACTTGCCAGCTTCACCCTTTCCAACTTCAGTCTGTCACATCTAATCTGTGCTTGCAAGCTGAAAAGAAGATCATTCAGCCAGCAATGCTAACCTTAAGCAATATATTTATTCACAACTTCTGTGTAGCTGGTTACTGATCATATATTATTCAGTACAAAGAAAAGCTTATACGAGGTATTAGAAAAGGCCCAATAACAAGGCAGTTCTTGAAAGGATGAATGATGCACCCTTGAACAGTTCCAGAAAACTTAGAGAAAGCATTGAACACACACTGAAACAATTATTTCTTGATTATCACCCCAACACATTATTTGAATACAAAAGGAAAGCACTGTATTCTATTAAAGAGCAATAAATCTTGGATCTGTAAAACCAGAAATAATTCTTTGTAGATAGATAACCTGCCAAAACCAGTTAATAGCACAGTTATCATTTAATGCAATCAGTGTGTTTTATATCCCCTTTAAACTGCTGAAGATGTTGACTAATGCTTTAATGCAAATTAAGAGTTCCCCATAAGGAATGAAATCCAATTCTCTCCTTCCCTAAGAAAAAAAAAAAGATATTATTTGTACAGCTTTGAGGAACAAACCCATGATATTTTCATGGCTTATCATTTCCTAAATTTCTGACCTATAGAAGAGTTTGGGATATGAAAACACAAGAATTAAACAATGGCCATATATCAGACCAAAGTGAGTTTAGCACTGTATTATCCCTTGATTTAGTCACTATGCAGCAAAGGCTAGCAAGAAGAGAGGGCATCCTCTCCTGCAGTTCTCTCCCACCATTATTATGGCTGCTACTGGACCTATGGAACTCTGCCAGTACTGAATTCAAAACCAAAGGCTGCGCATTTCTATTAGCATAATTAACTAACACACACACACCAGTAGTAGGCTTCCACAGCCCTAAGCAGAGGATGGTCATTGACTTATAAAGTGCAAAATCCCCTAGGAAATCTAGATCTAAAAGAAATTTCCCTGGATTTCTTGACAAATAGGAAATGAATCTTGGGTTTTCTCATTCATTTTCATTTAATAAAAAAGTTCTTGAAGCTCTTGCATGGATTTTTAAGTCACAATGAACCAAGCTGTGTGAGTATTTGAGCAAACTCAAATGCAGCACCTTCACACACTTACAGGCAGTAACCTGGCTTCACGTCTGTTTGACCTTTTAGGTCTGTCTGAATGCAAACCACAGAGAGGGCAAAATTCAGAACAAAACAAAGAAAATCAGCAAATCCCTACAGAAGCTGTGCTTCACTGGTTCATTCCAGTGTCAGCAAGATATTTCTGGTTCTAGACCTGAACTGGGCTTATTCACTATTGCAAAGACAATTTATCGATTACACTCTCTCACTGCCCCCTGTGCAGTGGATACACTCGACCCCTTAGCCAAACTAGCGACAGTTGGGTACAGGCTCCAAAGGAGGTGAAGGCCTGAGCCGCAGCTGGGCCAAGAACTCCTTTAGGAAACCCACAAAGGAGCAGAGTGACACAGCGAGCACTGATGCGTGCGAGCTTGGAACACCCATCACGCGACCAACACATGAATAGTGGGTGGCTTTTCCAAGACTCATTTATCCAGGAAGAAAGTTGTGGGTACAAGGAGTCTCATGCGTACCTTTCCCATTGTATGCCATTTGACCACAAGCCAAACCCTTTATCCCATAAATACGACAGCCTGAGCGAGCCTTCTCCGAGCTCTCCCTGCGAGGCAGCATGGCTGCACGGCGGTGACCTCCCCTTGAGCCGGGATGCCTCTCACGGCTGCTCCTTGAGCAGAGAAAGGCCTTCTGCTAACGACAGATCTTTGGATGAGCCTGCTTTGAGTTCTCCGTAAGTTGCAGCTGGACTGTTCACCAGGTGACTCTCCCCTTGGGCAGGGACACCTCTCAAGGTTTTAGATTCCTTATCTGAGACTAAGGGGTCCTTCCTTACCAAGGGTGGAGAGACCCCTTACAACAAATCCTTGGAAAGTGTCTGATAGCACGCTAAATCAATACTAATGAAATCCATGTAACTAATTCCATTAGATATAAACCACTTCCAAGTCTGAGACTAAGATTGGACTTAACCACAGCCAGGTTCCATAAGTAGTTTAGAAGGCAAGTAGATCCACTCTGAACCTCCTGACTCAATTGGAGGGTCCTTCTTTACCCTTTGTATTTCTTCCATTAGACATAAAGCATTGCCCAGCTCTGTGACTAAGACTGGACCTAGGTGCATCTAAGCTCCATGAGCAGTCTAGAAAGCAAGGGGGTCCACTCTGAACCTCATGACTTAACGGGACGGGCTTCCTTACCCTTTTGTGTCTCCAGTCTCTGTGTAAATCATTCTGGCTCGATTCTAACTCAATTTACCTTTCTATGTTTCTTCTACGTAGAAAGTAAGAGAGTAAACATTGCTGTTGAACTTTGTTAAGTTGTGCTTTTACACCACCATATTAAAACCACTTTTGCTAATACTTTTGACAGTGATTATTTAGGTGATCTAAATCTCTCATTTGCAACAAATTGGCATAGTTGGCAGGACCCTAAATCAGGATACGTGATATCGCACACACATTCTGTTCTTCCTCTCTAAATAATTTTTTTCTTTTAAATTGGCTCCCTATTTACCCTTCCTTCATCCTCTTGAGGGGGAATCCCCTTGAATGAAGTTTGCTTTACTGTGAAGTTCTATGGGCTTTATGTATTTGCAGTTGTGGACATATAAAACAATATTTTTAGCATTGCTGTCTATATGATTTCTCTAAAACTAACTGTTAAGCAAACTCTTTGGTGTTAGACTTCATGTAAGCTTGAAAACAGGTATCACAGAGGAAAAAGCTTTAGGTGTGAACCACAAGAAAAGCCCTCGCACAGTAACATATCAAAGGCTATGAAGCAGCTGGGCAGATGTGCCCTTACTGCTTCTGGCAACCCAAGTGGGGTAGGAGGAGAAAGGAGGAAAAGGGTGTCCAGCAGCTTTAAGGAGCATATCAATTTTTTCTTTCTCCTGGGAGAAATGAATACTTAGAAGTTTTTCCAAGGAACCATCCATCATGCTGCAAAATTTGGTTGAAAGATCTTTTGTGAAAGAAAAAAAAACAACCAACAAACCAAAACAAAAAAACTCAAACTACTTTTATCAGATTGTTTATCTTCTGCCCAGAATGGGACCAAAGAAATAAGACTGAAAAGCATGAGACTGTTAGTGGGAAGAGATTTCCACTCTTCAAACCATTGATACACTAGATGCAGAAATCAGGATTGTTGGGGTTTTTTTTATTTTGATGTCCATTAAGCAACATTGCAGTCTCCATAATGCAAAAGAGGAGCCTGGGTGTCACTGAAAAAAACTTGTTGACTGAAAAAAACTGCTCTTATGCACAGTAAGTCCCTGTGAAATACATCCAGACCAATTTATGTCACTGGGCTGCCTCTGCTGCTTGGCTGCAGAGGCAGGTGTGTTAAAGATAGAACTTTGGCTTTATCTGCTCTTCATTATTTCCCAGCCATCTGCTAAGAGGCAAAATAAATGGGCTCAGTTTCTGCATGCAGAATCAAGCAGTAAAGGTGGGAAAATAATTTTATAGAAAATAATTTTATAGAAAAGTACTTAACTAAAATTAATATGAGTGTGTCTGACTGTCTCTGGGAATCACAGTGCCCAAACCAGACAATAAACCAAAGGAGGCCAAGGACAAGTGTAACATTGAGGGAAAATAGAAACTGGTGCCACATAATTTTTACCTGGCTTTAGAAAGAAAAGATGCAATTAAATCACTTCAGACTTTTTTGAGACTGATATCCATAAAGGTACCAGTTACAGGAAATAAACACCTGTACTTTAAAATGCATTATTTTTTCTTTAAAATGCATTATTTTTTCTGTAAAAGAAAAAGATACTTTCAAACTTCAATTTAACACAAGGTAAGATTCGGTTTTCAATGGCAAAGTAGGATGATCTGAAAGAACAACTTGTTTAGGGAACCTATTACATTATTTCCAACCTGTTTAAGATGTGAGTTTCAGACATAAAATAAATTTACTTCCCAGGAACTTTGATTTTTTAAAAAATAAAATCCCAGAAATCTTTAGGACAGCCTGTGCCATTGCTAACAGCTTTCAGTACCCCAGCTCCCACAGCTTTCTTCTGCTGTTGAAATCAGACCATGAGTTATTCAAGATGTTTGCTTTGCACTGGCAGCCAGACCTAACATTTCCTTTAAGCTACTGAAGCTAAAACCTTTTCATGATGACTTGAATGATACAAGACAGTGTATCATATTGCACAAATCAATATTTTGAAGATTTTTTCTCTTAATGCTGATGGTTTTATCACAGGTCTTCTACTGAGAAGAATAAATACCAACACAGCATCTCTCTATACCAACAGAGAATCACAGCACAGTACAAGGCAGAAGCAGAGAGGAAGGAGCTGGAGAATGTCCCGAATGTACATCCTGCCCCAGAGTACAGGTCAACAGGGAGAAACAAGAGTATAGCAGAATACCCTTTCATCCTTGATTAACGTTAAATGAAAACATTTTTTGATCCATTATTCATAATACACTATCTCTCCTTACACTTACGATAATACAAGTTGAGAGTAATGCCACGAAAATTAATAAAAGTACACAAAAACTAGCATAAGTTGGTGAAAATCAGAATGAAAACTAAATTGGCTGAATCTTCAGTGAAGTTGAGCCCATCTGAATATTATGACATCAATTACTATTGTCTTGTTCTGCTGTAATTATTTTATTTTCCTGAGAAAAATATCACAGCTTTTCATAAACACTGGAATGTGTTGAAATTATAGTCTGCCTTTTAAGAATCCACATCTTCACAATTTTACTCATCCAACTGGCCAGTTTGAAACAATACTTCTTTGTGAACGTCTTTAAGCTATTCAGGGTATTCTCCTTGAAATGTATTTGCACTGTTGTTACCATATTCACTTCTTTTGGGAAATGCTATATATATATATACACTCACATGCATGTGTATATATATTTATACACACATCCCCATACTCTGGCTTTGTACCATGGTCCTTTGTGGCTTGTGTCCATGGAAATGAACAGTTGCATTTTTTTCTGCAACACCCATCACAGAAGTCCTTCTTGATGCTGTGAACAAGTAAACAGCACCAGCTCTCAGCTACTCTGCCCTGGCACGTGGCACAGGTGTGGGAAGACAGCTGACAGTAGCAGCTACACAATTTATACTCTCCCTGTACACGGGCCATAAGAGCCTCCTTAAAACCTGTACCACAAGCAAGCAAAGCTTAGGCACTGCTGGTGTTCTTTAGGCTCAGGTCTGAGGGTTTCAAACAAAACTGGGGACAAATTTTGTTGTTTGTTGGAACAGTTTGATCCACCAAGCCCCAGAAAGGTGGTGCTCAGGGAAAGGCAGGAGGAAACATGCCATGGTAGGAAGGTACAGGTCTAGAGCACATAGAGCATCCTCCTGCAGAAATGTCCTTCTCACCCAGAGGAAATGTCCTCTTGAGACCAGCCACCCCTCAGAGCTGCCAGTCACGAGCCCTCGACTATCGCATATTAACAATGATAGTGCAAAAAAGCCTGCACCAAGCATGAGCTTAGGTCAAAATTTAAAATTTGGAGATATATGCATTTCTCCATTAAAAATACCCTCTTTTTCAATATTCCGTCAGTGCATATACTTATCCGTTATTTCCCTAATCTGTGCCTTAAAAACACAGCCATACAGCTTCTCTGTAGCCCTAACACCATTTTCCATTTCACTGAGCATCAGCTTTTTGCTGCGCTGGTGAATCTATCATTCTGCAGTGCTATCAGAGATGCTGCCTGGTGACAGACCAGTTTTGTTCCTGCTTTGATGCTACCAGGCCATCAGAGCAGATCACACACTTCCCTGGGAGCATAACTTCACCTGCTGACCACATATAATTGGTAATGAAATAGAAGAACATGATTCAACTTCCAGGGCCAAAAATGAACTCGCTGGGCTGTCAGTTATAGGAAAAAAAACCCACAGAATTTTCATTGATATACTGAAGATGTTTATCCTTAGTTCCTGGCACATAATTTGAATAGACATCTGAAACACATTTGAGATTGAAAACAGTCTTTAATGTAGATCAAATATGGGAGACAGGGAACCCTCCGGCTTCAATATTTCAAAGATATCCCTCCTAAAATGCAATACATGTCCCTGCTGTCTTTCCAGACAGGGTTCTTACACTAACCTATTTAGCCTCTCCCCTCAGACAGTGATTAGATAAAAGGCATCATTTTTTTTGTGAATGTTTGATTTCAACAAACTTTTCGGGCAATCTCCTTTGCCAAGCACTTCAGGAAAGGTGAGAGTAAAACCCTGTAGAGCTCAAAGTCCAAGGACTCACAGCAGGTCTTCCCAGGGCATGCTAAGCATTTCTTCCTTGCGGTTGAGGGAATCAAAGAAAATCCCTGCACATCACCATGCAGTTTTGATTGTTAGTATTGAGAAGTGAGAATATGAACCAGACCAGTTTCAACAGTGGAGAAAACATGCCAAAAGTGGGCTCAGGATGACTTCTTGGGTAGTCTGAATTAGTGGGGCTAAAAGAGTAAGACTGTGGCCACGATGCTTGAAACTCATTTCTAGTGTTACATCTGTTTAATGTGTGAGGTCCCTGAGACCTATCTATATAAAAGGCCGCTATCTGCTCATCTTCGAAGACTGAAGGCAAAGATTAACTGACAGGAATCAGGGAAAAGATTAAGGGAAAAATTATTCCCCTTGCCAAACACAAGGTTCAATTTCAAACTGCTTTTTACACTGTACAATAAATTCATAGTCAGGAAGACTGAAAGACATTGAACTTGAACAAGACATCAGAGTCACAGCATACTAAAAATAATAATAAAAAAAATAAAAAGGGTATAACATTATTAATTGTGTTAGGAACGTTTAGTGGAAACCCCAGTGTTGCCATGTTTTATTTTGCTGGTTCCAATATTCATAGTACAACGTACAGCACCTCCCTGTATTTTTACACTTACATCATATTTTTAGAAAGTAAGCTTCTCACTGGAGAAAAATGACTTAATTACACCAGAAAACAAAAAGGATTTTGAAGATCCAATAGCATGAACCATGCAGCTGCTGTTTCCAGTTCTGACTTCCTTACAGTTAGAGACCAGAATTTTGAAGAGAAATGTTTTGGGGTCAATATTTGGAGAAGCACATACCTCTACTCCTGGCTCACTTTTCAAGTATATCCTGTACCATTCCTCACAGCTAAACAGCTGCCTAAGAAGAATCAACATTACATCTGTTTAAGCACTGCTTGCAAAAACATATACTTTCCAGATAACTTATGGAACAAAGAATTTCAGAACAAGTTCTCAAAGTCTCTTCTCTAACTGTCAATTCCATAGATTTCTTCCTGAACTTTCCAAACTACCTAATAGCAAATCTTTTTATAAATGATAGTCTAACTAGGCTGCAGCCTTGTACCCAGTTCCTCCTCACCTCCTCAAGGATTTGTGGATTTTCTAGTGACAGAAAACAGACATCTTCAGAACAGCAGCAGAGTTTTTAGGGCATTTCCCTACAGGGACCGCACAGGAACTTTGAACAAGAGACTCATTCTATTGTCTATTACCTCAAACAAGAGGCAACTGTACAGACCTATTTAAACAGAGAGACCTTAAGCCTTTAAACTGAACTGTGTGACCTACACATTTACCCAGAGCAGTGCTGGATACCAGAGCAATCGAGTTTGCATTTTGCTTCCAGTGCCAACGTTGTTTTTACCACCTGGCACTGAAACTGCCTAAAGAGGCAGCAACCTGTTCCGCAGAGGCTATCCGTTTTCTGGACACATGGGCAATTCAGCAGTTTAATTTAAAGCATAAAATCTCAGGGCTTAAAATGGAACTGCGTCTAATTTGGTTTTAGTTTTATTTCCCTTTTGAATTATTTCTATGCAGAACAGTAATTTGAAATTTTGATGAAACCATTTGCTTTTGCCCTAAGCCCTCACAGAAGCTATCTTTTGGAAGAGTGCTCAAGCGGAGCAGCAATTCCACACTTGCATAGGGTGTTTTAGGCATTACTTTTCCTTTGTGTACTGACCAGTAAGTGTTACAATGCCAGTCCCAGCAAGCTGGTTTTCCTCTTTACCTTCATTTTCCTAGTTCTACTTTTTTTGTGATGTTCCCTGATATCGACCAATGTGTTGCCCACCACATGCACAGGGAAATCATCCCTCTTCCCTGCTCAGCATACATTTTAGTACTATATTAAATTCTATTAGTTTCTCTCTCAGAGATAATACAAAGAGCCCATTCACCCTTTCTCCTTAAGGTGCAGAGAGGAACTGCTTCATGAGCACATCTCAGCCCCAAACATTTTGAAGATGACAGGGGAGTTTATGGTTTCTTTTTTCTTATTTAAACATTTTAAGAAGGGCCATAGGTTACATTGGCATTAAGGTCTCTTTGGAAACACTCTGGTTCTTACAGGAAGCACAATGGCTCCCATGACTTAATCCTGCCTCAAAAACTATCTAGTAAATGATCACAGAATACCTGAATAGCTTTTCAGTGATCAAACTGAGTCTCTTACCAGACAGGGCCTAACTTATGCAGCTTTCTTTTGTGTGTGAAAAATCCTATTTTTCTTTGTTCATTTAACAGTAAAAGTCACCAGTCCCAGCTTGTTACCGAGGCTGTTATTACATGCTTTAGATTTAGAGCAGTGCTTTTAATACTGAAAAACTGACCTACCTCAAAAAGCTTTCCCATTTTCCTAAGAAGGGCCAAAGAAATTGTGTGTGTGTGTGTGGGGGGGGGGGGGGGGGGGCGGAGGGAAGAGAAGAGAAGAGAAAACAACTACAGCTGGCCAGTGACAAGCATATAATTCACTGTGGATTTAAGGTATTGATATTTTGATGTCAAACCCCTTTTCATAAGAGAAATTCCTTATAAAGCAGATTTATATAATCCACGTGGTAATTTGTCCACATAGAGTGAAAGAGATCCACATTTAAGAGCCTACCCTGCTCTTTAGGACTGGAATCTCATTCCTGCATAAATTACATAGCTGTCCCCTTAGAGGGACTTTGGCATCTCTCTCTGCTCTCTAAAAATTATGGACTATCCCCATCAAGCCTTTCCATGGAACATATTTTCATCTATTTATGTGTGTACACATAAAATCAGGCTATATAAGTACAACAACATTCCAAATAACAGAAACTTAATTAAAAGGAGGAGGGGGCAAAGAGTAGAGGCAGGTTACTTGGCTTGCTGAATACTTCTAATTGAAAATTTGGCAAAAACAAGAACAAAAAAAAAGCACATTTCCAGATGAATCCGCTCTTCCTAAATCTTGTTTGGGAGTGAGCCAGCCAGAAAGAGAAATTAGGAAAGCAATATGACTACACATTTCCCACAATACAGGTCACAATAAAATCGAATGAGCTTCCTGATATTAGATGCTCATTCCCATTCGTCACTGCACTCTGATGATATAAAGCCCTCCCAGGAGGAAAAATGTGGAGAAAGACTGTTTCCACAGAACCCTGCCCACTGTTAAAAAGATATGAGAAAATAAAATTGATTTGGTTTACCTTTGAAACTCACATCTTTTTTTCCTCAGATATATCATATGAGTTTGAAAGAATAGAGATATCACAATATATATATTATTTTTTTAAATTAAATTCTGTGTCTGAAGTTGTTCTGTCATCTTTTCCTTTATAGCAACATAGAAGTGCTGTATCAACATTTCCAAGGTGTAATCATTTACCCTAATTCTTCTATAAGAGGTATATAATCATAGCTTAGTTTTGCATTAATACAAATCTACAGTAACTTAACAAAAATAGACATATTTAATCCAAATACACTATACGTGACTTCCATATACACTAGTACTCATATAGTTAAAATGTGTGTTAAAGCAATTTTAGATGTGTAAATTTAATCAGCAGAAATAATCTCTGAATAGACCATTCAGCTGTGTTAGACTTTTTTTTTTTTTCAGGACGTAGAATAACTGCACTGAAATCTGTACAGACATGTGCACAACTAGTATACATTATAAAACAAAACATCCCAGTGGGTTTTACTTTTAAATTATTCTATGCCAGTGTCCTACTATTCCATCCATTTAACCTTATTTATGAGGTTAATTTCTGACTGTGAAAAAGGCAGACATATTAGGATGCTCTCCAACAAATCAAAGTTATAACAAGATCCCACTGAAACTGAAGTCACCAAAGTTCAAACATAAAATAGAATGCACAGTTGTATTGAGAAGTACTTAAAACTGAATTCTCACAATAATCTGGTATCAGTGGACGACACAGCCGCAACACTGGTGAACTCTTAGTGATGAACTGATTCAATACTGATTGTTCCTTTACAGGAAAACATCCCTCATTTGAGCCCTGAGCAACACTTTGTCATGCCTTTCAAGGTTGCACAGCTATGAAAATCCGGCTCTTTTCTGAGGGCTGTCCCAAGCCAAAGGTTTATTACATAAATCTCAGTTCTAGGGACCATCTGAAAGTTGGGCCTAATGTATTTTAGCTTAAACACTTTCATGCTTAAGTCCTGCATCACAGAAATCAAGCAGCTTTTTACCAGTGGTGTTAAAATTTCCATCCTTAAGGATAATCAGAATTTGACTGTGCAAAGCTCTGAGCAACCTGATCTGAAGTTAGAGCTACTTAGACTGGTGGTTTGTATCAAATGACCTCCTGAGGTCTCTTCCCACCTGAATTATTCTGTGATTCTCTAGGAAAAAAATCAGTAGGTAAAATGAAAAACTGCAGAAGCAGAACATGAGAGGTTTTTCACAGTGACTACAACAGAATTGTTCCCTAATAACGCTAGAAACAAGATTTTGAAGCGGTGACAGAAATAACAGCTGAAAAATATTTTGTTGAAGAGTTACTCAAGAGTTACTTAAAATAGTCAAGCGAGCCCTTCAACACACATGATAGCACAGTGTTTATGTACATCAATGCTCCACCTTCCCCAGCATTTTAAAACAGCTGTTTGAACATTCTGCTTTTTCCTTTTCCACAGATAAGGGGGAAAGGATTGCTTAGAAGTTAACCCACTCAGATAATCTTTTTGGGGTTTTTTTTTGTTTGGGGTTTTTTTTTTTGCTTTAATCAAACAGCAAAACATTTGAAGGGTACATCACAAATACTTTGAACTCAGGTAGAGTTGAAAGCACCAGGAGACACTAAGTACATCTCATGCTTAGCTGAGCACTAGGATGTGCGCAACAATTTAAGAGCTGAACTGAAAATTCAGAGTTTACCAGGGTATGGTAAGGAAAGTACAAGGAAACTTCTGGTTTAAGTATGTCAGACTCAGCACTTCCACTGACAAGTACAACAAACAGCAATACCATAAAACACACTTCCACACAGAGCAGCACCTGCAAGCCTCAAAACAGAAAACATTAAAATGTTTACCTGCATGGCATATTAAGCTCTAAAGCACATAGTTAAGGATAATTTTACCTGTCAGTATAAGAGCAATATATTTTCAGGATCTGCCAGTGAGAATTTTTACTTATGGGGGGGAAAAGAAAAAAACTCTGTTGAAGACTTAGGTGTGAACCGAAAGAAAACAGCTAGCAGTAATTGGGAAATTAAATTGCATTGTAGAAGTTCTGATTACAGAGACAGGCTGAAAATTGTATGCTTTCTACAGAAATCCAGCTCTTCTGGAACAAAAAAGCTGAACTGAGAATGTAAGATGAAAGGGATAAGAACTTCCTTTTCACCTTTCATTTTTGGCAAGCTACTTTTGCTCTTTTGTGTCAGAGTAGTTTCCTGGCTCATTAGAAGATTTAAACTGGTTGATTTTTTCATGCTCCATTCTGTGCCACGGAGATTTTGTGTTCAGACGTTATCGTGATGCAGAATCCAATTGGCAAGGGAAGCAAGGGCTAAAACACTTGAGATGTATGAAAGTTGGATTGACCCTTCAAAAGTTTTTTCGTTGGCAGCTATATGCACCATTTACTGAACTGTGGGTGTTTACTGTTGATTTACTGGTGGGAAATGTTTTCAAACTTTTGATCCCTAGTGAGGCTAAGGGCAGCAGATCACTTTGCTTCTATAGTACAGTGCAAGGGAAGACGACTTTGTGGTGAAAAAAGGTGAAAAGCTGGAAATAGTACTGCAGCAACTGTCTGAACTATCTTCTCTACCATCTATCTGACTTGTACCTGGGAAACCACTAGGGCTGGACCAGCAAAGAGAATATTGCAAACATCTCTCAAAAGCAAGTCCACTAAACACAGCTCTTTTACCTCTCTATTAGTTTGCCCAAACAAGAGCTTTCTTTTTCTGTTTTCTGAGAAAGAAGCCTTTCCCAAGGCATGTCAGTTTATCTAGAGTCGCAGCTCCCAATATATTTGGGCTAACATCCCTTTACCACCACTCCTCCTTGCAAATGCTGCCAGCTCAGGAACAGTATGAGGGAACGGGATTATGAACAGGACTCACACCACTTGCAAGACCAAATCTTGCCATCTGTTAGATGTGCACCACCAATGTTTAAGAAGGAGGAAAAAAAAGAATACATTGATTTTAAGAACATGCATTGAAGGACAGGCCAAAGAAAAAGCCCAACTTGTTTTAGATGTAAACTACTGTCACTAAAAAAAAAAAAATCAATAAATATAGATGTTTCTTGACCTCTTTGCATTGGTTTTCTGTACTGTACTACATTTCTGAAGTACCAGCCTGAGCCTAAGACCAGTCACAGAAATCAGTTAGACTGACACTTCTGGGTAAAAAAATAAACCATTGCATAAGGAACTAGGAAGTTGAAAAAATTTAACAGATGTATCCACTTGAAATGTTCTTTGAGATAAATTACTACTCTGGAAATATCCCTTCTTAAAAGTGTGGTTCCAAAGTAGTAAAATCAAATAACACTAGTCATAAAAAAAAAAAAAAAAGAAAACCACACAAAACAAAAACCAAAAATAACCACCAAACAAAAAATATTAAAATCAGTTATACAGCAATAAGGATTCATAGTAACACTATTATTGCAATCAAAGAAAGCAGGTGGTTAATGGGTTCAGTAACTGGAGCATCCTGTGGTTTGGAAATGCTCACAGACACGTTTAGAAGCTGATCACACAGTGCTGCCAAAGCAAAGTCCGCTGCCAAAGCAGCACCTTGCTCTCTCAGGCTCCAGAAACCCCCCAGCAAACACCTGAGCAGCACAACCAGAAACAGTAAAAGTCTCGGCTATACTCAAATTTAAGTAGACGCAACCACAGGCAAAAGGGAGATAGAGCAATGCCATGACTTTGACTTTTGGTTACAGTGACAATCTTAACCAGAATGGAAAATGAAACACACAGAAACAAGGACAAGATCTATGCCTTGGATATTCCCCACGAGGCAGAATGGAGTCTCGCAGCAGATCCTTACTGACTTGTGTGAGGGGGCTGGGTGCTCCCCACTCATGCAGCCCCCCCGCACACACCTCTGACTTCAGAGTCAGCCAAACAAACCCCTCTCTCCCTTCACTCCCAGCCACCTTATTAGCTGAAATTCCTGATCTAGAATTGCCCTTGGATGGCAGATTGTAGCCCAGAGCTCAGATACATTCTCTGCTTGCTTGCTTGCTTGGAGGAAGGAACAGTAACATCTCAAGACACACCACCTATTTGCCCAGTGAATACGAAGTCCTTACACCTGCTCAAATATAACAAGTTACAGTCATCCTTTAGGACTTTGACATGACTTTAGAGCCTTTCAGAATGAAAAAAAAAACCTAATACAGAAGAAAACCCAAAGGGCCTTCCTTTGACAAAAATAAAAACATCACTATGAAATTAAACAATCAACTGATACTACCATGCCACTACTTTTAATCATGTACTTCAAGCAGGTTTCTAAAAATATTTTCAGGTTAAAAGGGAATTCCCTACCCAAGTAACAAAAAACACTGCACTGGCTTATGAGTTCACTAAACATTCATATATTAGAAAGCAGAAAAATGACATATTCCATTTCCAAAGATCAAGCCTAGCAGCAATATCACCTGAAAGAGAGCATGCCCCCACAGCAAATACAAATCAAACATGTTCCACCAAGATCTTCAGGCCAGAGTTCATGGCAATACGTTTGTTTACTCTTAGACCCTTATACCTTTTGCCACATCTTACTATCAGCTCCTGAACACAACATAGGAACTACACCACCCCCCTGGTTCCTTTGCAGGAAGTATCCCAAACCCTTCCACACTATAACAAGCAATCCAAATACCACACTGGTTATTTTTTCCACCTTACCTCTAAAGGATTTTACAAAAACAGAGAGATGGAATCTGTAGGCACCATCTTTGGCCTTACCTACAGCTGAATCTGTATGTACAGGTTGATACTCCTTGTGAAATACACAGACTCAGCTCTCTGAAAAATATCATGTTAGCCACTGGGGCCAGTTACTGAACAGAGGATGTAAATAAATCACCAAGAAAGCAGGACAGAAGTGATCTGTGCCTGTCCATACTATGTGACTCATAAATGAGGTTATTTTAACAGCTTTTCCTTAAAAATTGTGCATGCATTCAAACATATTTATAAACAACACATTCCCAAATTTATAAAATAAACATCACATATCTTGTTTAAATTAAGCAGTCAGAACAGAACAATGCAAATCCTTTATAATCATGTTTTTTTCAGATTAACAGTCACAGTAGAACAGGGGAGAGCTCACCATGCCCTGTTTCCACAATGGCTCAAGCTGACTTCAGAAGAACTGAGAGCCCTTACAATACACAGCCTATCCTCCAAGGAAGTTTTCTGCTTCAGATCCTGTGTAGACCATTACCCCAATGTAGAGGAATGAGGGCAGTGGGTTGATTAGCATTGATAACATGCAGCTGTGGCCTTGCTAGGAAGGCAGTGGGTTGATTGACATGGATGATGTGCAGCTGTAGCTCATTCCAATAAGTAGTTAAATAGCACTGAGGAGTATGGGGGAGGTGGTTGGGTAGAGTAGTGTGGTCTGACCTCTGGAGGAAAAAGAAACAGCACTGACAGTGGAATCTGACCAATAGTAAAGCCTTGTTGCAGCACGGTAGCTTGTTTGTGCTGCAACACCCCAGCTACCACCATAGCTGAAGGTTTAAAGGTCTCCTCTGCACCTGTGTGGAAATCCTACCATGTTCCTTGCTTAGTGTGGCATGCAAGTATGTCATAGCATGTATAGTTGGGTAAAAGAAAAAACAAACTTTTTAAAAGACATCTTTGCAGAAATTAAAGTTAAGATTTCTTTATTGCATTTTGATAAGCTGCATTTGCAGTGTATTTAAGAAAGGATAAGGAAAACACAAATTATCAGATTTACTGTGAGAGGTTTGATAGATGATTTAATAGCTGATGAAGATGTTAGAGTTGTGGGGATTATTAGTTTTCTTTGGATTCCTTCAAGATTTTCCTAAGGCTCTGCACAGGTGCCCAGAAACCATTCCTGCTCCATCTTCTTATGCAAATGACAGCACAGCAGAGAACTGGGGAACATTCTGTAGTCCTCCTTCCTGAGGATGCACATGAAACAAGACAGCTTTCCTGTTCAAAATCTGTGTCTCAGTTTTCAGAATTAAAGACATCTGGGTTTCCTATGTCAACTCATGACATTTTGAAACTATTCTGAAATAAATGAAAGATCATTTTTCCACAGGTGAATATTCTGAACAAAGCTATAGAGTAATTTTACAGCAATTGGAAAAAAACCCCAACATTATTGATCTTAAAAAAAGAATTCAAAAGGGAATTTTTTATGAATTCAAAACGTTTTTCAGCAGCGATACATGACATTAGTTTCAGTAATCTTTCCAGAAAAGGTCAGACATCTCAGCGTAATTGGGCTATTTCTGCCCAGAGAACAGGACTGGGCCTCAGCAGAACCATGTCCTATTGCACATTTACTGTTACTGACCTTCAGCACATCAGTCTCTCTCTGTGGACCAGGGATGGCTTGCAAAGGGCTTTGTGATATGCAGGTGGAAAGCACTTTATGAACTCTTAGTGTAATCCTTACTAATTAATGACAGAATAATTGGTTTGATCTTATTGCTTGTTAGGTTTTGATGTGTTAAATTGGTTTATTCTAATAGCTTTATTGAATAGACCACTTCCATGAGATGAATTTCCAGGCAATGATTAATACAAAAAAGTGTTTTCTTACAACCATTTAAAGCATGTAAAGGCTATATAACACAGGCTTCACGAGTATAGTCTGAAGTTCCAGAAAGCCTAAATTAATCTGCATCTAGTTAGCTCTTTCAGAGACCAGATGTGTGAACCTCGTTATCTCAATTCATTGACAGAGGTGTCTCCAGCCATAACAAAAGCTATCTTCCATTTCTTGAGCAAGTAATAAAGCAGCGAATTCAGTAAATGAGCCTAGTTTCTTTACCATGAGTTCTTTGAATCCTGCTTGAAACTCTGTTGTAAAATTTTCCTCTTGTATAACTGATCTTAAACAAATGTTATGCAAAGATGTAGGAATTTGCTTCCCAACTTGTAACAGAAAAAAAAAAATGTGTCAGCTACAGAAACTGTTATTTTACTAATAAATTAATAGCTTTTTTCAAAATTATTTAAAAATAATTATTTTTTGTCCTGCTCTGATCCTGAGGAACAGAATATAAACAGTGAAAAATGATATATCCTCCAGGTGAATCCCCTTTCTGAAATGATTCACTATTCACTGTTTTTAAAGGGGCATCAGATATGACTCAAGGTGTTAAGATACACTCTTTGTCAGAGACTTTAAGGAACAAGAGATACAATCTAATTTCTATTCAGCTTGAGATTATGCAGACAGATTTGTGTATGAGAAATAGGCTGCTCCTTTGGTCCTAAGTAAGCAAATGATGGTACAGTAGACAGGGCTGAGAAGAGTAATTTTTCAATTCCAAACGAATGCTGTTCTTCCTTCGAACGATTGTGCTTTGTCCGTCTCCCCGCATCAGTCAGCACACAGTCAGTGTCGAAGCCAAAGCACCAGAGCTCCCTCAATCCTTGCCCTCCCACCACAGCCCTGGCACGACTTTCTTCGCTTCCCTATAGTCCTTCCCCAGCCTCAGCTCATAACGGGTAAGGACAGAATTAGCTGTCACGGTGAAAGCACATGGTTATATTTATACTGGATCCTTTGATGCCCTCTGATTCTCAGCAATACATACGTTTCTCTCTCATATTCTACTCTATTTTTCATTACTACAACAGTTAGACACCAGAATCTCATAAATTAATTTTTTTGTGTTTGCTCCCTACTTGCCTTACTAGCAGTTCAAGTAGACTGGTGTCAGTTCTGGAAGATTTCTCCAAACAATTTTTTTTTTGCCTGTGTAATCCTGAATGTCTTCCAATTCCTTTTAATTCATAGGAAAGAGAAAAGATCACTCCATGTTCTTGGAGACATTTTGAAGCAACTTTCATTCATTTTAGAAGTTATCTACCATAACATATTGAATCACTGCCAGGCCAGAGCATCAAAATCAGAGATTAAAAACCAAAATTACTCATGCTTTTTCCTCATAATTCGAAGGAAGCATTTATATTGCCCCATATTATCTATTACAGCATTACCATAAACACTGTTAGAAGTAACAAACACACCAGTAACTAGTTAATTATAGTAAATGTATTATTAATTATAAGACATAATGCATAGGAATTATGCCCAAATAGCATGAAGAAATGAAAGCCATATACCACTAAAGAAAAAAGCAACTTGTTGTAAACACTAAGACCCAGAGTGTGTACTAAGACCCAGGGAAACACGTGAACCTGGATCAAAGCAGAGCGAGAGCGAGAACCAACCATCAATCTCCCTCCTTTATACTGAGGAAGAGTATCTGACTAGTGAGTGCACATATTAAACGTAAATATGTGGTATCAAACTGTTGAAAGCCCACTCTGTCTTCTGTATTTATGTAATATGGATATTATTTTTTCTTACTCCTGCTCTGATCCTGAGAAAGAGAATATACAAAGTGAAAAATTAAACATGTATATATAAAAAAGAGTTATACCATCTTTTTCCTCCTTCTGTGGCTGTCCTTTGGTCCTGAAGCACAATACCTTCATACCTTTTACTATAACACCTAAGAAGGGGAAATGAAGATGAAGCAGGGAAGAGGTGAGAGAGAGACTTGAAGAGGAGAAAAGGGATAATAAGAGGAGAAATGAAGTTAAACAAAGAGAAGAAAAATAATTTGTCTTGATGTGTTTGTCAGTGCACTTTCATTCTGGTCCCTAGCATGAGACAGTTGCTAGCTGTGGAGAGAAGAGAGAGGCTAGTGTGTTCACAGCTGATTGGCATAAGGATTAGCTAGGTTTAGTTTACAAAGAGGATCAAATATGCTTACTGAACCAGCCACAACAAACGTGAAATTTGCTATTGAAAAAAGTCACATAGTGGAACTACTGGCATAGAGAAGCTCTCAAGAGAGATCTATGAAACTACTTGCACAAAATACAAATCCTATCACCACAACAAAGCAAGAAAAGGGCAATTGTTCCAAACACCTGCATTCTGCTCATCAGTTCTCTGATCGCTCACTTGTGATTCAATTTTGTTAGAAACCTGATGAGCTCCATGACAGCCATTCATTAAGCAGTAAAACCTCCACACCCAAATGTGTTAAGGTGTTATATTCATGCATTAGAAAGCATATGGCATAAATTTGTAATTTGAGTTTCATGCCTTTGCTATTGCTATTAGAGGCCACCTTACGCCTCTAACCTCAAAAGAAGAAGTAAATACAGACTCAGTAATTTCCTGTTGGGCTTGCCTTGTTATGGTTTTACTAATTTATTTTGCCAAGTAAACACTTTCACAGACGTGTCTAATGACCTCCTCTATTTTCATCATACGCCTTTTCCCAACAGCAGATTACTTGTGCTGAGGATGGCTTGCTTGAGGTGAACGTCTGTTCCTTTTTGCATGGAGCACTCACAAATGTTGAGGTTATAAATTTCTGTCTAAAAGGTCAAGTTTTCTCCCTGTCAACCCATGTCACCCTATCTCCTCTGCACATTAAACAAAACCAAAATCACAAGCAGAAAACAAAACAGAAGACCAAAGCAGCAGAATATCAAGACAGCAATGATAAAGGGCCATCATTCACAGAGCAGCAGAAGTTCAATGAAGTGAAAGTGAATTTGTAAGCTCATTTCTTAGATGGGACAGCTATTTGGAATCAGGGACAGGACTAAACTCCACCTTCTGTCCCTGCTAGACCACTAGGCAAATGGATCTCACTACATCATGACCTGAACAAACATGGCAAAACAGCATTACCTATTTTCTTACAGTTTAAACTGCTTATTTATTCTTAAAAATAAAGGACAGCTTGTGATCCATCTGATCAAGTTGCCATACACTATGAATTGGTTATCAGAGATTGCAACTAGAATGCAGTATTTTATTTAATTCTTCTACATAAAGCTTCTGAAAGAAGGGAAAATGAGAGCTAGCTTTACCTCCAGAATGACCATTATCATTTATTTAGATAAATATTGGCAAATTAATATAATCAAATGACTATGTCTGCATCAGGCACCATTCAATAGATTTGAGAATGGCATGTGCATCTTCCAAAAGGGGTGAGCCAGATGTTCAGCTTCTCTGTTCATAGAACTTACTAAATAAAGATTGATAAGAGAAAATGGCATGAGGCAGCTGGGACCAGTTATGAAGATGACAGTTGCTCAAGTGATACAGGAACTTAAAGAAGTTGAAGCAACCTCCATCAGACCTGTGTGAAACAATGGGAAAACATATCGCAGTAGGCAAAAGCAAGCTGAGACTTTTCTTTAAAAAAGTCCCAGCAGCATTCATGTACCAGTAAATCTGGGGACAGCAAAATCAGAGATTGTACCAGCAAGCAATGGGAGTGAGCAAGAAGGAAGACAAGTACAAGGGAGTTTTATTTCTGGATATTTCTAGTTCTGGAACAGTTTTCACTAGGCATTGGTCTAGTTAGACAAGTAACTACAGTACTGTATACTGACATATGACATCTACTCAAAATTACAAGAGAATTTTGGACAAAGTATGGAAAGGAAGTAGAGTTTGTAAATATTTAAAAAGGAAAGGCTTAGTCTTCTGGAGCTGAGCTCTTTCATATTGTATTACAGTTTGTGTCTACAATAGCACATTCAAAAGGACTCGAAAACTTCAAGATTACTTGTTGGCAAGCAAAAGTTAGTCAAGTTTGAAGGCTGAGTGGTATCCTGACACCAAGAACAAGAAAAAATTCATAATAATGTGGGAGATAAAGGCAGAAATGTGAACTTCAATCTTCAAGACTTTAAAACAGAAGTGTAACGTCACTAAAAAAATTCCTATATTTGGGGAAAGATGGAAAAACTTCAAAGGATTCTAGTGCCTTGCAAGAATTTGGGAATATCAACAGAGTTTTCACAGCATAAACAGAGAGGATAACGAAGAGTAACAGCACCTCCAAGGAATTTTTTAAAGAACTGGTGAATAATATTACAGCAGAAGATAAATGGACTACATCTGAAAGGCATACATTCTTGGCTTCACATTAAGTGAACTCAAATGCCCAAGCCAAAGGAATATTACAGTGCTAAAAAGTTTCCTTATCATGGCTGACCTTTGCACATCTCTATCACCTCTGGTTATCTGGAATTCATAATATTGTTCCTGCACAATAAATATAAACAATTAAGTTGTCCACCAATACATTCTAGCAGATGTTTATTTAAATCACTTTACAGCCTCAGTTAAAAACAGATTCAAACCTGGAAGACGCTACAACAAAGTACTTGCCAGATCTGGTAGCACACCATCATTTAACAGGATGAATTTAAGCAGTTTTCAGCAAAGTATGATCTGAGACACATTACTCCAGTCCTCTGACTGAATTAGTTGAACTGTCTTTATCAACCTGCTAAAGCACACAGCTTTACAAACTGCAAAAGCTACAAAGCTTTGTCCTAAAGCAAACAGTGTCATTGGCTAAAGTCTTATTTAACTACAAACTTAAACCAGGAATGTACTGTTTGAGAAGTCTAGTCACATTACGGAGAAAATGCAAATACAGAGGAAAAGGAATGCACAAATAAAATCCAAATGATGGAAGTCTGCACTTTAAGCTAATAATACTGTATTGGATCTACAATAGCAAACACTTTTGAATGCAGACAGTAGCATAAGGTCCAGATAGACACAAGAAGCTCAAAATTAGTTTTATACCCAGAACTGAGAAGGAGGAAGGAATTGTTACTGATTTGGAGGTGGTGATCTCGAATGAGAACACACAGCACACTTAAACAACTGAGCAGGAAAACTAGTGTATTTATCTTCTTCTGACAGCTCTGAGGCTGTTTTAGGGACATCACAGTTCCTCCCACAAGACAAGGCATCATAGACCGTAACAGTACATTAGCTGGTAATCTAGGTAATGGAGTGATTATAGAAATTCAGAATTGTGCCTTTAACTCTTGCTAGCATCATGCATACCTAGAAAACAAAAGAGGTGAAGAAACCCCTCCTTGAAAGAACTGCTGGTGGGGAGCTGTGGGGCTGGCTATGGTGGGAGAACGTGCATGCTAGCAAAGCACTAAAACACTGTGTAAGCGCATACTGTTTCTGAGTTACTACTGAACACCATCCATCAGTATAACTCATTAGAAAAGTGGAAAATAAACAAGATTTTTAAAACATTTACTTCTATGAATAATTTTTACTCATAACACATGTAAGGAAAATAAATAACACTTCAAAAAGAAACAGAAGCCCCTGAAAATATCCCTTCGAATGCCATAGAGCTTCTTTAAATTACAAATGCTTTAGAAGGGTAGAAGTACACTCAGGTGTTCCAAGTGAGGCATTTTGTCAAATGTTTCATATTCTTCAAACTAGAAAATGTGATGCCTTTGCTTGTGGTAAACTATTGGCTTTACAAACATATATTGCATGTCTCACCTACTTATGGACCTCGTTATCCCTAAAAGAGGAAAAAGTATTGAAAGTCAGTAACACTACATGGTCTTCCTTAACTCCTAATGCCAATAGGCAGAAATATCAGACCCCACAGCACATGAATTATACAGGAATCCATGGAAATCATAATTCTATGCTTTGTTTCATGTATACTTTTCATTCTGGTTCTTCATTGTCCTTAAGTAATAAAGCTACTATATGTGAAACTTGATCATGAGAAGGTATTTGGGTTAAGGTAGAAATTATTTTTAATCACAGAATCACAGTTTTTATTGTCTCTTCTTTGCTAGTAAAAAATTCAAACTTATTCTCTCTCTTCTCCTTTCTTACAATCTTATGTTAAAAACCCACAATAAAACTGTTTCTTTTCAGAACATCAACAATTAAAGTTGCTCATTTATAGATATATAATAAGATACAAAATTAAAAGCTATTTGTACAGCATACAGACAGATCAATGTAATGGACCACATTGGCCCAATATTTTCTAATACACCTAACATTATATTCCTTGACTTTTAAACTCACATTTAAAAATTTAAACTACCTAGTCTGTGAACAAAATCAAGCAGTTATTTCCCAGATGGTAAAACTTCCATGTGGTGTTGCATGTGCAATTATTAGGGTATAATATATACCCGAGAACACTTCAAAGACGAACCTTTTATACTTTATTTCACAAAATATTATAGAGATTACACTGAAATTCAGCTGCAGAGTATTTCCAAATGCCTAACTTTTGCACCAACACACCTGTACTTCACATACCACAGAGAACATCCACATTCAAGAAATCAGAGAGAGAAAGAGAGAAACAAGAAAAGGCATGTGACATTTGCCAATCAGATTTGCTCAGTAATATTTGCGACTGGAATAACCCTCTAAAATGTCAAATTTGAAGAGATACACATTCAGCAAAGTTTTAGGTATTACACCCTACTCTTTTTGGTATTTGTCAGGAACATTGTTATACAGATATTATACAAAGGCTACATTGTGTTGGATACATAGTTTCCAGACTACACAAAAATGGGAAAATAAAACTAGGTCAAAGCAATTTCCCATCGGATTTTCCCAATCTCTTTCAAAAGGGAAGTATTTCCTTATAGCTGCCGTGGCACAACTCTGTTCACATCTTATGTCAAGTTTCCAAACCTCACTTAATTTGATTTGTTGACACAATGTCCAGTAAAATATTCTGGATCATTAGCCAGGCCTAAATATTATTTTCTTTTTTGTTTTACATAAACATGTAGCGGGTTGGGGTTTTTTAATACAGAACTTTTCAGTCATCCTACAAATGATATGATGTGCTTAAGGAACACTTGAGGATAATTTAGTGAAGGGGGATTTTCCTATTTTACACAATAAAACCGTGGATCAGATGGAAAGTATGACCAACAGCTTGTTTTATTGTTTTGCTCTAGACCCTTTCAGGATTTTGGAAAAAGAAGATGATTTTCTCTTTTTAGCTATCTGAAACAGAGAGCACATCCCCATCTGTTCCAGGCATCACCCAGGCAGGCTGCGGCTGCTCCTCTCCACATCAGGAATTTTACCACTGAAGCAAAACAAACAAGATGGCCCCGCAAGACCGGCAATTTGTGATTCCATCTTTCTTCATGGGTAACAGCTTTCCACCCCCTCTCTACAGTTACCCACTGGGCTCTGGCTTCATAAGCCCTTGTGTCTTCCTTGCACAGAGCTGGGCTCTAAGCACCCTGTCATAATCTCAAAATCTAACAGATGTAGTGGTAGTTTGTACTCACTCCATCTGTTCAGCTATTAACTTCTTCCTGCCGGGACTGTAAATACAGATGGGAAAGTATATTACACTTAATTGTTTTGGGTTTTGAATGGGTTTTTTTCAGCCATACAATCTCCTGGAAGCTGAAATACAAAACAACAAAAAAACTCCAAAAGACAAAACCCCAAAGCAAACAGACAGCAAAATTATTGCCGTCTAGGTCAAATAAATCTAAGGAGATAATGCACTTATGATAGTCTTGTGATGTAGAATTTCAAAGGGAAAATACTGGAAACCATTAGTGGATGAAAGCTATAACAAATGTGTAGTAAGTAAAATAGATCAACCAAAAGATGTCATCTGCCATAAACATATGCACCAAGTAGTTTTTTTCTGTGCTTCTTCATGTCTTTAGACAAAATCCTTTAGATTTCATAAACAAAGTTCTGACATCGATGAAAGAAAAGTAATTATTACTATGACAAGTCCATTACTAAGACAGCTCAGTTAATGTCTAGCTCATAGGAATTCCACCCCCACTTTCTCACTCAGCCAGAAATTTAAAATGTGTTAATAAATCTGACTGAACCCCTTAAATAACTGATCGAGTCTTATAATTATAGAAGCTCTAATAACAGCACTACTGAAAATTATTACTACTTCTATACCCTTACAAGCATAAACCAATTTCAGTCACAGCATGAAGTACGTTTCAGGAATGTACTTTGTAATACATTTGTCAGCGTAACACTAAAGACTTGTGCAGCTCATCATATAAGCAAAAGCGTCTGAAGCAAAGGGTCCTGTCTGGTGACCTTGGTTATACACCAAGCCCCAAAAGCCCCAGGTACCTGCTGAGCAAAAGAAGAGCAGCAGCTTGGATTTAAAGCTCTTCTCCACAGAGTAAATTGTGTGGGAGTAGGGATCAGTTTACTGGAGCAGGACAGAAACGAAACCCAGCACACAGGCTCTCTGCAGAGTACTTGCATAATTTTGAGAAGCATTTTACTCTGCCCTGTGGGCAGACTGAATATTGGCCTGTGTAGCATCAATACAGCCCATGAATTTAATGATGCAGGCAGGAAATAGAGTGCTATTTGCCAATAGTTTTATACACCTCTGCTTTCTGTTGCTAAGCTGGGTGCAATCCTGGCCAAGAATTGCATCTGTCTGTTCTCGGAAATTGTCATATTTGTCCTTACAGAAGGGCAAAGACTTTCAGGAGTCCCTTTGAACGACTACATAGAGATCCAGAAATGGATTTCTGTCATACAAATACAATGTCACAATCCTCAAAACCCCTTCACAAGCATCTTATTACTCCAAGGACACCCACAAGCATCTCAGCTTTGGAAGAAAGATCTCTTTGGCCTGCAGCTGGTGAATAAAGCTGATCAAGTTTCAAAGCCCAGGCATTTTGCTACTCATGTCCCTCTCTGATCCCCTATGCAGTTTTACAGTATGCTTAATACAGAGGGACAGGATCAAACACCATGTGGGTATCAGTGGCTGTTTCAACTTTCTTGATACAACTCGAAGGAAAAGCTTCTTCTTCGCTTAGCCCATATTCCATTATACAATCACCTCCATAGTGCAGCCGTCACCTAAGGTGGGGGAAACCCATCTTCATTCCCTTCTCTGCCTGAGCAGACCCAAGTACGTTTCCTGGTGATATGGATTCTCCTCAGGAAGGTGGAGGCATTAAGTTGGGAGCCTCTCAATCAAAGCACTTGAGGACAAGCTTTGACCTTGGCAGGTGAACTCCCTTCAAGGTCCTTCGGGATCCCTCAGCAGAGAGCTGGACACACCAGTGCCCTGCTAGTTGGTCCTAAAGTTCTCAAAACTTTAATGGCAAACCAATGCCATCTGATTAGAGGAAGCTACAAATTTATCAAATTAAAAAATATTGATTCAGAAAGAAAAAGAAAAAATAATAATTTTAATAAAATCTTTTTCAGGAAAAAAGAATGATTGTGAAATGATGATCCCTCCTGTCAGAAAATAGGCAACACATATTAAAACACAGCTCCAAGGGCAAGTTATTTATATACAGAATTACCTGTAAAAGAACAATAATCTGAAGGACTTACACAGTTACACACAATGATTCAAAACTAATCAAAATTCCTATAAGACAAAGGCTTGGTGTTAGCTGCAGCATTTTAAGGTTGTTTGGTAGGGGTTTTTTTCTGATAGTAAACAGCAAAATGGAAGACAAACAACATCCTTTAGAAATAACAATAACAAAATTAATAAAGATCAGATTGAAGAAAAGAATAAACATATTATCATGTTTTCGTGTTTTAAAACTGACAGACCACTATAATGCCTTGCAACGTGATGGGTAATGATTTTAATGTGGTAGTAAGAAATGTAAAGCATCACATTTTCCCATGTGGTTTCCTAATTTTAGCTGAGTAGTATGATGATCAATATTGCACACAGTTAAATGATGAATTAGGTGAATTAAAATCAGTGCAGAGTTAAAGCAATCTTCCAAGATGAACTTACAACATCAGTAATAAAAGTATTTCAGATGAGCATAATAATATGTCAAGCTAAAATCATGAAAATAATGATCCTTTTTACAGAGGATAGAAATTCATTGTTCTTCTACAATAAGAGTACCAGTGTGACTTTTATATTGAATAGTTGTACTTTATTTACACAGATTATTTTCACACAATTAACTACTGCACAAAGAATTTCTTCCTTCTCTTGATATACAAGCCATTTAAATAATTATAAAGGGAAGTAGAAGGCTTGGAGCTTTCTTCAGTTCTTATAAATTAAAACCTTTATGCTGTGCTATACATACGTATGCACATCTGTTTATGTACAGCCACACTCCCAGCAGAAAAATAACATTTAAATAATTCGACTACTTCAATATTGCAGTTATGTTTTCACATTGCGTATTCATTATTATTTGGTACATGATCCCAAGCAACCATCTATTTCTGTGACAAAAATATGGACATCCACAAATAGTTAAACAGATAGAACTAGCTTATTGCTAGCAGTTGCAAGACTAGCAGTACCTTTTGTGAAAGCAGATAACGTTATGAGTTTCTTTTTAGTTTGAAACAATGTTGTTGTTTCTAAAATTGAAGATTTCTATATATTCTTAGATTTTTATATATATAATCTGGCTAAACAAGTTCAGTAAAAGTAGAAAATGGAGGAATCAGGAAATCTGAATTATTTTTTAAAAGCTGATAAATCTTTCCTCTCCAACAAAAAATGTTAGAAGTTTTATGAGGTTTTCTTAGCCTTTTGTGCTCAAAAGTAAGTCTTATTTCCAAAAAAACAAATTTTATTTTTGTCTTAATTTTTTTTTTCCCCTAAAAGTTAGAAACCAGTTTAACCCTTCATCATAACTGCTCCAGTAGAACAACTCAGTGATGGAGGTTCTCCTGTTAGCTGCTATCATTCTTCAGTGTTGTAAGAAAAGGTATTTTTCCACCACAGTCAGGAAGTTCAGGCTTCCAGCAAGCAGCACTCCAAGGACCAGGATCTGGATGCAGCTCTTTAACCTCTGCTCCACACCACCTCATTCCCACATGACACCTTCATGCTTTCTCCCACAACCTGTCCATTTCACAGGACCTTCATATACCGTTCCCTTCTTCAAAGATACAAATGTGTTGCAATTCCAGAGAAATTCAGAATGGATACAGCCCAAAGAAAGACTATCTACTTTCTGGCTGGTAGAACACCTTCTCAATTTATTTCTGATGGGGTTTTATACTAATCAAGGTTCTTATAAGGCAAGATTCTCTATCACATATACAACTAATAAAAATTTCCATTAAAGTTATGAAGGTTTCAAAGTACTCAGAAGTTAGAAAATGCCTAAATTAGCGTTCACTTTGCAGCCAGAGTTTACACTGCACTTACATATGCACCACAAAACAATCCTTTCCCACCGGCTGTGAGCCAAATAACATATCATTCCCCAGAACCATATCCACAGATAGCTGAACTGCTTGAATTGTTCCCAAAAAGACTCCCTTCAGGAAGACATCCAACATGACTTTTCCAAGCAAAAGGTTAATGTTTCAAACTTCAGCAAAAGCAACCAGTGTTCTCATGCAGTCTCACAGATGGTCCCATAGACAAGGCTGCTACTTCTTTGCAAACATGTATATAGACAACAAACATCCTTCTTGAGGATTCAGGGATACAGAATTCATCAGAAGAGAAAAGGGTCCAGCTGTTGCCCAACTCACCCATCCTCTCCTGCCATACAAGCAGGAAAGGGATTATGAACATTACACTTGGACCGCAAAGTTATTTCAGGAATGAGATCACATTGCATGAACCTGATCCATGCAGCTGCTCATGACACCACTTTGAATGACTGTCACCCTACCTGCCCATTCGGAGATCTGACTCAGACACTACGAATGCCCATTCAGTTGTGCCAACCTGTCCTGCTGTGTCCTGTTTCCCACCTGATCTCAGAACAGAATGCATGTATCTGCACAGCAAGCCTGGCTGCCACTATTTTATAACCTGTATTTCTGCTTGCTCTTTCCTTCCAGGTCGAGCATTCAACATTTTACTACTTTTCATATTTATAGCAAACTAATAACCAAAGACAGGCAGGTTTCTTCAGCCATTTAATCTAGGAACATGACCTAAATTCCTGCCCCACGTAACACAGCCTAACAAGAGGTCTATATTAGATTACATGAAAAGGACTTGCAAGCAAATCTTATCTCTCTTGCAATTATTAAATATACTACTAAGTAATATGATTGTGTATCATTTGTATGACATGACTTTGATGTGTGATTACATATAACTCCAGCTTTTTAATTCCACTAGAATATAGAACCAAATTGGCCAATTTCACTGTATACTTCTTTCTTTCATGTTCATTTGAACCATGTGCATTTATTATGAGCCAATTTCCTGAATGAATGCAAGGCCATCTCTTGGATTCCATTACAACATGTGTGCCTGCTTTGCAAAGCTTCACACTGTACTGACACTGTTTCTGATATTCCTGCAACATTATTGGAATTTAGATAAGGTATCACTCCACTGCACACTAAAACATGAAGTGTTTGCATATCCTTAATTTTTTTGGGGTGGTTTTCTTTTTCTATTAGATGCTTTCTATTTCCATCACTGTGAGAACAGAACCAAATCCAAGACTGAAATCTTTCTGCAGATTTAATCACACTTCCCTTGTTTTGACTGCAATTTAAAAGCATATTAATACCTATCTACATACCTATCTTTATTGTACCAGCTCAAATTAAGTGATTTCTTGCCTTCAACAAATTATTTCAAAGCAGATAAAAAAAGTGTAAGTCAATGCTTTAGAAAGCACAGCTGTGGCTGATGTGTATGTACACTGCTGGCAAGTCAGACAGCATTTTGCTAATGACATCCAGATAAGGGATTCTCTTTTAGCACCGTATAGTTTTCACTATTTGGACTCTGAACTTTTACAGACTGCTGTTACACAAACTGGGCTCTCCCTCCCAAGAAACCACAGCTTAAGGAATGGAGATACAGGTCTAAAATATATTCAACAGTTTTACCTTCAAGGCACAAACGTTACTCTACTCCCCATGCGTGCTTGCTGTGTAGCACACAATTGCCACAGCTTGTGACAGTAAGGAGACGGCTAGCTTACTTTGATGGAAATTGGATGTCAAAAGAGTTATCTCACCTTTGGAGCCTTAAAAATACAGTCCTCCATTCTCTGAGGGCTTTCGCATTTCAGCTATAAAAGCTCATTGGGCTTTTTGTGACTGAGTTTGAATCATATGTAAAAAATGAAAAACACGTGAGCCTCTTTGTCTATTTTTACTGCTGTACCATTAAACATCTGTAGATTGTCCTAAGTGGGTTTACTGATATATGATTGAAACCTTATCTTCTCACCAAGAATCATGACATTAAGCTGAGATGATCATCATTAAAAATTATCTCCATGGCTTCAGTGCCCAAATATATTCCTGAGCATTCAAGAGAATCAAAAATCCTGTTCCTTTGCACAATTAAAAAAAAAAAAAAAAAGGGAAGAAAAAAAAAAGGGGGGGAAGGGGGGAGTGGAAAAAAACAAAACCATGGTAGCAACACAAGGGACAGTACTTGAATTTCCATACCAAATAAGTGGAAAAATAAAATAAACTTTCTTCCAGCCATCTTCGACTCCTGAATTGTAATGGGAATTCGGACTTCACATAAATCTTTATCACATCTTTCAGGTTATTTCAAGAAACTTTTTTCTATATAATTCTATATAAAATATAATACAAGTAAATGAGAACTAGGTGTTAGTAAAATGAAATCATTCAAAGGAATTCTCACTAGTACCTGGTGTCTTCTGAACTCTGTCTCATTCTACTTCTACCGAGAATCCCATAAGGAAAAAATGTGGGTAGTTAGGGAACATCCTGCACTTGGCATTTTACCCTGAGAGCTACACTGCTGCAATGAACAAGTTCTATAACCACTAAAACCAGTAATAAATAGAAGGTTTTCAGCTTCCAGTGAACACAGACACTTATGTACTACTCAATTGCGACTGATTAATTTATGCTCATTACTAATATTTCAAAAATAACCAAAGTTTGGTTTTCAATAAAAACGTTAACTTTCATTATATTTCAAATTCTGTTAGGCTGCCCAAAAAAATCCTCGTTCTGCCTTGATTTTTCTAACCAGTCTGCAATCCCAGCTTTTCCATTCTGCTTAGAGTGCCATGAAACTTTTAACTGGAATAATTAAAGTCCGTTATGTTTATCACACAAAGAGTTTTGAATAAATTGGAAAGATATGCAGTCTGGAGAAATGGAGCTGGCTGGAAGCTTTGCATGTTGGCATAACAACATCTAGTTTTGACACTAGAGAAGGCATCTGTGTTTCTCTGTTGTGTGAAAGATAATACAGCCTTCTGATGGGCTAATTTATAGCCTTGGGATATTTTTAAAGAACCAAGTAGCTATTTTTATGTTTTGTCGTGTCTCAAGAAGACATTTGTCAGGTTAGCCCTTTAATGCATCAGGAATTTTGTTTACATATTAATAAGTTTAGAGTAACTGCAAAGATTTTGATAAACATTTGTCAAGTGTCTGTGGCTATAGGGAATTTTAAAATATAAACATTACATAAATATAAATAAATTAAGTTTTATCCAGTCAGACAAACTGGGCAGAGTCAAACAAAAAGGGCAGAGCTTCAAACTGCAAATGTACAATTTAATGGCACACAAAGGAAAAACCAGAAAAGCATGGAGCCTGTGCACTGTGGCAACATTTTTTCCTGAAACCCCCTTATCATTTCAGTACAGTTTGTTAAAAGGAGGCATATTGCCTCACGTATGTTGCCTCACACACAGTTATTAGCTGACAGTGAACAAGTTTTGCACAAAATAATATACCTGGAGGGGTAGGGGGGAATTTACTTGTTCATCTTCCATAGCTGGAATAGATTCCCAACTAGCAAAAATGAGGGTCTCTTGGGCAAGAAGAATTAACCTGAACACTCCTTTCCTCTTTATGGTAGAATTTGAACATACTGTTTTCAGCATAAAAGGCATTACTGAGTGCCATTGTTTTAATCCTACTCACACATCTATTTTTATCTTAGGTGGGCTGTGTGTTTGTGGACTGTCACGTTTACTTGAGGCATTAGGGTAGGACTAGAGGACACACTGCACTCATGAAAAACTGCAACATGAATCACCACTGCTTAGTAGCCGTGGAATCATCCACCGCAGCTCACAGTACGTATAACTCATCTCCAAATCAGAACAAGCCACTCTAAACTGGCAGAAGAGTTTATGGCCATTTGAAAAGACATTGGAGAACCAAAATCTAGAGAGTGACCACTATAATTTCTTATTTTCTTTGCAAGCAGTACAAAACATTTGTTAATACTGGAGGGTGTGTGTGTGGGTGTGGGTGTGGGTGTGGGTGTGTGTGCGAGAACTGGCAAGCACAGTGCATAAAAGTCATTAAATCAGCACAGTTCTAGGTTCCCCTCATGTTCTTGCTGTTGTTCCTTGCAGAGAAAGATGGTAAGACGCAGCAAAGCTGGTTGATTCCCTTGGCCAAGCAGACCCTCCTAGTGAGACGATGGGCACTGCAGACATTGTTCATGTCCCCCCAGCACAGTCAATTCTGTTCAGCACGTGCCCTCCAATCAGAAATTTTCTCAAAAAGGTGACAGTTACACCACCTGTCCTTATACTTGATTTGCACAGCAGACAGGCTGAGAGGATGGCGACTGTGGATCTGCAGTATGAAGAGCACAGTGTATTGCACTATACTTAGTCCTCTGCCACATTTACTGATAGGACTTCTCACTTTGTTTATTCTGTTGGAACTCAATATTTTTGCATCACTTCTTATTCTGAAAGATATTGTACATTGATTTTGCTGATAACTACTTATGAACAAAACAGTGGAGGAGATGAGCATTTTGCAGTCCTGAAGATAAGCAGCAGAGATGGACAGCTGAGGGAAAGAACTATGATATAAAAGCATACCAGAATTGTAACAGTGTAAGATCTCATTACATCTACCATGAATCCCCACCAACAACATAGAAAATACAAAGCAATTAGAAAGGGGAAGAAAAAGGCAGAAAAACTAGAGGAAAAAATGAAAAATAAACATTACAAGAGAGTTTGGCAATAAGAATGCTGATTAAAGTGCCGGGGTACCTTACCCTCTCTCAATTGGTTTGTTTTCCTAAGTTTTTTCTGTAGTAGGCTAGGACTACACGTTAGGTTGTTTTTCCATGTGTGTAAAAATAATTCATTCAGTCTCAATGTGGACACTGTTTAAATTTAATAAATCTGAATCTGAAGGGCCACTGTTACTATATTGGGATTTATAGAACCCAGACCTGGGGTCTTCTCAGCAGAGTCCCACTTTCACACCAAATGAAATGAAAAAGTTTCTCCCATATTCATAGCAGAACATAACAACAGAAATACCAGCAAAATAAATCACCTAGCCCTGCTTTCGTCTTCCAATTCACAAAAGTAGCAATACTGCTTGCCACAGAAAATGCTAACGTCCCTTGAACTTCTTTGGACTTCTTACTCCTCTGTCCTCACCTCCTTCTGAGACTGCTACACACTAGGTGCACCCCTTGACACAGAATCACTGACAACATTGCAAGTTGATTTTATTAAGTCAGCCAGGGCAGGAAACTCAAGTGTCTCAAGCAAACAAGGAATCCCTGTTCTGTTCCTGAGCGCTGTACCCGCCTTCCACACAGGCTTGTTCGAGAGATTTCCTTGCTCTGACTACACATCGTCAGTAAGGCCTGAGGTAAGTGGGAAAATTTATAATTAGTTATTGCTCAGGTGACCTCAATCTCCTTGAGGAATAAAGGTCCCAGGAACAGTGCCTTATTAGAGCTGCCCTCTGGGTAGCATGTTCTCACAGAACTGTATTTCAGGTGAAATGTTTTAATACTAAAAATATAATCTACTGCGGGATTGATTATTTTTTTTTTTACCTTTTACACAATGAAAAGAATCCATATTCATTTCACCATCCCAACTTCAGATCAACCTTTCTTGTACTGGCCAGAATAGAAATAACAGATTTCATCTACCCCAGAGATTCCCAGTGGATTTGCTGGTTCTGGAGGCTTGCAGGGCTTTCGGCCACTCCACCCAGCCTCCTTGGGGACGCCTGCACGTCACAAGCAGCTGGGCTCAGCAATGTCCCCACCGCCCCAGGGCTTCCACGGGTCAGCTGCTGCCACTGCTGAAGCATCACCTCCAAACCACAGAAGCGTCACCCAGAAGAACACGGGGTGTGTTGACAAGTGGGATTTATCCGGGGTCTTTCTGGAGCATCCTGCAGCATAAAACAGATGGGGAAACATTGCGGCATTGTCTTGTCTCCTGGCAAGAGCACGATTGCGAGTGACTCCTCTGGCTGGAATTCCACTGGCATGTGTATGACACTATCATTTAACCCACTTCATACACTTTTCCTTGTCTCCAGCCAAGTTTATTCTTTGTTTGGAGATATGGATTAAGATATGGAGATATGGACTAAGCTTACCCATTCAGGTCATGGCACTGGTCTCTGTCAAAAGCTATTTTGAAATCCAAGGCTACATCTGTAACTTCTCCCATCTGTTCTTTGCATAATTTCTCTGAAAATAAGTATACCAGACAACATCTCACTTGAGATTTTTACCTTTTATGAAGTTATATTGGCTTGGTTTTGTCATCCAGGATTTTTCCAGATGTTCTGTGATCTCACTTATAATTAACATATCCAGCACACTAGCACTGAGACCAGACTCACACACGTACTTACAATAGTCTAACATCATTCTTGAATTAATTTTATTTACATCTCCCAAGCTTTTTCGATGGAAGAAAATAAAAAATACATGCAAGTAACAACTCTGAATATCATCAGCAATTCCTCATAATCTATTTTGTATTACTGCTTTATTATATTTCAGTGCTGAACATTCACACTGCAAAATGATTGTAATTCTGTATTTCTATGGAAAACATGCGGTGCACAGATGCGTACACCCTGGCCCCTGTTATTCACTTCACAGCTCTGAAATTAAAGTGGCATTTCAAATTTTCTTAGCTGAGAAAGCAAAATGAATGAAGCAAAATGTGGCAGCATGTATGACCATACAACACTAATTACTACACTGCAAGGAGCCACCAGCACTCACATATAACCTTAACAAGGCTTTGACTCAGAATGGGGTTTTTTGATGTTTTTGTTTGGGTTTTTTTAGCACATTACCACCCTAAACTCTATCCACTTTCATGAACTGCTGACATTTTAGTGCAAGCAGGACTACACACAGCACAAACCACTGACCAAAGATGAACGTATAGTTTATTGACGTAGTAGGTGATATTCCATTTTTGGGATATCAGTATTGCAATAATTCATTTGAGCCTTTTTTTTCCCCCTTTATCGAAATATCATATTTTTAAATTAGTTACAGTGAGTTGGATAATTATTAATAAAGAAGAGGTACGCAAGTTGGAAGAATCATCCCGGCTCTATTACAGCAAAAAGCATAGTTTCTGATTGATGACCTGAAGTGCTTTAAAAAGGAAAGTAACTTTTTCTATATGAATGATGCTAACTTTCACTTGGCAATTGCTTTTCCTTTGTTTGAAAACAGAAATATTTGAAATAGTTTGCAAAAGTTTAGAGGAGAAACCTGGTTCTATATGCATTTGCAAATCATCCAGTGCATTCCTTGCACATCACTGAGAGCATATAAACTATTTCTTAGGCAATAAACTATTTCCCAAGAAGACACTCAAGTGAGCAGAAATATACCATGGTGAAATGTGAACAGTTATTTGGGAGTGAAATGAAGCAGTGAGTTATATTTCGTGGGATTAACTCGTGTCAAGTTGCGAGTTATTTGGTAGAAGGAAGTAATTTAAAAATATATCAGTATTCCTTCAAGTACTGAATTATTTACTCTAGCTCTGTCAAATCTTCTAGAACTGAAAACTGTTCCATCAAAGGCAATGTGTCTGCCAGTGAATTCAAGAGGAACAGGCTTGCAGCAAGCATACCAAATAAAATGCAATATTAAACACTGCAAATACTTTAAAAATCATTTTACTGGTTCTGTCATACTGAACCAACAAAACACCACAGCAACAATTATAGTCTCCCACTAAAGTGGATTAACGATTTCTTGGGAGAGGAGATTACTGAAAAGATAAGTACAATGACTGACATTTCTGTATAAAAATGTATACATTTCCCAAGAATCCTTGCCATTTGTGCAACACGAGCCCTTGCATGACGGTTACATAAAAGCAGGAGGCGGAAGATCACTGAAGTGGTAAGTTGTCATTTATATCATCAGATTGAGGCACCTTAGACTTCTTAACTAAAGTGGCAGAGGAATTTTTTTGTGGTTATTTTCTAAAGCTCTCAGTAAGAAGAAAATGTGGAGGTTTTTATTCCAGCATTTTCCCCAAAAAAAATTTTTACTGTTGCCCTTCCCTGCACTATTAGTCTGTGAGTTTCTGATTCTATGGACTGTAGCACAGCAGTAAAAATTATCTCCTGGTTAAATGTATTCACAGAGAATCATATAACAAGTTAGTACATTTGGAAGAGAAAAATCTGAATGAGATATTTTATTTTATGTGACATAAAATTTTATACTACCATCACATTCCCTTAAAAATCATCACTTTCTCTTCTAGAAAATGATGTAAAACCATAAAGGAGCAATTTTAATGTCCTCTGTTAAATTTTAAGAGCCAGGATGTGCCATCAAAGAGAGTATCTGTTTTGTATTGCTTAAAGCTGAAATTAAAGAGTATCACTGCTGCTCTCCCACAGTATCGGGCAACATGAGCTGGAAGAGGGGTAATTACAAGAACTTCAGATATCAGTAGCGTTCACCAAAGATTTTGTCAGAAGGCACAAGTCTGTTGACAGAGTAAGCCCAGAGATACTGTTTCATCAGCCACAAATACTGATACACAAAGATGAGAGAATCAATTGCACTGATGATAAGCCTGACTTGGGACACATGGCTGAGAAATTGTGCAAGAAACATGAAATAATTGAGGTTGGAAGTGATCCTGGAGGTCATGTCCAACGACCTGTTCAGAACTAGACAAGATTTGAAGGTGGGTATCACCTTAGGCTTTTGGAACTTGATGGTACAGCTTCCTGGAGTCTGTCACCATGGCGATCATAGAATCACTTAAGTTGGAAAACATATCGTCAAGTCCAACCATTAATCCAGGACTGCCAAGTGCCATCACTAAACTATGTCCTTAAGCACCATGTATACATGTTTTTAAAATACCTCCAGGAATGGTGATTCCACCACCTCCCTGGACAGCCTGTTCCAATGCTTCACCATCTTCCCAGTGGAAAACATTTTCCTAGTATCCAATCTAAACCTCTCCTGGCATAACTTGAGCCCATTTCCTCTTATACTGTGGCTAGTTATCTGGTAGAAGAGACCTACCCCCACCTGCCTACAGCTTCCTTTCAGGGAGCTGTAAAGAGCGATAAGATTCCCCCTGAGCCTCCTCCACTTGAGACTAAACACCCCCAGTTCCATCAGTTGCTCCTCACAAGACTTGTGCTTTAGATCCTTCACCAGCTTCATTGCCCTTCTCTGGACACACTCCAGCACCTCAGTGTCCCTCTTACAGTGAGGGGCCCAAAACTGAAAACAGGATTCAAAGTGCAGCCTCACCAGTGCCAAGTACAAGGGGACAATCACTGCCCTTGTCCTGCTGGTCACGCTGTTTCAGATACAAGCCAGGATGCTGTTGGCTGCCTTGGCCACCTGGGCACACTGCTGGCTCATGTTCAGTCAGCTGTCAACCAACACTCCCATTACATCTTTTTCCACCCACTCTTCACCAGGCCTGTAGCGTTGCAAAATAGGGTTGCTGTGACCCAAGTGCAGGACTCAGCACTTCTCCTCGAACCTCATACAGTTGGCCTTGGCCCATCAGTCCAGTCTGCCCAGATCCCCCTGCAGAACCTTTCTGCCCTTAAGTGGATAAACATACCTGCCCAACTTGGTGTCATCTGCAAACTTACTGAGGGTGCACTCAATCCCCTCGCCCAGACCATCAGTAAAGACATTAAACTGGACTGGCCCCAACACTGGGCCCTGGGGAACACCACTTGTGACCAGTCACCAGCTGGATGTAACTCCACTCACCACCACTCTTTGGGCTCAGCCACCCAGCCAGATTTTTACCCAGTATAGAGTACACCCATCCAAGCCATGAGCAGCCAGTTTCCTCACAAGAATGCTGTGGGGGAAGATGTTAAAGGCTTTACTAAGGTCCAGGTAGACAACATCTGGTTGTATACCACCACCCCGCCGCCTGGACTGTGGAGACTTCATTCTGCTCCTCCTTATCCCCGTCTCCCAGCTCAGGGGGCTGGGTACCCTGAGGGTAGCTGGCCTTGCTATTAGACTGAGGCAAAGAAAGTATTAAGCACCTGGGCCTTTTCCTCAGCCTTTGTGGCAATGTTCCCTGTTGCATCCAATAAAGGATGAAGATTATCCTTGGTACACCTTTTGTTTCTAATGTATTTGAAAAAACATTTTTTTTTATCTTTTACAGTAGTGGCCAGCCTGAGTTCTAGCTGGGCTTTCACCTCTCTGATCTTCGCCCTGCATAACCTTGTGACATCTTTATAGTCCTCCAGAGCTGCCTGCTCCTTCTTCCAAAGGTGGTAAACTCCTTTTTGCCACGTTCCAGCCAAAGCTCTCTGTTTGGCCAGGCTGGTCTTCTCCCCCACCAGCTCATCTTTTGGCGCATGGTGACAGCCTCCCCCTGCACCTTTCAGACTTCCTTTCTGAAGAAATGTCCCGCCTTCCTGGACCCTTGGCCCTTCAGAACTGCCTCCCAAGGGACTCTGTCAACCAGGTGCTTCAACAGGTCAAAGGCTGCCCTCCAGAAGTCCAAGGCAGCTGTTCTGCTGACCCCCTCTTCTTCTCTGAGAATCAAAAACTCTAACATCTCATGATCACTCTGCCTAAGACATCCTCCGGCCACTACATCACCCACCAGTCCTTCCCTGTTTGTAAACAGCAAAACCAGAAATCTTGCCCACCACAAAGGGGCTGATAACAGCCAAGGGCTTTAGATATTGTCACCACTGCACTGGAAAAGTACCAGAGAAAGGAAAGGGAAAACAACAGAGAGGGTCACATCACCCACATACCAGACGCATGCATCAAATTCAAAGCCTCATGCTCACAAAGGGACTTGGTTGTCATGAGTTAAGCAATAATTGGTCCTCAGGGCTCAGCAGTTTTCTGTTGAGGGGTGAACACTCCAAACACATGTTGCAGAGTCATGGTCCTTCCCTGCTGGGGGGTCAGTCACGCTGGTTTTTGCAAACCAGAATATCTTCAACATAGTCAATGGATGTCAAATTACTGTTTTAGGAAGCAGGGGGTTAATTGCTTCAAGCTATCATGGATTAAAATTCTATCTCCTTCATCTCCTTCTTCATGACTGTGTTATGTAGACCAGAAGGAGCTGCAGATAGCATGATAGTGTTTTAGGCATCTGGAGAGTTTAATGGATGAAGATTAAGGCACCTTAGAAATTACCAGAAGTCACTGCTCGTGAGGGATTATAAAAAAAAAATAATCTGAATCCTGAAATGTAATTTAGACTTTATCACTTGTCCAAGTGGCATTGCAAAAGTTTCACTCTAGGCTACCAGGCTGCTTTGGCATGGACTGTTTTAAGTTTTCCTGCTACAGCCCTCACTTCCACACAGCTCTGCCTCCAGTGTGTCTGAAGCAAAAATAGGGCTGAAACATGCAATCCAATGAAGAAATTGCTTCAGACTACAAATATCTAAATTTATAACTGATAAGTGCTATGTAAAGTATTTTTCTTCAGCTGGCTTCAGATGAAAGCAAATACACATACACAAACTTTTGCTGGGAATGGTAGCTACTTGGTAGCAATGTTTTACTGAGAACAATTTTTTTCCTCAAGTATTCTAACTTGTCAACCTCCTCCTGGCAGTAGATTTAAAAAAAAAAAAATTACATGGATTTATCTTTGCAAACTCCTGTAGAAGTATTTATTTTGCAACCATGGTGCTGAAATTAAACAGATAGATAGATAGATGTTTATATTCCTGCAGCCACAGGACTATTTTTTAAAGACTCCATGAATATGTTGCTAAGAAACGAAGTCTTTAGTATATCTATGTCACTCTTTAACTTATACTAATTATAAACAATTTTTTTTAAATTGCATCTGAAATTATATTTTTAATATTTAGTCATTTTCCAATCACTATAGATGTCATCTTCTTTACAGGAGGCAGTAGAAAAAAAAGGAAAAGTGAGATAAATAGGTTTGTTCTTAAAGTATCATTTGGAGGTGCTGAAATGTTCACAGGAAGCTTTTTTCCCCACAGAAGGAGAGCCAGATGTATTACAGCAAACAGTTGTCATTGACTAGCTGTCTGGTATTTTTGTGTTATTAATTCCTCCTGTAACTTGCAAATTTTCAGGATCTCTGAACAAATCTCTAGGTTTCCACCAATAGATATATTCCTCAACTGCACTGCCTCCTCCTTCTAAATATGTCACCTCTGAAAAGTAATCAGACTACTACGTTTCTCATTTCTCTAGAGCTGGGTGGGACTTTTTCCTATGGTATTTCTCTAAAAAGAAGTCGACAGTTAGATGGAAAAAGGAAGACCTTTCTTTTGGTACTGGCAGGAGCATGGAGAACAGTCGGAAATACTCATAGACGCCTGTGTTCTGCTGTGCTGCTAGGGCTGGATGCTTTCTGCACACTGCCTCGCTCAGATCTCGGAAGGGGAAGCCTGCTCATCAGAACTTGTACTCAGCTGTAGCATTTCAGGTCACTTGAGCCAGAAACTGTGGGTCACAGATGTATCTATCTGCATAACAGCAGAGCATGAGCTACATGTGTCAGACTGCAAATCTGTTTTGATTTGTCAGACACTATTGAAGTGAAAACAAGAAAAAGTATGGATTACTACTTACCAGAGAAGAACAGATGACAGAGAAAAACCTGCAACAGCCACTGCCTTTTTCAGCCTTCACCAAAAAAGCCTGTGACCTAATAAATTTAAATAACTGGGAAAGCTTGGAAAATCCTGAAAAAAGTATGAGTTAATGAATTTGTGAGGTACACTTCAGAATCCTGTAACAAGAAGCAAGTCTAGGTCCTGCTCACGAGCCTGATCTCCTCCCGCCAAGGGCATGGGTTCAAAAAACAGCTGAATAAAATTAATAGTTCCTGTGTGAGGGAGGTCTCATTGCCCTTCCCTCTGCTGATGCACTTCCCCTGATGCTCCCTTTGCTTCATCCTTGCAAAATTTCTGGCACTGCAACATAATTTGTTGCATTATGCCTGTAAACAGCCACTCCCTTTTTCACTGCAATTTTTTTTTTTTTTCGCAAGTTCAGTCAACTCACAATGCATTCAAATGCCAAAACCAGTGCAAAGGAAGCAGGAAGACCACATGGACAAACACGTCATCCTCCCAGCTGTGGTTCAGCGAGCTTGCTTCAAAAGCACCCCAGCAGCCGATGTAACAGCAGCTGGCAAACACTTTGGTACAGAGGGGATCATTTGCTTGACAGTCTGAATTGTATTTACAACAGAAAAAGGTCTCCTTCCAAAGCATTCAACAGGATGTACTAATGGTCACAAGAAAGTGAGCTGTGATAGTGGTTGTTCCATGTAAAGAATCAAATACGGTATTTTTCCCCTTCTTTGCCCAGCTCCAGCGTCTGAGACAAGCAGCTGCGAGACACACAATACCTGTCACCACCGCTTCCCACATTGCTGCATCCACTGGTAAGGAGCAACCTACCTTTCAGAAGTCATTTATATGAGAATAAAAAGCATGTTTTTACTGAACCAATCAACACAGCACTAAATATTTTCTATCTGAGAAACACACCTGATACTATCTGATGGCCAATACATACTGGAACTCATAACTTTTTCTTTTCCTTGGTGCTATTCCTCATCACAAAGTAGTAAACCCAGGGATATCTCAAGAAAGCAAAACACAGCTACTTATATTAACTAGCCCCTCTTTTATCTGACCTTTGAAACAGCATTACACTCTTAGTACTTAAGATTTCCCAGTAAGTATTAAAATTAACTCACATTCAACAGAAAAACCTTGGCTGTTCAAGGTGTAAATACCTTTCTCAATATAATGCAGTAAGACTGAATTGAAAGTCATTGACCATTGTTTGGTTACTGAAATCAAAGACCAGTTTTGCCATTTTTAATGGTGGCAGAAGTTTAAATTGAAAAGCATCTGGGGTTTTTTTTAGGAAGCAAAAAGCATCACAATAGGTGATGTAAATTCCCTTAGGATTTGAGTGCTTTTCCCAGGACCCAAGTGTTGAGAATTAAATCTCATGTCAATCTATGCAATTAATCAGCAGTGTGTTGTGTTACCAGTTAAATCCTGGAGGAATGTATCAGCAAGCAAGGCACATCTGAAAGGTCTCAACATCTTGTCCTAAAGGATCACCATGGCTACAGAACTGGTACATACTGTTGCTCCTGAAATTGTTCCTAAACATCAGACCAATAAAAACACTTATGTACAAATATCAGAAATAAACACAGAAGGTGGACACTTTGCCTCAAGATTTAAATCAAAAGACCTTGAACCTTGCTCTCCATCTTTGTATCTAGGTAAGAAACCACAAATATTTTCCTAATCCCCATGATGAATGACTCGCTAGGGAGGCTTTCCTTGCTTCAGGAGGTTGATTCAGGCTGGGCTAGAACCTTGGTTTAAGATAATGTGCTTCCTTACATAGCCTGCCACTGTTTAAGATCCCAATTAGATTAAATATTCTCCCATCCTGAGGATTCCTTGGTTATTAGTCAGAAATGAGATTCACTTTCTTCCCACCAGAACACTTACTGCCCCTGCCTGCTCTGGAGACACTAATTACTGCCTAGTAGTAAATAGGCAGCTCATGACTGCTCACATCATTAGCCAACCTCTAAAAAGATCATCAGCCCATTGCTAAGCAGACTGCCCTTTTTTCCTTGCCTGGGCAATACTCAGATCCTAGTGTGAAGCTGTCCCATTTTTTATTATTATTATTATTATTATTATCTCATATTCCATAAAACCTATCATTCGCTAATCATACAACACAGCCTGTTGCTGGCTCTCCTGTGAGATGAAACACAGTGATAATCGAGTCAGTTTCAGCGGTAACAGATCCTTGGGTGACTATCCTGAGCTGCCTCTGCAGGCTACCACATCCCTAGACAAACCAAAACATTAACAGCAAAACTCACATTTTTTCCAGGATTCATAGTGTAGGTGAGACTAATCAGAGTCTGTGTAACATGTTGGCAGATATTTGGATAAAAACACTTTGATCCCAAACACCATCCTCCCCCAGTTCCACTTTTATTTACATTTTCTAAGCATGGATCATCAGGACTTGACCTTGTCTGCATTAGACCTCCGGCTGTACTGGGCTGCTCATGTGACAATGAAGTGCACGAACACTGGCACCTCCTATCTGAATTCTCCCTGTCCTGCTCTCTGCCTTCACAACTGATAACACACGTGTGAATGGCAGTGGCTGGCTTGAGTCCAGCATGAGGTTTTTTGTCATAAGGGTTATTTTTAACAACTTCAAGTAGCTTTTGTTACACAGAAATATCATAGCACTCAAGATACAGTTTGATAACTTTAATAAGGCTTTGCAATTTACAGTCAATATGTATTAGTACACAAAATATAAGAAATCACATATACATATAAACTTCTGTCTGTTTGTTTTACAAGTCAACCAGTACGAACTACACAAGCTACATTTATTCACATAACAAAATAGAACATTGATGAGCTTCACTCACGATCAAATTTCTCAACAATTTACAGACAAATATTTTTGCAGCTGCAGAAACAACAATCTTCCATAAAGAACGAATAATTTATGTCAACAGATACACTGGCATTGTATTCCATGAAATGAAAGACCCAAACTGAGCACTGACTGAAAGCTTCCAGATTTCAGCAGAACCCACCTGAAGCAACAGTGCGGAGCTTATACCAGCCTCAACTCTGTCCACGGTTTATCAGCTTTCTGACTGAGAAAATAAATCACACACAGAAATTCTTTAGGGTAAATGAAGCCATTTCATTTCATTACAGGGTTATTTAACCCATTTATTTTTCAACCTTTTTAAAACAAAAAGGAAATAGCTTTTAAAACAATAAAACCAAAGATTTAAACCTTTGGGGGTTTTATTTTCTGACTTAAACTATTCTCACATACAACGTGAACTTGCAGCTTGTGAATAGTTTTGGTCCCTCAGACTATCTTCTTGGTGAATCAGTTTTTAACTACTTTGACCAAATATACCAACAATTCACTAATGTAGTTATTTGAAGTAGGTAAAAATAACATAGACATTTCTATCTTACAACGATCCCTTTGCTACAAAGTCTGTGATACCCTCCTTCTTGCTTCTGAACAGTATACAGTCACAAAAAACAAAGTTTCTTTTAGCAGCATTAAAGGGGCTCTGTAGAGTCCTGGAAAATTTCTGATACCATCAAATATACTGAATGTCCTCAGCTTTTCAGACATGGACCCTGCAAAAACCAAGGGGCAGTTTGCTTTCAGAAATAAAACCACACTGCCAGTGCAGCTCCCTGCAGAGATGCTCAGTTGGTCACACACATTTTTCATGAGACATGTATGACCTTTAACAAATGAAGCAGATGTACCCCATGAGCATTTCAGTATATGCATCAGTGGAATGATTCAGATTTCCTTCGATCTAGGGGCAAAAAAACCCCAAACTATTCCTCTTAGAGACTCACCACAGATTTATGCCTGTTAGCTGCAACAAAATTTGTTGAAAGGACTAGAAACTCACCAATAGATCTGAAAATGTAACCGAAAGCAAGCTGAACTGATCTGCTTCTGTGTTTTTACAGGAAACCTCATGTTTTGTCAGTGATTTGAAAGGAACGCTTACACTGATGAAGTTTCAGCTCTCCCAAAAATTCATGGAACAGTAAATGATTAAGAGGTCAAGTCAATGAACCAAGCAAACTGGATCACTTCATAAGCTGGGCACAAGCAAAATGTCTTTTATATACCCAACTGGAAAAATCAGTGCCTAGAAGCAAGGAATACCCTTATGGAAAGGATGGTGGACCTTATTCTAGGAAGCAGTGACTCTGCAAAGGATCTGGGGTTATCACTAGTACAGAAAATCTACCCCTTTTAAAAATCACCTTGGAGATCACTTTTGCACTTGTACGTGTTCTTAAGAAGCCTGCTAAGGTAAAGGATTTGGTGGGGACTATTACAAAGAACCCTGTTCACTTTATTACCTGGAAGGGAGAAATACAGGATGATTTGTCATCATACTACCAGTTTTGGAGGGGATGTATTCCAAAGGGAATTAAAACATTCAAGTGCATCTTTTGGAGTAGCAATATCAAACTGGTAGGCAATAAGAACAAACCACTCACAATTTAAAACAAATGCCAAACCACTGAGCCTTGGAATTAATTTCAAGGTACTGCCCGTGTATGAGCGTTGCCTCCATCATCTCTTCATACACTGTGTTTAACTTTATTGCCCTGTAGAGCTGAGCGGCTGTAGGTTTATTTGTTTGGAACTTACTGGTGACTCAGATATTGCTGCAACCTTCAAAGAATTCTTGATGGAGCTGAGTTCCCACATGTGTAAGTTTACGATGTGCATGCCACAACATCCCCTTGTGATCTTGTACAGGTTTTTAAGTACAGCTTTCCGGAGAAGGATGTACACCCAGGGATCTAAAATCTGATTCCATGTTGCCATTCGGAGAGCAAAAAGTATTGTTTCACAGGTCTCCTTTGAACGACTCTCATTTATCCCAATTCTGGCCATTGTCAACTGAAAATGGAAGATTTTAAAATTATACATTGAAAAAATACACCAAGAGAGCATGTAAATGAGTGAAATCATTTCAACATTATCTCTAATCTCTATACCTTCACAGCATCAATGTATCCTAATTGAAAAGTAAATAATTTCAGGCATATAACATTTATAATCCTAGGAATCCTCTAAAGTGTTACATAGGACATACATGTGTCTCTGCTGAATTACGGAACAAGCAGAGGATGGCAACCAGGCAGAGAATACCCTCTGAAACCAGGGACTGATTTGAGCAAGGAATAAAAACTTACACAGAATTTGAGCTAATAAAACATGCCAAGACTGTTCCAGGGATGGATTCTTTCAAGGATAGAGGCCAGAACACTTTTATAAAAGGTATTTATTTTTTCACGTTTTCCAAATTAAAGTCTGTATAACAAATACAGCACCTTGATTTCATCAAGAAGCTTCACATGTTTTAAGCTGCAACAGAACACAATTTATTGACACTAGAAGTTTAGAAGTTTCTAGGAAAATTTAAGCCATGATGACATAGGACACAGATACCCTTCTTCTTGCCAGTGGAGACACAGAGAGTTTCATTCACCTGTGGAGGTGCTACACATGGAGAGAACTCCACCAGCAACAACACTGCCAGAGCTATGGTTTCACATGGGTGGAGGCATTAGTCTTCCAGTCTAGCTCAGAGCAGGACTGCTTCTGGCAGAGGATACCCAAGAGCTACACAGCCCAGAAAGTTGTGGCAGCCCCCTGCCAGCTTTGCAGAGCTCCAACCTAGGCTCAGAAACACCAGCCCTAGTGAAACACACTGCTGGGGCTCCTGCCCTGCAGAGCGCTCCTTTACAGGCTTTCTGCCACTGATGTTTTGTAACCTGCGTTCCTGTGTGAAGAAAGCCTGACTTGGCAAAGCCAGGAATCTGCCAGAGGACAGTAAATTCTCTCTCTCTATTATTAATGTTACAAGTACATGAAGACTTTTTTGGTAGAAAGATGAAACACTGTAAGGCTTTCATTTCCAAAGCCTTTGAAGCAATACAGTTATTTAACTAGAAAACGGGATATTTTACAACTGATGCTATGAGCACACTGATTTATTGGGCAATGACCCTACCTCTCATTGCCCAATAAATCAGTGTGCTCATAGTACCAGTTTGTCTGAGTGCAGAGGGTTGTATTTTCACAAAGATGCAGTGTAAAAAAATCATTATTTAGTTTAGGTAAAAACCTAAACTAAATAATAATAATGAATGAAGAGCGAAAACTACCACTCAAGATTCCAGAAAACCTATTTTACTCCTTTTAAAATGCTTCTCTGTATTCATAGGCCCTATCTATAGTTTGCAGGTCACCACATCTGAGTATAAACTTGAGTGGAACAGAGTGAATGCATAAAAGGAGACTCTACTGGCTTGATCAAGCATTTGATCACTTGATATGGGAGCAGCGAAGAGAGCCCCTAGGAACATTCCTAAGGATGCTGGTAAGACTGGCAGAAGCACAGCTGGGAACCGGTGCAAGGAGGAGGAATGTCTGAGCATGGAGCCAACACAAACACTTATAAGTCAGTTCCCTGAATCTGCTTTTCACCCTATAACCACTGGGCACATTCCTCTTCGACATCAGCAGCCCACCCAAACTTGGACAATTCCTTTGGGTCCTGCACGGGATGTTTTCTCAGGACAGTCTTATATTTCATTTATTAGAGGTCCAATACCACAAGCCAAATTCTGACCGATTAATCCTTACTCATGCAAGTAGGACCGAGCAGTAAATGACAGCACAACAGAGCTCACAGAGCAATGTCCTTTTCCAATATACTGTATGCTTGACCTAATACAGATATATAGCTTCCCAATCTGCTTCTTAATGTACTTCAAAATACTGTTCATTGTTCTTCTCTCCCACTCTGCAAAGTTAATAAATGCCAAATCCAATGCAACTTCGTGCCCAGAAGAGGAAGCAGTAGATGTCTTCTAGGAAAAGTAGCTCCATCCAGATTTGTAAAACTATTATTTTCTCACGTTACCTAGCAAACTTGTGCAAGTCCCTTCCATTTAGTAGTAATCACCTCTAAGTGAATCCATTTGTTTGCTGTTCAACTTGCTGGCTCAACATAAAGTACCTCTGATTTGATTATGGATTTACATAAAGTAAATCAGGACAACAAAGAAATTTGATGCATAATTTTATGGATTCTGATACTTGGAGAAGCTGCAACTGGAACACTTAAGTTACCTCTTCTGAATACTAGATGCATAAAAAATAATATATCTGAACTCACAAGTAGCAAGTAGAGCTTATGTACATAGCTAAATGCTTAAGCAACTCAGCTGTGAATCCCTGTATTGGAAATAATGAAGATAAAATCTACATTATCTACAAATTTTGTTTCATAAAATGAGAATCTTCTAGACATATGACATATTACTTGGGAGTGTTATGCATAAATTAAAAAATGTTTCCTCTCTTGTGTCCCTAAAACCAACATAAAATGATATCTCAACTTTCTGAAGTTCTGAGTGGCTGAGATTTCTGAAGCTCAGTCCAACTCCAAGCACGAGCATTTTTATGCTAAAACGCCTGTGGCAGAGCATTGGGAGTGACAGACATGTTACCTACCATTGCATTGCCTCTCAGTATGAAGTGAGAGAGCTTCTCACTCCTCTAAAGAGCCTGCACTGTACTGGGAGCTCTTCCACGTCTGAGAAAACACGTAAGAAAACTGCACGTAACTGAAGCCAACTGCATACAAAGACAGGACAAAAAGTAGGCCATATCCTGGCTACTGGAGCCTTTCCAAAGTCATTTGATGATTTCTAGAACAAGACCCTAAATCCCAGCTGAAGAGGGGTAGAATGGAGTGAGACCAATATAAATTATTATTTCTATCACACGTTCATGGTCATTTTTTTTTTAAAATTAGTATTTTTAAAATACTAATCAAAAGTCAGGTTGAAATCGTATATGACAAAGAGGCCTAATATGCTACCAGCTGTTTAATAAAGGATTCTATTGAAGCAAAACATGCAGCTAGTCTGTATTTTCTGCCTAGGTGTGAGAAAGTCTTATCACTGAACTGGCACCAGCTCAGAAACTCCAGCCAGAGCTTACTGCAGCACTAAGCTGATTTCTGAGAGCAGGACCTCCTCTGCAGATGCAGAAAGGACACTTCTTTTCCTCTTATTTGACTAATACTGTTCAATAATTAGTTCAAAGTCAAGAAACTAATTCAAAGACTGACTTTTCCTTCCTTGTAGGTCTATCAGATTAGTATGACGAAGGAATTCTGTCCTCTGTAGCCAGCAGTACATGGGGAAGCAGGAAGAGGCAATAACATTGCCTCACTATCTAGTTGCTTTTGATCCCCACAACTGAATGTAATATTTGTGCAGATTCAGCAATATGACTCAAAAAATTAACCCCCAGCTGGTAAATAAACATAACTCATGACTAACATATTTAGAAGTGTAAAAATTAGGTAGCATTTTGCTGAGTTATACAATGTTTATGGGGACACAGTTGTACGTCTCCCTGGTTTGTAAAAAAATGGAAGTATCACATTATGTAACCAATACAATTCAAACTTCCTTTAGGAAAGTAATTAAAAAAACATAACTAAGTTACTTTTTAAACCAAGGCTTCCTTCTTCTGAGATAAAAAGCTATTCTGACTCATATTAGCCTTTGATAGTTTAAGGAAAGACCTGAGAATTCCCTGTCCCTAAGAATAAATACAGAGGAAACAAATCTGTGTCACATAAGGACTTGACCCAATACGTAAAACTTCTCCATCCTTTTTATTCCATCAATTTTAGGCTTCCCTAAAACCAAAGCTCACTTCGCAACATCCAGAAAGTCTGACAGAAAAGTTTTAAAATAATTTTGAAATCGTCGACTTTACAATTCTGCATCTAGCTGATAGCTTCAGAGAATTGCCATTTCCCTTAGGGACAAAGCTCAGTGCAACGAACTGAAAAAAATTGCTCCAAAGCTTCACACCACTCTCCAAATATAAACAGCATGACTGTAATTTCCATTCCAATTGGATCTCAATTATATGAGAACAATTAATAAGCTAAATGGCAGTGCTGCTTGGTCACATTCCTGTTAGTACTCAAGGACAGCCAGTCAAAACAAGCAGCAGGCTTTACAGCTAGTTAGGAAATAAGACAAACTGTAATGCTACTTTGATGCATTTCAGCACACAGGCTTTAAATCTGGGTTCTATCCTTGACTTCAGGAAACTGGATAAAAACTAGTCACCAAGAGACTGATATGGAAAGCAGAGCAGACAAATATCAGAAATTCTCTTCCTCTGTAGCTCAGCCTTCAGGCTACACTTTGCTGTGGGAACCTTGCAGACCCTCCCAAACCTCATCCTCTTCCTTTTGATTTCATTACAAGCAGTTCTGAGAACCTCCATTAATGGAAGAAAGTCCATGATTGCTTCGGTATTTGCAGAGTACTTCTATTCTGCCACTGATGCTTATGTCAAGTCCAGAGGTGCATATCCCCTTCTCCTAAACCACACAGGACTCAAGGTCGTATTCTACTGATTATGTCCCACTCCATGGAAATAAAAAATACATAATTATTTTGAATCTCCAGAAGGTTTTGGAACTTCCATTATACATCCTACAAAGAAGCTGCAGTCTGTTGTAGGCAAGAGCTGATAGAAGATGATACTTTGTAGTGCTCTATAAACAAAACTTTAAGAAAAAAGTCAACAAAAGAGAGGGAGAGAGAAATCAAAATACATCTTCAAATTTTATGTACCATTTTATATCTCCTAAGAACACATTAGAAAAGAAACACTGACAGCAAATAGCCTGTATCATTGCTATATAGATACTGCGGTATATAAACCAAGCATTCATTGCAACAAAGCTGAGCATGCTTCATTTAATTTTTTTATGTGGTTCTATATAAGTCAATTTAAAAGCAAGGGCTTCCAAGAAAAATGTGCAGTGCACAGTGCACCACTTCTGCCATTAAAATGTTAGTACACACACTGTACTACTTATGCCACATAACGCTTTTTATGTTATAGATCTGCAACACGTTTTTCCCCCGTTTTCCTTTCCCTTTTTAAAAGAAAAACATGAACCATACCTTCAACTTTTATACACCAGATGATCATTTGGCCTAGCAAGTAAATTTTAACTGAGCATAGGGTTTTATAAAAAATGTGTATTTAAAAAGGAATTGGAGGAGACAAAATGCATTTCCTCCACATTACAGTCCACAGAGTATTTCTAAGGGGATGCATAATACTTCCACGTGTGAAGTTTTGCAGATCAGCTAGACAAGTAGCAGCAAAATAAGGGAATCCTCTTTTCTCTCATGTATAATTCTGTGAAAAAAAATAATAATGCCACTAAAAAGTAACAATGGATCCACTGGCTCACTATTCAGTTAGGGGGAAATCTGTGTCTACCTCCCAAAATCAAGTTCTAGTCCAAAAAAGGTATCAAAGGGTGGTAACTACTGCCTGCCATGATATGCATCCTTAAACATGCAAGTTTACTTACTACCCTGTTGAAAGCAGCTACTCTGAGAAAGACCTTTCCACTATCAGAGTTGCAGTCTCTCTTAGGAAACATAGAACCCAAATGAGAAACAGCTCCTTAAAATGAAACTGTATAAACCTTTCAGAGGTATTGTAAAGCTAAAGGCACTCAGAGCTCAGAGGCGTTCCCAAAGCACTACTGCTGTGATAATAGTCAAAAAGGTACAGACAAAACAGGAAAACACAACATTTTCCACAAAGCAAAGCAGAACAGTTTCCAGTATTCCTTTCTCAGACATAGCTGATTTTGTGACCAGGCAATTTCTTGCCAGCTGATGATGCTGTTTCATGAACATGGTACCATTCAGGACACCCGCCTTTCCTCAGGCTGGCAAGATCAAAGCTGTGAAACAGTATGTCCCAGTACCCTTCCGAACTGGTAGGGCAGATGTCACACCAACTGAATGCCAAAGAAAGGAGTGCAGCGTAGCAGCAAATATACGTCACTGCAGTCATGACATCAAATTAAGGCTCTGTGGGTTTTTGGCACTCACAGCTCAGCTCTGTCTGACCTCACCACGTGATCCCTCCTCGCTGGGGCTGTTCAGTTCTTCTGAGCTTTCCTCACTCCTCGTGCAGGCTCAGGTCTGCAGAGGACTCAGTCTATTGCACTCCATTACCGTGCCATCAGAGTCAACTGTGACGTTTTCACCATCTGTGTTTTTACAGCTTTATGCAAAATATTTACGGATGGCAACACACTTTCTAAACAAACATTTGGAAATGTCATTTGAAATGAGGCTTTAATGTATGCAAGAATTTGTCAAAATTACTGAAAAAAAATGTAAAGTGCCACAACATTATGCTATTTATATTTTATTAACTGCCTTTGGCATTATCATGCTTTATATAAGGCAGCAAAGCAATTATGAAGCAAGCCTCATAAACAGAAGGATTTTTTTGTGCACATAAACTCACAAATATTGACTGAAAGTGAAGTTTTATTTTCCGTGAGCTTTCCCCTTAGACACTACCTATTTGCATCTCCTTTGCAGTAACATAAATTCAGGTTGGGCTTGAATGAAGCATTCCAGGTCACCTCTGTTTCACTGACTGAATCCTGGTATTTCTATCTTGGATTGACAAGTCTTTTTTTGCTCTCTCCTTTCCTCCCCCTCAAAATTAGAAATAATTTGTTTCAACTAGCTGGCAATGTAATTACTCTCACAGGTTAATTAACTCATTTGAAAGGAAAGCAGAACGGATATGGACAGAGAAGATTTTAGCATTGAAAACAGTAGATGAATCACTTCATAATGAAAAGACATAGTGTCCATACCAAAGTCAAATAAACAACCTGTTTCCTGAGCTACGTGTTTTAAAGTTACAAGAAAGCCTGCTTCCATGGAGCGAGGAATGTATTGCTACCTAACAACAAAGCCTGTAAAAAAAATCTCTTGCACAAAAAAAATAATTTTACAGATAGAATTAAATTATTATTTACTCAGCAAATGCTGAGATAAACTTTACAGGACAACTGCTAGACTTCTTCGGACCAGAAAACCATAGAGGATTTCTAATAGTGCATAACAAGGACCATCCTGAGAAACACAAACACATCAAGTAAGTATTTAGAAATGTAAGTACTATATGTATGCAGGATCCATTTAATCTCTTCCATTAGGGTCAGTTGGGTAAAGCTTCAAAACCTGGAAATGGCCTATTTACTTCTCTTATTGCTTTGCTTTTTCAGGTTTTCACCCTCATCTGGAAAACAATTACATTTTTATTGGTTAAATAAATGTTCTCATTGATTTAGGAGCAACAGAACTTCTCTCACTAACACCCTACAAATACCAAAGAAAGAATCACAAACACATAATATCGGGGAAGAAGAGAAATGTCTGAATATGGGGGAGGGGGGGGGGGGGGATGCCGGAAAGAAAGAAACAATATACAGACCATCTGGAGGAAAATGGAGCTGCAAAGGTCCATAATTACAGAATGAATTCAGCATTTACTGTTATGCACAGGATCAAATCAAAAGCTTAGATGTGAACTGTCTTTCCAAACATCACCACGTTCATGCTGCTTCATTACTAAAGTCATCCTCCACTGTATTTACATGTCCGAGGAGAGATAGAATATAGATTCAGCAACCAGAGGCAAATCTTCCACTTAATCTTTGACAGCAAGAAAACGCTCTTCTACAGGGCATGCAGGATCTGTCAGTTCTTACCTGGTCATTTTTTTAATTCTCAGATTTTTCACTTCTGTCTAAGAATCCAAGAATTAGGCTGAATTCTCTAATGGTTCCTTGGACAGGTCACTCCCTGATTTCAGAGGAATGGCACATACATGCAGGGTTTCAGGGCAAATACCACCAAATCCAGAGATATCCATACAAGATATCATAACAAGCATTAAAAGAAGGGAGGAAAATTTCACAGAGAGTCAGTCATGATATACAGTTGCCTTTTCACCTCTTCTAGAGTTCAGGAAAGCAGATGGCTTTGATGTGTGACCAAGTCTGCAAGACCTCAGCTAACAACAGGCCTAAAAAAAGTAAGGAGCCTACTCTACTGTCTATCAATGGAGTCAGACCTTCAGTTTAATTATCTGAGAAATCATTGTGTTTATTACTTGGGTGTAGGGGAAAATAAGGAGGGGGGGGAAAATATATATATTCATTTGTAGTTATATTTTACATATGTTTACTATGTACAGAACACAGACACTAGAGGGAAATACATCTTTTCAAAGATAGATTGGAGTCACAGTCACCTAATGACTTGGTGCTATCTGATTTGCAGTATTTATAATCTGGCTGAGGCAAAGAAAGATGTGATGTGTTCCTTTACAAAAAAAACAAGACACCTTTATTTTATATATCGTTCTGGAGAAATACCAAGGCTAATGAGTTAGCAATGTATTTACCAAGTTGGAATATATAATTTGCAATTACTTTTTTCTTTAATGTTGGCAAATGAATTAAAATGGATGGCTGTGCACCTGGATCACTTTTTAGGTCGAGGAGGGAAGAGAAAAATAAAACTCCCTTTAAGAGTGATGTATTTCTCAACTTCTGCAAATGCAGGGTCCTGGTAAAAAGTGTATTCAGTTTTATTTCCAACTCACTAATGAACTGTAATTCCTAAACCAAATTGCTACCACTTACATGGATCATCTTCTTCCTGCATCACCTTGTTTTAACACCTTTCCATGCAGTGAGGCTGACGGGAACACAGCTGGCCAGATCCTCCAGCCAGCACAAGTCTTCCTCCCCCATGTCCTGATGTTGGCCATAACATGGGTGACAAGGTTGCTCATGAGCAGACTCACTACATCCTTTACATCCTCCCTCGCTCCTATAACTTCGGGGTGGCTGTGCAGCCCATGCCCAGCTTACGCTGGTTTCAAGCCACCTGAGGCAGCTGGCAGCACACAGGTCCAGGACAGCAAGTAGGGGACCAGCCGGAGATCAGTCGTTAACTTCTGCTTCTCCAATGACAAAGTAATCTTTGGTTTCTGTGAGTTTAGTATTGAGGTTTAGTTGCCTTTAAAATGTCAGTTCATGACATCCCTTACACAAAGACTCATTTTCAGCCTTCTTTGGGAAATCATGCAGAAATACAACTCCAAAGCCATTCAAACCCTCCCTTTCACACATGTCCTCAAATGTCTTCACACAACTTATTAAAAAGAGGACCTTAGAGCAAGCTTACGAGCTCCTCTCCACTCCCTTCTCTCTCTGGAATAGGTAAGAGCAATCCTTCATCAAGAGACAGTATATTCCTATAACGCGGCTCTGGTTCATTCAGCTACTCAGCTATTTCATCTCATCCAACACGAGAATGGATCCGAGGAATGAGTGGCAGTTACTAAAACTTTACTGTAACTCCTGGTGTAAAACCTTTCTATTTCTAAAAGCACATTCTCAGAACCCACAACGGGCTCATACTCCTGTTCTGCTGGGCACTGCACATGCACACAGCAAACAGGCACCTTTCTTCCTCAGGGAGCTTGTAACCCGAATTGCAATTGAGCAATTTCTGAACACTTTAATCTAACATTTAAAATGTAAAATTTAAGCCTTAAAAGCACATGAAATAAGAATTATTGCTCTGTTTTAAATCTAAACAGCATTTTTCCCCAGAAGAGGAACCCAATATTGCACTCTTTCAGACATGAACTGATCCTACACTACTACTGAGACACGTAACTTCTACTAGAAAGCATTTACAATCACCATGCAAAACTTAAGATTGTAAATCAACACCATAATAAATATCTCACAGGACATATGAATGTATATCACACCCTGATGTCTGTCATGTTAAACCTGGTGAGGATGAAGAACTTCTTAAGAGCTATTCCAAGTGAAACTTTCAGCAACAAGTTTACTATTTAAAGTCTTTAGATAGTCAGGAAAGAGAGCTTTCCTAAAATAACCATCCAAAAATGGCTATGCCATGTATAACACTTTCCAGAAATGGTTATGCAGTGTACGATATTTTCAAGCAAGAAAGGCCTGGATAAGGGTAATATCTAAGAAACTGGAAAAATTCTCTTCTATCAAACAAAACTGGAATACATGTCAAATTGAATTACTTTTTAATATCAGGCACAAAATCCAAAAACTTTATCAATTAAATAAATAAGGGGAGGTTATGAATGGCAAATTTACTAGGCTGAAGTTTTCCGAACTTGATTTTTTGAGATAGCAACTTCAAAATTGAAATCAAAATTTTCTGTGAAAGTCGCTGACATCTATTTGGAACAAAATATTGTGTTTCAATTTATAGATATTTATGGTAATGTACATTTTTAAAATATATTAATAGTTATTAAGAATAATTATTATATTAATATATTATCAGTTTTGTGTGGTATCTATCATTAATGTATTGATATTATAAATATTAGCATATTAATATATACTAATTATTATAGTTAATTATAATAAGCAGTAAGCAGTTCTAAAAGAAAAACAGGATGACATTGTTTTGAAAATTTCCTCACGTGACTGGAAACCTGCCTTCCCTACTTTTACTCTCCAAAACAAACCAATCTCATTGCATTCTGATGGCACTGCATTTTCAGAAAAAGGCTTTACGTAAGTTTTTCCAAACAGTACAAGTAAATATAGAGAACAAAAACTATAATTATGCTTCCCCAAAAGCCTCCAGTAAAGGACAATCTGTCAATCTCAGCTCTTCTTCCTTCCCTGGTTCACATTGTTACTGCAGGGAAATATGCTGACCACTGTTCATCTCTTCTCCAGAACTTCTTTCTTGCTGAGGGACTACCTCAGCTGCTCAGCTCCCTGACTTCTGTGAGAGGGTGGTAAACACTTAAATTACAAATACAGCCACAATCAACAGTGTTTCTAAGCACTCTATGATAAACTACACCCTGGCCAACACTTAAAAACATTTTTTTAAAATGATTCATATTTCTCAGAAAGGCTAAGGCCTGTAAGATCTCCACAAACTGTAAAAGATGAAAATAGGAACAGACCAATTCTGAACATTGAAACAGTACCTTTGAAATTCAGTATCATTTTAGGTGGGTATACTCTACAGTGAAGCTCATTCCATTTCCCATCTAACCCAGCAGAAATTTGCCACCTGTGCCTCTTAAGAATCCAAAAGAAAAGAAAGATGTCTACAGCCAATACTAAAAAAAAAAAAAAAAAAAAAAAAAAAAAAAAGGCATGAACATCTTACCCTTATTCCACAGGAAACTAGGCTAAAAAGACACTGCTGTCTTGAGACTAACAAAAACTTCAGACGAAATGAGTGTTCTCTTTCCTCTTAATCCCTAAAATCAGCTGTTGATTCCAAAATATCTTTTGGGCCATAATATTAGGAACAACACTAACGCTTCAGCAATTTAACCTTGAAGATCAGAAGCTCATTCAGAGGAACCCAAGCAACAACAGTAATTGCATTTGCACAGTGCTAACAGATATATTGAGGAACTCGGCACACAACTAAAAGGCCATGATACAACGGAAAGGGAGAGCCCTCTTTGTAGTGTAGCTTTAAAGACAAGCCAACCCATAGGAGGTGGGTTTTTTCTCTTTCCAGAGGAACTCAGGGAGCATTTTATTCTGTCAAACAACCACTCCTGATCTGACCCCTGCCAGGCCTCGCTGTGTCAGAAGAGAAATAACCACCCGCAGTCAACAACAACTGTTACAGCACTGACGCCTCAGACTAGAGATAGAGATATCTATGTGGCAGGCTTTCCACTAGCAAAAAGCTTTTTCCTTTCCCTGTAAAACTGGTTCCTTTATTAACACATGGCAGAAGTGGGCTCCTGAGAGGGGTTTGCATCCACCTGGCCCGAGAGGCAGTGGCAGCATGCCGTGGGTGCTGCCGGGGGCCCTGCAGCAGACTGCCTCCCCCAGGCCCCACCACCCAGGCCCAGCTCAAACTTGTCTTTACGTGTCAACAGACAACCCTTCTAGCAAAACAAGGCAGGAATCCAATGACCAAAGCCAGCAGAAGCATAGTGATTATCCTTGATTATCTTTAAAATCTGCATCTTGAAAGACAGTGTGTTTTTCCCTTGTGCAAGTAACTTTTCCAACAGCACTGAAAGCTGCAAGGTTAGCTAAACGTGTTTATAAGAGTATCTCTTTCAGGCTTTGGAAACAGATGACTGAAAATTGAAAGCCTGCTTTATACTTTTTCAAAAGGAAAGATCACTCTCGCTGTTGACAGTGCCTACGCAGGCACAACACGCTGCGGAGCTCACGGAGGCCACAGCTGTGGCCAGCACTGTAGTTTGCGGGTGTGAGAGAACAGGCTCTGCCCGGCAGCCACCCCTGACAGACACGGCCACCACGGCCTCACCGGGAAAGCGTGGACCTGCGTCTCAGGATGTCTGGTGCCTGTTTCTTCTCAGCTGTGTTTTCTGGTTATGAAATCACCAGTCACGAGAGCACAAGAGAAGGGACAAATCTGTAAGTAGCTATTGAGTTGCAGGGACAATACAGCCAGTAGTATTTGAAGGCATACAAACAGCACTAATAAAGCAACAAGCTCATATACATGATTCTCGTTGCACATATAAGATAGTATAAAAGAAATTTAAGCTGCCAGCTAATTAAAGAATACAGACAACAGGAACGGAGGGAGATGCTTCAAGGGTAACATGAGTATGAACACCTGGCAAGGTGTCACTGCACATGTATGTACATAACTACATATACAAAACCACTAAAATGAGATGCATAGAGGATTGCCTTGCACAGCAAAATACCTTATGTTGTATGCGACTACATGGCCTAGAATTTCGTTTAGTGTAAAACCCACAACCCACTGACCTCGTTCAGCATAGCCTTTGGAAACAGATGACTGAAAATTGAATTGTGAGCCTGTCTCAGCACCTGCATACCTGGTGGAGCAACCAGGGCGGGCTGGGCTAAGGCTATTCCACCGAGAGCCTCCCTGATAGTGCACTGCTGCTCCCCTCACCTCCTCCGGCAGCATATTCACTGAAAGGACCACTCAGACCAGCTCCAGCAGCTTCTAGGTTGCATTGATTCAGCAAACGGTAAGCTAAATGCTGCCCTGGGTGCACGAAAACCAACCATCAAGCCTCGCTGCATGAGATAATCTGAGGACAAGAACAAGTCAGAACGAGTTCAGAGAGACACAATTAGCATAACAAATTGGAACAGGAAGAAGTGACATGAGAAGAGACTGCTAGAAATTAATCTAGCCAGTAAAAAGGCAACTGAATAAGAGCTGATTTAATGACATGAAATAAACAGCTGAGATCTTTCAGGAGTGGCTATTTTCTGCAGTAGAGGGGAGGTAAAACTGGAAGGAAAGTAATCAGATAACTGCATGGAAAAAGATCTTAACAAGAATAATTTGAATGTAAAAATATTTTTCTCAGGCTAAGACTGTATTCCACAAATGAAAAAGATTAGATGTTTCTTCATATCATAATTTGTTCCCATAGATAAATTCACTCTGAAATAAACCCCTCCTGTCCATAACTACCAGGAGTTCACTTTGCTACTCCAAAACAAACTAAAATATGTTTATCGCTTGAGCCCTGCAGAATTTGACATACTGAAGTCAGAACCCACTCATACGAACAAAGTTCCAAAACCATGCCATTTCATGACAGGCCAGATGCCAAGTCACAGCCAAAAAACAGCTTTATATAACAATCTTATTTCTTCAGACATGCTTGTCACAAAATGCTCCAGCCCAATTATTTGCTTTGGGAATTCAACCCCTAGGGACCAAATTTATCCAACAAAACTTGCATATCCCTAGCAAAGAGCTAAGTCTCCAGCAAGGATGAAAAAAGATGACTTGATGTTACTATCTTCAGAACGTATTTTCCTGGAATTACCCATCACAAAGCAAAATTATTTGGACTGCCAGAACAAATGTGCCCCTGCAAATCATTGACTACACAGATTACCGGAAAACCCATTAATTTCACTTGTTGCTTTTTTTGCAGATTCCCTCCTCTCAGCTCCTCAAAAGGAGATAAATGTTCCCCCATAAGGGAAGATGCAGGGATCACCCCTCATTCTGGTAATTTATTAAGGAAAGATACTCACACAATGGCAGAAAATTTGAAAAAGCTGTTCATTTCTGACAAAGAGATGAAATGGAGCTTCAGGAAAGAAATCAGAAGGAAGCAAAGAAAATCAGAAGGAAGCAAAGAAAATCAGAAGGAAGCAAAGAAAATCAGAAGGAAGCAAAGAAAATCAGAAGGAAGCAAAGAAAATCAGAAGGAAGCAAAGAAAATCAGAAGGAAGCAAAGAAAATCAGAAGGAAGCAAAGAAAATCAGAAGGAAGCAAAGAAAATCAGAAGGAAGCAAAGAAAATCAGAAGGAAGCAAAGAAAATCAGAAGGAAGCAAAGAAAATCAGAAGGAAGCAAAGAAAATCAGAAGGAAGTTCCTGTCCAACAGCCCCAGGCAGAGCTCCACATGAGCCAGGCATGGGCTCTGCTTCTGAAAAAAATCCAGGAGTCTTAAAATAGAGGTGGTGATGGATTATAATATTATATATTATTATATGTAATATTAAATGTTAGAGATATATATACATTTACACACATATATAAAGGCACCAAAACAAGTTCACTACCACTGAGCAGGTGCAGAAGTCAAGTTCAGTTCCACACTAGACACCATAAAGGACGACCCAGGGTCTTGTGCCTCTAATGTCATCTAAAGGGGATTTTGCACAGGACAGTGACTGAATATAACTCCACTTGGAAAAAAAAACAGAAATAAGTAAAACTTAATAGTGAAATAAATCTGCGGTTGGATTACAGTATTGGGTAGACTTGATTTTGGTAGCCATGTATATATGACAACTGAGGTAACACAAGACTAGATTAAAAAACAGAAGAAAAATAAAGAAAGTAATCCCCCCATCAGATGGAGAAACACAGCAAATAAATCCAAATTCTTGTATCTGCAAACCACATGTGGCATAAATGGCATCGCTTTCCTCTGCTTTCTTTTGCAAAGGTTTGTTTGGTTTCTAATTAGTTTGGTTTATATCAAGGCAATTCCCTCTTGCACAACATTTTGGTTTGTGTACTCTTTGGGACAGAGAACATGGGTGAAACTCACAATTCAAAGACAGACACTGACTACTAGTTTTAGCTTTGCGACAAAATTAAACAAGCACATGATTGCAAAACAACCATGTATTTAGCTACTTTGCCAAATAATTTCACCTATGAACATCTGCTCGCGTATTTCAGGAAATACTTGGTGTTTTGGTGTATGCTGATATGTTATAGAATGTAAACGATTCGTTCCACAAATTAAAAGCCCTGAGCTTTCAGCTAAATTGGACAAGTAGATTTGGATTGGCACTTCATTATAAATCATACACCTTGATAAACTCTGGATGTCTTTACTGTAACAGTCTAGCAGTACGTTCCTCACAAAGCTTTATTCCACTGCGTCTGCATGCTTCACGGCAGTCCAACAAAGCTTGCTAAATTAACACTGCACTCATAATTCTGTTTGTATTCATTGAACAGATGTGATCAAAACAAAGATTGGGTAACTCAGAGAATTAACTTTGATGTAAACTCTATTATCCTAATAGCTAAGAAAGGTAATACTAATATCTACCAAGGACCCCATCCTATTGCATTTCCCAGACTATCAAACTCTCTGGCTAAAGGACTAATTGTTCACTTCGTTGAAACAATGTTTCAAGAACTAAATCCTACCTTACACTAAACTTTTTTTTTTTTAACTTCTTGTTTATAATATAAATTTATCCGTATTGCAGAACTATTTTCCATACTGCCAGGCTAATTTTGGTGATAGCTTGGCTCATGTAATTTCAAAAGAGATCCATAAGTTAAGTGTCCTAAGCCCAGAACACACAGAGAGCACAGGCAGATTTGCCACCCAATGAATCGGAATTGTTTGTGTATCACCTTCCTCTGCAACACAGTCCCAAAAACTGTCAAATACAAAATTAAGCAAGAATTCACTGGTTTGTATCACCAGCTGATGGAGATGCCAAACTCTGAAAAGGCTCTGAAAAAAAGAAATTGCTGCTGGAATAATAATTTATCATCAATTACAACTTAGATGAAGTTTAATGAAACCAGAGTGCTACTTTTGTATTTAAGATTGTCAATTTTTAAGATTATGTTCTCATAATTAATGAAAATTGAAAGGCACAACAAAACTACCAACACTGAAAACAGTTGCAGTTGCAATTTTGTGTTCCTTTGTATGTTGAATATATGAAGTGTCTTTCGAATTAAAAAAGTCTATAGCTATTTTTAACACTTAAAGGCTTTTTAAAAATCAGATTAATTCCAACCTTTAAGGACAGTTGTTTTATCTGAAAATAAATGTCACCATAGGACAACATACTGTTTTTCATTAAAAGCAAAACCATCATTTGGGTGGCTTTTCTTGAAAACCATTCCGTGGCTTGCCCCAGACAACTTTCAGAAGGTGTCTGAAAGCAACTGGAAGTTGACTACGGAAGCTTGCTATATTGTTCTGATGACTTTGTTTATGCTCTGTGCACTACAGCCGTGACACTTGACAAAAGCCAACATGAATTTATGCTATGCTGCAGAGCAAGCCTAGAAAAATTCTCTGCATGTTGAACAAAAGTGCAAGATGTTTTGTGCATTTCAGTGATGCAGAGATTTATATCCAGACTCTCTCCTTGAAGTCTGCGGTACTAGATTAATTACATGCTACCTGCCAGATACATCCAACGCTGCAGCTAGGCGAATATTAGTATCTAATGTAGAACTACTTCAGGTAACTCCATATGCCTATACCATAGGCAGTGAGTTGATGAGCTATAGCTGGATTTGAATCAGATCTCAGAATTAAACTTCTATATTTGCAAGCCTAAACCAAAATTGCTCCTCATTCACATCAGCGAAAAACTACAGGACCTTGTTTCTAGGAAGCAAATTAAGATTTCATATTATTTGTGACTTAAGCTCTCTCACCCTAGTAAAAAAATAATTTCTCTTCAGTAAGGTTTATTACAGTAAAGAGTCACAGCATCCACTTTATAATGCCATCATACAACAGGAGCCATCAAATTCTTTTCCATATCACAATCCCGCTTCCTTTGACGCTGCCCACTGCCAGAGCACACACCAACATGAGCTACACTTACCGCTTTGGAAGTCACAGCGGTTTCCAGCAGGCAGTCCTAAGTTAGAGCTGGCACAGCTGAGAAAGGGAGCTGATTGCACAGGGCAGCTTTGCTAGTCATCTGTCCAGATTACAAACCGAGCTTGTCTAGGTCTAAACCAAATTTTTATTTTAATCCACTGCCGACCACTGTTTTTTAACACAAGGATTTTTATGTTCCTAACTGTCACCTTAAGTAACACAGTTCACAAGCAGCAGTAAACTGTAATAAATAACAAGAAACAAACTACCATAAATGAAAAATTGTATGAACCACAGTACAGACTAAACAGACTTGCCCCTCCGAGATTTCACTGAATTTTTGGACAAGCTCAATATTTGCTCTGATTCATTCTAGCCACCATTCTGCTACCAGTGTCTGCTTCACATCATGGGAAATACAGTCCTCACAGTCCCTATATCTTTAGCTTACTCAATGTATTTTGCTTAGGCTCAGAAATAGAGAATAATTACCATTTTTGTTACAGATGCATAGGTACATACATTATGGGCTTTATGCTGTGAAATTAGTACACTGAAGAGTGGATACAGCTGTTATAACAACTAAAGCACCTTAAAACCTGGAGATAAAAAAGTATAACTTTTATACAGTGATGTGCATTAAAAATTGGCAAACACATTAGGCTCTTACCAGGAATGGACTCCAGCAAATGCAAGAAACACACATTATAGCCAAGAGCTGAATGATCATTTCAAAATGATGAGATCTGCCTTGTCTTTGTTGACTTTTAAATTTGACTCTTAAGAGCGTAATTCCTGTGACAGCATTGCACAAGAATGAAATAGCAAGGGCCAGTAACCCAAGGCAAGAAAAAAGTAAGAGATAAAATCTGTCTTCCCAGTCCTCAACATGTTCTGTTTTATAGAAGCACCAGGTCCTTGATGCTTGAATTTGATAGGCTCTAAACCTAAGAACAGGCAGCAAAGCTATAAGAACAGCAAACAGACATACCATAGTCAACATCATTTTCACATGTTTAGAAGTCATTTTTGTAGAGTGAAATATTGGCTTAGTGACTCCAATGCAGCGTTCAACAGCCATCACGCTGCCCAGGAAGAGTGGGCACAAACCAAAGAAAACCATGCAGATGCCAAAAACACTGCAAAGAATGTTGGACTGGTTAAATCGAATCCAGTCTTTGTCCGATGCATACACAAACACTGCAATGGCTCCATTGATGAGGTGGCCGAAGAGATCTGTGACAACCAAACCACTAGCAAGAAGCAAAAAGGAGGCTTTTGATTTCTGCCTAAATCTCTGATACGCCTTCAGGAGAATCACTATTGCAAGACTGTTGGACAAAATTCCCACTGTCATGAAGATTATTGAAAAGAAAACCGAAATCTTCTTCTCCGTGTGGCAGGTAGTGTTTTTCAAGATTTCAAATCCAGCCAGCCCCGGTGATTTTGAACTGTTCATGGTTAGGAAAGGAGAGGCAGCCCTCAAAACATTTCAGCAGTCTTGCAATCAAAAGGCATCTGCAGTATTAAAAACACACATACACACACTGTAAAAGGCATACAACTGTTCAAATGGCATTTGAAGCAGAAATTCCATAATATTAGTCTGTGGCACAAATCTAATTTTCCGGTTTTCTGAGTGATACGATATGGCATCATATTTTAAGTGCATCAGTCACAGGATAAAACAATTATCCGCATGCATTATACAGTGCAAATATAGCATACAGCATCTTTATAATCTCTGCACACGTAAGATATACGAAATAACGCATAAAATATATAACGCTCACGTACATACCATCAGAGAAACCATACAAAACACTCCAATGGTTAAACTATGTATGTAATCAAATGTTTTTGCAACATGCTCCTAGAATGAAAGTATTTATCAGCCCAGCCACAGGCAAAAGTCAAATACTCAAGCTGGAATATTTTGAGAGGATAATTACACTCTACCTCCCCTCCCACTGTTAAGCGTTATTTTCAAAACAATGTCCTAACATCTTCCAAGTAATTCTCCTCTCACAACTCAATGTTTTAAAGCTTTAACCTAACCAGCACTGAAGCCTCCAGCTCCCCAGCTCCCTCACTGAAGCACAAACTCGTATTCAGACACTCCCTTGCCCCGAAGCCCACCCCGCCAGCGGCTCCACGCGTTACCCCCGACTCTGCTCCCGGGACATTCCTGCCGGCAAAACTTCGCGAGCAGCGAAAGGCGCCGGCGGCCGCGGCGCACGCTACACCGCGGCGCTCCGGTCCTTGCGTTACTGAGCCAGAGCCGAAACCGGGCACGCCGGGGCCAGGGCTCTCCCCGCCGCTCAGGACCGCTAACCGGGAGCGCACTGCCGCCCGACGGCGTCCCCGCTCCGGGACCGGGCCAGCGCGCCCGCACGTGGGCAGCGCCCCGCAGCCCCCGGTGCCGCCGGCAGCGCCCTTATGTGCGCGTGGTGCCGCCGCCGGGGGCGGGGCGAGCCCGCCGCGCCGGGCACAAGTGCCACCCGCCGCCGGTAGCGGCCCCGGCCCGCCCGGCGTCCCTGTGCCGTCGCGCCCCGCAGCGCTCCCGCCGCTCGGCCCCGCCGTCGCGCCCCGCTCCTTACCGGCCTGGGTGCCGGCCGCCGCCGCCCACCTCCGCCTCGCTCCGCGGCGCCGGGATGAGGCGCGGCGGCGCAGCGCGGTGCCCCGCCGCCCGCCACCGCCGCCCGCCCAGAGCCGCCCGCCTCCTGACCGCCCTCCGCCTTCCCGACCGCCCTCCCTCGCCGACCGCCACCCCCGGCCCGGGCCCGGCCACCCCGCGGCCCCGTCTGCCCGGGAGCGCCGCGCCGTGCCGTGCCGTGCCGTGCCGTGCCGTGCCGTCGCGGCGCGGGGGTGGCTGCTGACCCCCGGCGGGGGACGGGGCGGGTGCGCCCGGGCTGCGGTACCTGCGCCCCCAGCGCCCCCAGCCCCAGAGCCCCTTCGCCCGGCCCTTCTGGAGGGGGCTGCGGGCAGCCCCGGGGGTGCCCCCGAGCTCGGGCCGCCCCCGCCGCAGGAGCTCGTCCCTCGCACACCGGCGTGGAGCCTCCTGCCGTGCCGTGCCGGGGCGCCAGGCTGCCGTGTCACTTCACAGCCCCAGGCGACAGCGGCACCCCAGCCAGGCAGGGTGAGCTCACGCCCACGGTGCTGCAGCCACAGCAGCGGCAAGTCACAGGGCAACCAAGAGCCCACACCTGTCCTCAGGTGCAGGCAACCAAGAGCCCCTTCCCCTCTGCCCAGCCACCCTCTCCACCAGCAGCGGGGAGCTCGGGGGGAGGCAGCCCCCAAAAACACTGCCATGGGGCACACACCCCATGCGCCTACCAGACCGTGCCGAGGTGACTGTGCTCCTTGAACCGTTTCTCCATGGGAGCAATATAACGAGAACTCGGCCTGACGAGGAGTTAATGATACTACACTTAAGAGTGGGGATCCAAAGGTTCTTCATCTCCTATCCCATGCTCAGGCTGCTACAACTTGAAGCTACAGATAACTTTTAAGTTCTGTCATCCATCACTGTCCAGGACTACCAAGCAGGCCTGAATGGGAATTTTTGTCAAATACTCTTACTACAGAAATAAGCCAAAATATAAAATCAAACTGTAAAATATCACAGGATCTGTCATGGGCAAGGACAGTGGAGAACTTGTATTTGTTCCCATTGACACACAGCCTTGAGCTGTACTACTTCTAGCTCTCCAAGGTAGTTACTTAGAAACTAAAATCCTCAAACTTGTTACAGTTTTTGCTTGCCTTAGTATCTTGTATACTGTGGATACAATTTGCCCCTCCCTAATCCATCACTGAGGTAATACAGGCCGGCTAAATCCATTCTTTCAAAGAGTAGCTCAAGTCACACACGTAAACAGCTAAAAGCACTGTGCAATGTCCTTCTTCCTCAAAAAGCTTGTTCAATTTTGGCATCTTATCATATGAGCAGAAATGGTCAATTTGGTCTGATTGAGACCTATAAATTCCCAGAAATCCTTTTTTTAAGACAACAATAAAATACAAAAGCATCTCAAAATACATTATTGCCAATTAAAGTTCAGAAGGAAAGAGTTTATGTTTCCCTGCCCAGAAATAAATTGAGATCTCAAACTACAAAGAGCTTGCACCGTTTTGTCCTTTCCTAGCCAGATTTCTTCACCCATGCCTTCTGAAATGGGGGCCAATTCTGTTTGAAAAGAAGCAATGGCATTGGTACTTCAAGACTGCAGTGTGGGAGGTTGAAGCTAACACACCATTATCAGGTAGATCGAGCCAAAGAGAAGAACAGAAAAATCCCAAGACAGATGTTTATGTGTGCTTGTAAAAATGTGGTTAGAGTAAGGAAGGAAAACACAGGCTCATAGAGTGCCTCCTGGGAAAAGCAGTGGTCTGCCAAAAGGAGGGAGAGTGACGTTGCAATTGCTACAGAGATGGGGAAAGGAGAGGAAGGAATAGTGTTAGGAAAGCAAATATATAAATTTGCATCTCTCTTTTCAGACAACAGGTATAGAAGAGTGCTCCTGTAGGTGTACAGCTTGAAGAGCACAAATTTAGCAAAACAGCAGGCACGTTAAGAGTCGACATTAGCAGGACAGATATGTCTGCAGCTCAGCCCTGTACACATTTGTGTGCTCCTGATACAAGAATAACTGAGGAATAGGGTGATTTTGTGGGGTTATGGCTAAGTAGGATGGTGACTTCAGAAGGTGTTGGAGGAGTGAAAACTGGCAGTGACACCAGCAGCACTGTTTTTCATACTGGGGAGTATGAAAAAGCCACTGCTTTTGCATATGTAAAAATATGTTTAAAAAGTATGAAAGCCACAGCAGGGAGCCATCTCTTCACAGGTCATACACCTGAGCCGGAGCTGTAGGAAGGGAGAGGAAGGACTAATGTCATCTTCATCAGGGCAGTGGCTTTTCCTCTCATCAATGGTTTGCCAATCAACAATATGGAGCTGGGCTTGATGGAGTCCCTTATATGACAGAAAACAAAAGCTGTAGGTGCAGGAGTCACATGGGAGTGTTTCTTAGAGGCTCTGTTGCTCTGGCAGTTCAAAGGCTGCAAAGGACTGAAGAACTGAAGTAGTGCCATTGGCTTGGCTCACTGACCAGCATTTCTAAACGTGTTTTGGAGCCTGTGTGTGTTGTGAAACCCTGGACTCCTGGATACTCTGAGAATCATGAAGATAAATACTCTTTTGGCCTCAGGTTTCAACCTCAATGACGGAATTGGCATTCCCCACTCATGTTCAATGGGTTTAAATTCAGAAGCACTGGTACAATACATATGCAGATAAAAAGACAGTCTCCACTTCCATGTGATATAATTTCAATCCACCCATTGATTACCAAACTCCAAACAGTGGGAGGAAAATGTAAAAAAACCTCTGCTGGATGGGGAAGCATGTTGCTGGTTGGCAAATGAAGTGTACAGTAACCAAATCCTCAAAGCCTCCTGCGACAAATCCACAAGCAAACTCAAGTGTTGCACTGATTTTTCACTAAAGACCAACTCCAGACAACCTTTCTGTAAATAAATAGGTAGGCATTTCAGTAGCAGCATCAAAGGTGGTAGAATGCAAATGAAAACAGTATCTCTTCCTCTTTTGTCATCTTTTCTTAAATTACTTGTGCAGCCTTCAGTGACAGTTCCTATATATTTTTGTTCCTTTTTTCACAATTCTTGCTGTGAAACATTGGGAAACTTTTTTTTCTTTGTAAGTGACAACAGTAAATGTCATCTTTCCAGCTAATCACATGTAGTGAAATATCAATGATATAAAAGTCTTTATATTTAGAAGACGAAAGTAGTAAATCAAAATAACTATAGGTGGAAATGGATAAAACAGGATCAGATTTGGGGCACCTCAGTAAAATAAAACTGTCAGTGAAAATCCTTCTGTTAAATGCCACGTTGTGTGGCCCGTAATCATTTGAGACAAAAAAGGCTTCTAAGGTCACAAGACATTGACAGTGAGCCCTACAGCACCCGTTTTCATGAAAGGTTAGAGTTACTGTCTTTCATTTCTTTGAAATTAGTAGTCCCTCAGGACCTCCTCCTCTGGAATTAGTGTTATCTCTGCCACCCCCAAGAAGCAACTTCTATCAAAGATCCAACTACACAAGATGAATGAGCTGTTCAATTGAAAAAGCAGATGAACAGGTTAAGGTAAGAAAGGAGATTTAGAGCAGAAGGGCAAAATTGTACTTATATCAGGCAATATTGTACTTTTTTTTATGCATACATACTACTCTAAATATTATATGGCTGAGGAAAAAAAATGAAATGAAGGCAAGTGATGAGTTTCAAGAGGCCAGTAAACAATACTGACAGGTGAGTTGAGCAGAGACGTGCTCTGTTCTGAAGCTAATGATAGGTAGACAGCAGAAACATGGAGATGAAAAACTGCGGTCTTGGAAGTGAGTCACCCCCTAAGAACACCAGCATTACTAATTCTTCATGTATTTTTAGTGGCATTATACAGTATTCTCATTATTAGGAAAATGAGGAATAATTTACATGTCTGTTTGGAGGTTGTTCACCTGGTTTTACAGCAGGTTTTCAAAGAGATGGTGATTTTAAGTCACATATAAGTGAAGGACAATTCTCAATATCATTTCATGAAACACTTAAGACTGACCAGGCAGATTTTACTTTATAAGTTAATTATACCTCATGTCTGGAACATAGAGGCGGAAAATGAGGTCAGTAATATGGAAGGTGATTATATACACAGTAAAATGGTAGTAAGTGCTCAATAAAGGATACCACCAATTCTTAAGTGTTTGAAGGCTCATATAAATTTAACAAATAAAGTTTTCTTAAAAGCATTATGTGACTGTTGTGTCCCCTTTCAGAATCAGGTATAGTTTCTGATTTAGCCAAGTCTTGGATTCATAGTGTTAAGATACAGCTGTAAATTCCTACCCTAGCTAAAAACCAGATGTTTTATAAGAATACATGCGCTATCATATTGGTGTGCAGTTAGATAACGTAGGTACCTGAAGGTTTGCTTGATTCTTGAGGCAAGTGGATAAAATACATAATTCCAGTATCCTGGCATATTCAAAACACTCATTTTAAAATACGTTGAAACACTTGTCCAAGTAAAAAAAGTATGGTTCAGCAGAATGTGCTGAACAGCTCATCCATGGCTTTGTCATTCAGAGAAGTGCCACTCTGACCTTCATGCCTCACCATAATAAAGCAGTCACAAATTCTGGCGTACACACTGCCTCAGCTGGGACACTGGCCAATGCAGTGAAAGGAGGAAATTCCTAGGTAGTTAAATATAAATAACTGCTGTTTTGTAACAATCCCCACATCAGCTCAGGAGGTTAAAAACATCAAGATGCCAGTAGGCATTCACTATCAAAGTGCAATAAAACCAAGAAAGGTCATAAGAAATCATAACAACAAACACGCATCCTTCTGCTGGGATTTCCACTGGGATGGCTAAAAAGGGACCGTTTGCTCTGTGGGTAATGGGGGTTTATTTCCTAAGCATCTCTGTCAGCAAGAAAGTTCGATTCTGTGTTTCTTGATAGTGAGACATGCCTCCTGGCAGATGAGGTAAGAGTTGCTGTAGACAGAACAAAGGTGAAATATTTAGTTTCCCTGGTGAAGCTGAGGCGGGGGTGGGCAGGGGGATTGACACCTGGAGGTTTGCTATAATTTGTGACATTCATATTTGCATTGCAGTTCTTTTCACTAGAAAGAGCAAAGACAGATTTTCTGTTTTAATGTAGGTCTTGATCCTGTCACAAGAAGAGTCCAAGAGGAGGGCCACAAAGGTGCTCAGAGGGCTGGAGCACCTCTCTTATGAAAACAGGCTGAGAGAGTTGGGGTTGTTCAGCCTGGAGAAGAGAAGGCTCCAGGGAGACGTTATAGCGACCTTCCAGTACCTGACAGGGACTTATACAAAAGCTGGAGAAGGACTTTTTACAAGGGCATGTAATGATAGGACAAGGGGGGATGGCTTTAAACTGCAAGAGGGTAGGTTTAGATTAGGTATAGGGAAGAAACTCTTTCCTGTGAGGGCAGTGAGACCCTGGCACAGGTTGCCCAGAGCAGCTGTGACTGCCCCATCCCTGGCAGTGTTCAAGGCCAGGCTGGATGGGGCTTGGAGAAACCTGGTCTAGTGGAAGGTGTCCCTGCCCATGGCAGGAGGCTTGGACCTACACGATCTTTAAGGTTCCTTTCAACCCAACCTTTTTATGATTCCAAGTCCATTCAGGGGCATTCCTTTAGCCAAGGAATCTGGTCATCAAATGGCTGATGGGCCTACTGGTACCAAATAAATAGATTGTTTCTGAGATGCCAGCAGACCTGCAAAGCAGTTCCTTGATAAGCAGGCCAAGAACATAAGCTAAACTTCTGAAACAGCTGAATTTGACCTAGTCACCAAACCATGTTAGCAGAGAAAGAGAGAGCTCAAGCATCCATCATCCATCTATCAAACACACAGACAGAACTTGAAGCAGAAAAAATGACTAAACAAAGAAGTTTCCAGTCTAAGTCAGAATATCTGCAGTACACCAGGATATGCAATACAACACACACACAAAATTATTTTTTACTGTCTTACTCACATTTTTTCTTAGCCGTGTTTTCATAAACATAAAAATGAAGATGCTGCTTATTGGTCAAAAGACTCACTAACAGATCACGCCAATCAATGCTAAATATTAGAAGTGGCTACTGAAACCTTTCATTACATCAGTTTATTGATTTGCATTTGTCTCTACTTAGAGATACTCTTTCATCTTAATCACATACTGTCACTCTAAAATTATTTGATTACTACAAACAGTGCCTAACTTGATTATAACAGAAAGAACTGGAGGCAGTAATTTCCCTTCTTTTTTCTTCATTTGCAAACTTTGTGTATCTGGTACTTTCTTTATACCTTTTTTTTTCTGTTATGTCACTACAAAGCATACATGGAAGATGGTTAGAATCCTTCTGTGTGTAATTTGATTCTTATATACAGTTTTATGCAGTACTTTATACAAGTATGCCCCTTAGAAAGGAGGAAAGAGGAACAATATAATAGCAAGGTGATTATATAGCAGGTGTGTCACTGAAACATCTTTTAACTACTTTTTAAATCTTGACTATGAAATAATCGGAGGATGTTCTTCCTATAAACCCACAAATTTGCAAGTATTCCCTTCAAGAATTTCTAGGAATCTTCATGTAGAAAATCTGTACCCATTTGACTGGCTGTAATGGATGGTAGATTTAACAGTCAGAAATACATTTTTTGTAGTTCAGTGTGAGGTTTCAGAATCAAGGGTTGTCTCCTTTACAATTACATAAAGTATACATTTTTTGTGCTACCATAGACCCAAATCTTTAAATGGCCAGTAGAGACATGTATTGCCACTACTGACATGATTCTTGCCTGTTCAGGCTGGGGTAATTTGTACTGAGTGGGCTTAATCAAGACTCGAAGTCCTGTTCTACCCATAACAATAACAGTATAATTTTCTTTTGTTCATTTTAAATATGTGGGACAAAATGTTCTCTCTTATGACTCACCTCTTCAATATTCTGAAACATAAGAACAAACAATCTACAAAGTGATACTAAACACTGAGCTGTATTAACTCCTTTTCTCTTCTTCCCTTCTCTAGAATGGAGACACTGCAAAGCCAAGTCAAAAGAAATCTTTCATCAGGTATTCTTTTCAATCATTCTGCTCAGGTCAAATGAAATAAAGAAATCATATCCTTCAAACTCTCCTAACCTATTATATTATGCCATGTGACATAATGGCCAAAATAAGTCCATTACATGAATAAATTTCATTAAGAGTATGCCTGCTGTATGCCTTCAAGTTACATGGTATTATTCATTTGGTTTATTTGCCTGTACATGTTTAAGGATTTAATATATGAAGGTTTGATAGATTAAACACTGCTAAAGTATATTTTTAAACTAAAGGGTCATATTGTTCTATTGGTTGCGAACAGAAATTCCACAGTGACTTCAAACAAATAAATTACTCAAAATCAAGTTCACTGCATTCGTTAGAAGTTCTAGTAATTACCTCATGACTTAGTTTCTGGTCTAGATGACAGGGAGAGAACTACCTCTTCGGACTTTATCAGTTTCACAAACAATAAAAAAACCACATTCTCTCAATACTTCAATAAATAGTTAAAGAATTAAACCCCCAAACAATAAATGCAGTAGTTATGATCAGCAGTTTTAGAGAGACATTCTTCATTTCTCTTTTTATGGAAGGTATGGTTTATGTATTGCTTTGAATTGTGGCTCAAGAAGTGTGAAATGCTGTTGAATGTAACAACTTCATTTAATGAATATGGTAAAGGGTGATGATATTGATAAAAGTAACTTATCAAATTAGTGACTAATCCAGGAGACTTATAATTTAAAAGTTCATTAAGAAGAGAGGCAAATCAAATTTAAAGTACTACTTTATGATTTTATGTATTTTTCTTTAAAAGGGGGAATTCTAAACCATTTTTGTGCTGATTAACTTTGGCAGAAGAGTGGAAGGAAAACCTATTTATTGCTAGGCAGGTTCTGTGGCCTGTAGCACTTTCAACAGAGGTTTTAGCAGCCTCAGCCCTACAGAAGGCGCAGCTGAAGGTCATGAAAGGACTGTATGACTCCTCAAGAGCTATGATCATGCCCCACACCTACTTGCATGTGAAGTAGTCTGCATATTAGAACCTATGTAATGCTCCATCTGAAGTTCATTACTCACCGCTACCGCAGAGAGGCTGAAGGATATGGGGGAGGAGGCAGAGGATGGATGCAGGTAACAGGAGGAAGCTCCACAGCATTGCCATGATCCTATTTCACAGCCAGGGCATAGTCAGGATGGTATGGACAGCCACAGGATTGACTTTGCTCCCTTGAAGGGTTTGTAATCTACATAAATAAACAGAAACATAAAAGCTACCCTTGCCAAGTGTCATCTTCCAGTATGCTGTGCTGGGCCCTGACGAGCATTTCTTTCAGGCAATTAAGATGAAAGATGATGCTTTCAGTTTCAGATGCATCTATTCCAATTCATGCAAGAATAAAAGTATATTTGAAACCGATAACAGTGAAGAAAAGAAAAATGTGATCTGTTGTTTCCTATGAGCAGATAGATACTGATAGGATAATCAAAGCTGTGGCCAAGTGAAATTCTTTCTTTCTGTTTAATAACCTGTAATTAATGCTGCTGTTTGCAAAACATACGTGCTTTTCCAGACTCCAGTTCTCTTTCAAAATCACAATCAGATTAATATTTGTTTCTCCTGATTATCAAAAGTATCGGGAAACAGAACACAGCTGCATTTAAGGACAAAACCAAAAGTATCTTTAATGTAGAACCCTTTTGCATTTGCAGATGTGAAGGGGAACAAACTAATGGAGCTCTGTGGGTTAATAATTTCATCACTTATCCTATGAGCTTTTTAATCATGCATTTTGTAGTCTATGAAGATTTTCCAACTTTTCCACCTGCTATCTGCGATCCTGAAATCCTGTATCCTCTATTCAAAGGCTTTGCCTTTGAATTTATGCTCTAGAAATATGTTACCATTTCTTCCACATCAAAGAAGGCAAACATTCCATTTAATACATCAAATGTGGAAGAGAATTAAAGGATACTTGTAATTGTGAATCCATGAATTAATAAGTTTTCATTTCTGAGACATAATTGAAAGCTGACAGTTGCAAATGTAACATTGCCAATTAAATATGCTTTTCTTTTATAATTGTTTGGGGAGTAATATAATGGGTTAAAATAAAGTAGTGTGAAACAAGCATGTCTGAAAAAGGTCATCCCATTGTAAAGTCATTTTCCAGATAGAGAAAATAAAATTGTGGTCATAACTGGAAAATTCCTATAAAAGCCTGCAAAAATGATGGAATTAATCAGCATTATAATCTTTACATTTTTATACCATTATCTAAACTATTTTATCCTCTTACTTCCAAAATTCAAATTTAACAAATATTTGGAATGGTGAAAGAATTATTTACATTTTAATAATGGGAAAAAAAGGGTTCTATCAAAGTAAGTATTACTCATCTGTTTTATAGTGCACAACACTGAGCTTCCTGGCAGCAGGTAATTGGCAACATCTGCAGCTTCTGCAAACCTTAGTGAAAGAGACTTCAACAACTTTACTTTCCTTAAGAAAATGGGAAGGTGGTAACAACCCAAAAATATGACTTCTTAACCGATGTAAGTTCTCACCAAGACAATTTTCATTGAACTACAAAGCAGTACTTTTATATTATTATTTTTATAAAAGATATTAACATAATCCCTTCAATTTTAAAATAAACTCAGTAAAGTCAGGATGCTGTTATTTAACATTATCCATGTAGTGGCATATTCAGAACCCTTTTTCTCTGTTGTAACAGTGAAGAATGCATTTCACTATAAATGACAAAATCTTTCAAAAGAGCTTCTAATTATCAATGAAAATGTCCCAAATAAGAATAGGAAGCATTTCTTTACCATGAGGGTGGTCAAACACTGGGACAGGCTTCCTGGAGAGGTGGTCGATGCCCCAAGCCTGTCAGTGTTTAAGAGGTATTTGGACAGTGCCAGTAATAACGTGCTTTGACTCGGTCAGCCCTGAAGTGGTCCAGCAGTTGGATTAGGTGATCATCGTAGGTCCCTTCCAACTGAAATTATCTACTCTGTTCTATTGTATTCTACTCTAATATATACTAGCAAGTAGGCAAGTACATTTTGATTTTCTGGGGGTTTTTCCTCTGATTCTCCTCCTACCATTTTTCATATTTTGAGGTAAAAATACTTCAGTGTTATTTTTAAGTATATCATATTTACAAATCCAAAGTCCATTGAAAAGCAATAGGAAGACTTCAGTTAACATCAGAGGGCTTTGGGTTACAAACAACATAAATGCCAGCTGATTAGCAGAAAAAGGAACCCTAGAATATTACATTCCAGAAACACAGTTCCCTCCCTGAGCCATCCCACCATAGCTAGAGATCAACAGAGACACAGGAATACAGGACTGATGCAGATAAAAAGTTATGTCTATATCTTATGTAAAAGTAAGTAGAAATATATTCTTTTTTACTATACACCAAAGTAAACTAAATGAAATTAGAATAAGGCAACAGCTTAGGCAAGCAAATCTCATTTTAGAAAAAGCTTCATGTTTTCACAACTTTCTTTTTCTAGAATCACTAGTATGTTAAAGCAAAGTGTGGTCTTTAGACTTTAGACTCAACAGCAAACCACAACCAGAAGTGGGAACTCAGCCTCGAGGCTTCTGACTAAATGAAAGTGTTTGGGTTTCCTGGCAGAAGATGATTTTTGATGAAGAAATAAATTCATGTTAATGAAAAAAAAAAAAGAAAAAGCATTTATGATGTGGAGAGGTCTCTCTGTGGAGCTATTTAATTAAGAATGATCTAATTGTTTTTGTGAGTAATTCTCACAGTATTGGCTTACCTCAGGTAATATCTCTGGTAAAAAAAGGTAGTAAACAAGTTTATATCCTTAATTTGAACAAATTTCATTTTCAGTGTGATAGGCAGCCAGGTAACCATTCGGCTCTTACTAGATCAATACAATCTGTATAGATACAGCCTTAAACCAAATAGACAATACATCTCTGAAATCTCAATAAACCAGTTGCTCTTGATAAACAGTACGATATGATAAACAGTGGGTCAATGAAATATAATAATTTCAGTAACAGCATTAGTGGAGTTTCACTGGAGAGAAGAGAAAAGAACAAGAAGGTGTTTGGAGAGGAACTAGGCCATCAAAGCCTGACAGCATATTATAAAGGAAGAGAGCAAGAGAAATTCACATCTAATACATGTCAACACACTGGTTTTCTTTGGCTTTGTTTTCTGAAGTGTAGAGGATTGGATTTCTAGGACAAAGGAAGTATTCAAGTTTGGTAACAGACCTCTGCATGACCAGATTGACCAAGCAAATCTCAGATGCAAGGATTTAGTAACCAGATGGGGCCATGTGCATCTAAAGACACAGCAGCAGAGGCAAAGCATCTGTGAATTGCAGTTTTACAACCACACTGCCCAGGTACTGGTGCTTGATCAGAAAGTCTAGCTTTACATAATCTAAACAGAACCATGTCCAGAAGCGTCATAAAGGTTCTTAGAGGCCAGCCACACGCATTAACATAAATATATTAGATCACCTATGTGAGTGCAAGCACAGAAATAGTGAGTCTGATTTCTGATGTTTAAAGGACTAAAAACTCCGGACTTTCTTCAGCAGCTTGTGAGTCCATTCATAATGCTACAGGTTGTAAAAACATAAGGATATTTTTTTTAAATCTTTAATTAGTAACAAAGCAATTAGTAGCATTTTAACATTCTGATTATCTGAGGTCAAAGCTAGTTAATATTAACTCCAGAAATTGTGTATCAGACATCTACTTTCCAGCTTGGGAAACTGGAGTAGGCACAGAGCTGTTTATTTAGTAGAAGCAAAACAGATGAAAAATAAGGAAAAATTAAGGAAACAGAAAAAAAAGGCACAAAACTAATCCATAATACTAGCACTATGTAGCACTGCAGTGAAAACAAGACAGCCTTTGGGTAGCCCAATTTAGGTTAGGAAAGTGCTAAACAGGGATGAGTCTGTAAGGCTGCTGGAGAAGGACCATTTCTGTTGAAACTTGACTAACTAATCAAATATCAGGACATTTATAAGAGGATATTTATAAGAGGACATTTAATCTCATCCTGAGTAACAGCTTTGACTCTTCTACTTTCACTTTTAACATTAAGTAATTGGTCAGTATGAGGTCGGATTTATTTCCTTCTGAGAATTACTTAGTCTTTAGGATGAAGCACAAATAGGTTCTTATCTCTTCAGGTCCTAGTGTACTTGAGCTGTACTAAGGAGTAAAAAATGCCAGTGAATTTCCATGTTTCCATTCTGGATGGCTTCTAGCCCTTTGATTTATTTTTCAAGAGGATCAGTCTTTCCTACTATTTTTTCTTAGATTTCATAGCTAATTATCCACTCTCTTCTGAGGTCCTCAAGATCTTCCATGATGTCTGATAAAAGCTGACTGGCAGAAGAACTAACCAGGAAAGTATGTTAATGTTTCCTCATAGTTAGAAAACATTTAGATTGCTCTATTCTGCTACCATAGATGACCAAGAGTTTGGAATTAATTAAATAAGTGGAAGGATTAAAGGGTTGGAATGACAAATGTAAGCTTTGCGGAAATACTGTAAATAAATCACAGGCTGGCTAAACAGAAATTAAGTGGAAAAAGTGATTATGTTCTACATAAGCATAAATACCAAAGACAAAAAAGAGGAAAAGGAACTGTTTAGGGCAAAGCCCAAGGAGACAAAATTAGTACTAACCAGGCTAGATTGGGCAATGGAAAATATCAGGAGAATGTACTAAAGGTGAGAGGTGGGTGTTTGTGAAGTGTTCAGGTAAGGGCACAGGTGCAACCCTGAACAGGATAGCCAAACCTGACAGCCTGGTTCAACCACATAATTTTATTCATTGGGATTTAAACTTATTTATTTATAAAATTTTTACATTTTAAGAGGGTTTGGGGTTTTTTTCATTTTTCTTTGTTTTGCCTTTATATGATTATTTTTATCTTAAAGGACAGAAAAGACGCAAATTATTGCAGGCAAGATTAGCATGAGTAGATTTTTTTCATACGAGAACAGAAAGCTAATATTCATAGAAAGGCAGCATGGTTCATGGTGATAACACAGGCCACTGGGTCTTTTGGAAAGATACTAACAAGCTATGAAAGGCAAGAGAATAAATTCCAATGTGTGAAAAAAGAAAAGATTTTTACTTAATGTTTCCCATTTTCTAATAGTAAACACTATCAGTTTTTTAAAGATTTATATCCTAAATAGTAATAGCTACATCCTAAGTGTGAAATACAGTGTGCAGAAACATAGACCTCAATTAGGAATATAGAAATCACCGATATTTATACTACATTTTTAGACTGATTACAGAACTTGTATTTTTCTCTAGGAGTATCAATGTAAGATTGGCTATTTATGGCTTATTAAGTGTCCTATGGGTAATATTTTTCCTTTGCAGCTGTACTTTTCAGATGTATTGATTGATCAGCATGAATGAAATTATGGTTTTTTATTTTTACCGCACTATTAAGTTCTGACTTAATCAGGGACTGTACATCCCATGATAACATCATACTTCATACAGATAAATGTTCAATAATTACTTTTGAAAATTCCATACCTGAATGAAAAAAAAAAAAATTTGGAACTTGTGGCTGCATGGAATTGCTGCCTTTTCCACGACACCTTCAGAGTTAGAAGGCCAGAAAAAGTAACTGTTTTAAAACCTCAAGTTTCCATGTTTCACTTTAAAAATATTTTTCTTCATAATTAGAATGTGGAAACAGCATATTCCAGCTACCCCAGTAACCTCAGTAAATGCCACAGGCAGAGGAGCACGTATCACAGGCAATATATGGTATTAAAAAACAATAGGTCAAAGTGACTCAAAGGTTTGTAAGAGTACAGAGCACAGCATCCTCTCTTTGCCAGAATCTACTCTTTGACAAAATTCAGTGTGATCGGATATTTTTCATAAGCTGTGAACAGCAAGTAACATTTAATGTTTTGCTTAAGTTGTCTGTCCTCACATTTGCTGAGGTACATTGACAACTGGAGATAAATTGCTGATGCCCTAATTAGCTATGTAGCGATTAGCTATGTTCAGAGTTACCTGTGGATGGAAGGATGGAATGCATCAATATCCATGAGTTTTTAATATCTCTGTATTATGTATGTTATCTTTCTGGGGAATATATAAACTTTAGATGAATACAAAAAGAGAAAAGTGTTTCTAAATGACCCAACATTAAAAGAAAAAAAAAGAAAAAAAAAGCCTAAAACCCCCCTAAAACAACAACAAAAAACCTAATAGTACCAGGTTATGGGACAATCTTCTTTTTACAAATTCAGATAGAAAAAAGTTAAAGTTAAGAAAGAACTAATGACCCAAAACATAGTTGTCATGCTATTGCTTCCTCACCTTGAGCAAACAGCAAAGTCTGCACTTCCTATCAGCAGTGCCTACTGAGGTCTTTGGAGGTCCAAGCAGTGACAAGCTTCTTTTGTGCATGGCACAACCCTCTTGTTTACAAACTGTCACACTGTCATGCTGCTGACTCAGGTTTTCAGGTTAAGCACAGCAGTTTTAAACATGCTAATAGGGAAAAATAGGAGAAATATTAAAAATGTTAAAAATCTGTTAAAGAATTGTTTTCCTTAGAATTAGTGGCTTTCTGATTCAAAAGGAAAATTAGTTACAGCTTGGAACATGGAATATAACCACACATGGTCCCATTACAGACCCCTGAGGAACCACATGCTCTTATGATGTACCTAAAGGGAATCTCCAAGGAAGCTGGAGAGGGACTTTTTACAAGGGCGTGTAGTGATAGGATAAGGGGGAATGGTTTTAAATTGAAAGAGGGCAGATTTAGATTAGATATATGGGGAGAAATTCTTTCCTGTGAGGGTGGTGAGGCACTGGAACAGGTTGCCCATCAAACCAGGGCTTCCCCATCCCTGGCAGTGCTCAAGGCCAGGCTGGATGGGGCTTGGAGCAACCTGGTCTGGTCGAAGGTGTCCCTGCCCAGGGCAAGGGGGGGTTTGAACTACATGATCTTTAAGGTTCCTTCCAACCCAAACCATTCTTTGATTCTGTGATCTAGAATGGCTAGTTGAATCAGGGAAATTAAACCATTGCTTTAAAATAATAAAAAATTGATTGCCCCTCCAAATCTAAAAATGTTCTTCTTTTTAATGAAACCTATATAGTTTTTTTGGATGATCAGAGAAATGGTACAGTTTAAGAGCTACTGTAGCCTTTTTTAGAATTCAGTTCATTCTGCTATTAACTTTTCTGTCTCCCTAAGTGGTAACCTAATTCTGCTAAGAGTTGATGTTTATCTTCTGTAAAATTATTTCTGATCAGGAAAAGTTCTTTAAAAAAAATGGGAGACGATAACGAAATATTTAACAACAGCCTCAGTGGAGCCTCTGTTCCCATGAAGGTTCTTTAAAGTCCAAAAGAATACACAACTACTGAGACATCACCTTCAAACTGCCTGTCCTATGGTGCAGATTCCTTGTGACTTTCTTTGGCAATCATTTCTAGATTCCTGATGTGTTAACATAGGTCTTCCAGGAGGACATAATCCAAAATGACTACTCACTGTCTACCTGAAACCTGTGCACCGGGAGATTTTGAAAGATTAGCCATGAGCTCAGCCTATCTTATATTATACCTCAGCAGAATGCCCATTTCTCCATCAGCATCACAGGACCAAGGAAAAGACACAAAATCTCCAAACCAGTCTTACCAGAAAAATTGAAAGAAAGCTCATTTTCAAAAGTGGTCAAGTAAAACAAAAACCTTATTTTCATTATAATTTATAGCAATAAAGCAGTGAAATAATTTAAACACTTCTACTATTTTACGGTCCCCATTCTAGAGAGCTCAATCATATCTATTTATCAAAACAGCTTTCAATATGTGCCCACATTCCCTCTATTCCTAATTCTGAGAAGTCAAATTGCAATACATTGTATGGGAACCCACTGAGCTAAAGAGCACATGGGGTGGGATAAAGATACTTTGCTACCCAAGAAAAATTGTAGTTTTCCAATTCCAGCCCAAACTGTTTGCAGCCAGCGTTGCTTTACAGGTTTTCCTGCCATGCAGCAGGACTCTTGTATGAGCTGAGGTTTCCTGTCACAACTGAAAACAGATTACGCATTACAACGTCAGCATCTTGGTTGATAATTAATCTTTGCAATGAGCATCGGTTTTGCCTGTATCAGCAAATTAGAGAAAGATCTGATGTAAGAAAAGGATGGAGACTGGACTTAGTTTTGGGTTGGCTGGGTTTTTTTCCACTGACAAAGGCACACTATTTTCACCCAGACATTAGAATTATCACCTTTAAACACAGCAGAAGACTCATCTTGACAGATGCAGCAACACTGTAAATTGAGACATTTATTGGGAAGATTTATATAAAACAAGATGATGGATAAAATTGAGAAATAATGTTCAGGTATTGGAGCCTATTTTAGTCTTGGAGATGGATGATACATGTCCAGAATTATTATTCTTTGTTGAAGGGCTGAGAGAGAGAGAAATTGTGCAAGTACCAAAGCTGTAGATAAGGAAACAGGGAAAACAGCCGACCCAGAATAATCACTGCTTACCTGCCAGAAGACAAAACAGTACATTCCTTGGCCCAATACATCATGCTGCCTTCCCCAGGATTTGTAGCAAAAGCTTTAGGATACTGTTCTCCTGTGATATGTTCTGTTGAAATAAATAAATAAATAAAATTATATGGGGCCAAAAGCCTGGCAAAGAAAAAAAATTTGCCCAACAAAACAGAAGAGGCTGTTAAGAGTAAGTGGATACACTAATAGGATAGGAGGGAAGTGTGTGGTATTTAATTGAAGAGTAACAGACCATACAGAAATATTTTGGTGAGAGGAATGTGAGGGCAGTAACTAAACAGCACACCCAATACAGCATATGTTGTGGGGGGAAAAGTTAAAGAAAGCAGATTTCTTCTTCAGGAAATGCAGGTATCAGCCCATGGTGCTGCAAAACAAAATGGATTAGAAACAACTGGGCTAATGAGGAGAAGACAAGACAATCTACACATATTTTTATGCTAATAACTTTATATGAGTTACTGAGCAACGGGAAGCAAACAAAAATCTTCAGGTAAACTCTAAAAAACAGTATGCCTACAGAGCAGCTGGGAATCCAGCTACAGTCTGGTTAGCACAGGCACCAGCGGGCCAACATTAGTGTGGTCCTGGCTTTGCCAGGGGGAGCACAGGAAAGCAGACTGTTGTGGGGGCCTTACTACAGAGCTGTTTGCTCATTCCCCCTCCCCACCCCCAGCAGGATGGGGACTAGAATCAAAGCAAAAAAGGTAAAGCTCAAAGGTTGAGATAAGAACAATTTAATAATTGAAATAAAATCTAATAATAATAATAATGAAGAAGAGAGAAGGAGAGACGAATAAAAGCCAAATGGAAGGGAAATACAAATCAAGTGATGCACAAATCAACTGCTCACCATCTGCTGACTGATGCCCAGCCAGTCCCCGAGCAGGGATCAGCTGGCCCTGGCCAACTCCCCCTGGTTTATATACTCAGCATGATGCTCTGTGGTATGGAATGTCCCTCTGGCTGGTTTGGGTCAGCTGTTCCGACTATGTCCCCTCCCAATTTCTTGTGCCCCTCCAGGCTTCTCACTGGCAGGGCCTGAGAAACTGAAAAGTCCTTGACTTAGTATAAACATTACCCAGCAACAAGTAAAAACATCAGTGTGTTATCAACATTACTCTCACACCAAATCCAAAACACAGCACTGCACCAGCTACTACGAAGAAAATTATCTCTATCCCAGCTAAAACCAGGACAACTGCTCAAGCTCTCTAGCCCTAAAGATGCTTACAGGCATCATATCTCCCCTTCCTAATATAGACTTATGGCAAGTTCCAGCATTGGGTAGAAAGGAATGTGTGCATGAGTAGAATAAGTTTTATATCTGTAATTTCCTGATAGACATTAAACAAGCATTTAATGTTCTTCTGGGAAGCAAGAGAAATTCATACATTTATTTTATAAAAGACACATGTTTTCATGACAATAAGATAGCAGAAAAGGCCATGGTGAAGTACTTTCACCCATTTCTCTATACCTGGATTTTGGCTGCTGAATATTAGTCCTAAATAATACAAAAAAGTTGAACAAGAAAACCTGTAAAATGTTTAAATGAAGAGTATTACCTTCCATTGTTGCCAAGTTATGAACAAATCCTGCGTTTGGCCACATGTATGTGACTACCATTGACATCCACAAGACACATTCCCCTGTCTCGTCACATCAGCCGATCTGACTGTATTACCAGTGGCACCAGCTTTGCAAACACATTTAGCCAAATCCTTAGGCTTTAGCTGTGGTCACTGGGAGCTTTCTGACAGTCATCTGAGGCACAGGCTGAGAGTCAAATTTCCTGGAAGTCAAAGACAGAACCCAGATCGATTCCAGCAGGGCCAGGACTGCACTAAGCCAAGCTCAGTCAAAGAAATGAATGGCTGTTCACTCACAGTCGGAATACAGACCAGACTGTCTGTCTGTCATTAGAGCAAGAGCCATGGAAGGAATAATACGGTCAATATGCAGACCTAAATCTAGTGCAGCTAGAAAAACCTTCATTAAAAAATGAGGAAAAACCCCAAAATATTTTGAAAGGTATGATAACTGGAGTATATAAGTACCTAAGAAAAAAAGAAGACAGAAGTGCAGTTACCATACCAAAACCATAATGTGACTTAGGTCCAGCAACAATAATAGACACACAAACACAGAGCTGTTTGTCCTGGAGCTGAGATGCAGAATGCACTGTCTCCCCAAAAACGAAGAGCATCACTACAATGTATTCAAGGTGTTAAGCGATACTTATAATCTAGTAAGGATCCATAGTGCTCAGCCAAAACAGTTTTGTTTCCTTTGTTTCTCAAGCACAGTTATTTTCCATTGATGACTTAAGCATCCTTTGTGGAGGATAGCTGCTAAGCGACAGATGGCTCTTGCAACAGTATGATCTCCATAAGTTTAAGAGCATTGCACAAAAGGGTTTTTTTTCTTTTTCCTTTTTCTTTTTTTATTTCTTCTATTTTTTTTAAGAAAGAACTGGAAAATTAGTCAATTTTTTAACACTGGCAGATTGTTTTCCTTTATGTAAACAGCCTCAGGGGATTTGTTGAGACAGAGCAGTCAAACAGGCAGATTTTATTTCATAATAAATAAGCTTTAAAATTATTCTGGCATATTCAATCACACAAACAAGTTTTCCCAACTCAGAAAAACTTCTCAGAGTTTTTTCAGTTCTTTTTCATTACATCAGCAAATAACCTTGCTTTTCTCCTCAGATAACTCTTACTTGGGTTTTTTTCCCTGAATCTTGCAACCTCGTTTTCATTTACATCACCAGCCAATCCTATCATTAGGATTTAGAGATTTACTAAACATTTCATGGTAATCTTGATAATGTATTTGTGATGTATTGAATCCAATCCTAATAAAGGTTTGTTTTAGAGAAATGTAAACAAGAGGGACTCGTTCTCATCTAACGCAATTTGGCAGCAGAAACTCCCGTAAGGAGGAAATGAGCTGTCCCATGGTTAGCGTACTGGTCTGGAACTCAGAAATTCCTGGTTTAGTTCCCTGTTCTGCCATAGACTTCCTGGATGGCCTTAAATAAATCTCTCTCTGCCTCTGATCCCCATGTGTAAAATGAAATACCTGTTTCCTGGTTAACAGACGAAGGAAAATGAAACACAGCTGAGAAGAGCTCAATGCCTGTCAGCTGAGTTGAGCCACTCTTACTCAGATTGTGGATTTGCTGTTGCTGCTACCTTAGTTCTATCTGCAGTTTTCTTGTATGAACAGACCTTTAACCGTTCAACAAATGCCTTTTCTGTCCTTTTTTCACCCCAGTGTTCTTTTCCTGTCTTTCCTCTATTCTCTGTACATCCTTGATTGCCTTGTCCCTGCCTGTTGCATGTGTCTTCTTTCACCCTTGAAGCAGCCCCCATTATTGACACCTGTTTTCAGGTACAAACACAGGTAATCTTATAGTCTAATACAGGCAAAAGATTCCTCTTCATAAGCTTCTGGGAACTATAACATGTATAAAATAAAATTAAACTCTTTAAACCACCCTCATAAATTCTACCTAACCTAATGCACTTTTCATCCTGGATGCTAGAACTGGGCTGTTCTTTCAGAGGCAGCCCCAGACAGAGTACTTAGAAATCTGCAGCTGATAATGTGCCATGATTAAATGTAAACTACAGAACTTTTGCGCTTTAGAGTGATGTTTTTCAAACACCATTAATCATATGTGTTCTACTAATAAATATAGGACATTCTGTAACATAAAAAGAAATCATATAAAATGTCAACACTGAGAAAAAATGGAAGAAATATCTGGGCTAATTAGCACTTTCAAAAGTATTCTTTGAAAGAAATCAAAGGAGCTTTGATAGTTCAAACTACTGAAAACCAGACTGTTGATTTAAACAAAAAATAATAATATGTACCATTATAACCAGATGTAAAGCTGTTCTTTATAAACCTGGCTACTTTCATTCTGAGATTACTAGGGAAATAAACCACAGATTCTCCAATACCTATTTTGTAACAAACAAACGGAAATCTAGACTCAGGAGACAGGTATTTTGTTCTAATCTAGACTTTGATCCATGTCCACGTATAACTAGGTTTTGGGGTGTTTTTTACACTCCTAATCCCAGCTTCAAAGTCACTGTGTCTGCTAGATCTGTTAGCCAAGTATGTACCAAAGATCGTACGTATAGTTACTGCCAATGGAGTTCAGAATTATAGTGGAAAGTGACAACTCAGACCAATGGTTAAAATTTCTAACAATCCTACTGTACTACGTTAATATATTCCAATTTTTTATCTCATCATTTAGACTTATATATATAACATCATTTTTACAATATATTCTTGATGAGAAAAATCCATCTTTTTTCTTTTTTTAAGTGAAAGCTTAAAGATAATACTTGCCAGAGTTTCAACAGTTACATTTAGAAGTGTGAATATAAAGAAACATAGCTTACCAAGAGTCTGTTACAATCTTACTGTTCTTATTTGCCTGCATTGTAAGGGCACATTAAGTTTTCATGTTGCATTTTCCATAAGACTTACATATGTAATAATTCTGTATGTCCATTTTGAAGTCATAGTCGTACTAATCTATTGGACATCATCACCCACCTTTTTTTGATAAATGTGGTTCAGCACGGAGTGTCATCCAGAAAACTTCCAAGGACCCTATATCAAGTCTTCATTGAATCAGTATGAAAAAGAACAACTTCAGCTGCCTTATCTGGAGTGATTAAACACACAAAAAAAGTCTCTGATCATTCCCTGTGCAAAAAGACATCAATTCTATTCTTAATCTCTCAATTTCCTGACCAAAATCCCACTGTGCATATTTTGCATAGCTCACTATAGTAGGCAGGAAGCTTATATTTGGATCCACACTATTCTTCTCAAAGCAACACTTATCATTAGTTTCTATTTTAGCATAGGAATAAAAGTTTGCTTCAGGAGGCAAAGTTTTTAAAGGAAACTATCCACAGTCAATTAAAACTATTAGATAATTATTTATATTGCTTGCCCTTTAAGATATTACCTGGTTTAGACAGGTTGGAAATTGGAAATTGGATTAATTATGAAGCTAGAAATTTATTCTGTTTTCTGTTCTATACACTAAGATTAAAATCCTCTCACAAGATGGAAAAGTTTTGACAGAATAGTCAAATTATTGTCTTGACTTTTTGTGAAGAAGAATATTGAAACTTAAAGAAAAGATACTGCAAGTATACTGAAAAATAAAATCCCATATATTTATTCCCAGTACATCATGCTTGGCCTCTTAATCATGACTTCACTGTTGTTTAACAGTGAAAATAGGAAATAAAGCAGAAACTGACAGACATCGTTGAGTTACAGTAGCATGACTGTAGGGGAAAAAAAATTGCAAACTAATCATGTAATTTACTTTGAGGGTAGACAGTTTGGGAATTAGGACTGGGTAAATCATAACCAAGTAAAAGGTGAGGAGCTGCCCCACTGCCCTGCTAGTGTATTCTAATTCTGATCTGATCAGCTGCAGAGATGGGAGCTCAGTCCCATCCTTGCTATCTTTTGTAAAAATAACAGTAAAGGTGTTAGTTACAATACTAGTGAAGATTATTGGCTGTTGAAAACCACAATAATCAAATGGAGGCCAGTATGTTACATTCATATCCCAACTGTTGTTGGCTTTACCATTATAAAATCAAACGAAGTATTGCCAGGAGGGGGAAAACTTCACAACTTCACAAATAACTGATTCAACTTTTTCCCAACAATTTCTTTTTTTTTAGTTCTCTTTACATAGTGATTTCTCATCTACTAAGCACTAGAGAAATTAATCTATATAGTACATATAGAAAGAGTTATGTGACATTTGGTGAGCTAGCCTTTCTTTTTTTTTCTTTTCTTTTTTAATAAAACTGTTTTCAGAGGAGAGTCTAACAGAAAAACTTTGAGAAAAATCATCAAATCAAGCTCTTAAGACAACTTTTTCTCTGTAATAAATAGCTTACAGTATAAATCTTCAGTGGGGATTAATCTGCAGGCAGTTTCAGAGAAGAAAAAGAAGTTGCAGCTTCCTCTCCCCATGTCTTCAAGTATCACTGTTGCAGCATCAATTTGTATCAAAAGTATGGGAATGGGAAGGCGGATGGAAGCGGATAATGTGTCAGGACCTCATATCTTTGAGACTAAGAAATATATACAAAGTTGGAATTAAGGCTGCGAAACCGAACTTTGCAAAAGTTTCAGCTCTGTACCCAGAGAGCAAACCCATCAGGGACAGCCAGCGCAGAGCGATGGGACACAGCCCCGCACTCAGAGCAAATGTTGGCCTCTAGCAGTACCTTCAAGCATTTCACTATGGTCATCAAATCAGCACCACAAAGACCCACTTGTTAGAGAAATTTCATTTCTCTACAGTATAAGATTCTCTTAGCTGACTAATTTCGCCCTTTTTTTTTTTTTTTATGAAAGGTTTCCCAGAAAACGTGGCTACTGACTCACTCACTGTTTTCCACAGCCATTGTGTATCAGGTTTTGGTTTCTTTCAATTACATTCCAAGCCCTCCTTGCTGTTTAGAAAACCTGAATGTGATCTGACACTGGACTTGGAGGCGGACATAAGTGGGTCTGATGGGAAGCCTATATTATATCTTGCAGTGCTTAAAAAGTGGAATTCAGACTCAGATTTTTCAGTCTGTCCTTTTCAAAGATATGCAGCATCCAGTTATGACTTTTGGCTGCAATTCCTGTATACTAAAAAAAAAAAAAAAAAAAAATCTATAAAGATAGTAATATACAATATTGATCATCCATCAAAAATGAGCCCTGGACTGACCCTAATGACATATCTAGCCTACCCAAAACATCACCTTATAACTTTACTTCACATTCTTTAGCACATTATTCTTCATATGAGCTAGTCTTGGCAGGTATGTTCCTACTAACCCGAACTGAATTTACTGGGTAACCACTTACACATTGTTCCTGTGACTACCATGCGAAATAACAGTATTTGTATGCATTTATTTCAGTTGCCAACATATCAAGTGATACCTTGAGATAGTGGAGGGCTTGAAAAGGAGGAGAAAGAAGAGAGGATGAATGCATCCGTAACCAGCACCTAAGCAAGCTATTTCCATCTCTCCAATGCCACAGCAGATAAAGCAAATTGCAGTTATTTAATTTGTGCTTGGACAAAGCAGAATGGATATTTTTTTTAATTTCTGTTTTCCAGATGGGAATCACCCACTTCAGAAGTAAATGCACCATAAAGGGCAGAAGAAACCGCAGCCTCTGCTTGGCTCCACAGGAGAGGCGACATGGGTTTTCCATCACGCGTCTGACTCCTTTCTGCAACAAGATACAGCCAAAGCTCTCATTCATCTCCCTAAATCATGTTTGTGTTGGATAGTTTCTAACAGTGTTATATCCATTCCTGTTCTCTACTACATTATTGTAGGACAAGCATGAAAAATTATTTGTGTCTTTCATCCTGTCTCCTTCTCTACATTATGTTTTACCTTCACTAGAGGTGTACCTGATCTGGAAATCCCAGTTGAAGACAGAGAAGCTCACACTGGCTGGAAGTTGTAACTGATGCCAACTAAAAAATATGAAGCTCTGGTCCAAAAAACTGCTGCCTCTCAACAAGTTTAAAATGTGTCACAATGTTCTTATCTAAACTTGCTGCTCATAGTATTTAATGACAAACGAACACTATCCTGAACCAGAATGTGTGCATCACCTAAAACCAGACTAGGTTTGATATCCAGAACTGGCCTTCCAGCTTTAATTCTGCCCTCAATCACAGAAAACCCTCAGTCCCAAGTAGTGTCAACTTTTAAGAGACTCTGATATGAATTCAGGTTGAACACAAATTTATTAGAAAGGAAGAAATACATATAACCCAGCAAAATACCTTTTCTATCTCGGTTGCTTCTCTGAGCTTGTTTAAATTTTGATCCATAGCATCACATTTCACACTGATTTTCAGATTCAAACAAAGGTCTAATCCTCCCAAGTTCCTCTGAAGCTGATGTTAGAACAGAAACCATGTAAATAATTGAATTTTTTTGGTTCAGTAGCCAGCAGGGAAAAAAAAAGTTAGCAGTTATTGTTTTGGATTCATCCCAAACTGAAATGTTTCCACATACTCAGCCAATTAAGACAGATCATTTGAGATTAAACAAAACATTTCATTCAAGCAGAAACAAATCAGGCACACTTAACAATGCCAGCAAGCCAGAGTCAGAAAGAAACCAAGACAAAAACCCAAAAGCACTTGGTGCCCCCGACCCTGTGTACTAGAGGTGTTGATGCTGTTGCTCTTGGTTCACGGATGCCACACCGTCCTGAATTCGGCTTAGCAGCCAGCTGGGGCTGAACTGCGGCACACGCAGGCGGTCCCCACACCACACCGCTCCTGTGCCAGACCTGGTACTGAGGGAGCTGGGCTGGCTTTTGTGGGACAGCCGGCTGTGCCCCCTGGACCCTTCTTTAGGAGAAGAAAGGAACCAGCTGTGGCCAGCACTGCTTGCCTGGATCAGTGACAAGTGACATGTTCGGCCGCAGGGAACTGCTGTCAGCTCCTGCCTGTGAACTTCTTTCAGAATTTCCTCTCCTTGGCTTCTGAGTTACAGCATTTTGCTCCTTCATTATGTGAAACAAGGAACACAGCTCACAATGAAACTTTTCACCTTCTCCTTTTGGAAAATCATCCAAAATATGAGTGACTTGAGCATTAATACTGCCCTGCTCACTCCAAGAAGAAATGGCACTGTAGGTCTTCATCCCACAGGTAAGAGCAAAGTGGACCAGGACATCATAAGACCAAATCCTGTTCCGCAGACTTTGGTCTTACAAATGTCATCCAAATCTCTTCATTAATCAAATTCAGATATCATACATATTTTTGGAATATTACAATAGTTTCCTGTAACATATTTTTCTCCATCTCATATTGTCTCAAATTAGTACATTTTGAGAAGCAAATTGTTCACCAAAAAAACAGTGTTAGTCAAAGCGATTTCTAAAAAAATCACATCTGCTCCTAATTCTGACGGGGTTTAATGTAAACTAGTGTGATAGTCCAGGTTTTGTCAAATGTTTTCAGAAGATATTTAAATTTCTAAATAAATTCATGGGTTTGGGGTTTTTTGGAAAAAAAAAAAAATTGAATGATTGTGTTGAAACACCTCCTGAAAAAATAGAGTAAAAAAATCTTTAAGCTGAAGTATGAGACTGACCCTTTTCCTATACAACTTTTTCTTTGAGAAGAAAAGCCTTTAATCTTAGCATATAAATTCATGACCACAAAGACAAAAAGTAAATGCAGTCAGTAAGACTGGTAATGGAATCACCAGCCACACGAAGTATACATAAAAAAAGAAAAAGGTTAGTACGCTGCATTTTCAATATAATAAAAGACACCATTTCTTATTGGTCACTCGTTTTAGAAGTACTGCTGATGGCCAAGCTTTGTCAAGCTGTTGAATTTAATGAACACACGGGAAATTGCAAGTTCACTTAACGCAAACTCACCACAAATATAAAAATTTTGTTTATTTAACAAAGAGCTTGAGGAGTTCATGTGCCTTGCCTGGAGTCACGCTGAATGCTCCTTTCTGAAACTACTTCAACTCATGTCAAACTCTCCTGGCTTGTAAATTTGGCTTGACACCGACTGCACTGCACTGATGGAGAGGATGACTGTGGGGCTGCAGGGCTGCGACTGAACCAAGGTACTCCTTCACATCCACAGGCAGCAGCTGCCTGAAAAATAACAGCAGTGAGATGAAGGAAAGAACTAGAATTTCTGCAGGAGGTTAAACCTTCTTTAGCTGGTACAAAGAGTAAATTCATTTTCCCCTTTCTGAAATAAAAGTCAGTAGAGACTCAAAGTCCTATAATTAGAAATATTTAATGTCAGGGTAAGGTAAAAGGCACAAAAAAAGGTGACAGCTGTAAAAAAAGCAGGCAAACTTTCCATGGTGTTTCACTTACTGGAGCCTTTATGGCCCTTTTCTCCTGTAGCTTTTCTCTTAAAACCTTATGTAGGAAAAAGCCAGTCCTACCCACCCTGCTTCCTTTGCATAAACTGCTTCTGTTCTGAAGCCAAAAGTATACAAATTGCACATTGCGCTTGTTTATTTACTCCCCATGTCTATCTTCAGCCTGGAAGCTTGAGCTACCAAAAATAAACACCAAGTCAGAGGAAAATACAAGTGGGATTTTCATTATTTAAAATAAATGAATAAATGGTCCTTGATCAGGACAGCCTTCACCTACCCAAAGTGTTTCTGCAGTGTGTACCACACGGGTTGAATATCAGGCCTCAGACCTGCTGAAATAGATTAAAAACATTAACAAGGTGATAATGCCACTTCACAGCTGTGAAGATCAGTTACCAGGATCCTGTTCCTAATTCATATTCACCTTGCAAAGCAGTAGCCTTACCCAGTTACAGCAGCAAGTGAATGCACACTGGAGCACTGCAAGCTTTTGGTTTTGCTTTGCACATAATGGAAATGTTGCTTAAGAGTTGTTGAGCAATCTCCTGTAAGGAAGTCTGTGATTATGAGAAACCTGTTCCTAAGGGATTTTCTATGTTTTGGAAGATGTTATGTGCGTTGATTTGTGAGGTGTTTGAACTTGAAAATGCTTGGGGGTGGGGGTAAAGGCTTTTTTTGATTGAGCGCTTGGTTATTTTCGGTTTGTTGTTTGGGAATTTTTCTGTACTATAAGCCAGATAAACAGTTATTTCTCTACATTTTTCTTATCCCCAAAGAGAGTTAGCTTCTGCTTTGTTATTGCCTCCTTGATTGCACTGATAATCCAAAACCCAGCATAAGGTGCATTTTTGTACATTGCACAATTGCAGGCACTTTTGGGATGCCACCAGACTGCAGCTGATTCAGAAACAGACGAAGTCACCAGAAACCTGTTCCCTGACCTCACAGGGCTTTGGGAAGGCCTGTGAAGATCATTTCACTAATATAGTGGTTTCCCTTGTGAACATCACCAGGAAAGTTGAAGATATTAAGATCACACTACTAGAGATAATGACAACTTCACTGTTAAAGGATAAGGAAACATGTCTCAGATGTGTTTGGTCCCCTCTTCAGTTCCTCACGTTCTGGGAAGCTAATTCTCTTTATTGAGGGTTGATTGGGTCTTTTTGTCACTATAGGGTGAAGTCCCATCTGGGAGTTGTCCAGCATTAAAGTGTTTAAAACAACACACTCCTACTTGGTCTCCAAGTGCCTCCTCGCAGTGTGTTTTATCCTCTGCTGGCTGCACCCTAGAGACAGGGTCCAATTAATAGCAGTTCAATAAACATAAGATTGCAGTTATGTTTACACAAAAACTGCAAGGCGTTTTTTGTCTTTCAAATGGTTTTAATTACTTCCTTTCCAATAGAAAATAGCATCCATACCATTCTTCCTTTGCAATAGCACAGCAGAGCCCATGAAACGGTAAATGAACTCAGTCTCTTGTCTACTTGGTAGAAAAAAATATTGGACTGCCACCTTCCAGTTACACTCTATAATAATTGGCATCAATTAGAGGTTGTTTTCCAAACTAAACACAGGAATAAAGTATTCTCAAGATGTTTATGAGTCTGTTGTAATAAAGGTAATTTTCTAGATAAATACAAATCCAGGAACATTTTCTCTGTAGTACCTAAACTTTCAGAAGCAACTTCAGTGTATTTGTGCAAGGATCTACAGGATGGTCTGCTAGAGGCAACAGAATTTCAGGACGCTAGTAGAGTAGATTTTGGATTTTTAGTTTAATTACAGATACATAACTAGATAATTTTGATCCTTCTCTTTGCATTTCATTCTTTGTTTTGCGACACTATTTTATATTTCACCACTTCCATGAATACATAACTGTATTTTGTGAAGTCTTTACCAATCTGTCCTTAAGATGTGTGGGACTTAATATGGCCCCTTATGGATCTGAATTATCAGAAGCCTTGCATGCTCACTTCTCTGATCTATCCAAGTTAAATGGCAGCACGTGGGCAGAGTTAGAGACTATAGGGAGAGTAAGCACATGCACCCCATTGGTTTTGCCTTTACGTTAGCTGATGAGCAATGACTAAAACTGCAAGCTTTTATCACTAGTGCAGCTTTCTTCAACTGTAAATACATCCACAGCTGTTTCATTTAGGAGACCAGAACACAACTGATGCAAGGAATACAGTTTACAAATAATTTAGCAGCTGAATGAGTATAGCTCACAAATTATCATGCCAGCTGGAGTGTTTCAGAAAGTGTTCAGGAAGATGTACACAAAACTACTTCTCTTGATTTCAGTGAGAAATCAGGATGAGAGCCCCCTAATTCTTGGCAGCCCTTTGAGAAACAGCAGAAGAGATAAAAAAAAAAAAGACATTACTGCAAAAAGTTGTGGTTTCTTGAGATTCTGTGATAATTCCTCTAGTCCACACTATCTGCAGCTGGAATTTCACAATGTAGGGATAGAACATATCTTTTCATGCTCAAGGTGCACAATATTTTCCACATAGCCTTTAGCAATATATAGCCCACCATGCACCCAGCAGATAGCTCTGATTCACCTAGAAAGATATGTGTATGTGGTACGTAGTATATCCCAGTTAGCTAGCTAAGATGGTCTTGACTCCAGTTAAACGTAGGCACACATTTACACGTGATACATCTTTTGCACGCAAAATCAGCAGGAGGACAAGTAAGTTAACACCATTCAATGCATAAAACCATTTATAACATTATGGGGCAGTTCAAAAGAACTGATCAATGCCAAAAGCATTTCAAATCTACTTTTTTAGTGTGCCTGGAATATGATGCAATTAGTTTTATTACTGTTATTAAATATAGATGTTAAGTTAGTGCCCAAAGTACTAATCTAATCAGTAGTGGAGATGCTTGGGTTTGGTAGTGCATAAACACAGGTTACCTCTATCCTGGCAGGCTTACAGTCCATTTGATCAGGACATTATTATTTCATTCATGAAGCTATAAAATGCGATGTATTAACCAAACCCTTATATCACTGATGGGGAACCTGTGGCACACAGGTCAGAAATTACAAACAGTGCTACAGTCAATGGTATGCAAGCACAAAAGAAATGGCCATTCAAAAAATGTTGAATAACTTCTGGACACCAAAAGGAACAAAGGTAAAGAGGGTGACCTAGACTAGGGTAAAAGGCAGGGGAATGTTTTGCATGGACATAAAAAGTCTTCTCCATCAGCGACTAATTCTCTTCCATCTATCTGGAAGCTTTCCCAAAACTGACATTTAATTTCAAGGCTCAGAAAATGTGTTCCTTTTTAGGCAATTACTTTCCCTAGTAATAAATTTAGTAGTAATAAAGTTAAATACAGCAAAAGATCTTTAAATATGCCAAAAAGTAGGAAGCAGGCTTTCATATATGGTTCTAGATACAAAGCACTGCATGGAGGCACAGAACTCACTCAAAGATAGGTGTTGCACAGAAAATGTCAGCATGTCTTTTGGAAAACATAAATTGAAAATATTTGCAATATATATTATGTTATATATAATATGTTAGTTGTACTTATTCCAGTGTATATAAACTCAGATATTTAAAATAGATACGCTACCTGGCCTATTTGGTGGCTGCACCGAGCACACACGCAACATGCCTCAGTCGGACCAAGGTGGTGCTGGTGACACACAAACAGGAGCGAACGCCAGACCCAGATGTCCCGGCTCAGTGGTGACACCAGCTGATAGAAAATAATGTCTTTACCCTTATGAACTGGGCAAAATACGTTGTATAATGATCAAGGACATGAAATAAAGACATTTGCAGTGGAGTTTTCAGTGTCGCTTCTCAGGATATAACTGTGCTTTATATAGTTGAAAATAGTTCTACCAGGGAAAGAACAGAAGTCTAGTATAGCAGCTTGTGACTCTACAAAGGAATGAACAGTTTGCGCTCGCTGTCAGGCTGTGGTGTGTTGTTACAGCACACCACACACGCAGAGCTGAAAGCAGGTTCGCTGGTAAATTCAAACTTAAAAGAAAGACGAGCTGAGTTTCCCTTAACAGGGAATGAAAGTTATAATGATGATTTTCCTCTTTTATTTCAAGGTCCTGGGAGAGACTTCTATGAATTTTCATAGAAAACAGAAGAGGCCTTCAAAGCATTATTTAATTTAAATTATCCTCATTTATATTATAAAATATAGCATTATAAATAGCCAGCCAGCATTGCAGAGATTTCATTTGCTTTAATGTGTGTATGAATTTACCAGATTGTACTGCGTGTTCCCTCATAGTGCACACCCGCAAGCCTCACGATGGCCACAGCCGATGCAATGGACTGTGCCTTCAGCATGGAAATGAGCTTGATGTATGATGAATACTAGAAATTGGACAGTTTGTAATACAATTTACACTACTTCAGACTGTTCAAGTATTGCCTATGACATCTCCATAGGTCTATAATCGGTCACTGAACTGACAAAACAAAATGGTTCTGTGGCACATCTCCAAACACAGCAGGCTTAACCCTTTGTTACTGCTGAGGAAAAGCCACCCCGGTGCACAGCTGCAGGAAATGCTGGACAGAGCTTAGGGTAAAATGGGGAAAACAAACGAGCTGTTTGCAGGTCTTAAATCTTTAATGTGGTCTACAGCCTGATTTGGAGTAGGGGGCACATTCCTCTCCTCTGCCTTACCCACAGATCCCAGCCCGAGATGAGGAGATAGATGGTTTAGGGCAAATTACTTTTGTTATTATTGTGTTAACTACCTGTTACCCCAGCTGAGAGGACCTGCCAACTTTCCAGACCTTAGTGGTACAAAAGGATTGGCTGGGGCTCCCAAGCACACATCAGGAATTCATAAAACAAACAAAAGCAAAGGAAAACATACAAATAGACAGCATTATCCTTCTCAGTATCTCCTATATTCATACCAGCTTGACCAAAAATGGAGATCTAGACATACATGCACTGCTGCAAATAGTGATTTTTGGTGTACTACTAACCCACGGTTTTCCTGCCAGTGACTGATCTAGTATAATCTGCTTGGCTTAGCTGACACATAAGCACTAGTTCAGCTCCTTCCCCACCTCACTTTCCTCCCTCTACATCTAGACTTCACAGAAGCCCTTGAGGATTTTGGCTCATTTCCCTACATTTATAACAGAGCAAATAGAAACGGGCACCAGTTACATGTATTTCAAATGAGAAATTCTCTTGCAAAGGGCATTTGAACCTGTAAAGTCTGAGTTCCTGGTAGAAACTCTCTTCTCAAATAAAGGAAGTTCAAAGTAAGAGCAAGGCTTGCCTCTTTGTAGGCTGGGATATTGGAGGTGGTTTCTTTCAGTTTTACTCTTTTGCACTGACCTGAAACAAGTAAGAAGCAGCTTCAGAATCTAACCCAGCCTGCAGCAGTGTACAGCCGCAGAGCATAACTGCTCCTGTTGGTTGGTGGCCAAGAATACAAATGAAAATGGGAATTACTCCACCTATGTCCCTCAGAGTACTTAGGCTTTGTGGAAACCTTTCCTGTATGAGATGCCTTTTTCTGTTTTACTGAGAGTAACGACGTGCATCAGCAAAGTGATTTGTGTCATGCTATGAAATCATAGCAATATACAATGGTGTAGGAACAAAAAACTGTCTAGGAACAAAACCCTAGAGCTTCAGAGCTCTTTCTGACCACAAGTGAAAACCTACATCTTTTACTGGCGACAGCAGTGTTGTGCACCTGTACCTACAGAAATGTGTAACAAACGACCGTCAAACTTGACTGACATTGAAGCAAACACCTCCAAATATAGGGGGTGGGAGGGAAGAGAGGGCAGGAAAAATCAAAACATCTTTAACTGTTGAAAGTACCGAAAAAAATGCAGTTCTACATCCTCCTGAAATATATATCTCAGTTAACAGAAAAAAAGACAGGGAACGGAACTTAGGAGGACCACAAGCAGTTGCCTAGACCTTCACCCTGTGCACCAGCTCCATGGTGACTTTTAGTGGTGTGTCTCATCTAGCAACATTTTCTAGCACATCCTGGAAGAGACAGCTACTTCCTAAAGATATCCCAGTGATACCCTAATCAGTTCTGAGCTTGCTAATTCTAAGATATTTTTGACTGAATTATTGAGCTATAAAAAGTAGAAATGCAGCCATGAGCTGAATTATACCTACCTCCACCAGGCAATTCACTTTTTTTCAATCTTCTATCTTATAAAAGGTGAGGGCTTGCCAAGCTCTGGAAACCAGTTATGTCAGAAAAAATAGGAATGAAACCCCAAGAGTGCTAGTGAGCACAGCATGCAGCCCTTTCACAGAGCCAGGGTTGTTTCTTGTACAACCTGAGTGAATGACAGGGAGGTTTAACATAATCCTGTAATATACTGACAAATTCAAAATATCACAGAGAATGCCACTGTATCTAAAGGATGTCATTAATATGGCACTACAAGAGTAAAAGAAAAGAAAGAAATGAAGAAATAAAACTGCAAAGCAAAACCCAAAGGCATATGGAAGAAAATTACTGTCAGAGGATGAAGCATTCTTATTAGTAGATCATGTTCATTTCCACTTGCTTCTCAGCGAAGCAAAATCTCCTGTGCTCTTTTCCAGCAGCATCTCCAGAACAGCAGTGCATTTGCCAGAGCCAGGCTCCTTGGAGCTGTTCAATGTTTTGGGTGGGAACAGAACGCAACAGAAGGCAAAGGTGGGGATCACGGGAGATGACCAAGCACCCTGCACCACGGCAGATGAAGACCTCTGAGCAACCCCAGGCTAAGCTTTCAGGTAACTCAGACCAAAGGCTGCAGCAGCCTCTGGAGCAGAATACAGGCAGTCAGAAACACCATGATTTTATTGTTGTAGTAAAGAATTATCCCACGTCTTCCAAAAGCATATTTGGGGCTACTGCTCCCTCGTACGAACTCTCTCTCAGCACTGTGTAACAGACCTTCACTGGTAATGCACCAAGAAAGGAAACTGCTCCAAAGACAGAACGTTGCCCAACAACACTCCACTTATGTGGTACCGATAAGATGCCAATGACGTATTATTGAGTATTGTGTTTGGATAGTAAATCGGCCAGACTCAGCTAAAATAACACAGCTTGTTTTACTAAGTCTTTATGTAAATAAAACTATTGTACTATTCCTATTCTATACTTAGTGCTTCTCCCTATGGGCCAGATTCTGCCTCTCCTCTAGTCAGTAGAAACCAATTTCATACATTTTTCATTAGTTTCACAATGTACATTTCACAACATACAATAGTCACAAATTTGACCTTTCCCCAGCCAATTTCTGCAAAAGTTCTCTCATTCTTTGTGAGATAGAATCATTTCTTCATCACTTTCCCTGAAGGCAGAATAAAAAAGACACAGATCATATGTCATTTACTTCTGGATATACAAAATGTTTCCCCAACTTCTAAATGCAATGCCATGGAACATCAAGGATCCAGAACGACTAGCAATGCTGTTGTGGTCTATCAAAGTGCAAATTAGAGCCCGAAGTCAGTGTATAGATACATAACATACCAACCTACTTTGTAACTAAACAATAAACACCAATGGAAAACAAAATCCAAATAAATTTAGGAAGTCACTCACTGGGAGCTATTACCAAGCCAATAAGGTTCTCATACATTCCCAAAAAAATAAACAGGCATGTACTAATCATTTTCTCCAAATCTTGACTGAAAAATTAGCATAGCTGGCTTTTTGGAGGGGCTGCCTTTATTTACACAGGTCAATAGTTTGGATCAGCACAGAACATATCTTTTGACCAGGAGACTTGCCTGTGCAGACGTCAGTACCCACAGCCAGTTAAGAAAGCATGCATTATCTTTGCAGAACTATGAAAGTATTCAAGGAACACAGTGTAAAGAAATCTTAACATCAACTAACTGCAACACCGTAACTCAAATCACATAGTCTGCACACCCCATAACTGTAAGGATTTTGCAAGTACAAATATTTTAAAAATATGGGTTGAAGAGACATAGGAGAAATAAATAGACATTGGAGAAACTGTTTGCATTTGTCTTGCAGCATACGGAGCGTTACTGAACATGTACCTACCTAGTGACTTTGATAACTTTTCATTTGTGTACACCGTTGTGGCAATAGACAGTTGGTTTCTCACTGTGTGGGCACTGCTTTCCAAAGTGAAAGTTTCCTTTAAAGTGTCTGATGATGGAAATGCAGGAGATTGATCACAAAACATACAGCAAAATCCATCAGCATAGGCATAAACTCGAAACTGTGAACCAAGTGACCACTAGGAAGTGAGTGGGACTTGGCAAGAGTGATATTTACAGCTGTGATGTCAAATTAGACCTCAGGCAGACTCTGCTTCATATCAAGAATCATTTGTCCCAATTTTCCACTGACAAAATTTGGAACATAAGAATCGCATTAGGCTCACAGTCTACTTGTAAATCTCATGATATATGAAAAATTGAAACAATCATATTTAGTCAAAATACTTGCCATTTGAGAGGTATATTAGAGTGTCTCTAATACACCCTTGGAGGTACTCTTCAAACAGAAACATGGCTATACATCCTGCATAAATATTGTTAGTGAACAGTAGTGGAATCGCCCCCAAAACAGTCAATACACAAAGCTAGTCAGACATTGGAGAGGTGTGCAGAAAAGGAAGAGATGAAGAAAACAAATGCCCGTATGCTTTAAAATACCCATTTCCAGATCATCGTGCATCAGTTCAGATTGACCATTACTAGATGAAATGTTACTTTAATGCCTATTCCTTTAATGTCTCTGCCTCAAACACTTCCCCCTTTCCCGACCACCAAGTCTCCAGTTAGTTCACTTTCAAACTCCTCCATATAATCACTTTTCAATTCATTTTCCATATCATTATTTTTTACTTCTATTCACCAGCCTTTGATTTCTTTTTTCCATGCTCCTCTTGTATTTTGTCTTGCATTACAAAAAATTACAGTATGCCACTTGTAAGACAGTAAACACATCATTCAAATGCAACTTGGAATAAACAATTTTCAGCATGTTTTAGAATTAACCTTTTAGAAAAACAAACTTCCCTGAGAATGCTTTGCATTATGAGACAGATCTTTAGGTCCCAGGCAAAGACCTTAAATGTGTGACTCTCTTCAAGTCCAATTTATATCAAGCTAGGATCTTGCATTATACTCAGGTGCACTTTGCTACAGCTTTTGTATATACAGCAATACTGACAGAGAAAGCATAATGATTCTCCATTTCACTCATGCTATGACAGGTAAAGAGACTGTCTTCTGTAGAGCTGCTCGCAGTCCTAGAGCAATTACAGCAGTTCAAAATGAGCAATAATTGATGTATTTTAAACTGTTCTTAGTGCCATTTGGCACTTAAGAATGATTTCCAGGTCATCTCAGGGATTTCAGATAGACCCATTTAATTCTGGGTTGCTGCTAGAGATTTCAGTGTATCCCATACTCAGATGTAGTATTTCTAGCAAAGATGATGAAACATTCCATTTTAAAATATGATATTTCTGCATTTTGGATATTACTTGGTAATCTGAACCACATTAAAGCAGAATATATGTTTTATAGAGAATTGACATGCTTGTCTCAAGAAGTGTAAATACTCATACATCTTTTGAAGTCTTTCAATGGACAATGAAGAGAATGGTTGTTCCAAACTTCAGAATGAAAAATGAGAAAAAATGATAAAACAAAGTAACAGAAAGGTCAAATTTAAATGTATCTAAAGAGAAGTCAAAAGAAACCTTTAACAGCCATTTATGGCTACTGGATGTAAGTGATTAAAATGGCAAAGCACAGGATACATTGGTAGATGCTAGGGAATAATTTCTCCCTGTAAATACTCACTCACCGCTACGCAACTGGAATTACACTTGTTTCCTGACACAGCATCCTGAGTAGATACAGCAAATAGCTTCTATCTGAAGTTTAATCAAAACTGTGCTACATATTACAGAGGCTTAAGCATCTGGAAATATCTGCTGTCTCCTGTATGCTGTATCAAAAGTCTTATTCCAGAAGCCTACAGAGCACTGGATAAGTCAACTGAGAGTGGAGTCAACATTTGCTGCAGGCAGCTACAGCATGGACCTCAGTGGGCACCACATCTACTACATTGCTCAGAAACCTGGTGGCCAAGACTTTCTGGAGGTGGAAACAGGGGTGAAGAAATAATGTTTGTAGCTTCAACTGGTACACACTGAGACCACCTGTGAAGGATCTTGTGAAGAGACATTGGCTGATGGTAGCGAAAGGGTTGAACTGGAAGGCAGTAAAATAGCACAGGGCACTACTGTATTGCCCAACTTCCAGACAGTTTTACTAAGCTTCTGCAGTGATTAGAAACTCATATTGTAGACCTAGGCAAAGAATTCCATTAGTGTTTGGAAAGGATATCTGTCCTTTAAATATGTTTTCATTTTGTTTGACAAATGTAATCCTCCTGCGCTGTTTTGTTGTAATGCACAAATGAAACTGGTGAAGCAGAAGGAGGATCTTTTCATTAGGAAACATGGAAAAAATTTCACTTGGGGAAAAAAAAAAAAAAAGTCATTCAGACAGCATAGTGAACAGAGTGGCTGTGTGGTACTTAGTTGCTAGCTGGGGTTAAACCACGACAAATCAAGAAACAGAAAAGGTTAAATGGTGTTAAAACCAAGCAGGAAAATTCAGCATCTCTACCTTTAGGATGTGTATTAAATATATAGATATTCAAATACATTTTTAATGGATTATAATAATTGTATATGGGGACATTTATTGAAATTTTTTTAGAGTAGAAGCATTTGTAAACAAAATTCCAGACTCAGCAAAAAATCCATCTGGATCCCATGCTCCGCAAAGCTGGAGCTAGATGTTCATGGTTGTGTAGGTTTGCACAGAACAGAAGACACTGCCAGACAGCAGTTATATTCCTCAATTGACCTTCTCAAATTAGACATTTGCTTTTAATCACAACTGTCAAGCTGTAATAAAAGGAGAAAAATAAGACCTTTTAAACAATGCAGTGCAGCCATGTAAAAATTTTTTTTTACTTACAGAGCCTTGCCCTCAAATCCTCCCAGGTAAGGAAAAGGAACTAGGACATCTGGAGTTTCTAGGCGTCTCTCAGAATAACCAGTTGTGCAATTTTTCTGCCATGCAAGTAATTTTTTTATTTGTGCCTCTGTTCCCCAAGCTGTAACATCCTCCCATAACATTTGTAACAGATCCGATGGGTTTCATTAGCTTTGTGTTCCTGTGTGCTGAAAAGTTTAGAGAGTTGGATTTGAACAATGGAGAAGAGGCACAAGAGCAACAAGTTCTATCCATACCCAGCAAGAGCAGGATGCAGCAGTAAATGGAGCGCTTTCATGGCCATGAAGAAGTACAGACCAATTAAAAGGAAACTATAACTTCAAACTGAGCTATGCTTTTTCTTTGCACATCTCTTGCGATGAAAACAAGTGTAGCTTGGGACCTTGCCATTCTGTCACCCTCTAAGAAGAAAGAAAACAAAGCACAAAATTATGTAAAGGTAATTCAAATATCAGGTGCAGAACTGAGAAAAAGCATAGTGAGATTTCTTCAGAAAGACACTTGTAGCAGAGGAGAAGCCAGACTGCAGTCCATTTGCTTTGCCTTGTGCTGCTCACTTTCGTGGCTTATAATGGTAGAAGAATTCATTCCACCAGGTACACATCCTAGTACATGCAACTTCTCACAATATCCTCACTGCAGCCACCTGAGGAATAAATAACAACTTACTTGAACATGGAACAATTGTAAATTAACATATAGTAGCCAAGCACGGCAGTAACACACTAATAACTCTCTGTTTCCTTGTCCCAGTTACTGAATTCCTGAGGGCAAGCAAAATAGCTTACAGCTGATGGAGGTCTGAAAGCTGTATGTGAATCATTCCCTGTCTCTTGAGCATCCTGAGTCATCTTCATTGTGAACAAAACAATGTTATTTATTTATTGGCCATCACTGTAGCGTCTGGGTGCCATGCAGAGTTTAAAATCAATATGCTGGCAGGCAGAGCAGTACAGCACAGGCTCTAGACTATGTCAGATGGTTGTTAGATGTCATTGTTGTTAGCACCAGCTTTTTTTGCTTTGCTTTGTCTTTTTCTTCTGCTGCTGTCGCTCTGGCAGTGGCAGTAAGTTGCTGAATTTGTCCTTCCTTTCCCATTGTCTGAGATTCTGGACGAACACAGCGACTATGCAGAGCTGAGAGCTCAGCCTTGCAGATAAGCAGAAAGCAAGAGCTGTGGAAAATGGTATGGGATATGTTGGTAACATAGCTTCAAATGGTCATATTATTTGCTACCATTTTTATATCATCAAAGCCAGTTTCTAGTTTCTTTTGTTTCTAGGTGTATCATTCATATGTATTTTAATGAGAACTGAGTTTTCAGGCAGTGATTTCCAATGCATTTACCTTTCACCAGATAATCCTGTTATGCACTTAGTCTTTCACATGATTATGTGAGTAGTTAAGAGAGCTGCTTCTTCTCTAAACAAATCCTTCTGCATTTCCTTTGGCAATGCTTCTCTCCTACGTAAACAAAGAAAACCACGCAAAGAACATTTTACTTACTAAAAAAATGCAACACACCATACTAAGAATGGATTTCAGGGCATTTGCCCAGTTTGACATCTTATTAAGTTTTGTTTGTTGGATGTAAGCTTTGCAACCTTCAGATTTCAAGTCAGTTAAGATATATTCTTCAAGGTAGAGATGTCTTTAAAAAACCATGCTAAGTATCTGCAAAAAACAAAACAGGCAGCAAAGAACAATAGGAATCATAGAATCATTTAAGTTGGAAAAGACCTTTAGGATCATTGAGTCCAACTGTTAACCTAGCACTGCCAAGTCCGCCACTAAACCATGTCCCTGAGCACCACATCTACGCATTGTTTAAATGCCTCCAGGCGTGGTGACTCAACCACTTCCCTCAGCAGCCAGGACCCTGTTCCAATGCTTGATAAACCTTTTGGTGATTTTTTTTTTTTTACTAATATCCAATCTAAACCTCCCATGGCATAACTTGTGGACATTTCCTCTATCCTATTGCTTGTTATTGGGGAGAAGAGACAGACCCCCACATGACTACAACCTCCTTTCAGGTAGTTGCAGAGAGCAATAAGGTCTCCCCTCAGCCTCCTCTTCCCCAGGCTTAACAACCCCAGCTCCCTCAACTGCTCCTCACAAGACCTGTGCTCCAGACCCTTCACCAGTTTCGTTGCCCTTCTCTGGACATGCTCCAGTGTCCCTCTTGCAGTAAGGGGCCCAAAACCGAACACAGTATTTGAGGTACAGCCTCACCAGTGCCCAGTGCAGGGGGACAATCACTGCCCTGGTCCTAATGGCCACACTGTTTCAGATACAAGCCAGGATGCTGCTGGCCTTCTCGGCCACCTGGGCACACTGCTGGTTCATGTTTAGCCGGCTGCTGACCACCACCTCCAGGTCCTTTCCCACCGGGCAGTTTCCAGCCGCTCTTCCCCAGGCCTGTAGCGCTGGTGGGGCTGGTGTGACCCCAGTGCAGGACCCGGCACTTCTCCTTGTGGAACCTCATACAGTTGGCCTCGGCCCATCAGTCCGGCCTGTCCAGATCCCTCTGCAGAGCCTTCCTACCCTGCAGCAGATCAACATTCCCACTCAACTTGTGTCATCTGCAAACTTACTGAGGGTGCACTCAATCCCCTCACGCAGATGGTAACCTGTACAGCATTTCGAATAGTTCTAGCAAGTCTGAAAAGTAATAATCTCACCAACTTTCAGTAGCTCACATACTTGGTGTGTCTGAATTTTTAAGTGCTCTACATGAATATTTATTACTTGTTTCTAGAACTGCTCAGTCCTGCTGAGTTCAATGGAAGCCCAGAAGAATTACATTCAGATATGTCAACACATATCCCAGTTATTCAAACATATACACATTAAAAATCTCAGTACACTCCAGACCAGAGGATATTCAAAAAATTTGGATGTAAAGTCATCGAGTCCTCAGAAGAGACACTGACAACCCACAAATATGAGACCATTGGAAATGCTGTATGTGCAAGTAACGATGCCCCACATAGAAGATGCAAGAAATCTTACTGACTATTCTCTGTGATTTTGAAGCCTGGAAATCAAACAACTATTTAAAACTGTTGAGCAAAACCAAAATTTCAACAACAAAAGAAAGAATCCTGTGAGATTCACAACAGGAATTTTTTGCATTTTTTTTCTTTTAATTTTCTTTTCTCCTTACTTCCTTGCTTTAAACAGCATGGCCCCCATTCTCATACGATTTATTACAAAAAATTAAGAGCCAAAAGGTTATTCTGGTTATCTTGGTTAAGAGATTTGAAAGGGCACCCAGAAAAATCACAGCTGGAGGAGCCCTGAAATTCCTGTGGAGAAATGGCAGCAATTTGGAAAGGGACTACATTGGCAGATAGCTCCATTAAATTTCAGATTTCTGTTCCCCCATGAACACATCATTGTTTAATCTCTCCCACAGAGGGGAGTACAGGGCCCTAGTTGTAGGATTTGTTTTAACAATGGCTTCTGTCTGCATTTCATTATGTTGGCACACAAAATACACTATCACCTGAAGAAAACTGTCACCATATCTGTTGGTCCTAAAAGCAATGTAGGAATAACCAGTTGGAAATTAGTTTTTTGTAACAAGCTATTAGGCAGGGACATGAGAAATAGAGATTTCTCAAGAGTACTGTTACATTATACAGTTTCTTCCATCCTTTCATCAATGTGTCTCACACGAAGGTAAAACAATACATGCAGAGCACATCAAATGCGTATAATTTCAGAAGAGCCTTCCGACTTGCAGCCAGCCGTTTCACACAGTGAGTTCTCACTTATTGTCAGGCACCAAAGCAAGGGATACCACTGTGACCCTAATGCCAGATGAGTAATGTCAGCAAGAAAAACATTGTCAGTATGTTAAAAAATTAAGTCATTCAAACTTCCATCAAGGGACATGGAGAGAGTGGAACTCTCTGATCTCTGTACTTAACATACAACCATTCCATGTTCCCTCGCTCCAAAGGTTGCCTAAGGAACTGAGGGCACTGGACGAGTTAGAAAGCACGGTAACATAATATGTAAGTAAAGAAAGAATAAGCTACATTTTCCTTAATGATTCCACCAACCCTGTCGGCATTCCCTTTCTACACACAGCACAGTGTTGTTCCTTTGCACATCTCCATCCACCAACTCCTTCCCTCCTATCCAGGTGCTTGCAGCTTGGACCAACAGCGACCAACACAGTTCAAGGGCTTCTTTGCAGCTGGGATCCAGTTCACAAGGGGCTGTATGGATCAGTGCTACCACATCATCCAGTTTCAAAGTTCATTAAGGAGCTGTGCAGACACAAAATCTCTAGAATATCCTCATTTGTGCTGCTCTCTCATCCATTATCTCTCAGGCTGGAGTGGGTCTAAACCACTCCTCCCCCAGTCCAAAACAAAAACAAAACCAAAGGAATCGAACATGCTTAGGGCCCTTCTGCAGAATCTGACCATTTCAAAAAGACCACTTCATCACTTCCTTCAGCCTCTGTAGTGCTCCAAGGGAACACTATCCTCGAAATCCGAGTCCATTAGATGCTCCCACCAGAGGACTGTGCCTAGGCACGTGCAGCTCACCATGGCTGTGCCGGGCTGTCAGCCGTTCATGCTGGTAACCCACACAACACAGGTTTCAGGTCAGTCCTTGAAATCTACCATGAAGATGGGATCCAAAAAGAGCCAGCCACCTTTGGCCAACTTCAGCTTCTCACATGTGGTGGGTGGATTAACAGAGACAGAGAAAAACCTCAGAATGAACACCTAACATCTGAGCAGCAGTAAGAAATTACTGCCTGGAAGATCTCTCATCCAGACCTCTCTCTGCAAGGGCTGCTCTCTGTGCCCCTGCAAAGTCAACCATCACCCACAACTCAAGCCAGAAGCGAGAATTTACACAGCCAATTTCTTTGCAGCCTTTCAGCTATGAATCAATGCCCCTAACTCAGACATATGCCCAATATATGCCTGACGCTTTGGACCAAACAACAACTGGCCGGGAAGATTTCTGACCACAATTCATGGTCCCACTTCACAATTCAATTTAAAGGCAAACTTGCAATGGAAGTTGAACCTGTAGCTATGCTTTGTACTTTTCAGTAGGAGGAAGACTGAATCCCCTCCCATTCAAGTCACTAGCAAAATTCAGAAGAAATCTGACAAATTATTATGTTATTTGCTGGAGTGTCATTTTTCTTCTCTTAATATACCTTGAATTTTTTCTTGACTATTTGTACATCATATTTTGAGTATAAAAACATTACAGTGCACAGAATTAAAAAAAAAAATCATAGGTACCACAATTTAAATATAACCATTAAGTCACTATAGTTTCAGAGCTATATCACATTCTATTATATATACAGTAGCAGATAAAACTTGAACCCCGTGATTCTGTGTAGTCATCAGCCACCTAAAAAAAATAGTAGGTGGCTCAAACCAATAATTCAAAATTTGTTTTCCATCAGGTTCAGGTTTCCATCAGGTTTCATAAGGAAACGTCTATTAGGTTTCACTATTAGGGACATCACAAAGTAAATTTTATTCTTGCTGAGGAAAGAACTTCCTGCACATGTTAAAATATGCCAGACCTCTAGTAACTCATATATCCTGTTCCTGCAGTTTGGGGAAATTTTTTCTTGCTGTCATTTAGGAATGTATTTTCTTTCAATTGTTTAATTATATCCAGAGTAACCACATTTTAGCAATTTTAATTCCCTGGTTCCTGGAGTAGTTTCTTATAGGGCATACCAAAGGAGAGGAAAATATTAAAATTTTTAAAAACACAAAACGCACCATTACCTGATGGAAGTTAATGCATAGAAAAGGGAAATAATTGCTGCTGTGTGTGCATATAAGTTAACTCAACCAAAGACACAGACAGGGAAGTTAATGAGACATTATTAAAAAGGGTAAATGGTCCTTGAGAGCTTAAAAATAGTTGGCTGCTCTTGCTGAGCTGAAGTGAATCTTCAACTGAAGCTTTATTGAGCAGTTTCTCAGTGAAATTTTTCCAATGGCCAGCTAGAGAAGGTACAGCTTTTATGCTGATTTCTGAAGATAAACCAATGATTGTCCAGAATAGTAATTTTCCAATCATGTGAAACATGCTAAAGTATCCCTAGAAGATACAAAGATGCAAAACAATTGTATTATTTCACAGAACAATATTTTAAAGTTTTCAGTTTCATTTTCATCTATTTTTATGTGGTAATAAATTCTATTCCTCTTAACTAACAAAAACAAATCTAGAATTTCCATTTCAGAAATGTTAAAAAGGTGGCAAGCAGCTACATTTCAAACTGTGAGTGACACAGGATTTTTAATTGCATGTAAATAAATGCAAAAATACCTCATTATCTGCACCTCTGAATAAAGTGCGCAGTTTCAGGGGTTACATATGTGTGGTAACCACAACAGAAATGATCAAAGAGCTTAAGAGCTCTAGGGTAGGGTGCTCAGTTACTCACCGAGTAAGTGTGATGTAAATTGGGCTGTGTGAGCCAAATGTACCAAGAGCTTGGCTCAGAGCACATCTCCTGTTCAGGCACTGTTTGTATGGAAACAGAATTAGTTTGTTATACCATTCATCTTCTAAACATTGTGTGACTGTTCCAGTTATGACCTCTTCACTCAGTGTTCTCTCATCTGTTGTGCTCTTGTTCTTTATTACCAAGTCCTGAGCACTCTATTTCACCTGTCAACACCAAGTATTATTTGTGTTATGCAAACCATAAAGGCAGGTTCAGTCCTTTCTGCATTCACTGTCTGTATTCACCTCATGATCTATGGATCTACTCAGAAGTAAATTACTATTGAATAGGTTAGTGGTTTGTGCTATAGCTCCAACGTTATCTTTCAGGGTATCTGGATGGATATGTCGGTATGTAATTTGCAAACATATATTATGATAAATTATATAAGATAAACACTTTTTTTAAAAAAAGGAATTTAAAGGAAGGTTATTCAAATTAAAAGAAAGTATATAAACAGGCTATTTATATTTTAGCCACTAATGGACAAATAAAAAAATTTAAGCATATGGTGCTAGAAATGTTTTATACATAGAATTTCAGTATTTTCTGTAAAATGTCATGTTATTATAGGATGTCACTTCAAGTCCCTTAGAAAGTTTAAATCTTTTTCTAAAAAATAAAAATCAAAATTATTGTCATTTCCTTTGCTTTCATATGAAGAAAACAAAGTCTGACATAGTAACACATTAAAAACTTGATGGAAGACTTAGTAATGTGAAAGAAAGCAGGCTCAGGAGTCTGTAATTCTTCTTTATCTTTAATACTATAGATATGAAGGCACCAAATCACTTAAAACAAAACCTCAGCAAACAAAATAGAGTAGTAGGTATAGAAAAAAAAGTAATTCAAGGTCACATTTCCACTTGATTTATTCAGACCATCTTTAAAGTCACTTGACTTTCAGTTAATGAGAGTAGGCAGGGTACGCTCACTTGATCGCACAGTAGCTAAGTAGATTAGCATTAGCAGTATTTGATTGTGAAATCAAGTCATGAAATAGCATTTGGCCTTGTTATGTGTTCTTAAAGAAGAACAGTGGATAAACAGGTAGTTTAGCAACAATGCAAATGCTGCCAGACAGAACCCAGACAAAAATTTCCATAGTTCATCATCAGCCATTATAATACAAGGACTGTGCTATCAGGGAAGAGTAGCTAGTAATGACAACAAACAGTAAGTAAAAGTATATATTCCTACACAAAACTGTTCTGCAGCATCTGTTTAGACATCTGCAAATAAAAGTCAAAAAGTCATGAATAGTTGCTGCAAGGATATTTATCAAGTTTGCCTGGAGCTGGTGCCTCAGTAGTTGAGGTGGCAAAGGCAACCAAGAAAGCAATGAAAAAGGCAATGCATGCATTTAGAAAGTGTATTAAAATTAAAATGATTAATTAAAAACCTGAGGCTTCTCTATACATTTCCCAATTCAGTCAGAATTTATAATAAAGGGCCATCTTCTGTATTACTATCTCCTGGTAGTTAAAGGTTGCAAATAACACTGATACTGTTGTCCATCCTCTGCTTCATTTTTCATTATTATTTCAGTTTGAATACACAAGTTATTACCATATGCAGTAATACTAAAAAGATGCCTCTAAACTGTAAGGTAAGTTTCCCTTTAATAGAAAAATTCCACCTTCAACTCTAGCAAACCACACGATAAAGGCAGCTGCCCTGCAGCACCCTCTCCAGCCAGTTAGCACATCTTGCTCTTACTCATGCTTGCTGGTAATTGATTAAGCTTTTTTATCTGATGCAAAGACTGCTCCAGCACTCGGCAGGCATTCCTGCAAACCCGCTTCTGTTATAGGAAAGGGAGCAAGCCTTGCTTTTTGTGCTGATCTTCTACCACTCCAGGCTGCTCTAAGATCAGTGTGCACAGCTCTCCCACTGGTGACTCCCACGTGCTGCTACACAGCACCCCCAAGCCCTTCCTCAGGGCTGGTTCCCCAAATTCTGGCACTACCTTGGTGCAGGCGAGTACAGCAAACCAGTGCTGAATGCTGCAGTGGCCAGAGAATTAGACACAGTCAAGCTGAATACACCTGCAAAGACAGCTGCATGCAGAAAAGAATAAATCTACAGCTGAGGATCCAGATGAGGACCTGTACCAACTATGACCCAGCTCCCAGTACGATTAGGACCAGTATGGTATAGCTGATAGGATGCCTACAGAACCTATGAGGATTTCTCCCTCACGAGTACCAACCCACAGCCAAACATTTGAATATGGACAAACTTCAGAAAGGAATTAAATCCAGAGACTATGAAGGATGAACAATTACAGATTTGTTGGCTATTCGCAGTATTCTGCATCCAGGAATTCTCTGCAGGAATAGATAATTTAAAACAGTGTTTTCATGAGTAACACTGAACACAAGGAAAGCAAAACAAAACCACAAGATGGATAGAAATCCTTTGCTAGCTTAAAATTGTACGTGTCCCTGACTGATTGGTTAAAGCTTCTTATTCTTAGCTTCTGGTGTCTTTTCAAATGACAACACATCAGTCTTTTTGTGTTATAAGCAGGGCTGTCAGCAGGAGAAGCCAACCTCAGATTCATTCTTACAATCAGTTTTGGACAGAGTACATTTCTGTAGCATGTTCTAACAGCATTGAGTAAAGCTGGGTAAATGCCAAGATGCTTGCTAATGAAAATTAATTTCATACTGTATTCTGTACTCATAGCATCATTTCACTTAGGGAAAATATTTTCAATGAAGATACCAACTTCTACAGAGTCTTTTTGAACATAATTTCAGCAACTGCATTTCAGTGGTCTGTTGTAGGCTTTTTTCTTTCTTAACTTGAGGAGGTATGATCTCTCCTAGCTTACAGTGCTCGACTATGGACCTGCCATGTTTCTCCAAGTGCTCAGACCACTTTTTCCAGAAAGACATACCTTCAACCCAAGTGGGCTAAGCAAATCTTGGACATAAATTTCTTCACTTGCACCAACTCATGCAGCACCCACTCTTAATCATGCCAGAGGAGGAAAGCAGTGCAAATGCAGAGAGCTGAGCAGCTTAGCTGGGGCTGCATCAAACCATTAGAGAATCAGCCCAGTGAAGAAGCTAAAGGTGGGCTTGTACTTTATTTCCAATCCAACGAGGGTGGTATGAGAGATAACTGCTCCAGCTGCCTGTTGGAGCAGTGGGTTCTGCAGTGGGGGAGAAGCTTGCCTCCAGGTCCTCCACGATTAGTGTCAAGCAGAATCAGTAGTGGTAACAGTTACCTTGTCGTGTTTGCTTTAATAAGATAAGACAACAATTACATCACCAGCTCAACTAGCAGAGTTGAATCAAGAATGAAGAGCTAGGGGCCAGCGAGTTCTTTCATTGACACAGCTGGATCAAGAAAAGAAGATTGTCTTATGCAGGTGTAGAGATGCCTTTGATGCCTTCAGCGTTGCTTCTTTTGTGTTAGACGGATCATAAATCTCATTTAAACTTAACAACTTTACCACTATTCAAACTGAAGTCTGAAATCCACTGTCTGAAAGCAAGTAGTAGGTTGCAGATGTATCACAAGGCAAACTAGGATTCAGCAAGTAGATGAGGCTCTGTCAGCCCTGGAAACTACCTTTGTTCTACCTGTGACAAACATGCAATTAGTGAATTAGCAATGGACAACTCAACCCTATATAAATGTATGTATAATATATGTAATCTATTACAGATATTTATGTGTGTGCAGTTATTATTTTGATAACACTTTATCATCAAGATCCTTTTTAAAAACGCCTTCTTGGCCAGCTTTCAAATACTGTTGTATGGTAAATAATTCATCATTTCTTATCAACCATATTAATTTTAATTTATTTTTATAAATAGCTCTCTAATATATTACTAACCTACTACTTAGCTACTAATAAAGGAACACTGTGTTCTATAGCTCTGCCCCACAGCGTAAAATGAAATTTAAATAACGCAAAAAATAGTTGAAAATAGTGAATCTGAGCCAAGAAAAGTATTGCTGCTATGGAGACAAATAGAGACTTATCATTTTGCTTTTTAAAATCCTTTTTCTCAAAATATATTGGAAAAAGGAATATGCTAAACTAATGTAGAATTCACAGTGAGAGACCAAATGAAAGAAGTAATTCTTTCTATTCTCAGAAGGGACAGCGTATGAGACAAAACCAGATACAGAAAGACATTTAGGTGGGACTTACAGCAGGAGAATTGATATGCATTTAAAATGAAGTTTCGGGGGTGGACTTTATTTTCAGAAGGAGGAAGAATAATTCATCTTCTCATTTATTCTTTGCTAAGAATTAGGGTAATCAGAGTAATAATGACACATTTTTAGTAGAAGCAAAGAATAGGTATTGTGTGCAAAAGGGACAGCGTCCTGGAGACTTTTGTACCATGAGTGACAGCATTAAAAAAAAACCAACTGCCTAAGCCTGTGGTTGCAAAGTAAACTTCCAAAATGCAAATAATAACGTGGACTTGAAACAATGATTCAGGACCAGTTCCTCATAGCAGTGTCCACAGAGAAATTGTTTCTTTCTTTACTGAGTAAAACATACACAAAAGGAGAGGAACAACCCCTTTGTGTTGGTCTGTCCTGCCTGCTGTGATTAGAATCCCACAATGGTGTCAAGAGCAAACAGAGCTCAGTTTATTTAGAACAGGAAAGTACAGTTTGTTTTATTATTTCAAAGTTGGTCCATGGTCAGAGCAGTAGAAAATTGCGGTGTCCCTACCTGTCATGTTTATAGTGAGACTAGGACTAGGGATCAGGTGGTTCTTGGCCTTATACTTCAGATCACAAAAGCATAACCCTTTGAATTCAGTTGGTGACCTGGTACCTTTTATCATGGCAAGTGAGTGCCTGTCTTTGCTTGAAACTTTAAACAATTAAAGTAGTTTTAAGCATATTTCAAAATGGCACATACAAGATGGAATGCTACAATGATTATGGAAAAAAGCCACTGACTGGATTTTCAACCACACATATAGCAAAAATTGGCATCACAGAATCGTTCCAAAATATTAGCATAAAACCCACACAGCAATGAATATAATTCAAGCCATGTGAAATCACAGGAGTAAACCACAAGAGATCATACACCATATAAAAAATTTCAAAGCATTCTATTGGCTTCATCACTACTCAGGAAAACATCGCTGACTTTCTTAGAATTGCTTAATCTGTCACATCCCTGAAGATGTAGCCACTGACATCAACATGTGCCAGCAATTCTTAGACAATATAAGCTCTCCAAGTGTATTGAATCCATAACCTCAGTACTGACAAGTGGCAACACATGGGTAACCACCTCTCTGCTCGTACTTTGTAAGCCATGCTAATTAGATGAAACTACTTTGTGTACACAAAGCCTATTTACCTCACAGCATTGTTTTACTGGGTAGACTCAGACTGATTATCCGTGGTCACACTGCCTGAAACAGTCACACCACTGGCCACTCCTTCCTTATTGCCTGTAACAGATCCCAGATATACTCCTGGTATTATTAACATTGTCCCTACTAACAGCAACAAGGAGGACAGGGTTTGCAGGATGAGCAAGGACAGTGGAAAATGACCAAGCTGTTTGCTATTGTATCTCAACAAGGATTTGTTGGCTCTGTTCGCATTGTAAAAAAAGAGAATTGCCTGATCCACACATGAGATGTCACTATTTTGTTTTATGCACAAGCTGCGGATGCCAGCGAATCAAAGAGGTTTGCAGACCCCAACCAGAACCACCATCTGATCAGAGCAGTTCAGTCCTTCTGGACAACTTCACAATGCTTGGCACCAAGACAACAAAAGTTAAAGATTTTACATGCCACATTTTGGTCACATTAACAAGTCTTTAAAGTGACAGATTCAGCTTTACCTGCAAATGACAGTCTGGAAATGGAACAGGTGTAGTTTTACCACTTTATAATGTGTCTGGGAGAAGGATGATAACAGAGACATTTGCACTGCACAGTTGCCACCTCCTGTAACAGAAGGACAATGATGGGATGGTAATCACTAGGCTAATACGGGTTCCATGAAGTCCATTAACAGATAACAGCTACCAGTGCAGGCACCTTTAGGAGGGACTGCACTGGTTTCTGGAAGAGCTACGTATAAACTGTGGGGTGAATTCAACTGTCCTCAGAGTAATATGAAATTTCATACGCATCAGTTTTCCAGCAATATCATTCAGTATTTCTTATTCTTTTCTCACCTTTGTAGATGATTCTTTTGAAGTCTGGACACTTTGCCTGTCTAGGTACAAATCAGATTACATCTCACTTCCACATTAAGTTCCCATCCCCTACCCAAAGGAAATAATAATTTGTAATTTGACAACACAAATGTTTAAAACTCTTAGAGAAACATCTGTCTTTGATGCCTGAAAATTCATGTCATAGAACAGCACCCACCTTTTCTGGACAAAGACAAGGTGGTTGTCTGAAAAGAAATCCTGCAAACATGACACTTAGAAAATACAAAATAATAATTTGTAATTTGACAACACAAATATTTAAAACTCTTAGAGAAACATCTGTCTTTGATGCCTGAAAATTCATGTCATAGAACAGCACCCACCTTTTCTGGACAAAGACAAGGTGGCTGTCTGAAAAGAAATCCTGCAAACATGACACTTAGAAAATACAAAATAATATTAACTTCTGCAGCTGCTGGATCAATGAGTTGCAGAAAAATAATGCTTGCTTAAGGTCATAAACTTCAGCATGATCCCAGCAATCACCCCGGGAGGCACTATGACTCAGAGATGCTCCTATGACTCAAATCACCTCCTTGGCTTCCTTTTGCTCAGGCATATGGTCATTTACTTTTAGCCCATCACCATCATCCTGCATTTTCTTAGGTCTTTGGTCAGTGAATTGAAAGACAGGGGTCATCTCAGCTCACATCCTTGAAAAACAGCGGTGTTCTTTAGCACATACATCATCACCTTATTAAAGATTTAATACCATAAATACTAAGTCTTATCAAGGGCCTGCTGAATTTTATAGGACTGTAGCTATTGGCCTATCTGGATCTTGGGTGCAACTCCAGGGTCTGTGCAGCTCCCCAATACAATAACTCAGTACTACATGTGGGAGAATATAAAGTCAATGCAATTATTGTAAGGTCCAGAAATCAATGAGTAAGTCTTTCCAGGAGGGAACAACGCTATGAGAGCTGTTCCACAAGCCAGAGTGTGATAGGATCTGTAAGGCTGATAGCGGTTAAACACACTAAAAGCATCACTTGCTCATTGAAATAAGCATCTGTGACTGGGAATGCTCACAGCAAATAGAAAAACCATGCAGCCTTTCACAGACACTTTTCAGAGCAGATGAAAAATTATGGAGTCCATACTCTATCTACTTCTACTCTTACACAGCAGTATCCTACATGTCTGGGAAAATCCACAACTACTATAGCAATAGAGACATATCTTGTGATTCTTGCTATCCTCAGATTTTCTTTCTCTTGCCTCTGACAAAAGGCTTTTTTTGACCAATGTGAATAATGACTTAAATTGGCCAGTCAGCTGACTTGCCACTATTCAAACTTCTTTCCTTATGCCAGTGAATGAAAACTGGTGTTGTTCCTTTTCAGAGATTCACACAACTTTTCTGCTTCCCGGTGTAAGTTAGGCAGTACAAATTCACGTTTCAGCAGTGCAACTTTCAATACAGTCAGAGATTTGAAATGGCAAGATAAGGACACCACATCAAACTGTAACTAACTACACAGCCTCAGTGAGCCGTACACAGTTTAGATCTAGTACACAGCAAACCCTAAGCAATTAAAAACTAGGTCCAGATTAATTTCCCTATTTTGTAAGCCTAGAAGTTCTTTTCAACAATTGTGATCTGACTCTGGAAATCATTTCAAAAAGCCCACCTTCTTGTTTCCTTAAACACACTTTGACACAGTTCATTCTAATGGCATTCTCATGGCATATTAGACATTCAAACCAGCATTAAAGTCTCCAACCGAAATCTCTGCATTCCAAACGGATTAAACTACATGGCACTACATGTAACTACTAAAGTTACAGAGTCTTTGTAATGAAATTATATTGAATAATTCTACTGTTTGTCAGTTATCAGCATTTCTTATAATGTCTGTTGTTTGTGCCTTCTGAAACTCCCTCAGTGCAGAGCACATCCTGTAGCCAGGCTTCTCCACCTGAAATTCCAATTAGGAAAAATAAAGTAAAATTTAAAAAGAGTTTACAGATCTGGATTCTGACAGACTGAGGACAGAATCTGTAGGGACTCTATAGGAGTTTTTCAACCAGCTCCTTGCTGCCTCAGACCAGGGAAGCTCCGAATCCCCATTTCCTCTTGCCAGTGGATCACTCCTGCCATTACTTCGACGAACATATCCTGCACGGCTATCGGAAATACCGCGTGCCAGGTTTCCTAAGGAATTCCTGAAGCCGCATTTCTTCCTCAGTCCCTCCCTTTTCTTCACATAGCAAGGGAAGTGCTTAGCCTCTTTGGGGTTATGATTCGTATTTAAATTATCGCATATTGCGATAACTTTTTTTTTCCCTGAAGCCATAATCAAAATATACCTCATTACTGGCTGTCCTGGTTTCAGCTGGGATAATTTTCTTCCTGGTGGCTAGTGCGGGGCTGTGTTTGGATTTGGAGTGGGAACAGTGTGGTTGGGGACTTCTTGGTTTCTCAGGCCTTGCCGGTGGGAGGGCTGGATGGGCACAGGAGACTGGGAGGGGACACAGCTGGGACAGCTGACCTGAACTAGCCAAAGGGGTATTCCATACCACGGGATGGCATGCTCGGTATATAAACTGGGGGGAGGGGGGCTGTGGCCTGGGCTGTTGATCATTGCTCTGGGACCTGGGCATCGATCAGCAGGTGGTGAACGGTTGTATCAGTGCATCACTAGTTTTCTTTTCTCCCTTCCCTTTGGATTTCATTCCTCTCCTTCTTCCCTTTCATTATAACTGTTATTGGCTTTTTGGTTTTATTTCAATTATTAAATTGTTTTTATCTCAACCCTCAGGTTTTACATTCTTTTCTGGAATTCCCTGGCTGAGAGGGGTTGAGCGAGCGGCTGCATGGCATGTCATTACCAGCTAGGGTTAAACCATGATGCTAGTCTACAACATTCCCCACAAAAGCTGTGCGGTCTCTTGTGGTCTCTCTCAACTTCCTACTACTTCATTTTGCCATCAGGTTCATTAACGATTCAACAATGATTTCTGTGGCACACCTTGAATTGCATCCTCTCCCCTCTTCTTCAAAATGTCTCATGCTATGCAAATTTTAGAGACTGTACATTTCCCCCTCCTTGAACAGCTGTGATGCCTTGGACAATGGAAAAAATCCTTTATGGAAGATTTGTCACCACCTGTATTTCATAGCTTGATCTTCTGTTTCTGCTCTTCTTTTTTTCCCATCAATTCCTCTTTCTGTATATCTTTCTTATTACAGACCCCTTTGATTTGAGATCTTGGCAAATCACTCACACTCCAAGCTGGTATCTCCTCCTCCCACCTCCTGGCCTGCCACCACCCCAGCTCTGCACTAACAGTAACAGGAGCATGAAACAACTAGGTAACATACTAATGTTAAGAATATAATGAAAAGCTATGAAGAAGTTTCAGTTGGCTTCCTTCCCAGTTTTTAACAGCAAATCAGTACATTTTAGTTATGAAAATAATATATTGCCTGTTCTTAAGAGAGAGAAGTGCTTAGCTAAAATAAAACCATAGCCACAAGGATATTAACACAACCATTTGACCATGCACAACACATTTGTTATTCACAAAATTGTCATGCCGTGAAGAAATGCAGTGGATGAAAAATAGATGAAATTCTAATATCTTCTGTATGGTAACACAGGTAACTAAGAATTATTTGATCATTATGTAAAATGAAAGCATGATATACTACACACCTTTATTTTTCTTTCTAAAGATTATTATTTTTTCTGTGAACTGTTGAAAACTGACTTAGGCTAGAAAATGAAGACCAGCATCATATTAAGATGAAAGCGTAGAGCCTTCTTAGCTGTACTAATACTTATCACGTTAACAACGGTGCTTTGAAATTTCAATTTTGGCAGAGGTCTCCGACTACTTTGATACCAATAAATAAAAGAGGCCAGAGATGAGAACTGAGCCCCTACCCACAATCACTCGCACTATTGAATTCCTAGTATGCCCCCAACAGAGTTTTGATCTTCACAGATTAGCAACTTCCTAGACAGTACAAGAGTGCAAGACCAGCCAAAGCCCGTGTCAGGGTCCACTTCCAGTTTCTGCATCCCAGGTGGATGCTGCCACCCTGTTCTGAGATGGAAGTCAAATTAAACGCGACGTGATCTGTGCCGTGCCAGCGGGTCTCAAAGAATGGTTGAATTTTCCCTCTTAGAAAGAGAGTTTGCTGTGTTAGGTAAGATACATGCACAGACCAAGAGATCACTAGGAGAGCTGACAACTTAAATGCAGAAACCTCAGAATTAATTAGAAAGAAGTATAAACTGCCTGATTTCTGGCCCAGTGTTTTAATGGTGGAACAATCATCTTTGATTTGTCTCATGCTTTCCATTGCTTGCAACTCTGTCAATGTACCAGATTTTCCAATTTCTGTGTTTGACTTGGGCTTTTATATTTTTTATGTATATCTACACGCCTATACACACACAAACGCATATATTTCCTTTCTATGTAATATATTTGTGGTTGATCCTACCAATCACAAATCAAAAACACAATCCATGAAATCAAGGTTATCACAAAACACCACTGAAATAAATAGAGGTACAATACCTAGAACTAAGTCACATACTTGGTGTGAAGTAGACTCAGCTGCAAGGGTTTTATTTTGTTTTCTGTGCTACTGAAATACAAAATACAGCACTGGAAAAAATTTCATCTCATTTGGTTGTAGCTGTCATTAACACATTATTTAACACCTTTCAATGTTAATGAGGACATCTTAGGTAAAAAAGACAGGGAATACATAATCAGAAGGCACAACAGCTCCCCTCATAAGAGATAAGCTGTAATTAAAGACTGGTTTATATTAAATTAAACTAAATTTAAAAAGCCATATTCCATTGCCAAGACTTTGATATACAAAGGATGGCTCTGAATTTGCAATCAGCCATTAGCTTGCCTATCTGCACAAGGAAAAACTTCCACATTGAGACCTATTTGATTTATTTTTGTAGGAAATTATTAAAACATGAATTTCATTGTTTTTTAATCCACTCTAGGATATACCATTCTTTAGGTATGGCCCAGTTACTACCATGTGAGGTGGGCCTCACAGCATTTCTTTGTATGCAATTTTTTTAGGGTCGCCAACCATATATCATAGAATTATTCCAACATGTGGTATTATTGTGGAAATTTTGCTAGGAAAAATAACTATGATAGGACTGCCTTCCTCTATAGCAGCAGAGGGAAATATATTTAGCAGAAGCTATGACTTTCAAATAGAAATGCATAGCAATGGCCATTTAACAATGTTAATTACTAATTATTTAGCAACACAGAACTATCAAACTGAATATATAAATTTAAATTATACTAATATAGAATTATCAATGTTTGAAATTTAGCAAAATTTAAAAAAATGAAGTTATGAAAATGACTGATTTGTGGTTCACTGGCTAAAGCAAAGAGAAAAAAGCTATTTTTCAGAATCAGTCTGACGAGAAAAACATTTTTTTGAGGTTAATCAAATTTAATTCTGTTCAAATTCTTTCTTTTTCTTGTGTTTAAGCCACTATTAAGCTTTGCAATTTTTCAAATAGTATGCCGTTTCAAAACTATTAAATACAGAAACATTTTGACACATCTTAGCTAGGGTTTCTTCCCACACATACTCTGAAGAAAACTATTCATAACATTCAACCTCAAACCGTAAATAACTGTATCTTAGAAAACCATGACAATTCAAAGAATTTAGGAAACTCCTTATAGGGCTGAAAAGTTAAATGATGACATGGGTTTATTAACAGTGAAGAGTTTCAGAGAGAAACTTCTAAATTGAAGGAAGTAAAGAAATTTTGAGGAGCACTGACCTTTGCCCATGTCTCCCACTACCAGGTTGTACCTTAACCACTAATCTATATCTATGCTTCTTTGCTACATTAATATTTATACACACATATTTTTTGTTCCCCCCAAAAAGCAGCTCACCTTTGTAGAAAAACTAACTTTCTTACAACCTTTTCCTGGGAAGCTGTTGGTTCAGTTCCCTTCAGTCAAGAGAAAGAACTAAATCTATCACTTTTTTTTTTTTTTTTATTAGCTGTTTGGCACTGTACTAAAGTACATTTTCAGTATCAGCAGCAGCTGGATGCACTATAAATACTCAGAAGAAGCAAGTCAGTCATTCAAATAGCACTTGCACACTGTTTTTAAGTAGCTGGCATTACAGTACAGCACTTTGTTGCAATCCTGCACAATCTTATCATGCAGGATATTTTCAAAGACTGTTAGTAAGAAAGCCTCAGAAATTATGCTACTTTTCATCAGTTGACAACTTCACCTACATAGCTAGTTAATCTTGCATGGTGTAATAATAAGTCTTAAATTTTCAGAAACAGGTTAAAGTGAAATATCAGACTGTATATGGAATATCAACAGAATATATTTATTATCACAGACTGGAAGTCTAGACAGCAGTAAAGATAGATTGAAATAGTACCTCTCAAAGAATAAAAATAGCAGTGTGCTCATAAAACCTATGCAAGCAAGGAACAAGAGTCTCTGAGTTACAAAAGGTAGCAACCCATGAATTTCACAGGAACTGCAAAAAAGAACAAGATTCAAACCACTATAATCACTAAAATTAACAAGATAAAGAATTGCAACTGTAGTCTCTTCTCAAGGAAAATTGCCACTTAAATCAGTGGAAACTTTCTCTAGGGAAAAACTTCAAGTACTGGAACAAATTGAGTACATATTTTTGAAAAGCTCATTGAGAAAGCAAGAAGAAATTATTTGGTATTTTCAAGGTACCAACAGAATTGTTTTGAAAGCTTCAAATTACTTTTTTGTTCTCTCTCCTCTTTGCAGAGTTTGCATAAGTACTTAGCAAAATGAAGGCCATAATGACTAATTAAGCGAAGATGGAAGAATAAAAACAGGCTGCAAAAACCTTCTATTTTAAAATAAGGACTCATCCCTGAATTCAACTGTTGTTAAGGTAAAGTGAGGGCATTCCCCTGAAGCTTTAAAATAAATTTGGCCCTGAAGAAGAGTTGTGAAAGTAAATTGAGTATTTCTGTGGAATCCAGGCTGCTGGAGCAGGAGCGCAGGAACAGCGGGCGGCCAGTACTGGGACGCTTCTCCAGCTCTATGCCCGTCAGCCCCACGGCTCAGTAACCTCAGCTAACCCATCTCGTCGTTACTAGGTGGAGGCAAGGCAAAGGTTTCCGTCTGTTTTGAGGAAAGTGGCTGTTTACCAAATGTGCCAGAAGCAGGGAACTAAAGGCAGTTACATAGTCATCCCTGCTGGAAGCCGCTGCCCCAGCTACGCCTGCAGCAGGAGATCCTGTCTCGCCCCCAGAGTCGCCAGCTGCACCTCTTTCAGTCTCCAAGCTGGAAATTTCAAGCGTTTAAGCTGCACAAGCTATAAAAAGCAAAACATTTGCCATACATGGCTAAAGGAGCCTACAGAAAGGGGCACTCTCCTCACTCCTTTTATTTTCTTGATTCACAGGAACTCCAGTGATGACCGTTACTTGGATTTTGTTTGAAAGAGTAGTTACTCACGGTGCTCTTTATCCACTCACTCCAACAACAGTCGTGGTAGAATTCCCACTTTAACACAGACAAACAATTGCCCTGCATATTGAGTCTATTTTTCCTTTATGGTTTGGCCTTCAAGACTGCAAAAGGACAGGCCAGCACAATAAAAATTGTTAATAATTTTGTTCCAAATTCCTATTCTTGACACAAAGCAACAAAATGAAATCTAGATGCCTGGCATTAATTTTCTATTGAATACCCAGGAAACCTAACAAAGAAAAACGTAATTCTCTGATATCTTACTGACCTCTCCATGTGTCTTCACCAAGACTGAACCATTGCCACAAACCCAGGTAAATCCAAAGCTAAATAACTGCAACCAATAATAAATTCAAGCACTGAAAGTGGACCATTCCCTCTCAATTCAACACATTTAGATATGAAAATAGGAGATTTATGTTCATGTGTATGTTACAGAAAAGCAAAAGAGAAAATCTTGCAGGAGCAAAACAAAGTGATGAGGATATGAAATGCAGAGAATCCACCTCTAACTTGCTGGTAATCATAGCCTAACCACAAAATAAGCTCCAACTTTTATTTTACACATGGCACAATTTTCTTGTGTAACTAACCTCTGTAAGGCATCCTAAAGAGATAAATAAGGCACATCAGTACTTTAGTAAGGTACATGAAGTGAAAGCATCAAGAACAGCCACTGCTAAAGAGAATAAAAAGATTACAAAGTCATCCTTAAGTCTTTGAGACATACCTTGAATGAAATGTCCCATGTGCAGCACTTGACTCATGGGATGTCAGTGTGATGAAACCATGATTTTTTATCTGCTTCAGTAAGTTATTTTTTTAATTGAAGTCTTTCCTATTTTTCTATTAAAATCCCCATGGAAACAAGAACTGTAAGTGTTTACAAAGTTGCTTATCTTCAAGCTATTAAAATCAGTTCCTTATATGCCCAAGGTTAAACATATACAAACATGTACAAAATATTTGCAGGATTAGGGATTTATAGAATCACTGCACAGCTTTAAAGATTGTTTTAGCACTTAGAGAAAAATTAACTTAACAACAAGGTGAAAAGGAATATTCGAGATAAGGGCTTGCTTTTTTCAAATAAGAGATGATAATTCCCACTATAATTTTATGAGACAATGATCTGATTTTTGCGAGCATGGCTTGACATTCTAAATCTGTATCATAAAGTCTCACTGCTACAGCTGAGAATTTGCTTTCACTTTTGTTCCATTCCCATGGTTTTTTTAAAGAGAAAAGATTCTTACTTTACCAAAATGGCTACAATATAAACCCAAAAATGTTTAGCTACTAGACCATTACCAGCAAGTAATTTTTTATCTTTTAATTTTTCCATGGAGCTGCAGTTTGATGGATGCAGATTTTTTCTCCTGGGACATTTCAGAAGTATCAGTGGAAAGAATTACTGAATTCTTCAAGAACTTAATAAATACTTTGTGAATTCCGTTTTTAAATAGTGACCTATCCAGACCATCTGCTCCAGCTGAGACAAATAACATCTTCTCGGGTCTAGTTATGAACATTCAAAATTACATTTTAACTACATTATAATCACCCAGTATTTGAGCTGTAAAATTCATATTCTTATTCTCATTACTTACCATGAACAAATATTTCATCAGTCCATTACAATAAATGGATATAGTTCACACGTGGAGACATTTTAATCACAAAGTTATGAAACAATATAAACAGTACATAAGTCCATAAATGAAAAAAGGTATTTGTACCAATTTTAAAAATAGATATCCGATACATACATTACACAAGTATAGCTATAATTAAAACATACTTCCATAGTCAATACTAAAAAAAAACCCCAACCCCCACAAACAACAAACCACAAAACAAAACCCAGAAGTCAAGTATCTGTCTATGAAGCTAATTAAAGCAATTGAGGATATTGCCCCAAGCTAGACTCCCACCTAGCACCTCCCGAGCTACAATAGCAGACTGGGTGAGCACTTTTTATCTGCTTCCCTGCAAAGACACCAGAGCTTAAACAACTACCAGCTGAACTCTAAAGGCTGATGAAGAGAAATTTAAGCAAATCCAACTAAATTTCCACAGTAACAGGTGAGAAGCTTTCACACAATCCCCTTGCTGAGGTCCCCTTAATAAGTGTGGTGATCTCCATCTGGCCATTTTATACCATGACAGATGCATGTAAGCAATTGCTTTTTCTAGTTCCCTTTTACAAGCTTACACCAAAATACTGTAACTACAGCAGTTATAATTTATACATTCTGTTTTCCCAGTGCAAGTCTGCAGATAAACATTTAGTTCAGATTAACCTTTTCCAGTCCTTGTCCAGTATAGTTGAGCATATTCAAAAACTAAATCATTACAGAATCAGATAGTATACACAAACTTAGCCCAAAATAAGAAAATGTATGAATAATAACTGAATACATTAATCTAGTACAAGTTTTTAAGGAGGACAATTACAAACTTGTAAGACAGTGATGCTGGGAACAGTAAAAACCAGCAACAGCTTCAAGATACCACTCTACCCCTTCTTCAGACATTGATCTGCTTCTCTTTGAGTTCATCATCACGGCTGAAGATCTGCTAGACAAGGAGTGCGCACACAAAGCATCCTTCTTCAGCACAGACAGTGAAATTAGATAGTTTAGGCTGATCATCTATTCCATACTCAGCTATTGCTGCAGCAATCATGTTTTCCCAGGTCACTTGGACAAATTTTAAGCTTTGCATAACATTCTTGCAAAAAGTCATTCTACAGTGTAATGGTAAAAAGCAGCACAAAAAAAAAAATGTACGCATTGATTAATTTAACTGAATCCATAGCTAGCAGTAAATAGATACAAAGCTAAGTATCAATACATGTTAATATGTTCACTATCCCAGATAAGACACATACTAGGATCGTTGCCTGGCTAGCAAACACTGCCAGGTGGGGAAGGACATGACACTGACTTTCCTTTGGACAGGGTGGTCCTCCTGGTTGCAGAATCATTGATCTCACTCTCTGCTTTCTTCCCAAAAAGGAAGAAAGCAGAGAAATCTTCCTTTCTTCTTAAAAATGAGTTTTATTGCATTTTCATGTCAGATCTTCTCCTCTTGAATCCTTGACCTGTTATCTATGATAGCTCCAAAATTACACTTACAAATTCTTGTTTTTCTTACTTTGTGTGACTTTTTCTCACTCCTTAACAAGAATTTTCCCGTTGTTACTGATCTGGGTTCACACGGCTGAGCTGGACTAAAAAGCTTTGAATCCCATCAGAACCCCAAGGCTGAGGGTGGAGGAGCTGGGAAGCGGACCCAAAAACCTTTCTAGGAGGAGACCTAAAAGCTAATTCAGATCGCTGAAATATTTATGTCCCTTGCTGGTATCACCTGTGACTTTAGGAAGACATATTCAGTTCCCCTAGCCTCTGCATCACAATGAATCAGAGTAACGATATTTAAGATCTCAAGCTGGAAAACACAGCTGAAGCCCTGCTACTGATCCGTGCCATTCCTCACAATGTGAATTCAAAATTTCCTTGAGTAGCTTCATCTTCAAATATTTGGGTTTATACACACTAGTGAAAAAACAATTATATTACTGAAACTGAAAGCTTTGATGAACAAAGGCATCACTAATCATCTCTGAGCTTTTTCAAGATCAAATGAACTTTTACTAGAAAAAAGCTCACTCTCAGAACTGAAAAGTGCAATTACATCTGTAGGAAACTGAGTTGGTCCAGCGTCATTCCCCTCCTCCTATCTGTTTGCAATACCAGATGGAGATTTATTAGAGATGAAGGGATAGGGAGGGTGGTGGACAAGCTAAGGAGAAAGCAGGTAAAATTCAGTACATTTTTTAATACTGATAACATAGCTGCAGGCTGAACAGCTTATATGAAACAACAGTAAAAGCAGAATACAGTAGAAAAATAGGCAACATGCATTTCTCCACATAACAGTTTTGTTGTTGAAAAGAAACTACATGTTTCAGAAGAGTGTTTCCCCTCAGTGGAATTGAATTCAAACTTCCAGAACACACAGACCAAACTGCAGGCCTGATCTAGCCAGAAGTGTGCAATTAATCATTGTGGTAATAACTATATCATTGAATCTCCTTTGCAGAGTTTGTTAAGTTCCAAAAACTGAGGTCTGATAATATTATAAATAATGCTAGTAATGAAACTTCTGCTTCTTTTGTATTAACCATAGGCCAACTCTTTTCCTTATCCAACTGTATAGCCATAATTCATGTTTCCCAGTCTCTCAATTATTTCATAAATAAAAGACAACAACTAATAGTCTCACTGGCCACAGTTGTACCTCTGACGTCTCCTCTGACATCTTGCTGCCCCATCCCAGCGTTGTGGGGCTCTCATTATTTCACGCTCAGCACCTGTGGTACCCAAGCTGTCTTTCCGTGGCTACAGAGGCATAGGAGGGCAGGGGATGGATGGCTTGATGTGGGTGCAGAACGTTCCTCAACACAAGAGCAGAGACAGCAAAACAGTGGCCACCCAAGCCCAGAAGATAAACACATCAAATGGGGGGACCACTACACTTCTTGTCAGAGCTAATATGTGTTTTCATGGGTCTTTCTCCATCAAAAAGCATCAAGTATGTATTCAAGACAGTCAAGAGTAATTATGATGAATTAAATTTATAACACATAAAACAAGACTTTGGGACACTGCACCCCAAGTTATCTTTCAAAGCTCCTTCCACAATCATGGAAAGAATTAGGCCCATCAGAGTAGATCCAAAACAACCAACAAACTGTGGAACTGGCTTCTTGTGTAGCCAGGAGGCATTCCAGGAAAGCGCCTCCAGACAAACTCCCCACACATGGGCTGGATAATAAAATCCATTAGAAGGAAAGGAATTCCTAGGAACTGATAGTATTAAGAGCTCCAAGACTCAGACTTTCGGAAAACAGCATAAGGAGGTGCAGACAGATCCATCTGCTTTCAGAACACCCCTATCTCTCCTCCGACGCCGTCACTGAAGACAAGGTGCAACCAGGAGGGCTGTGCCAGGGCACGGTGCAGGCAGTGACTGAGAAGGAATAAATTGTGCTGAGAAAGCAGTGGCTGTCACCCACTGAGGAGGACAAGAGGAAGAGGAGGTGCAGCAGGGGAAGGCAGAGGTGGCTGCTGGTCTGAGGAGAACAGCAGCACACAAGGAGCATGGTCCTTTCGCACCCTCAGTTTTCTGTCAGACAGACATCAGCTTTGGTAAATTCTCCCAGAAGCTGGCCCAAATCAAATTCCAGGACATATCAGTAATGTCCTGCACTTGGTGCAGCCAGAGTCCCTTGGAACCATGCCCTGAAGTTACTCCACATGCTATCTAACAAGTTTCATATCCTGGAGGAGAAAGTGCTACTTTATCTGTGGCTAATCAAAGAAATCGGTTCCAGAAATGACAGTCACCAGAAATGGATCTAATGCAGAGTGGCTGATACCTCCTGTCTGATCAACAAACCTGTGAAAGGAAGACATTTAAAAATGCAGGTTTAAACATCTGCAGGGCTCTGAAGTAGGCACATAGATTCCACCCCCATCGCATTTTAGGAAGACACACCTCTGTGGGGACTCATCTGCATTCCCTAACAGATCATACAATATATGTGGTATTTCCCAGCACCAACTGAATCAGTAGGAATGTTCAGTCAAGCTTCTCCCAGCCAAAAGTGAGTCATCTTGATTTGGTGGCATGAAAACACTGAACACATTTGTGCAGAGAGTCTTCCCTCCAAATCAGTACACTGCAGACCCAGGTAGAACATCAGCGTTGTCCAGATGTGTGAAAATATTAGGTATTTGACACGAAATCATCATATTTCTGTATCCTAAACAGTGCTTTACAAAAACAGTGGGTTTATACATTTTCTTTCAGCAGAGCTTGGATATAAGCTGTACTGCAGCAGGACAACATGCATACTAACTTGGGACTGGTTTCCAATCAGCCATGAAATTACCAGAAATATAGTTCATCTCAAAGAAAGTTGAATCATGATTATAAAACACTATTTTAAACTAAAAGGCTCGAGGGGAAAACTTTCCAGAAATGCTTTACTGAACCTGAAAGTTTTCATGTGCAAACATACACAGTAGATGTAACAGGGGCCGGTTACAGGTCCCAGGAGCTAAACCCCAGGCTCTCGGCAGCGCTCTCCCTCTCCCCATAGCTCTTGGACTAGATTAAGTTCCAGCAGCACTCAGATTACAACATGGTGGCTAAGCAAATGCCTCACTATACCTTCTTCCAGGAGGTCAGGGATTGCCCCATTTAATTACTCAACATTTTGGCTAAACATCTCTTCACCAGACAACTGTAATCTTCCCCTACCACTCAGATGTATTTGTCATCTAAGACAGCATCTAGGTTTTACAGCACAACGTCACTGAGGTCATAGCTGATAGAAACCCCTGCTAGCTCCTTTAAGTTCTCCATGCTGGCTTCAAACAGAATGTAAGTCCAGAAATGTATTTTAATCATTAATACAAAATCATTTTTGAAATGCAGAGGTTATTCTGGAATAGCTACATCTCAGAATAATTTGCCTACCTTCATTCAGCAATGTATTTTCTTTCTGAAACAAACCTCAAGAATAAAGAAGCAATGCAGCAAAAACCAGCTTGGGGTGGGGTGTGGGGGCGGAGAGAACAGGTTTTACTAAGTCATTTTGCTAAGATCTGAAATAAAAGGAATAATTATCACCACATTAATTTTAATAATTTACCTTGCTCAGAGGTACTGACAGGGACCAGACCCCTCTCTTGTAACTCCTTTACTGTGTGAAGCTTACTGCTCAGTGATATGAAAATGGTTTTCAACAGCTGTTCTGGTAATGCAGTGACAGAGAGCCACTTTAATTAACTCTGTTCTTTAATTAACTTTGTTGTCCAAGGATTTTGCTTTCTTTATCTGAGCCAAAACAACAGGATCTCAAGCAGTCCTGCACTTCCTAATACTCTTCTGCTATAGCAACCAACCCGTATGCAGTAAATGCAGGACCATTCTTCAAAGCATTTCGTTTCACCCCAAGACCATTTAATTTGTGAGCTTTGGCTCAATCTTCATGGCAAAAGGATAAACAATAAATCCTGAAAAAAAAACTAAAGTCCTGAAGGAGCAGTAGATGCTTTGTAGATTTGTAAACACTCTGTTCAAAATCAGCTGATTAGGTAAATGTAGATTCACATGGACACCAGAAGAGAAGTCATTTAAGTGATGTACTGTTCTTTCCATCCTATTTGAGGAAAAAAGCACTCCACCATGTTTGGCAGCATCAATCCAAAGAAATTCAACCTGTCAAACCACAGAGGGCTGGCACTTACAAAAACAGATGGACATCCAAATACGTGTTTTGCCGAGCAGCTTTGCAGCACTAACCACTCACTAAGGGCTGAACAAGTCTTGCTCACTTCTCCCTCTGAAATGCAAACATTTTCTTCTGCTTATAGAGACATGCCAAAACAACACAACCTCCATTAATATTTTTTTTTAAAAGTCCCTTTCTTATTAGTGGTATGTCAGCACTAGTTAGCTTTTGGCAGCTGCCATTGGCTACCTTTGAAATAGGTACCTCCTCCCATGATGATCTGGAAATGTCAAAACAGAATCCTAAATGTAAAACCCAACAAGAATATATAGAAAACCAGAGATAGCAGAATAGTTGCTTTTCTACTGTATTTTTCTTCAAGAAAATATTTTTTTTCCCATGATTAGGAAAATAGAAGAGCTCTATCTATCTTCCAGTGTTCACTAAACAGATAGGAAGTCTCTTCCCTACAGAGATACCGGAGAATGAAAGGAATGACACACCTGTGAAGCTGCAGCACTGACTTTACCATAGCCCTTAGTTCTGCTGATCCCTTCTCCAGCTCCTGCCAGCTAACCCACAGCCACAGGGAGGACATTTCTGAAGTGCTGGGCTCTGGCACACCTGAGCATGAATACCAGAACCCTTTATCTCTCCTCTCTCTTACCTGTCTCTGTCCTAGAAGGGACTTAGTTCTCGGATGCAGACTAGGTCCCCAGAGGATGAGGGGAAAGATTTTCCCTTGGGATTACCCTTCCTGCAAGTCGTTATCTTGCTGAAAATTTTGAAGCTGAAACCATGCACCTTTCTTCATTCCCAGATGCCTCACATACACAATTTAATGAAAGAACCAACAATCTACCACATTGCACATTTCTGATCTGCTTTTTCTTAAAAGAAAGTAAAAGGCACATACTGCGGCTTTCAGGAACAAAGGAAGCTGTCAGTAACAGCCATGCATGGTGTTATATCCAAGGATTAGACCATCTGAGGCTTTATCAGGAAACTACACAGTAATTAATTGGCCACAACACTGAGTTTTGAAACAGAGGTTGGGTCATGTTACAAGAAGGGAAGCAGAATTAGTTACTGCTCCAGAGAGCTCTTAAGTCAGTAGGAGACTTTAGATCCTTATTCCTTTAACATAAAACTGATTTCCCACAAGTTGTATATAAAGACTGTCCCGTGAAATTAGTGGTCAGACAGTATTTATATGTCACACTGATGTTTTCCAGATGTAGACTTTGATATTCCCAAGGAAAAAGAAAAAAAAAAACCAACAGCTAATTCAGGGGATCCTCAAAGTAAACCTCAGTGCTGTTTATTTTCTAATGTTGTATTCCCTTTGGCAATCTAACTTAAACTCATAAACAATAGGTTTGTATCCCAAAGAATGCAGCATGCCCTCAACCACAACTGAAAGCAATAGGAGCGGGGCATGCTGAGCACCTGGCAGGAAAAGTCCTTAATTAGCTCCATTTGGAAAGCCATAATATGAGATCACTCACTCTTGGCTCCTAAGAAAGAATATGAGGTAGTCCAGAACGGAAAATGTACCCAAATCAAACACATGTGTTGACATATACCATTATCCTGCTGATTTTAATAAAAAGGGTAGGAATTTATTCTTAAAACCATTCCAGAATTGTCCTGTATTTTAGCTATAGTTCATGTTTACCTATTAGCACAGATCCTGTGCAAACTAATCATGTTTGGTTGTATGGATTAGAACTGTGACAAAAATCAATAACGGTCTCATTCTAAAAAAGCCATACTTAATTTGACATGACTGTCCTTTTAAAGTTAATGGCACTGTTTACACTCTTATGCAAATAAGAGCAAGAAATACAGAATCATTTGCAGAGTCACTCTTTGCATAAATGAAATTACCCTTTCATGTTAAAAAAAGAAAAACAATTTGAAAGGAAGAAACAATTTGAGGTAAACCATAAACAGACAACATCTAGAATTTAATTCTTGTCATCAGTTTATAATCAAAAACTTCATAAACGTGACAGGCTGCCTCTGTTCTGAAGAAACCTCCTTCTCCTCTCTAGTACATGGTATATAATTCAGTGACAGCAAATACCTTTGACAGGCTCAGACCCTCTCTTCTGCCACTTCTTTGCATTTTGTTTGCCTTGAGTAACCACTTTCCATCCTTTTGCTGAGACTTGTTTATCTCTCCTTTTAGTCAGAGCTCAACTTCTTCCCCAGGAAAGCGGCAGAGCACAGCACAGAAGTTACATGCAAGCACTCACCATGCCAGTTTACGTGTCCAGTGTTCAGTTCTAGTCCAGAAATTCATTTTCATTCTATTGGTTAATGCATGCATGTTGTATGAAAAATTATTAATATTTCTTCAAGGCTAGGAAAACTTAAGTGATTCCAAAATCATGGAACAGAAATAAAACATGCTGTGATTACCTACGGCTTTAAAAAAGAATAATTAATTTGCAGTACTTGTAATTAATAACATCTCTCACTGACATAAAAAAGGAAGGGTTTATTTAGAAAAAAATTTCATAGAGTTTTTTTATCAAATTATGTATTCTAAAAGGAATAGAGGACAAAACAAAGTGAGTCTAGTGGCAACTTTGTCTTCCTTAAACCTTCCACACAACCATTCTACTGTGCCATGTTCATGATTTCTACTATGACCACCACCATCATGTGAATACTAAAATAATTTTACTTGAAGTAATGTCATAATCTTTTCAGTATTTTTGATCACAGACTGCAGTAGAGCCAGTTCCTCTGTAGGCTACATGATGGCTGGTTTTGTGCAACGATTCACTGGGTCTCTCTTCCTGAAGCAGTTAAATAAAAAAAAAATTCATTTGTCAAAATAGCTTTTTCTACGCCATGTATGATGTTTCATATTACCATGTTAAGATTATAAATCTGGCAAAGGGCATTGGCCATCTTGTCTAGATGCAGCCAATTCTCCTGCTTAGAAATGTTGTCTTGCAGCTTCACACACCGCAACAGAATCAGCAGATCCAACCTCACACTTAAGTTTTTCTCAGCTTTTCTAACTCGCATTGCCCAATGTCCATTTTGTTGCTAATACTATGAAAAGACAATGTGAACACACACAGGGTCATCTTTCAAAATAAAAATGCAAGTACAGGTAAGTCAGTTCAGCAAACCATCATTTCAAAGTATAAAATGTAACAATCCTAACAAGAAGCCTGCTCCTGTAAAACCCTCAGTTTATTCAGTCTCCAGGACACCACCACTAAAAAATGCCTTGTTAAGGATGCCAGCAAGAGGGTCCACTCTCCTATTGGGGGGGAGTTTCTTTATGTCACTTAGGGTTTTTTTTTAAAAAAAAACAACTTGTCAATAACCAAACATAACATGATTCCAATTCCAGTCAAAATACTGTTCTCATTGAATCCAGTCTGGGAATGTACTTTTCATAAAAATACTTTCAACCTTATTTATCATTGCCTTATTCACTAAGTCCATGGACATCTACTGCATCAACTAACGCAAAAACAGGATTAAATGGCACTTCTAACATCATCATCTTGGAAATCTCCATACTGCTTCATTGACTTACTACCATGAACTAGTCACAGACCTATCTAAGACTCAGCAAAATACTGAACGTCCTAGGACACAGCAGTAACAAACTAGACTTAATTCTGAAGACCATGTAAGGATGAGGAAAAGGGGGAGAATGGTACACATCAAAACTTACATAATGAAAGAAAACAGTTACCAGATCTATAAAGTGATCTTATTGGAGTAGCAAGGATATGCTGTGTTTACTTGATCTCTTCCACAGGAAGAGTATGATGAATGGAAATAGAGTAAATAACTGGTTGACAAGAATTTTTCTCATTACTCTTGAAGTTAAAAAATACTAAAAATGCAGATAGTGGAAGAGCTGTGAATGGTAGAGAACTTTTGGGTATTACAGTTATGCATGACTTATCCAGGATTCTCCAGGCTATTTACTGAGCAATCCATTAACTGCTTCTAATTTTCATCTTGCAACTAAATTATTTTCTTATATAAAACAGAGAGGCAGTTGTGCTTAGCACTGGAAAGACTAACACACACACACACATTCCAGTTGGCTCTGTTAGTTTTTTAATTACGTGACCTACATGATCCTGACATTACTGTCACGGCATTCCCCCACATGAGGACCTCCCCAGACTGTTTCCACCCTCATACTCGGTATTCCACTCTCAGTCATCGCACTGGGGCCTTTCCCAGTATGAGAAGGGAGAATTATCACGCCATGAGATCATGGTAACACAGCCACAAAGCAATGCCAGCACTCCTCCACTGTTAAGACATCTTAGGCTAGGATGGATGTTTCAGATTTCAGAACTATGGGCACTCAAGTCAACTGGCCAGATGTTTCGTGATTCCTTTTGGATAAACTCCCAGATCAAACCTAAGCAGCCTAAAAGAAGAAAACTTTTTTTTTCCCCCCGCTTTTTTTAAGTGGAATGCCTGTTACCAGTGTATCCCCTTTCATAATTGGCTTTCTAATTATAAAAGTATCTGATCATAGTGTATACAAACTCTGATTTAAAACATCCCAGCTATTTTAACCAAGTTGAACTTTATGAGAACTCTGCAAAGTTGACAAAATAAACCAAAAAAATTGTATTTTTATTGACAAGGTAGTTATTGATCAGCCTTGTGTGGCAGAACGTATATATTATGCTAAAATTTGAAACACTTGGAGCTCTAGCAAGAATGAAAAGATGCCGCTGCACAACCACATTGTTGTAAAATAAAACAGGCCACAAAGCCACAAGGAAAGTGGAAGTATGTAAGGATATGGAACCAAAAACATCAGAAAATTCAATATAAGAAAAACCCTTCAGAGCTTGCTTTTGCTGAATGCAAAGACAAAACTCTAAAACACAACTAGAAGGGTCATAAGAGAGAATACCTCAGGTAGCACAGGATGGGCTTTTCTCTCAGCCAAGCGCAGACACAAAATACAGTGCGCTGGAACCTGTAGGTAGATGTAGATCAGGCAGCTCTTGTCTTCAAAGCAAAAAGCAAGAAGAAAGGAACTAAAAACCTTTGCAGAGTTTTACTCAAAAGGCAGTAGGGCCAAATCTTGATTTTCTGCTTCATTTGAAAGATCTTGTATTTAGTTTGAGAGAAAACACACGAGAGATTTAACAGGAATGAACAGAATACTATTGCATGAAAGCTAGAGGAGAGCACAAGTTAAAATTAAATTAACTAGCAAGCATTATCATCTTCAAACCTTCTTTCCCTTAGTTCTTGATTCCGTAAGTAAGTTTCTTCACTTGATTACAAATAGACAAAGTTGTTATAGAGGTAGAAATCAAGTGAATGCATCTTTTAGCACAGTTATAACACTTTGAAAACCACATGCTTCAAAACGAGGAAATTTTTGTCAGGAGCTGCCAGGTAAGCCAGAAGTTACAGCAAACAGCATTGGTACAAAAAAAAAAAAAAAAATCCATAAAACTAAGTGGAAAAGAAATAATGTTTTTAGTTGCTAGAGTGTGAAATAATTCTGTGATTTCATATTTAATTTCCATCTACTGACCTTTTCCTACGAAGGGAGCACAATCCAGTTTCTCTTTATCTATGAAACATCTTCAGACACTTTATATTTAGCACCTGTCTTGTAGAGATCTTTTCCGATTGGAATAATTTCATTAAAGAGAACATTCAGCTTATAGCCAGGAAACCCAGACACTATGCCTTAACTTCAGTTTGCTCTTTGGCAAATAATGAAAACTTGACAGCTTCAGCTATCCAGCTGTAAAAAAGATTTTTTTTGAGGCCTTAGAGAAGCACAAGATGTTGATTGTGTATATTGATTTTTATCAGCTAAAAATTGGAGTAGAATCCCTCCATTGAGCAAAACAGCTTGTTTCCCCTACCTATCGAAAGGACTATTACCTTCTCTCCACCAATTCCCTCTTTCCATCCTGTACCTCTTCAACATCTGGAGGATTCATCCATTCTCATTTGCTCATTCTTCTGCCCTCCTTTCTATAACAGTGAACAGTGATTACGACATTTGCATCTTTAAATGAGGACCAATGGAAGGTGCCTGCTGGGAATAATCTAGTCCATATCTGCATGCATAGTATTTCTGTCCTCGGTTTTCACCCAAAAATCATTTTTTCCGAAAACTCAGTCATCTTCCACAGGTGCCACTGAATTTGTGCCTTCCTCCAGAGCAGAAATCTCTCTTTTCAATATATTCAGACAATCTCATGCAACAACTTGGAACCTGTCATGTTTCATAACACAAGGCAAATGTATTTTCACTAACTTTATGGGAATCTCTGCTAAAGGTGCTCGGAGTGAGCCTTCCTAGGGCAAATAGAAAGCTTTGTGGAAAATTAACAAGTTGACCTTTAAAACCATATATAGAAAGCAAGACAGCTTTTGAAATAAATTTGGTCTAATTACACTGTGATTTATTTAGCGGTATAACCTTGCAGCACTGAACTGTATCCACTAGAATTGTCTACATCTTTTCAGATGTAATTGATAGGACTTTTCCTTCACTTTGCTGATGAATGTCCACTTCACGGCAGCTTTGCACTAACACCTTAATGATGTAAGTCAGGTCTTCATTTTTTTTATTTCTTAATAAAATTTTCTAATTCCAGACCACTTTTCTGTAAAAAATAGATGCAAAACAAAGCAACTCCTCATATACAAGTCATCTAACATGACTCAGGCTCTCTTAAGTATCTTCAGGTCACCTTCCACAATCCCTAAGTCTGTTTGGCGTCATCCATTGTTTTTGCTGTGTCTGGAAATACACACCGAAAAAAAGCAGTGGGCGGAAGCACAACAATGAAGCCCCCTCAATGGCACAGTGTAAGAATTTGCACTTTGGTATTTGCTGTTGACGCAGGTTTGCTGCTGTCATTGTAAAGATGAGCAGGTGTCAATCAAGAGAACAGGAGAAGAAAGGATGGAGCCTCAGAGAAGTGATATTTTTCCCTTAAACCAAAGCTGCTAGGGAAATCCTCAGGATCCATTTCTTTCTGCTACTTGAGAATTAAATTGGAGATGCTGTGGCAGAAACTAGTTGTTCCAGATTTCACCCCTCTGCAAAGTATATGGCACTGAAACACCTTCGCAAGTAGTGAAACAAAGCAAATTATACAAAGAGAGAATTAAAATGCACCATTTGAAAAAATGTTGTGCCTTTGTTGCTGTAGTTTTAATGCCTTAATACTGATGAACACTCAACTTCCCTAGTAACAGACTTGCCATTGCGTATAGTACAGCACTTCTATTTGTGAGTGTGGACCCCCGGATTCCCCCACGATAGACGTGATTTCCATACAAGAGCTGGAGCTGCTGCCTGGCCTGTGCTGCGGATGCGATGGGCAGGATGTGCGGGGCTGGGCTGACCCCACCCTGGCTGGGTGCAGGTGCCCACCAGAGCCGCTCTGTCACCCCCCTCAACCGGGCAGGGGAGAGAAAAGATAGCAAAAGGCTCGTGGGCGAGATAAGGATGGGGAGATCACTCAGCAGTTACTGTCATGGGCAAAACAGACTCGACTCGGGGAAAATTAGTTTAATTTATTGCCCTTCAAATCAGAAAAAAACACCTTCCCCCACCCCTCCCTTCTTCCCAGGCTTCACTTAATTCCCGATTTCTCTCCCTTCTCCCCCTGAGCAGCGCAGGGGGACGGGGAAGGGGGTTACGGCCAGTCCATCACGCGCCGTCTCTGCCGCTCCTTCCCCCTCACACTGTCCCCCTGCCCCAGCCAGGGTCCCCCCCAGGGGTGCCGTCCCTCAGGCACAGGCCGCTCCAGCCGGGGTCCCCCCCGGGGCCACAGGCCCTGCCAGGACCCTGCCCCAGCGCGGGCTGCCCACGGGGTCACAGCCTCCTTCGGGCACCCCCTGCTCCAGCGTGGGGTCCCCCCCGGCTGCAGTGGGGATCTGCCCCACCGTGAAGCACAGAAGCCACCTCTGAAGCTCCCCCACCCCCCCGCACCCTTACCAAAACCTTACCACGCAAACGCATTATATGTGAAAGCAAAACATTCTTCCTAGGCATTCAACCACCCTGTCAACTCTTCCAAACTCATTGCATTAAACTCTCCACGGTTTTTGACCTGGACAAGACCGTCTATAAAACTTGTGCATATATGAAGAGCAGAAAAACAACCCAATGACTTCAGAAACATTTGCATTGATTTTAGAGAGCAAGAGACTGTGCATGTGAGACGGAATAAGCACATAACAATATGTTATAATACAAGGTGTATTTCAGAATAGGACTAAAAATACAGATCAGACAATAAGTTGCACCACAGACAGAAGAAATTCTCTAAAAGGCAGAATTAATAATAATTGTAATACCTGGTATTATAAGACTTTCCTTAAGATGTGAGAGCATTTTAAAATAAGAATCTTGTTTCATTTTTTATTGTTATTGCTAAGTGGCAGAGAAATAGGCACTGTACAGATTATGAAATCGAATAGAATTGGCAGTTCCATGCCTCAAAAACAAGCTCAGTGGAAACAGTTCATATAAAATTAAGTTTCTTCCCATAATCAAAAATACATTTTACTTCTCATAAGAAAGTTAAGTTTACTCCTGGGCAATTTTCATTTTCTTCAGCCCTACCAACAGAGCCTCTGTGGTACCTGCTATAAACAGATAACCACATAACATAAACCTATCCATAAATTCAACCTCTGTCTCCACAGCTGGCCCACATATTCCTGCTCATATTCTCCCACCACCCCTGTGCCCAGGAGGAGGTTTCAGCCATCTCTTCCTGCATGGATCTTTTCTATTCTGTTTCAGCTGTTCTGCCATCCTGGAACTGCGACTGTTCCAAAACACTTGAACAGAGCAGTCATACCCCCACTTCACCCTCACTTGCTATCCAAACAGCTTGAAGGCTTTTAGTACAGTTCATCAAATAGTGACTCTTTTCCTGTAATCCAGTCCCAGTTTGAATGAATCTTTCTTAAGCAACAGCTATAAAAGCAGCAGATACCATTGTTATGTATTAACTGACATGTACAACAACTTGCATATTTCCTTGCCTTCACCAGTAATACTTCTCTTGATATTTCCAAGAAAGACTTTTGCTTTTTCATGGCTCTATTACATCCTTGGTTGAGTAACTTTGTGAGTGAGGAACAGTCAGGTTTTCCTTTTCCTCTGCCACAAGTGTGTCCGGCTATTCTCACTTTATAGAGGACAATCAAGTACAGAAACTTTTGCTTTGCTCTCTTAGATTTCTTCCTGTCTTTATTATCCTCATGCTAAATGACAATCAGCTCTTTCATAATATTAATGCTTTCATACATCTATCTCCTTCTGACTTCTCTTGGCTTTCAAAACTAATTTTAAAACATGCACCAAAATAACAGAAATGTGTCAGTAGTTGTCTTAGGTACCTTCTGTCCTTATAAACCGTAGGTCATATCTCTGCTATATTTTAGCTCTAGTTTAGCAGATTTATTTGAGAACCAGCAGATGTGCATCATGACATGCCAGTTTTCCCCTTGTGCTCAGGAAGAGCTGGGATCACTATGCCTTTCCTATAGATGAGCCTAAGGTTAGGGTTAGGAGAAAGAGAGTATGTAGTTAGAAAGTAAAACTCTAAGCAAACCAAGGGATGATGTTTATGCTTCCTCTGACCAGTATTTAATCTCTCAGCAGAATGTGGTCCCTGGCCTGTAAATCAGCTTAGAGCTCACAGGCTGAAAAAAAATAAGTGAAAGTCCAGAGCTACATTTGTAATTGCGGATGGGAATGTGCTGCAAAATGAAACTGAGCTGCAGAAGTTATTCTGTGAAGAGAGACTGCCTGTTTCCTTTGAAGACACTAACTCTGTATATTAAATTTATACCTTGCTTACAGCTGCAGTAGCATCTATACTCTTTATTTTTGTCTTTTTCAACAACGGCATTCACTCTTTCGGCAGAGCTAATGTAACTATCCCATCTTTATGATTTATGACCACGCTTGAGTATTAAGTCCCTTAGTCACATCCTAAGTGGATTCAACCAATGCAGTTTACTTGGGCATAAAGCCATCACTCGTAGCAAACCTTAGCTGGCAGAGGACACTGCTCAGCTGGTCTCCTCAACAACTGAAGCAATAGCAGCCTATTCTTCACAACCTGCACTCATTTGTCATAGAACAGAGGGACAAATTCAAGACTTGAGCTCTTCTATTCCAGGCACTTGGTTTTCAAAAATAGCACAACTAAAATCTTACTGAACATCTTTGAAAAGATGTTTGAAAACTGTTACTCCAGCTCCTCATTTGAAGATACTACTTAGAAATAAATGGCCCTTTCCTGAGGCCAGTCCATACCTGGAACCAAAAGCTGTCACAACCCTCACTATTCCTTACTCCAGTGCAAAGTATATGTCTCCAACTGACAGTCTCTAAAAAATACTCAGCAAAGTTATATTAAAAAACTACAGATATTATCCCTCAAAGAGGTGGCAGGAGAGAAAGAAAAAAAACCCTTTGCAACAGCTTAGCCATGTCATTTAACAGGCTGCTATAGAAATATTTTGTTACAGTGGTAGTCACTTGATTAGTTACACAGCTAAAAAAGAATCATTGTTCTTCCTTAAAAGAATGTAGCCAAATTTAAGTGTATATGCACAAAATCACCTTCATCTTTTTGACTACAGTGGTCCATACCAAATCCTTCAAAGCCAGTGGGAAGACACCCGCTTTAATCAGTTTAACTTTTCCCTGGACTTTTCTTCCACAGTTTGTAAGTGCATGGAAAACAGATGAATACAAATCACATGGTTGTACTAAGTACTAAGTAAGCTTCCAAGTCAAAATAAAAAGCTGTCTGTAATTAAATAAAAGCAACAGATAAACTGGAATTTTTTTGGAGTCTGGAGGCTCCAAAATAGCAAGGCAAAGATGCCTGGGGCATTAGAGAAAGCAGCCTAAACAGATTTAAAACTGTTCTTTCTGGACCAAGAATGCTAGGCAGAGCTTATAAACCTCTCCAAGTCATTTTCTCACAGGACTGCCAATGCAGGCTAGGAGTTTGGGTTCTTTTTTTCTTCTTTTTTTTTTTTTTCCCCAACTGTAGGCAGATTAAGAAAAAGATTTCTCTCAGTGTATTTTATTGAAGAAAAACAAACAATTCTTCTTAATATACTAACTTTTGGTATTTGAGTAACAAATCAGTAATTTTAGAAAAATTAAGTAAGAAATCTTATTTCATAGTACAAAAGTGCAGAGTAATGAAACTGTGCAGAACTCCTGGGATAGGAAGCCACTTGCTTTCAGAAGCAACTCAACCACAGTGCTGTGCTGAATGGATTTTTGTCTCTGGAAACAATCTTGCATGACACAAGTTAACCCTTGCCCTAGACCATTTCTCCTTCTCGTACTTCCGTGTAGGACATTACTAATACAGCTACCAAACAACTCGAGCATGGCAGCGCCCAGAAGTTTTGTTTGGATTAGGCAATGGTAAGGTCTGAAAGTTTCAGATATCATGCAGGTTCTCCGCTGGCATGCACATAAATCTTAACTCAAAAATGGACACACAGCAATTTTTTCCAACTGAGAATTCAAAAAACAAATGTTAGTTTGCATTTAATCTTCAGAACATGTTTGTTAACAGAAGCATCACGACAGAAATTAGCTGAGAGCATTGGATGCAAGTCAGTAAACACAAGGTATAGAAGTGAAAAAGGACAATGTAGACACAAGCATTTTATGCTGGATGTTATTGTAATTTAGCTCCTCTTTACTGCAGTTGGATTTACTGGAAAGAACCCTGATCTTCATTCAGGATAAACATCCTTTGTACCATAGTTATCTTCCTTGCTAGGTGACAAAAGTAGATGAGCTACACACAGAGAAGAAACATTACTGAGGTTGCAAGGCCAAACTCCCAAAAGTTAAGAAATGCCAGATTTAAGGTTGCCTAATGCAGCTTCGGTATTATGATACAAGCTTTAACTATGCAAATACATTTTTCCCCAGACCTCACGCACTGCACAGGATGGGTAGTTCCTCTGTCAGAATGTCTTCGATATTATGTTTTATACATTTTTTCAAATGTCTTACCTTACAACTTTACTCGGTTATAAGGCCTTCAAATGTTTCATGAAATAAGCTTTACTGCACTCTAAAAAGAGAGATGTCATTTTATGATGACAGACACATTGAGAAAGGAAAGCAGAAAGGTTGAACAGCAAGAGCTAGACCTGCAAAGTGATTTTACTCCTTTAAATAGATGGGAATTTAAGCAAGGAAAGTAAGCAACTCAAAATTTAATTAAGAAATTATTTATAAAAATAAATTAAAAAAAAACCACAAAAAAAAAAGAGTATTTGGAGACAAAAATTAAATTTGAGATCTATGCTGTTACTTAAGGTGATTTATTTTAGCACATTTCTGGAAGAGAAGCCATGTTATCTTGCTTTTAAGAGAGATGTATAAGAGCTGCCTTCCCAGCACAATTCAGTGCACAGGAGTAACATCATTAGTTTTGTCTCTGGCCTGCTTCTGAGGGCTGCTTCCCCTCTGTTTTGTCAGAAAAGTGACAGGTCTGAAGTATGAGGCAAGTTTAACGTGTGTTTTTCAGGCAGACCAAATGGCCCAGCGGCAGAATAGAAACCACATGGCTTTTTAGGTGAGATTTTGAATTTCCTTTCTTTTTTTTTTTTCCAATAGTCAAATGTAGCCATATCTTGAACACTGCTTTGCACCTTCAGCATTTAAATCTCTGTAGCCTTTAAAGACAAAGCCCGATGGGGCAGGCAGGAAGCCACTATGAGCCATTTGTTGATCTAGTGCTTCTGGCTGAGACAGCCCAGCTGATCAAACGCTGCACAAGTGGAGCCAGAGCGAGTGGGATGAGGCAGCAACGCATTTGTCTCCTGAATAAGCACATTAGACCCTGTCTCCATCCATCATTTTGAGATCCATCTTACTTTTCACTTTAAAAAGCTTAGCAGAAGCGATTAAATACTATTATGTCAAGTATTTACAGTGAAAAAATAAGCCTTCAGAAAGTTATGCCACCTGCCAAGTTCTGATCTTTTCACTGGTTGTGCAAGGTGAAGCAATGACAGAAGCTGGTGTTCTTGCGAAGGTAAATGGCTCATTCGCCTGTTGCAGTAGAGGCTCCCAAGGTAACCATGTCTGAAGTTTTGCTTTCAGTTCTAAAGGCTTTATATCTTATCAACAAATCAAGGAAATGGAATAAAACAAGAAAACGTAACTGGGAAATTTATAATTTGGAAGCATATCAGATGATAATTTGTGGGTATGCTCTGCTCTTGCAGGAATAAAAACAGAGATAGTTCTGCCATTGCAGTACTGTATGCATGGGGGGAAAATGAGAAAAATGGCTTCTGTTTGAAACAGTCAGCAGCTCTACTGGTTACTGATCCGACACTGGCTGATCAGTCTGTTGCCTGTAAATGAGAGCCAGCCTGGGCCAGAAGGATGCTGCAGCACTGAGCATGCACCCAGCAAGCAATGTACTCTTCAGCCCAGAGGTCACAGGGCAGGACAGCAGGCTGTCGACAGCTTTTTCCAGGGTCTGAAGTGTGGTGGGTTGCAATGACCACAGCTCCAGAGAGCAGGAAAACACCCACTAAGGCTGGAGGATATTAAACAGCTGTTATACAAAGCATTCTCCAAGCAGTCAGGTCCCACCATTTCTACCAAGCTATTGAGATTTTTTTGATCTGGAATATGACCAGCCTGGATGGCAGAGGTCACTCTCTCAAGAGCGCCACATATAAGCAATAGTAAAGTAAGATCTTTTTCTTCAATCCAATATTAACTCTACTACTAAGCACCACAGCAAAAAGTTATCCTTGCCTTACTGTGTAGAGCTCCTGCCCATTGACGCAAGCACACTCTGCATCTTCTTGAGTTCAGCAGCAACAAATTCTGCAATGTCTCACAACTGCCTTACGCTGAAGAACTGGAAGAGAATTTCCCGAGGGTAATGCACCTCCTTAGCAGTTCTACCTGGGCCCCCACACAGCCTCCTGAAGAGGGGGACAGTCCGGACGGGGAGCTGGCAGGGCAAGTGCGCGCGGGGAGCTCCTCCAGGATGCTGCTGCAGGAGTGAAACACAGAAGTATCATGAAGATAGCCTAACGGGCAACCTGGCTCTTCCAAGTTAATGGGTTAATGTCTCAATAATGATTTCTTACTGTATCTGTATGGATAAAGACAGATATGAAAAAACAGCCTGCCAAGTCATGGTTACAGTGTTGCTTGTCAGTTCACACTGTTTAGCTAAATGTGACAGCCATTTAGCCTGACTAATTAGCAATGAGATCCTACCTGAGTACCAAATTGGGCATTTACACGACCTTGTGCTTCCTTGGAAAAGTTTCAAAACCGTATCTACATAAAATGAGATAATAACCACCAGTGCAAAGATGGTGCAGGGCTTTTTTTTCTGGTAGCAAATACAATTTAAAACCACTGAAACAATGAACAAAAATAACGTGGCTTTGCCAGGTCTTAGCTAAAAAATAAGAAACCCACTAATAAAAATCCTTTTGAATTAAAGCCCATCCAGTGAGGGCAAGAGGGCCTCACAGACCTATAAAATAGAAATTTATATCCCTCCGTTTAGCAATCTCTTCCTGCTAATTGTAGTGAGTCAGCCCATCCACCTCTCTGTGTCACTTTAATTATTTATATTATAAATAATCCTCTTCTTTGCTCTTCAGATAAGAAAAGTATATTTGCACACCTAACTAAAAACGAAGGTCTGATTTATTGACTTTGTTGCTACATGAACATGTAGCACCGTTAGAAGAGGGAACTGAGAAAGTTAAGAAAAGAAGAGCTATAATAAGAACAAGGAAGTTTCAGAGATATAAGCAAGGCCATTTTCTCTATACTAGCAAATTTTGTGCTGTATTTAAAGGATGTGACATTGTGATTCAATATCATTGCCAAACTGGGATGATTATGCCTGTGAATCACCCATTTCAAAACATAATCCCTACTTACCTTGAAATGGAAAGAATGGAAAAACTAAACAAATAAGGGTATGTGGTTTCCTGGTATTTTTCCATAACATGCAATGCATTGGCAATCAAAGACATGACAAAGCACAGGGACACAGAATTTAACAGTGCCTAAGAGAAACAGATTTCAAACAGGCATGGAGGGTGCAAAATCTGCCAGTTATAACCCCTTAGGAGAACAAACGACCTTAGCACAAAACCTCTGAGACCCAGATATAACGGAGAACAGCAAAGTGTAAGAAAACTCTCCTGCTCTGCAAAAGAATAGGCTGCTGTTAAGAGGGAAGGAAAGGCTGTTTGTTGTGTCACTCAGAAGAGATGGACTAACAGCTGGCAGAGGACTGTTTTAAGACAACACCTCTACAGATTACAGATCATCCGAATTGTGGAAGGCACCCTGAGACTCAGGAGAGCAAAAAATGTTGCTCACCCTGGCATCAAAAAAAAAAAAAAACATCTGCACTGCAGGAGTGGCTGATTCATCATATATTTCCTCTGAATCTGCTTGGATGTTTTTTAATTATTATTTTATCTACTGGATGTCCAATTTGAAATTTATAGTCCTAGGAGTTAAGCCAGGATTCCTGCTTTTCCCTTGTCAACATCCCTAATCGCTAGTGAACTAAACTCTCTTTTCCTTAAAGGTTGAGAAAAAAAAACTAATTCAACAATTTGTTCTTCATAAAAAAAGTCATCTTTAACATAAAAAAAAGTCTTCAGAAAAAAGAATCCACTCAAAAAATACACTGAGAGTAACTTTAAGAGGCTCTACTTCATTTTTTAAAGACTAATTTCTGCATCTCCTTGATGCACCAGGATCAGTATTTCATTCTTTTCCAAGTTTCTTTTTTTCCCAGTTAACTTTCCATCATTTAACCTTATATCCACTTGAAAATTCATTTTCAACGCCTTCGTGTAATTGAACATCAAAGTTGCAGTGGGTTGTTTTCTTAATAAAACAAAAATAAAATAAAAAGAGAACTGAAACAGACTGTCCAGAGAGCCTGTGGAGTCTCCTCTGGAGATATTAAAAACCTGCCCAGACATGATCCTGTGTGAATCTGCTTTAGCAGGGGGTTGGACTAGATGATCTCCAGAGGTCCTCTCCATCCCCAATCATTCTGTGATTCTGTGACCATACTGAAATTAAAAAATGGCATGAAAATTATTTCTGCTAAATCTAAGCACAGCTGAATAGAAGGGCAACACGAAGACAAATGAAAGCCAGTAATGGTAAATGCAAAGAGCTGTAGGTGAGGAAGAATTCTCCCAATTACTTCTGCATGTTGTCAAGTTCTACACCGATCATAAGTGCATAGGCAGAAGATGAGGTAAATCACTGTGCACAGATTAAAGTATCTGCTCAGCTTGTACCAGGTATAGAATGCAAAAAAAAATTAGGGTTCATAAGAAATGAGATAGCAATTACTATTTTTAATATTGTAGCACTGTTCCATAAACTCTTTATATTAATTATATACACCACTATGCGAAATATTAGGATGCATTGTCATCTAGCACCTAAGCTGGGTTGCTCGAATTGGAAGATCAGGTTCTCTAAGTGAGTTCTCTGTTTGAAATGAGCCTTAATAAGGTTCAGAAAGAATAGATGTTTACCACGAGCACAGGAACAGAGTAATATAAGGCACGGCAGAAAACAGAAGAAATAACAAACCCTCACATCTTGTTCAAATTGCAGTGAAAGTAATGAACAAAGTTCTTTCCTTTCAGTGACATTAGGACCAAGATGCAAAGCATAAATGAGTCACCACTAACTGACAGAGGACAGGAAGAACATCCCTGACTTCCCCCCCGCCCTGTCCCACACCAAAGACACCTGTTGTTCATTACTGGTTTCTTGTACAAAAGTGATGCATAGCTTTTAAAAAACAAACACAGGGCAAATTAGGGCATTCGCCTGATCCACTAAATCAATACTGTGTTTCATATGACTGATTCTGTCTACTAATAATAAAAACTTCAACCCATATTCAAGACTAATACTTTTATTTGAGCTTGTGGTTGACCAACCACGTTGTTCAGTGTTTCTCTGTGTCCTGGGTCTAGCCAGAAATAATCTGCAGAAACGCAGAACCTTAATAAAGGTTATTCCCATCGATTATCTTTAAATCTAGTTGATGGAAAATGCAATGTCCCAAGGGGAAAAAAAAGCCTCTAGGGAATGTTATTTAAAGAATTTCAGTCAAATGTTGACTGCTGCTCCACAGAAGAAAGAACATACCCAGGACACATTCACACAGCAGAGCCTCTGCATAGTTTGGTCCTGTCAGAAAGTTCCCTGGGAAAGACAGAGCATACATGGTCATACCACCTCCCCCAGTCAGCCAAAAATAAAAATCTGAATAACTGCAGCTCCAGTTCAAACTGATCTTTTTAGTTCTGGACATTATCTGATTGCAGATTGAAAAAATTTTTAGCACCTTATAAATCGGCAATTTCTTTAAATTTGTGTTTTATCAGAGGTATGAAGTCTGAAAAGGATCAATATGCAGAACTTAAATATTGTCACTGTCTGGCCTGCTCCACCTAGAAAAAACAAACAAGCCCCAAATTTCATAAACTAAATCTCTGCTCCATTTAGGAAAAAAATTATAATCTGTAAGAAATATAAATTAAATCCAACATCCCTTGACAATGTGTGAACAAATTTAGTGGGAACAATACTACCGAACTCTTTCATCTTCCCATGTTTACTTTTGTTTGTTTTAACATCTAACAGCTTTTATTAAATTCACCTCTAACTGCTGTGCTTTTCATGATAGCATTTGTTTTCACTTGGAGTTAGCATAATAGAAATCAGCAAATATTAGGTATTTCTAACCAAACCACGTGCGTGACAATCACACTTACCAAGCAAAGGGCCAAGTGGCAGATCCTACAGTCTGGTGCCACTAAAACAGTGACTTGGACATGCTGATCCAGTCTAATTCCACAACATTTGGCTTTCTAGAATTAGTGATGTTCAATTCACGTTTCAGATAGCCTCAACTCACTAAGGAGGCATAAAGTCATTTTTATTGACTATAAAACTTGCTAAAAGGGGTCAGGAATTGCTCTTTCCTTCTTATTGCCACATAATTGCCTTAAGATGTATGTGCAACATTAAAAAACATTACTATCCATTGGATTTATTAACTAATTCACATAGACCACAATTAAAATAAATCGAATATATTTCTAGAAACCTAGGTTTCCTGCTGCTTTTCTTTATGAAAACTAGAGTCATAGTTTGAAGAATGTTCAAAAGATCCATATTGAAACTTATATACCTTATGTCTGGTAAATAAACTAATTCATAAGAACTACCAGAGAACAGTTGCAAAGCAATCTCTATAAAGGGACAAGGAGATGTCCCTGCACTTATTCTTCTTTCACGCAGAATATTTCTTTTAAAACATTGGTTTTAAATTCCAGTCTGGATTTTAAAATGTAGAAGGGAGAATCAACCAATGACTTTTTATGCTCTAAGTGGTTAATTAACCTCAAAACCACCAAGATATATTTTTCTTTGACTCTGAATTGACTTTGATTAACTTCATTCTTCCCTCATTAAAAATTTTTATGTATGTTTTATCAAATCTAGACTAGCAAATCTTTGTTTTCTTTGTGATCAAATTAAAGGGTCTTCACTTCCTCTTTGATCTGAGGAGTAGCAGTTCCTAAACCTTTTAAACAGAATATTGGAAGACAGACACTGCTCTCAGGTATTTGCCAATCTAATGTATTGAGAAAAGTAAACATATAGTCCATGAATAATTTAACATTTCTTTTCAAAAGGAGCTAAAGATTACCTAAACAGAAATAAATTATTCAATGAAAAATTTCTTCTTGCCAGCAATTGCAAATACTGCAAACCTAGAGCATGTACATGCATTTAGTTCTCAGGAAACCTGTCAATTTATGGTAACATGAACAGTTAGATCCAACTGGCAGCATTTTAATAAACTCATAAAAAACACCTCTTCAGGCTCTCACACTTTGTAGTCTTTATAGGTCATGGATTTACAAGCAACTAGTATAACAACAATCTAAAATCTCTTTGCATATCATACCAGATAAAATGCAAATAACTGGATCAATATCATATTTTGTGTGACTCCAATATACACAGAAATCGCTCCTGCTGCTTCATTAGGACAAAGTTTAAGGAGCAGGTGGGTACTCCAGCACGCATAGAGGACATCCAGAGGACCTAGGCAGTTTCAGTCTTAGACTGGACCTGACTTCACTGAACACCGTAGGACTGATCTTTCAACTCAGTTCAACACAACATAACAAAGAGTACCGTCACACAACCTGCTGTAGAGATGTCAGCACCTGGGGTTAGCGGTCTGCTTTATTTAGGGAGTACAGGCTTTGAGCTTTGCTGTGTACCAAAATTAGCCATGTAAAGCTGGACCATCAAACCAATGACCCCATAAGGAACAGGCATGGAATAGCTGGACTGATATACCATCTGTCACATCTGAGATTATTCGTATATTCTTTATAAGAAGCTTATGTTTAGGTCTAAATAAATGTTACAAAAGGGGCAGGTAAGGAACGTACCTAATCAAGGACAAAGCCTGTAGTCAGGAATAAAGAAACAGGGCATCTAGTTGCAATAAAACAGAAAGCAGCAGCATCTCCAGCAGCTGCAGAAAAAGGTAACCTTCATCTGAAAAAATTCAAGGGTGCAGAGAAGACATGAAGAAAGAGACACAGAGAAGACCGAAGAAACGGCCTTCTGGTACTACAACCGCAAAAATGTGAGCAGGGAGGAAACTGTTTTCTTGGGGGAGAAATTAAGAGAATTCCCTCTAGCTGTGAAATGCCTGGCAGCAATGTCTCCTACACGCTGAAACATCTCATTCAGAAAGTCTGGGAATATGCAAATGAGAGTCAATAAGATTAAATAGTCGTTCTTAAGGCAACACAGGATAATGCTAATCTTTAGGAATTGCACTATACTGTGCTTGGAGTATCAAATGGAAGATATTTCAAGTAACTAAATTATGTGTATCTTTAACCATTAACCTGTTCTAAATTAAATTTCTCCAATTAAATTGTTTTTAACATTTATTTAGCATAATCATCTCTTTCCCAAATTTGCCACGGTTTTCTCAGTTTTGAGGAAGTTTCTCATAATATCATCTTTATTCGAACTCTGAGATAGAACAGCTTTTTTCTAATGGCAATCTGGTTCTTATTTTCCAATAGAGCAGAGAAACCAAGCAGAGAGGAGCAGCAATGCATTAACAAAGGGTGAAATACCATGAACTTTTGCATTCTGCTAGATAACCCGCAGCAGCGACCTGTGCTTTCCCTATTACTTAGCAGTATCTGGAGGTAGCTTGCGCAGGAAAAGCATACAGACCATCAGTTACCAATACTCAGAAATCAGCTGTATGAAGCCACGTTTGTATTGCCTCAAGTCAAAAGCACAATAAACCCACTGACGTGGACTTTTAAAATTGCAAAATGAATCTAGTAATTGCCTTTTTCATTATTGCCTCATACTGGCTCATGATATACGAGCAACTTTAAACACAGTATCAGCTCTTAGCCTTATTAACCAATTCAATACAATAAAAACAAAAGAGTTAGAGCCACCATTCCTTTCAGTACAAAAGCTAGAATCACAAAAGAGGACTTGAGAGCTCTTTGTTAAATTGATATACTTTGGGTCTGCTGAAGAAATAATCTTTTCACACGACAAAAGTGCACAGACCAACCACTGAGCAATTTTTTGCACAATAGAACGATAGAATGGATTGTTATAATCTTGCAGACTGACCTCCTGAATAAATTGAGCCATAAGACTTTTATGTATTCATCTTGTCTGAATTGGAGCATTTCCTTCAGAAAAGCACCCAGTTCAGATTTTAAGATGTCCAATAAGGGAGAATTTATTACAATCTTTATTAAATCACTCCACTGGCAAATCACTCACAGTGTTTAAGATGTGCCTGCTTGGAATCTAAATCACCTGAACTTAAATTTAATTGCGCAGATCTCATTATACCTCTGCCAGCCAGACAGGAGAGCTGCTGTTACCCAATCTCTGCTTCACATATGGTCAAGCTGCTCCTTTATCTTCTCGTTAATAAACATTGCTGGATCGCATTGCAAAGAAAGGCTTCTAAATCTCAGCGTTCCTCTCTTAGAGCTCCCTGATTAATAAACTTCCAGACCTGCACGTGATATTCCAGTAACCGTTGTACTGTGGGTAATTACAGGTTGAACAATTTCCTATTCCTCTGTTCAGACAGGGGAGGGGAAAAAACCCAACCTCAAGCAAAAAAAAACCCTTTATAATGTTGCACTGGGAGCTGCCTCTCCCCAGAGTCCTCTTCTGAGTCATTGCTTCCCAAGACAGCCTTCTCTCATAGAAAAACTGCCCTGTTTTGTTTCCAGCAGCACAGGTTTAGCCCTAACCACATTAACACACATATTGTTTGGTTATACCCCGGGCAAAATGCAATTGTTACTTGACCGTGAGGAGCAACAGGCCTGGCTGTACAGCCACACGCACATTAACCTGTATCTGGGAGCACACATCACACTGAGTGGTGGAGAAGCTTCTCAGAAAAGCCATGCAAGGATAACGCCGCATCACCAAATAGCCCACATCATCCCAAACACCCACCTCTCCTGTACTCACCGTACTTTCAAGCTTTGTGTAACCTCTGTTCATTATTTGTGATGTTTTCTACCTAATCACTCACGAAACACTAGAACCGAGGACTAAGAAGCATCTTTGGACTCCCACAGGCAGTCTCTGGCAGCAGCCCGCTACCAGGCACATGCCGAGAGCAACCAGCCAGCTCTTTATCCTCCTAGCCTGTGCTGGGCTGAGCTTACCTTTGGCTCCTGCGGAAGGGGTGACTATATTGCATCAAGTAATTTCCCTTGATCAGATTTAGAGATGAAAATCTGCTGCACAAGAAAAGCAAGGGATACACCAAAAATGACGTGAGGAGCATGTCTTCTGTTGGCTGGTCCCACACCACATCAGACCTGAAGCTTCATAACCCTGCACCCAGGGACCCAGCAGCCTGCGCGGGAGAAGAGGGGGGCTCCGGGGGAGTGGGGCAGGCAGAGGGCTGTAACATCACACCTGTGGGAAATATGCTTCTCCCAAGCCTTTCCCTAATGCTTTGGTGTAACCCCAGCAGAAGGGAAAGTTCAGAGGGCTGGAAAATTCTGTCGAGTATAATGAGCCCACGAGTGTAATTCATGACTGGAAACAGTATCTCATACAATTGGTGTATCTTATACAGTGCTTCCCGAGCGGAATTGATGGTCCTGACAATGCTGTACTGATACAAGATGATTTAGAAACAGCTGAAAAGCATTTACTAAACATAAAGCCAAAACAAATAATTAACTAAAGCATGAGCTCACCAAGCTTTGTCTTCACAATTACAATCTTTAAAATGTAGTCAACCGAAATGTGTTTCTGAAAATATGAGAAAATTGGGGGGTGGGGGGTGGTATGGGGGGTGTGTGAGAGGAAGAATTTGAAAAGAAATCGACGTATCTGCAGTACATACTGGCTGGCATTTCTGTTGATTACTTACTAAATCTCAACTTAAGATACTGATTCCAGAGATTCAAATGTGTTCCGATTAATGAATTAACACAAAGAACATAGTCTTGATGTATTTATGAAATAGCCAAATACCCAGTCTTTCCATTTAATTAATGGGCAGTATACTTGCTGTTAAATGTAAAGCTACACTGCATGTTAATGTATTTATATGTAGTTTTCCCTGTTAACATATCATTAAAAAAGAAGAGAAAAAAAAAGATTTAAAATATTGTATTGAAACATAAAGCAGGGATATATAAAATGGGCTTGAGAAGTAATCAGAAATCTCTGCAGATTGAAATGCCCGGAAGACGAAAAGACTCTCGATCTCCACCACCATTAAAATTAGCTTTTGTACGTATTCATTGTGTTGTAGATATCCACAACATAATTTTAAAGCCTGACAAATACTGAGACCTAAAACACTCTTCGTAAGTAATAGAAATCATTCTGTGGAACAGAAACACAGCTCTAATAATATTTTTAATGTTCTTTAAATTTTTTAAGTGTTGATTCTGATAGAAAGTGTTTAAAATATGTAGTCTTGGGAAAAAAATAACAGGGATATGCATATCTGCGAGTATCTCTTGTGAGGCCAGAGACGGGGGGGTCATATCCATGGTAAAGAGAACAGCTGTGGCCTTGAAATGATCACATGAAAATGTACACTGGGACATACCTCCTCCAGCAGAAGTCTCCAGGTGGCAAGGAGGCTGTGGATAGCTAAGCAGCACTGTATTCAAGCACGCTGCTCTCCAGTCTCTCCCAGTACACATCCTTCAGATGCAGAGCATTGTTTTGGCCCTCCTGTTTTCCTCAGTGCCAGGAGGAATAATGGGGAACACTCAGAACGAGGATCAGTCATTTTTCCCAAATATAATCTCGCAGCTAGAAAAAAAAAAATTATGAGATCAATTCACTTTAACTCTTCAGAGACATAAACCCCGTTTTGCCAAAGAAATGTACTGACTAATGACTATAAACAAAGAGGATCTGAATGCATCCAAGGGAAACTGCTGTTCAGCAGCCATGCCTGAATCAAGAGCTTCCTCTAAGCATCACTTGGCTGTTTTCCTTCTGATTTTTTATTTAAGTTTGGATTGTTTGGATTATTTAAACAGGGCCAAGAAGAACGGCATAATATAACCATCAGATACAGTTAGAAATGTTTAGTACACATGTCTGTTGAAAGCAGTTGTAGTTATACTTCTGGGATACAGGAACAGGTGTACGTAAGGGTAAGGCACCAAAATAGAAGCATTATCCCCTGTAAATCATGGGACTTACACCAGCTTATGTAGGACAATCAGACTGGGGAAGACATTTCTCATACCTGAAAGAGCCACAAGGAAGTTTACGGTTAGGTCTAGAAATGGCACTCTTGTTTAAGGTACTTTTTTAACTGAAGAGAACTGACCCATTAAAGCGTATTGCCTGGCAACATAGTAGATCCTTCATCTCCTGAAGCCCTTTATATCACTATCCAAACATTTCAGAGACATGCTACGAGCTCAGACAGAAATTATGAGATGGCTGTAGGAATTAGCAGATCAGTACAAAGATGTTATGCAAGAGGCTAGAATTACCCAACTTCCAAAAATGACTGAAAGTCATTTTATTGCTTTGACTGGATCATTGGTAGTATTTCTGTTAAGCTGGCACATTCAACGAACCAAACTGGAAAAAATAGACTTGTTTTCCATTTCTTTTTTCTTTACATTTTGGCAGGCTCTCTGCTGTAATAAAAAACACACCTTTATACAAACATTTCTCTCACAGAAGTTAATACAGATTATTCTGTATGGCAACTGCTCAACTTACCCAGCCCCATCATTAAATTTGTATGTGGTTCACTTTTATGCACTTGGCAGATTGTCTTTTTCCAGGCCATATTTTTCTAATCATCCTTTATGCTTTTGATGCTTCATATCTTTCTAATCTTTCTCCTATTTTCCTTTTCCTTATTCAATGGTTTGGGTCCTAGCCTCTGGTTGCAGCATGTTCCCAAAGCTGTTTCTCGGAAGATATCCTGACATACTCCTGGGCTTTTGCCCACACAGTCCGCTCACACGGCTTTATAATAAGAGCTGGGTACGAAACTGTGTCCAAAAAAAGAGAAATCAAAATTTTAATATTATTTCTACTCTAAATAAAAATAAAAATTTAAAAAAAAACAAAACCAAAAACAAGATGTTACAAGGGAGACAATCACATTTTCTACCAATTGCTGGGGGGTATTTACCAGGATTATGACCAACCTGCCCCCAGGCCCTCTTTTCCCCAGTTATCGTTACGGAACTGAATCTCATTTTTCCACTTTGGTTAAGCGCACATCTTAAATCATTAGGTCTCCTAAGTAGATCAAGCTATCCTGCTTTTTACAAGTAATAAAGTATTTATTTCATCAGCTTGACTGTGCCCCTTGCAATGAAGTGCTTGGCTATTCCCTGCCGGAAGGAGTGCATAATTCCCTGTACAAATAGATTATCTTCAGCTATCAAACTGAATCAAATGGTTTTAGAAAAAGTTTTGATTTTGACAAATCATATTTTTCAGCTTAAAAAAAAAAAGTATCAGATCAGATTTACTAAAAGAGTAAATCTAGCTTACTTGTAACCACCTCAACCATTACCAGTTCAGATAGGGTATACTGCAGCACTTAAGCATGTTTCAGATATCTTTCTAACTATGTATTGCCATTTAAGAATATGGGGAATTTCACTTACAGTACACAGTAGTTATCTGCTTGCATTTGAAATATTCTGCTGCCTTCACATTCATAATCCATTTCTATCTCATTTTGTTTTCCTATTTCTACCAGTATATTAACAATTTGGCAATAAAAATGCATGTTTTACCTGCAAAGTGGCTTTGCCTCTGATTCACTTCGATTGCCTCTGTGAGATCGTTAGCAGGCCATTTACTCCACCGCTGCCTCAGCTGCATGATGTGTAGAATAACAATAGTGTATAGCAGGCTTTACTACAGAAAAGGACTTTAAAATTTAAAAGCAAAAACATTATAGAGGGCAAATTGTATGGGGTATGAATTTACATAACCCAGCATTAAACGATGCATTTGTATACAGCATGTAAAATATTTGGTTGATACTGCATTCATTCAGTGATATGAGAGACAGACGAGAAAGCATTCCCTGCCACATCAAAAAATGCTATTTTAAATTTCATGTGAAAAATCCTGTTGATCTACAGCCACAAGGCACTGCCAGAGAGCAGACCACACCAGAAAAGACTGACACAAAGAGGACGGGGAGCACCTCAGCCTTTCTCACACCCTCCATCAGCAGGCACTGCCCGCAGCCCTGCCCTCCCTCAGGAGCAAGGGCAAGGTCTGCAAGCCAGTCACTCCAGCGCCACAAGGTACCACCTTCTGGAGCCCACCATCATCGCCTTCTGGAGCCCACCATCACCATCTTCTGGAGCTCGCCATCACCATCTTCTGGAGCTCGCCATCACCACTGCATGGAGACGATGGGTCCCCAGCGGTGCCCCAGGCTCCCAGCCTGCCTTTTCACATCAACTGCTGCATTAGCTGCCCAGCCCCTGCTTGCACACCCCGTGCACAGCTCTCTGGTGCAGGTGGTGGTGAACAGTAAGCGGGACACAAACCTCCTCTCTACCCGTCCCGCACTCCGATCACCTTCCCAGCTGGCTCTCGGTTCCCAGAGGCAACAGACTCGCTGCAAGCACGGTGACGTGGCGGCACGCTCCTTTCTCCAGCACCATGCAGGAGCAAGGCAAAAGCCCCACATTCACCCTGGTTTTGCCACATTAATATTTACCCTCAAAACCATCACAGAGAATCAAACACATTACGTATTTTTATCAGAAGCTGCCCCTCCTCACCACTGCTCTAAGACCCTCACACCTGCATGACAGCACCTTCCCCCAGGCAAGGCATTATAATGCTACCTCATGCTTATCAGGCCACCCGAGAGCTGGAACCACATCAGTTGGGAGTTTCCTTGTGAAAAAAGTACTCCAAAAGGTCTCTATTGTGCACATCAACCTAGTATAGAAGACTTGAGATTATTTTTTTTGCCTCCAGAAACACAGATGCCATTGGCTTTTTGGTTTCATCAGCCATATTTAAAATACATTCTGGCAAAGAGGTAAAAAGGCTTTACTCTTCCGAGAACGAACCCTTAAAGAAATAAGTAAATCCACAGAGAAACTAGAAGTAGGACTGGTCTCTAGGAAAGGCAAGTAAGTGCAAATCAGGACACTGTGGAAGACACTGATGCCTCTTGCACTGAGGCTAAAGCTCAGAGGAAGCGCTCATACAGCAGCGTACCTTGTTTTAACTATCTGAGTACTTTGTCATACCGGCTGGTTGAAAAAAAAAAAAAAAGCCTGCTTTTTTTCTTTCTTATTTGCATTTAATAATGTTGTTTTACTCCTTTACTCTGCCCGGAAGCAAGACAGATATTTCACTGTGAAAAACAGGACATTAAAAAAAAAAAAAGAGGCAAGAAACCAGATGGAGGTTAAAATAAATGAGGCCCAGCAACATCAGTGGAGACACTAGCCAAGTGATAACTGCAAATCAGCTCTAATGAACTATTTTTTCCTGCAGGGTATGAGTTACTCTGTGAGTCAAAGGAATATTTTTAAGTGACAAATAAAATGCCACAGAGGAATTAATTGTTGCATTGTTAACTACTGATTACTCATACATATCACAATATGTGGTTGAGTGATGTCATCTTTTAAACTCCCACCCCACAGGAACATAATGAGGATGTAATTACAAGAAGCTGGCTGGAAGTAATCTGAGGGAAGAGGCACGAAGCAGTAACCGCTGAAAAGGTTGCATTCATCTTGACAGAGGAGGAAATGTCATTTCACATTTTCCAGGAAAAATTATCTTACCTGTATCTCCGTGAACTTTGGCAAAGCAGAGCTCATTTCATTATTCCCCTATGTTTGTAAGCAAATACAACAGTTTTTTTCTTGTACATCATACTAAGAGTTGATCATACAGAACTGAGGGAAAACAGCCTAGGGGATCTCAGGGTGAAGGCAGATCTGAGTTGTGCAGCTCACTCTGTCCGACATGTCCTGGGACACATGGGAAAATGTTCAAAATTCTCATTCCCTGAGGCATTTGAAAAAAATCCCCTGTTAATTTCTAGTTTTCAGTTCCCTAGATATTTTGCATTATGCCTTTGTCTATACATAGCTAGCCTCAGCATAGATTACATGCTTTTCAGGACAGATGCTTGAGAGCAGATCTATGTATTTCCTCAGACAATGGAAACCTGATATGAAAATCCAGGTCTACTATCCTATAAACGATAAAGAAAAATTCTTTTGCCAGATAAAGTAAATACGCTCCTGTTCCATAAATTGAAGGGTTTGAATATAAATATTTTTTTCTGCTTACTTAACACTATCATCACCCATCACCCCCTTATAAATAATTTATGGTGACGGACTGTAGAAAATAAACTTCTCAAGTTCATAAAATCTCATCGTCTGTCCACTTAAATGTATCACAGGACGTGTTTTCTACCTGCACAGTGACGGTATCAGGTATAAAGAACTTGTTTGGGTTTTGATGCTTTTGAGCCAGTTGCCATGGATTCTAAGGTACATTCTGTGACAATTTTTGAGGCTAATGTTTTGAGAACTATTTATGACAGATGAGGATCTCTTGCAACAATTCAACACACCAGTTCTTCTAAATTTTTTGGCAATTTTTTCTACATGATTTAAGAAGATAACGATTTTAGAAGATGCATAAAGCAACAGTACAAAATCCTAACTGACTGTAATAACCAAATTTCTGTTATCCACCTCTGTTACTATGTCAACTAGCAAACACCAGTGTAGTGGGTTTGCATGGCAAGGGTTTGGGGCAGGGGGGGGTCTGCAGGGGTGGCTTCTGTGAGAAGGTGCCAGAAGCTTCCCCCGTGCCCGATGGAGCCGACGCCAGCCGCTCCGAGATGGACCCGCCGCTGGCCGAGGCCGAGCCCACCAGCAACAGTGGCGGCGCCTCGGGGACAGCGCGGTGAGGAGGGGGGAAACGTGCAACAACGGCAGCCGGAGAGAGGAGCGAGGCTGTGTGAGACACCAGCCCTGCAGACACCAGGGCCAGCGCAGGGGGCCGGGGGGGCTCCAGTGGAGCAGAGATTCCCCCCGGCCCGTGGTGCAGCCCCCGGCCAGGCCGGCTGTGCCCCTCGGCGGTTCACGGTGGGGCAGATCCCCACTGCAGCCGGGGGGGACCCCACGCCGGAGCAGGGGGTGCCCGAAGGAGGCTGTGACCCCGCGGGCAGCCCGCGCCGGGGCAGGGTCCTGGCAGGGCCTGTGGCCCCGGGGGGGACCCCGGCTGGAGCGGCCTGTGCCTGAGGGACGGCACCCCTGGGGGGGACCCTGGCTGGGGCAGGGGGACAGTGTGAGGGGGAAGGAGCGGCAGAGACGGCGCGTGATGGACTGGCCGTAACCCCCTTCCCCGTCCCCCTGCGCTGCTCAGGGGGAGAAGGGAGAGAAATCGGGAATTAAGTGAAGCCTGGGAAGAAGGGAGGGGTGGGGGAAGGTGTTTTTTTCTGATTTGAAGGGCAATAAATTAAACTAATTTTCCCCGAGTCGAGTCTGTTTTGCCCATGACAGTAACTGCTGAGTGATCTCCCCATCCTTATCTCGCCCACGAGCCTTTTGCTATCTTTTCTCTCCCCTGCCCGGTTGAGGGGGGTGACAGAGCGGCTCTGGTGGGCACCTGCACCCAGCCAGGTTCAAACCACCACAACCAGTTTGGTAAACAGGAAAGCCAAGAAGGGATCTTGGATGTGAGATCATGGGAGATGGAGTGTCACTGGGAAGAAGACTGCAATCCTACTATGAAGTTCACCATTGAAATGGTTCAAGGTTATTCATTATTTTATTCATTCATTTATTCAAGTGTTTCATGTATTCTCAGTAACAGAAAATTCAATTCTTTCTGCAGTAAACCAACTCAATAAAAGGAATTTAGTGCTAAGAGTAAAATGAAGGAATTACACACATAATACTACATGTCTCATGCTAATCCTAGCTAGCTTTTTTGCTATTAGGCTTTATTACTTACTGTGGATATTGGCATGAAGATTTAATAAAACTTCCCAAACTCCTACTTCCCTTAGAGCTGAAGCAGATAATACAGCTGGATAGTAATTAGTATGTTTTTAATCAGCCAACTTCCATGCTGCAATATAGAGATGACTTTTCCCATGGCGTTTGTTATGGTGCAAATATTAATAGATACTAGGCAGCCTATCGTTCACGTGCAAGTAACAGCATCTGTAAAAATAGTGTGATAAGACCATTCTTTCAGACTCGTTGGCAGGAACAGTGAGAACCCAAGTACAAGATATGGCTGGAAAGAATAGAAAAATGAGGTGCAGTGCAAAATCTGACAAAAGCTAAGCTGGGTGGACAAAGCAATTCCCCTATTGTTCAGTGGGTTTGGGCAAGCTTAGAGGCACAAAGGAGAAGAATGAAAGCTGTAACCAAATGAAACTGTCAAAGGCATAATTCTGACATGGAGCAAAGATGAAGAAAATAAAGCATGTTAGAGAAAGCAGCTTGAAAACAATGAGCAAAACAACTACTCCCACCCTCAAACCATCGAAATAAACCAGGAATTTACACACACCACTCATGCCATCAGCATGTCTTTTAAAAACAATGCAACAAAGCTGTAAATATGCATTCAGGCCCTTCACTGAACATTAACCACCTTCTTACTAAAACCAGTACTGACTACAGGCTTGTTCATCAAGCTTATAAAGCCATATTTTTATGCAATGAAAATTATCATCATTAAGAAATATTGCAAAATGGTCAGGTTGATTATCACACATTCCACCTGCAAGCAATAAAGCAGCATGCCTACAACTCCACTCTCACATTTCCAAATGCCGTATAAACAAGACATAATAATGATTTGCAACAAATATTGAAAAATATCCTCTTCCCTGTAAATACTATTGAGACAGGCTATTTTCTTGCTTATGTATTAATGTATTTAATTGAAAACCTAAGGCAGCTGCTACACTGCTATTCATTTTATTATAGCCATAAAAATAATGGATGTTCAACACACAGCTGAATACAGATTACAGCCAAAACTATTAATTCCTTTTCTCCCGATCGTTCAAGTGACTACCCGCAAATCTGAAAGGCCAGAAATACAGGGGAAGAGCATACTGTAGTGAGTTTAGCAGGACACATTCTTGTATTTACTAAGGACTAGACATCTAGACAATGAAGAAAATAGCGTCCCAAGCAACAGTCTGCAGCATAACCACAGAAAACTATGCTGTCCTCACCCTTTCTTCATTCAGCCATAGCCAGAAGCTAAAAGAAATTAGCTCTTCCCCCTCACATGAGCTGAGCAATTCAGTGCCTACACCTGAGTATTGCACTGAAGACCAGAATTTCTCTCAGCTGTTCCTGGGGATAGGATGAAACCTTGACAGACAACTCCTCTGCACTCAAAAGTTGTAGAGCTGGCTTTAAGCATAGGTCTAGGACAGCAAAACAACTGTACTACACCAAATCCATACAAAAATGGAGATCCAGCCACTAACACCAAAGGAAACGTCAGTAGGACTAGTAGCTATTGGTGGAAGTGATTCATCCTGAGCCCCAGCAGGATTAGCAAGCTCAACATTCCAGAGGCATGTCCTTCCCCTTCCCTGACACTGCTCCCCATCTTTTGGCACACAGTGGGAAAGCCTTGGCTTAGCTATCTCCCTCCACCCCTTTGGAGCAGCAAAAATCACCTATCCTGCCGAGAGACCTCAAACAGACTTTGGCCCTGCACTTCAGTCAAAAAGGCAAGGTACTTCAGTCTTAAAAGATTCTATATAATCCTACCTGCTTTTTTCAGATCTGTCCATGTTATAATAAACCTGGGAAAGTTCGAAACACCTGGTAATCCAACTACAGCCAAAACTATTCTTGGGACTGGAAAGACCCTACTGGGGGAATCACATCTTGCTTGCTGGTACTCCAGCAACTGTATCATATAACCTCCCTTCACAGGGGTTAAAGTTCTGCCCTAAAACCAGCCTGGGTTTTGTCCCCATACTACTCCATTGCGCTGCTTCATTTTTGATTAAAAATCCTCCTTAGCGTTTCCAGACTGAAAACAGTTCATGGCCACATAATACACACCCATGGTTTTGGCAGTGCAGTTGGTTAGCTTGACAAACTTCTCTCCAAGATTTTTGCCATCCTAACACACTTTTTTGTTGTTTCTACAGTGCCAAAGAATGCAGGTTCTTCACGATCACCTTATCAGGTCTTTTTTCTAAATCTGTCCAATGTTTAAACAGAGGAAGCCTGCATTGGGCACATTGTGGCAGATAAAAATCTCACCATTGCCCTCCAAAACACTACTTCCCAGCTTCTCCTGGTTTTCCTCCCCGTGATGCACTCCACAGTCATTTTTTAACCCAGATGCAGCCCCCTGGTGGGTTACAGTCCTTCCATGAATAACTAGTGCATCAAGGTAGTTTTCATCTATTGTCTGAAATGAAGAACTTCCTTCAGTTACTAGTCCCCGAAGTTATGAACTTTCATTTTAAACTATTAAAACCCTATTAGTCAAGTTTTAAAGGTCATCTTCTTGGATAATACTCCGCTATTCTTTTTAGTCATGTCATCTTTCCCAGTTTGTGTCATCAGCAATCTCATTAACCTAAGCCTATTCTTTGTGCCAAGGACTTCTTTTTTATTTCTTTTAAAAAATTAGTCCCAAGATCAATTCTTGAGAAAGTCTTCTGGTAAACTCTTTAGCTCAATAGTTTGATGATTAGCACAACTCAAGAGGAGTTGTATCGCTCTCGGGCAATGCTTTAGCTGTCTTGGACCTTAAGGAACCAAACAACAATCTGAACTGAGTGACATGAATCTTTCCTTGGTGGCAATTCACTACAGCCAAGAACTTTGCCAAAAACATTGCACATTCAATAGATAGTACACAGTTCACTATATTTGAACAGATAAGTAACATTAAAATTATATTCACTTATCTGTTACACCGAAAGGTAAGTATCACCTTACTCTTTACCAAACGAAAAAGCATTTGTACTGGTACCATGTTTATCTAGAGCTTCATCTCAATTCATAATGCTTCTGGTCCTGGAAAGAGGTCGTACCTGTAACTTTGGAACATCTCTTTCCATCATAGTTGTTCCCTTTCTTTCCTGGTTCACTTTACAGCTAACGAAAACATACCAACCACAAAACAACATGCTATTTTGTTTTGTTAACATAGAAAGGATAAAGTTAACCTCTACTTTTGTAGTCCTACAATTAGAATTTGTTTACTACCAAGTTTTTTTCATACTAATGACAAACATCCATTAGGCATTTCAGGTATTTTTACCAACAGAACTGAAATTTATGTCATTCTGTTGATCAGTTTCTGTATCTGATAATTTAAAAATTAGCTTACCTAGAGATACTTCAAAAAAGGCTTACTGGTTTCAAACCTTAAGTTCAGCAATTGAAATTATCTGTAAAAATACTCATTGGAAACAAAGTCTGGATTCTGAAAATAAAGAAGTTTGGAAAGGATTTGACAGAGATTTCAGTATTATCAACGCCTGGAGGATATGACTAGCAATGAATTTACCATGCTTTCTTTCCCATTTCAAGCCAGAGAGAGTTTATATGTATGAAGAACAAGTTGGTGCCTTTACAGGAAGATTTGTCAAGTGAAAGGATTAGACAAATTGTTCATAGATCATCTGTTACAAGCAGAATTTGTAACCCTAAGTCTGTCATTAAAAGCTTTTTCCACTAAGCTAAAATTTTTCCTCCCTGGCCCTTTACCATTCTGTAAGCTTATTTCCTTATTAAAAGGACAAAGATTTGGGAATACTTAATAAAACAATCTTTTTAGTAAGCAGAAACTTGCATTCTTAGATATTGACAAGTATTGTGGTGCAATATGCTTCTCCAATTAGAGCTGATCTACAATTCAAATACCTTATGCCTTTTACGTAGTTAATTAATGCAGTTCATGCTCCAAAAAGAAACATTAATAATAAAATATTTAACTATTCATCTTAAAAGATGACAGGAAAAAACGAGTCAATATAAAGCATATCTAGTAATCAAAAATGCGATTATTATAGTGAATCTTGTTTTCATTCTTTCTGCCTCTGTGAAAAGTTCAGGCATGCAATGGCTAAAGAAATACAACAGAAAAGCTTTGAGGACCGTTTTTTGTAACCTTTAGGTTCACACCTCCAGAGAAAAAAAATTTCAGCTAATTTCCAAGATAGAACACCCAGGCTTAAAAGCTCATTAGGCATTAATTCATACGCTACATTCATGAGCCCACAAGCCTAGTAAACATTAACGTGGCAGGACAGTGGGCGCAGTGCACCTTGGCAAGGAGTCAAGAAGAGGTCTGCGACCACAACTGTTGGGGCTGAGTACCCAACAGCCACACTACACCTGTGTCAGGGATCTACTTTGAACTAACTCCAGTCTGATCCAGAGTCACCCCCCCTTAGCAGATGGAAAGATGGAAACTGAAGTATCTCCAGCCAGTGCTCTCTCATCTTTACTCATTCATTTATACCCCAGCCAGCCTGCTGCGTACTTTAGGAAACTGGGGAGAAGGAAGACAGGACCAGTTCCTCACATGTACCAACAAGTTATTATCCTCATAACTGCCATGGCACAGCACTTCATCCAAGGTGGCGAAGCTCTTTCCTCTCCTGAGCCACTACCCTGTCTCCCCTGCTGTGAGCTCCTGTGCTTTGCACATGGTTTTATGTATCAGTCTCCAGGGATCATACTCAGCAAACACGACTAGGATAGCAAGCTCAAGGGAAGTGAGATGAAAATTTGGGAAGAAAGGTTTGGATTTGCTCCTGTGGTCAGTCACGTTATCCATCTGAGCTCTTGGAAAACTACCTTATGCCACAAGCTGGAGTTACCTGTTGAGCTTCTGAATAGCAGTTACTCTCTTTTCCACAGTAATGATTTCCTAACAATTTAGAAAGCATTCTTACTATGCGGTGATTGTTTTGACATAATTTTCAAACAAAAGATGTTACTAGGTATCACCTTCCCGGTTACTCTTCAGCACCCTACACAGAGGTCACTGCGACAGCAATGCTGGTGTAACGACTCTAGAAAGTGGAACTGCCAGACACCCCTTCATTTCAAAGAGAAGCAGACATTTATTTCTCCCTGATTTTTTTCTCTTTTAAATACTATATGGTAAAATCAAGTTTGTAGCAACTTGAAAATCTGCATTAGTTCTCAGGGAACTGGGAGAACCCCACAGACTAACGATTCAGCTACAAAACCAACAGCTACGTTTTTCTGAAAGAGCTCTGACATAGCAAGAGAGATACAGGTAAGGGCTGCCCTTATTTAAAGAAAACCGAAAAAGCTGTTCACGACCTCTCTGTTAACAAGCGACGGGAGCTGAGAGATAGGGCAGCCTAAACACACCAGGAGATTGCTCCTCTTCAATCTATGGACCCTGCGTTGTTCTATTTAAAGCCAGGGCACGTGTTTCAACAAAGAGATACTTTCTGTAAATTTATGCTGTCTCAATCTTTTTCTTCTTTCTAACTGTCATTGCCTGAATCTCACACATTGAATACACCTTTGCTGAGGACAAAGTCTGTACTGCAGGCTCATATTTTTTAACCAAAAAGCCTTACTATTTACAAGTATCTTCAAGAAATGTTGAGGATTTTCCTCGTCTTTGACTTCCGAGCCTGTAAATTTGTTCATATTCTCATAAACTAAATCACAGATCTTTCAAAGTATAACAGCATCTAAAGGCAAAATGGCCTCACGAATGTAAGTCAGAGAACTGGAAAAGAAAACAATACTGAATATAAATTTCAGTTTAAGCTCTCATTGCTAGAGTGAAGTTCTGAAGTATGTGGCAAATATGCATTTGATTTCAAAAGGGCAAATAGTCAACACCCTGACTTCTAATTGTTCTGAAACATCTCCTGGCAGAAAGAAAACTAAGAGTAATATATCATTTTACTGCAATATTCAGAGTTTGGAATAGAAATTCTCAGAGCTGTTCTCATGAAAAACAGTATAAAATTTGAAAAGTAGCAGAAGTTCACATTAAAAAGCAGACAAAAAATCTTCAATTTGCTTTTTTGTCATCACAGACAACACTTTAAAAGTTTTATACTCAGCTTTACATCTTGTCTGATAGCTTTTCCTTAACAAAATATTATATTAGCTTAACTTTAAGAAAAAATATTTTGCTCCCAAATACAAAGAAAAAAGATTTTCAGCTTGATATTACATTTGTCTGAAAAAACGGGAAATAAACAAGTTGTGAAGAAAATCATATACAGAAATAAGAATATATGCATTATTCAAATCAAGGTGCAAATCTGAATAGCAGATGAGATTTTCCCAAATACACTGATTATATTAATAGCTATTTGAATAACTGTATTATGAATAGGGTTGCATAAAATCAAGTTTAACTGAAGCAGCATCTGGCACATTAAAGGTGTCGTAAAAGACAGATCTGTAATTTGCAAAATTAATTCCTTTAAAAGTGTGAAATATTCATCACTCATCATATCTTTAAGATTATGAGCTCAGAACTTTATGAACACCAGATTTCATTAAATCCCCTTGTTGCATCTAAAGACTATTGCTTACAGAAAAAAAACAGTGGTGTATCCATCATCTTGAATATAGCAGTAAGTCTGGAAGTAATGGCACAAAAAATTGCATTAAACTGCCAGCTCCCTGCAAACTGTGTACAAAATTATAACAATAAGGAATCAGTTACTTTTAGAATAGGATTCAGGCTGAGTTACTACTACCTTGTCTCATTCCACCTCAGATTTTGAGAGGGCTGTTCACCAACATTCACCTCCACCTGCAACACACACTAACAAGATGTTTAAAGTCCTACTCTGATCAGGACTTACCTGTGAATTTGGGAGATTTTTGTAGTGACATTTAATGACATTTTCACCCTACAAAGCATGCAAAGGCTTTAGTGTTGTTATTGACTAGGCTTTAAAGGGATTTGCAGGCTGTATTTCATTAGTAAAACGTTAATTTACCACATAAATCATTACAAAGAGCAAGAAGTATTTATCAGACTTCGTAAGGCAGTGTGACTTTCACGAGACAACTTACTCATGCATAACTGCAAAATGCAAATAATCTACTAAATTGGACAGTGGTACCATTATGTCTTATGTGCTGAAAATAGCGTATGTGTAAATGAGAACTCAGAAAAATCATTAAGATATATTGACATACTTTAATTGCTGTAAATGCTAGTAAAACTGCAATCACTATTTAAATCTTAGTTCTGAGATAAACGCCACAAAGACAAGCCACTATTAAGAGACAGCTCTGCAGAATTAGAGCTTCAGAGGTGATTTTTACCACACTATTTTATCAGTGTAATGAGACAAATTATCCTCTGAGCGTAAATCGATTGAAAAATACTAATTTCTCAAAATAAAATGAACAGCCAAAATGTTTTCCCCAAATCAGGGTTCTTCATCCAGTGTGCAAAACCTGACCAACACACAGAGTCGAGATATCTGTTTATTTCATGTCTGTGCAGAGATGGGTGCTAGATGGTAAATCCACAAAGCTAGCACAGCTTTTCCTGCCTGTAGGAGGTTTATATACCGTTCAACAACAAACCGGGAATGTAGCCATCGTACAGCATGATTGGATGAAACTCTTTACATAATATTATATACAATATGCATACGTCGGGCGGAGGGGGGGAGGCTACCTTTTCAAAGTTTCTGCTTCAAGCAAAGTTACTTTTACTATTATAACTACATTACAATGAGGATAGGTTAACTTTGAGTAGTTTGTCTTAGCAACAAGTGGGTCTGCAAATGTTTTCTTTACCTTAATTCCATAACACTGACTCTTCAGGGTCACTATATCTGCCTTCTGTCTGCATTCTGTTTGCCTTATCAGTTCCTTGGATTATTTCACATTCCTCCTTCAGCCATTTGGCACCAAAACCACGAGGGGTTATCTGCTACAGGCAACATTTCATGTATTATTTTATAATATGACTCTTCCATAGTACTTTATTTTCACTGTTTAAGAAGGAATTCTTCACTTTGATTTTATAATCAATGGCATGTTGGTTACTAACATTAGCATACATGAACATTTCCACAACCTTTGATATTTGACTTTGACAAAAAACAATTTAAAACCAACAGGGAATTCCTGACATTTCATTTTTTCCTTTTTTTCTAAAAGAAGTTTAAAAAATAAATTATATGGCCCACAATAGTTCAACTCTTCGTTACCAAGACTACATTAGTTAAAGTAGCCCTGTGCAAGACAGACAGCGTGCTCAACTGCAAGGGAAGATTGTGGGCTCAGGATTGCAATTTTAAATACAGAGAAACGCTATCTATCTTGTTCTCTCCGTCATAAAACTACACTCCTTTCTCAAAATAATACATCCTCAAGACCTTAGTTGAGCAATGGGATGTATAAAATTTAACCACTTCCTTACAAAGTGTCTTTAATTTTCAAGTTTTACTAAAATTTAAGTTTCCTTGTAGAATTACATATTTTCACTTTCCATAACTTGCGAATAGCCTAAATTTATCTATATGTGTTTCTACATATAGAAATTTATAATGATCACACCTGTTTTGAAGATGCATATAGATTTTGACCCACACTGGTGATGACGTACTGGTACGATCAAGCAAAATTTTGACACCTTTGAACTTCTTAACTGCAAGAAAACATATAACCTCCATACTGCTCTGTACTACTCATTTCATAAAAGGAGTATATCATGTGAAAGATTGTCCTTAAATCAGAGATACAAAAGCAAAATATTCACAGCAGCATTTATAAAATTGGAGATTATCCCCAATGAAAGCACTAAACAGTATTTACATGACTTCATGCAATACATTTCATAACTAGATAAAATATTTGCTTATTATGAGATGTGCAAACCACTGAAGTGGAGTTTAGGAGCCTTCCTAAATAACATAGTAAAGAGAATCAGGACCTGTTCTTTCAATGATACTTCACAGTGTCATGATTTTAGACCTAAAAAAATCAACATAGAACATGTAAAATTACTGGCATAGTCTTTATTTTAAAGAGATCTCTGCAAGACAGTTAAAGACATTAACCTCAGAAGAAAAGTAACTACACAGTAGATACAGAAAAAACTTTTCTAATACCTATTATTTTATATGCTTATGCAAATATAAAAATCTAAAAAACTATGACACCTTCCCAGGTGAGGTCCCACATGTTTAATTTCATTTTCAATTATCTGAGATTTATTAGTAAAATACTATCAGTTATAAACTATGTTTATGTATGATATAATTGGAAATCCTTAACGCCTAAAATTATTTTAATCTATTATTTCAGGCTTTAGGCATACATTTTCAATCAAACTGTGATTGCGACTTTACAATAGTATCTTCCAGGTCTGAACACCTTCAATGTTTCTCCTATGTTGCCATGTAAAAAAAAACCCCAACCAACCAACCAACCAAAAAGAAAAACCCAAAAAAGCAGACAAGAGGGGAACTCCATAGGACCTCAGCAAATCATTTAGCATATGCAAAGATCAATTAAGCACTTAGTCATACACTAGTCTCCAGTGCCAGATCACAAATATTATTCAAATACATGACCAGTAGTCAAAATTAACATTTGTTTCTTTCTATGCAGTTCCTACTGCAATAATATGGCATCTGAATAAAGCAGCAGCTTCCTGGTTTAAGTGTTTCTGCTGTACTTACTCATTTCAGTAATACCCATGACTCAAATGAAAGCAAGTATTTTTCATTCAAAGAGTTCTCATGTTTCCGAGGAATATGTTTTTTCCTGAACTCAGGTTCTTGAGAAAAAGGGTAGCTTCTTCCCAGCTCTGTCTACAAAGAAGACTATGTCCCGGCCAAACTGTAAGAAAGGTTTTCTACAGCTCTTTGTGTACACACATGAATACATAAAGGACAATAGAAGACCAGGGAACTGCAATGGGTAGCTAGGTAGTTTTTCAACAAGTTTATAAACCTTTCTGAAGAAGAGATAAAATAATCCAAACTCTTGGTTACATATGTCTAACACTCTTCAGACTATTGATATCAAAGTGTACGTACAATAAAAAATATCTAAATTTCATAAAATCTGTATAAATATATCTCCTTGACACACTCCTCACAGTGATTTCTATATGTAAATTAAATGTTTGTTTTAAATATGCAGTTGTCAGAACTTTGGGTTTACCTTCATCTTCATATTTCTATTAGAAACCTTCCTTTGCAAAAGGAAGTCTAGATAAGAATACTTATACAGAGCACCCTAGATTCATATCAATAAAAGTATTAAAATTCTGATGTACGCATTTGAAAATCATTTTGTATTTTTTAACTGCACAATCCTCATTCCAGTCGTCCTTGCTTAGCATCACCTATTGCTCCCCATACATCAAAGACAAATTCATCTGGAAATGCAAAGTCTCCAAGAGTTTCATCCAATGCCACTGCAAATTCATCTGGATTTTTCTTGTCTCTCCCAGCTTCCACCATTGTTGCAGCTAAAAAGCAACAAAACAAAATAATGTAATTATCATGAAAGTGACAGCTAACGTATATGGTCAAGATAGTTTTTGAAGGTCTGCTTTCCAAACCAGGTAAGGTCAGTTTAGGGACATGTAAAGCTTACCTACTGAATTTAGGAATCAATAGGAATTATGTACTTAAATCCCCACACAGCAGTTACATTCTGCTCTGATAAACAGGAGAACTCCCTTGGAGTGCTTGTTATATATTCTTCTGTTTGTTTGGCAGAGGTTTAATTTTTGATTCAATGAACCTTCATTTTAAATTATTAAATTAATTATTAATTTAATAATGTAATTGCATTATTAGTTTAATTATTAAATTAACTATAAATTGCTAAATTATATTCTGAATTCCTTACTGAAGGCACAGGAAGCATGGGTCTAAAAACAAGGTTAAGCACAACTCTTCTGCAGTAACAGGACCCCTGCCAGTTCACCACCAGCTTCACTGAGTTTGCTATGAGCTTACTGATCTAAACCAGAAGATCAAAATGCAAACCTGAATGCTTTTTTCCTCTAAACAAAAAGAAAAGATCTCAGCAAGTCAGAGTTTAAAGAGGCCAAGTTGTTCACAGAAAACCATAAGGCATAGGGTTTGAACATGGAAAACGACATCCAGCCTCCATCACAGGTACATGCAACCACGCTAGTGTGGGTTTGCTAGCAACAACCTGGTTTAGGAGTTCAAATGTTGAGTATGACCTGCATTTGAAAAGGAATAATGATAAATAGGCCTAGAGAAAGCACTCAAATACCCTATTTTAGGAAGATTTCAAATACTAGGGTCAACTACTGTGTTGTATAAAACACAGAGAAAATTAAAATCTGATTTGTTAGGTATTGGACACAGTAGGTTTGCAACTGCCTGAAAGAAGTTGTCCTCTCAAGAAACTGCCATATGACCTCAAACAGATTTGCTTAATTTTTCAGCTTAATTATATTTAATTTTGATTAACTTTAGTGCATTTTTTTAACACCAAACACACCTCCAGGCAGTAAACAGACAGAGGAATTTATTGTGAGCCACATTATTCTTCTGCTTGGATCTACATTTTTTTCCATACCACCCGAACTACACAAGTAACTAATTTCAGTGCATGGGTTTGCTTTGGTTACTATTAACTCCAGCTCTGAAAAGCAAATCTTTAATTTACAGCACCCTCAAGGCTGGGAAAGGTTGCGTTTATGCCACTAGGAAGTGATGAAGAAGACAAAAGTTATTTCTGGAAGTGTCAGCCACGTGGTTCAAACTGTGCAAGAGCAAGGGAAAGGCCTTGCTGTGCACAACAAACTGGAGCCACCAAAGACTAGGAACGTCTTGGTACTCAGGAGAGTTGAAGCAGAGAGCTCTGATACAAAAGAGGTAGACTATGCTATCTTATACATCCATGCTGTCCAGCGTTTTCTTATTTAACACCCAAGTATCAGAATTTATCAAGTTTTAGACTTTAGTTTGGAAACAGCTACACTGGGGTTGCTGCTCAGTCCTTAGCTGCCGTGCATATCCCTCACCTTCAGCCACTGCACAGTTTTGCAGATTCTAACAAATTCCAAGTCTATTCCAAACACTGGATGTTGGCAACCCATGGATTATTGGAGCAAATGAAAACTGTGAGGGCTCAAACCTGTCTCGGCCATGGCACCTGCACCTCCCTGAAGGATGAGAAGTGTCAGCACAGGAGTTGCTCCCAGTTAAGCCAGGCCAGCAGAACTACTGGCACCAGGCTATCATGGTTTGAGGGATGCACAAGATTCTGTAAAACAGACTCAGCACAAACAGCACTGCTGAATGCAGTTTATTTTCTGCATTGTATCTCTGCTCCACAGCCTCTGTTCATAATCACAAGAAATGGTACTGTACAATAGATGAAGCCCTCAGTCTCCTTCATTTCGCTATCACTTTACACACCTGCCTTAAACTGCAAGATGTCTTCCATCTTTTATTACACTTTTGATATATTTTCTTGATGATCATATCAAATTCAAGCATCACACTGAAGGACTTGATTGCTTTTAGCCTTTTCTCAGAGGGATAGCTGAGTGGGAAACATGTGCCCAAGAAAGGGAAGGAAGCTCCGAAGCCACGGAAGACCAGCTTCGCTGGGACAGTGCTGCCCACGACATGGCAAAATCTCTCTGATAAAAAGGAAAATAAAATTCCCCTGCTTTGAAGTTTTATTAAATGTATTTAATATTACTTCGTTGACCTGAAACTTGGCTCAAGTTTATTGACAGTTATGAACTCTGGCAAACAGTGTTTGCTGTTACGCAAACTTGTAACAAGCTGTGAGCAAACTTGAGCCATATTCCACACTGCAGACGTCAGCAACAGTACTTCTGAAGAAATTTGACGTTTTGGTTTTAACTGTGTTCAGACATGAGGCTCTGAACAGGATCGCAGTGTGCCAAACTACACAAAGCAGTCCAAGGAAAAATGATGTAAATTTTGACAAACAAACTGCTGCGATCCAGAGAGACAGTTCAAGTGTAACCCAGCTACCCGGGCACCACTGGGGGGTTCTCCAGAACTCTCAAGACCGGCTTCCCTGCCAGAAGAACCCTACCCCTGATGCTTTTGTGTCCCCTGGGAAGTTCCTGGGACACTGACTCAGAGGAGTCTGGATGGGAAATAGGCATTAAACAGGGGACCTTTCTTTGTTCCTGACAAGCAGAAGACAAATATTTGCCTGATCAACACCACTCTATATCCCCTCACACTGTGGCATAAGAAGGTGCTTACAGAGGAGCAACCCTGGAGGTAACGAGGTAAAGGGTGTAATTTAAGCCACCGATTTCTGGATATGAGCCAGGATATGAAGTTATTCTGTATGGACACTGGGAAGGGGCTGGAGGGAGAAGAGTTGTGCAAGGTGAGACAAGAGCAAACATGTCTAGACATAGTTAAGATATTTTTTAAAATTTGCTATCAGAGCAAGGATCTACACAAGTGTTCCAGCAGAAAGAGTGGGAATACCAGGAATTTAGCCAGTTTTAAGACAAATTGGTCAAGATACATGGAAGAGCCATACACAGACAGCAGAGATGAAAAACAAAACAACACATCACTATAGCACAGTCCAGCCGCCCTAGTTGAAACCTCAGAATTACACAGCAATGAACTCTGTCATTAACAGAAAATATTACTACACATGCCATTTTCTTTAAAGATTGGGCCTCCCAAATTTTGAAACAGAACCCTAAAAATAATTATAGATTTACCAAATTTGAAAACAAAATCCACTAAACTTAGATAATCAAGACAATTTGCAAGCCAGTCAAGCAGGACTCAGCACATCACCACCGTGCTCAAGCAGCAGCCTCAGATAAAAGTGTTTTCATCCGCATTGAGCAACTGCAGTCAGCGCTGCCAGGGTGCACTTCACGTGTACACTGCATTTGCTAAAGCACATTCCCCTTCCCATTCACCTGGTGTAAGGAAACGGGCTCCCGGGGGAGCTGGCGGGGTGCCCAGGGCCGGGGCAGGGCTTTCGGCAGCTGCCTGCTGCCCCCTGGCGCCGGCCGGGCTGTACTGCCGCACCACCGCGCCCCGCGCCACCCGGCGCTCACGCCGATGCGGTGCCCCCGCGGCACAGGGCCCGGCAGAGCGCAGCCCTGCTCCCCGGGTCTCACCCCTACAGACACCCCGCAGGCCTCCTCTGTCGCCCCCCGCACGTATCCTCATCCCCCAGGCAGCCTGCGCCCGCAGCGCTGGGATGGCATCCCCTGGGCAGCACAGCTGGGCGAAACACAAGCGGTGACAAAAGGACACCTGCCACGCGTAATTCCCGAGGCAAATCAAAACCTACAGATCGCCAAGGCATCCAGCAGATACCTGCCAGCTTAAAGCAAACTTTTCTCCGAGGGCGACAGCTCCGTGCCGAATCACCTCCACTCCCCCTCCCTTTCCCCCACTGCTTCTTGTAACTGCTGCACAGTGAGTGATCACAGGAATTTTATTCCAATAAAATACTTCTCCACATTCCAGATAGCCCTGTTTTCAGATTATCATTTTTTTTTAATCTCACTTCAGGCAATGCTCATACCTGAGGGATTTTTACATAAAATGTGAAAAGTTCAGCAAATTTAAGAGTGATGAAAGGAATTAGAATTCTTCTCAACTTTAACAGAGAAGCTCGATATCAGGCTTCCCAGAACACTAACAAAGACGTATGCTGGCTTCTTAAACACAGTCCCTTTAAAATAACGTCAAAAGATCTTTCACAAAACTCTTATTTTCCCTTTTGACAGACACAAGCCGCACAAGCCATGAAAGCTACAATCTGCCTGCCATTACCTACCTTACATAGTGGTTTTGCTACCTATACCCTATCCTGTAATTTCTAAAAAAAAACTTTTTCAGAAGACTTAACAGAAGCTTCAGTATTTACTTAGCTGTAATGCTATCAGAAGCTTTGCCTTCATCAAAAGGTAACAAATATTATTATTCTGGCCTGATAATTTAAGACAGCTAAAATTCACTTTCAGCTTCCTTACGACATGACAGAAAATGAAGTGTGTTGTTGCAGTTTCCAGCATTTAACATTACTTGGTTACAGTTTCATGTTGAACATCGTCAGATCTGGCACTCAACGAACCATTAGAAATTATTATTATTATTAAGAAACCTTACTCAGTACTAGCTCTTCTTGAAGTGGAGAAGTTTTCTTGTTTAACCAGACTTGCCACCTTTCCCTTTTTCACAGAGGTCCCATTATTGTTTCAGAGTAAATAAACGGTACAGTCATAAACAATATACGCCAGCATGTATACAATAAAATCCTTGGGGAAAGGAAGACTGGTAACAAAAGGAGCAGAAAACAACAGATTCAAGGAGAGTATCACTTTAGTCTAAGCATTTCAAGATAAAAACATCTATCCAATATTGCTGGGTTGGATTTGTGAGCCAAGAGAAGAGGCTTGGGTGACAAAAAGTTTAAACCTGTTAGGACATTTTGACTAGGCAGTGAGTTTGAAAAATAAAGTGTGGAGAAGTAGATTTGAAATTCTTCTAAAAAGAGATGGAGAATATGCAAAAAGATATCATGTCTGACATTATCATAGGGAACAACAAAAAGGAAATAATGAAGTGTAAAAATAGAACAAAATAGGACAAAATATCAGCAGATGAAGAGCTAGCCAAAAGATGCTGAAAGACAAAATTTGGACAGGAAGACCTTTTAGCCATCATTTATCCATTGGTAGCATTCTGGGGTTGGATCCCATAGATCCAAGCTTCCCCCACCCAGAATCTTTGGGAACAAATACAGTAAATAACAATTTAAGCCTCACTGATTTAAAAAAATAAATGTCACCAGTATTTTTCATTACTACTGCTTCCTGACTCCCTCCTATTAATCAGCTGTGCAAGTTCCTTTACCAGAAGGCACTGACAGGATTTAAAATAACTTGAATTATCTCTCAATTGTGCATTTACCTTTTAAAGAAGGCTGAAGTCAAGCCTTGGCCTAATTTCTAATGTACCCATAAAATGGCTGAGGAATACATTTCCAGAGCCAAGTGTCCCTTCTGCAGATTAAGTGCAGCTTTCAGTAAAATAAAGAGGTGAAAAGGTAAAAGTGCATTCAAAAGGCAGGTACGTAAATCTCAAGAGCATTTAGATCTCTGAAAATAACTAACTGTGCCAAAGAAAAAAAGGTACATGTACACATTTTCATTAAATTATTTCCAAGCATTTTGCTCCAACTTAGGGATTTGTGTGCAGATTTAGTCAGCCATTCTTGAAACTGTCAAGATACTTAACTATGCAAAAATTAAGGGCTTTATCTCATCTTTAATTCTGTCTGTAATTTTATATTCTTTCCTTTCTTTCTAACTTTTGGCTTAAAACTGGGGCACTGTTTTAGAATTCAATCACACCATGCAAGTGTCACTTGAATGGAGATGAAAGAGCAGTATTAACTGACATCCAAAGCTTCTGACAAACAGAACTGCACGGGAGTGAGCAATGATTGAGATCTTAATCACTTGTCGGTTGTCACATTGTGATGACTTGCATTTTCAACTAATCTGGCTTGAGTAATGAGTGAAATTTCTAGCTGAGTGGTGATTGGCATTCTCTGAATGAATCCTTTCCTCATATTTCATTTTCATGGGTGACTGATCACATCCAGTATATGAAAAACTGACATGTGTTAATTGAACAGATTTGTGACAGGTGATTAGCTCTCCTTTCCTAAAGAGTCCTAGAGCTGTTTAATTGTTTAAAAAGGATAAAACTTTTTTTTTTTTCTTTTGTCATCACCATTGGCCCTTGACTTCAAGATCTGAACTTTAGGAAATGGTTTCAAAGGTGTAAACTAAAGCTACATGAACCCTGTAGTATCCTGTTCCTGACAGTTTCTCTGCCTTTTTAGGAGGAAGAGAATGAAGAGGTGAAGAGCAAAACAACAACCCAGTTGGGAAGAAAAGAGTATCTGAAGACAAAGAACACTTCCTTTTTTGAGAGTTCTTTTAAGACATTCTTTGACACTTTCCAAACTACATACTGAAGAAAGATGAAGGACATTAGATCAAGAAATTAATGGGAAAACCACCAGGTGCTTGGCTATCAGCTCAGCCATACGTGCTGAAAGCAGAACTCCTCAGTCTACTGCACAAGAGCCATCCCGTTACAGTACGGAGAGCCCACAGGGAACACCACTTCCCACAGGAACTTGCTTCCCTGTCCCAGAGCAGAGCATAGCACACCTCAAAATCCCAAGAAACCATGCTCTAGCCTAGGACCTCAGGGTTGCGGGCTATGGACACCAAAACCAGAGCACCTACAGCCACCTAATTCCTGTAAGGCCAGGTGCCTGAGGACCTCGGAGGTAACCTGCAAGGACAGGAACCCACGGGGGCCCGGCTTGAGCTGGGACTGCAACAGCTGCAGGACAAAAGCAGCTCCCAGAGAGGTGGCTGGCACAAGGCTAGGAGCTTTGGAGCTTGAGCCAGAGACAGACAGCAGCAGGGGCTGCAGGAGAGCAACAGAACATGGGATCTTCCCTAACCTAAAGAGAGGGTCAGCACCACACAGGGCTCCCAGGAGCATATTACAGGGCAGGGGCATCATATATTGGAGTTGTTGGGAAGGGAATTTTTGAGAATTTTTAGTTTTCTGGGAACTGGGAAGTTTAGGTATTAGCTACAAAACAGAATTCACAAGTTCCGTTCTCTCTTCTATGCCAGGAAGCCCACCTCTACCTTAGGCTGGGGGACAAATAATACTTTACCTACAATTTTTCCTGTGAGAAAACTAGTAGAAGCTGCCAGTCAGACGCTTGCTGGTAGGAGCAGCCAACAAAGGACTTCTGGGTATTCGGATAATCTCCTGTTGTTCTCATTCCTTTGTGCTAACTGCTGCCTGTCCAACCCTCCTCCTCTACCCTTAGCTTCATGCCAGACCTATTTTCTCTTCTGCTTTGCCTCTTCCACTTCTCTCTCATAAAAGCTTTCTTTTCAAGATTGCTTTCTATTTAGCTTATCCTTTCCTAATTCTTGGCTGATTTTTTTTTAGCTACTACCATAACAATAAATACCTTCCTTTTTGTTTCGGTATTAGCAGATCCACAAGACTGTATGAGGACTAGGCCAGTCACAGCCAGCTACACAGCGGCACTTCTTGCTCAGCTACACTGCAGCTTCTTCCCATACAAACAGAAGCTCCTATTTAGTTGTCAGATTAACAGAGAAGTTTGGTGCAGTTTTAAGGAACTTTTGTAACTAGGATTGAATGGTTTCTTTCATTATTTATTTATAATTCAATTATAAATTGATTATTGTGATAGCTAGTAAATATCCTGGGAAATTTCCCATGCTCTTCAGAACCCAGGTCTTAGAGGATTCATTAAATTTGTGCAATTACCTTGTCAGATTCCTTTGCTAAATAGTTGCCCTTTCACTGATGAAGGTCTCACATTCAAACTTTAGTGATCAACTTGGATGTGTCTAAGCCAAGAGGCAAAAGAGCAAAAAACCAAATAGACGTGCTTATCCTTAATGACTCTTAAATGTGGTACACACAAGCTCCACTAGAAAACATATGCCAGAAAGAATACAGTGATGACAGTTAATGGCAAACTACTAAATAATTCATGCAATATTGTACAGATAACATGCAGGAAGAATAGAGGATTAATTAATTACATCAAAAGAATCTCTTAGCACAAGCCTTATATCAGACACACACATTTGCAGAAATACAGGCAAGTTTTTTAGACTGCATGTTGGACAAATTTTGCTTTACTTACATCCAGAGACTAAAGTACTTACATTTTAGACTACAGAAAATGAGAAATTATTTAATCTTGTAGTAATGTATGTGTTAAAAACTCACCTAATTCAATATCTCTTATCCCCATGTACGTTTCAAGAAGCTCATCCACTTTTTTAATTGCTTTTTCTTCAACTTCAGTTGGCTTTGTTGAAAAAGGGAGAAAAAAAGCAGAATTACAACTATATCCACACACATTTCAAAATAACAAGCAATTTGCCACTGATTGTCCTTACTCCTTTCTGGACCACCTGGACTTACAAACCTACAAGTAAAACACATTATGCCACACTGTCTCCCTTATCACAAACCTGAGCCTATCTCCTAACATCAAGCTACACAGCTCACATCCAAACTGAACAGGTGCTTTACATCTCCTGATGGCAGATCTCCATCAAATCCTCATCAGCTTTAGAGGAAACCAGTATAAATAACATTACTTTTTCCAAACCTTAATCCAGGTTTTAGACACATTCATGTCAATGTATGTTATTAGCCTCTCCTCACAACAACCCTTACACCAGTCAGTGCACTTTGCAGGGTGAGAAACAAACCCAGCTCTTCAACTATCCTCCCCTTCAAAAAAGAAGAAAAAATCTCCTTCCCTCTTTTCAACACTTCATGGTCTAATCTACCTTAAAGTCATCCATGTAACCCATGACATCTAAACATAGGCTCTCTCTTTCCAGATTCCTCAGCCCCATCCTATCCCTGCTAGCCTTCAACTTTAACGTAAGCATTTCTCCATACAGAAGGCAGTCATCGTCATAAGTCCTGCAAACTTTGTAACATCCACATTTTTCCTTCCTACTTTACATTATCAGCTTTGGGGAAGAATAAATCAGCTGCTAGATGATTAAACTATTGACGGGCCCTAAAATAACCATACCATTTCCTCCACAGTAGCAGGGCCTTTGGTTCTCAGCCGAAGTGTTTCTCTCCCTCTGGAGATTTTAGCCTCTGGCAGACTTCCAGCTTTGGACCTTGGTTCCAGCTTTTCTGAAAACAAAACAAGCAACAACAAGAACTGCATGGGTAATGGTTTTTAACTAAAAAAGGGTAGATTTGGATTAGGTATTAGGAAGAAATTCTTTACTGTGAGAATGGTGAGGCACTAACTAGCACAGTTGCCCAGAGAAGCTGTGGCTGCCCCATCCCTGGCAGTGCTCAAGGCCAGGCTGGATGGGGCTTGGAACAACCTAGTGTGGTGGAAGGTGTCCCTGCCCAGGGCAGGGGGCTTGGAACTACATGATCTTTAAGGTCCCTTCCAACCCAAACTATTCTATAAAAAATCTTACAAAAAGAAAAAAGTACCAAACAAAAGTAAGTATATAGTAGGTTAGAATACGACATATCTGCTGTAGTTATTACATTACTTTCACTTTTTATTCTAATCAAGATCTGAACATATGTAAAATTATAAATTAACTGTATTCTAAGCATAGTTTCACTGACAATTTCTTGTCTTCAGACTTTGATAATCTGCTTGACTGCGCCGAAGCTAGGACTTCCATTGACCGATACATCTATGCAGGCCTACTGCACTCAACTTCATATATGCACATTGTATAATCTTAGTTCCCTATTCCACAGAAAAGTAAAAGTATTTATTACTAATATTAGATAATGGATGAAGTCACCAGTAAAATGCTGATTTACCCCCATCTTTAGAGGCAGGCTGTGTAGCAGCTTTAGCATTGCAACATTTCCGTCTTTCACTGATGCAATGGTACAAACACTACAGCTGAACAACTCATGATGAGCCACACTGCGCTAACAATTTGATTGCTAGCAGTCACATAGGTGAAATGTCCACAAGATCTTCAGGAGTTTATCTGCAGGTAAGATCCCCTCTCAGTCTTCTCTTCTGCAGGCTAAACAGGCCCAGCTCTCTCAGCCTTTCCTCAGAAGGGAGATGCTGCAGTCCTCTAGTCATCTTCATAGCCCTCCACTGGACCCTCTTCAGTAGTTCCCTGTTTCTCTCAAACTGGGGAGCCCAGAACTGGGCACAGAAGAAGGGCAGACCAGAAGGGGAGGACAGCCTCCCTCGACCTGCTGGCCACGCTCCTCCTGATGCACCCCAGGGTCCCACTGGCTGCCTTGGCCACCAGGACACACTGCTGGCCCATGGGCAACTTGCTGTCCACCAGCACTCCCAGGGCCTTCTCCGCAGAGCTGCCCCCCAGCAGGTCAGCCCCAGCATGTACTGGTGCTTGGGGCTGTTCCTCCCTGGTGCAGGACCTTACACTTGCCTTTGTTGAACCTCATGAGGTTCCTCTCCGCCCAGCTCTCCAGCCTGTCCAGGTCTTGCTGAAGGGCAGCACAGCCTCTGGTGTATCAGCCACTCCTCCCAGTTTGGTATCGTCAGCAATCCTGCTGAGGGTACTCTCTGTGCCTTCATCCAGGTCATTGATGGAAAAGCTGAGCAGGACCGGGCCCAGCACTGACCCCTGGGAACACCGCTCGCTGCAGGCCTGTGGCGAGACTGCGCCATTGATCACAGCCCTCTGAGCTCTGCCATCCAGCCAGTTCTCAATCCACATCACTGCCCGCTCATCTAACCCACGCTGTCTGAGCTTGCCCATGAGGATGTTGTGTGAGACAGTGTCAAAAGCCTCTCTAAAATCAAGGTAGACAACATCCACTGCTCTCCCCTCATCTACCCAGGCAGTTGTTCCATCACAGATGGCTATCAGTTGGTCAGGCATGATTTCCTCTTGATGAATCCATGTTGACTACTCCTGATAACCTTCTTTTCCTCCACATGCTTAGAGATGTCCTCCAGGATGAGCTGTTCCATCACCTTTCCAGGGATGGAGGTGAGGCAGAGCGGCCTCTAGTTTCCTGGGTGGAGAATGGCTTAGCAATAACATCTACCAGCTCCCTCAGCACTCGGGCGTGCATCCCATCAGGGCCCATGGATTTGTGGATGTCAGGTTTGCTTAAGTGATCTCTAATGTGATCCTCCTTGACCAGGGGAAAGCTGTCCTTTCTCCAGACTTCCTCTCTTGCCTCTGGGGTCTGGGAAACCTGAGGGGTGGCCTTGGCAGTGAAGACTGAAGTACAGAATGCATACAGTAACTCCACCTTCTCCGTGTCCTTCATCACCAGGGCAGCCACCTCATTCAGGAGCAGGCCCACACTTTCCCTAGTCATCTTTTTTCCTGCTGATGTACTTGAAGCCCTTTTTGTTGTCCTTGACATCCCCCACCAATTTAAATCCAAACAGACTTTAGCCTTCCCCATCGCCTCCCTGCATGTTCTGACCACATTCCTATATTCCTCCTATATTCCTGTCCCTTTTCCCACAACCTGTAAACATCCTTCTTCTGAGTTTTGCCAGAAGCTTCTTGCTCATCCATGCAGCTCTCCTGCCCCATTTGCTTGACTGCTTACTCATAGGGATGCACCTGTCTTGAGCTTGGAGGAAGTGATGCTTGAATGTCAGCCAGCTCTCTTGGAGCCTGCTACCTTCTAGAGCCCAAATCCATGGGATTCCTCCAAGTAGGTCCCTGAAGAGGCCAAAGTTAGCTCTCCTGAAGTCCAGGGTTGCAATCCTATTTACTGCTTATTTCTGCTAGACTTGTTTCAAAAATTCATTCCTGACAAAACATACAACTTTTTCTGGTTCTGTCACCATTAGCACCTTGAATCTCCTGATTTGGCCTAACCTTTATTTGCAATACTTCAGACCAAATCTCCCTGGCCATCACATAAACTATTTTTCATATTCACATAATTTAAATGTAGAGTTTGTGTTATGCTGCCTTTACTTTGTTTCTATTTTTTCACCAGTTCACAGAGGGCCAGCTTGTGACTTGTAAGGACCAATCTTAATAAGACAAGTCTTCAATTCTGTGCTACAAGCCTTGCCTAGAGTAGCTGAAGCAGCCTGTATGCACATGGCAGAAAGAGATCCAACCAGCAAATTATCCTTATTTCACATTCAGCTGAGAGGAAATAAAATAAAAGTTAGTAATTGCACACAGTCTTGTCTCTTATTTCTATACCCTTACAAATTTGTGTTGAAACCAACAGGAATTCAGCACCTACTTGTCCAGCAGGATCTAGATCTTGTTTGTCATTTCCTCTGGGGCTACTCTCAGCATGCTGCAGCTTAAACACTACCTTGAATAAAACCGTGTTTGAAGCCCAACTGTACCGAAGGCTAGAGGTGGGACCTTCTAACCTATTAGGCACTGCAACTTGTGAATTAATTTATGTAGGTTAAAAAATAATGTGCATCTTCCAAAAATCTGTCCAAAAAGCTCTGATTGCCTCTTAATTCAGTGTCAGATAAAAGGTATTGCTGTGGAATTAGCAGGTTCCGTTCTCCACATCACAGGCAGACTAAAAGGTATCTTAAATCACCTGACTAAAGTAATTACTATTAAACAATGGCTGAAGTCAATCAAATGCTGATTTACCCTGGTCTTTACAAACAATGTAATGCATTTTGCACTGAATACAAATTACAGACCCATATTAAACAGGTATTGCAGTATTACCAATAGCAATACTATACATATGTAATACTACTTTAGTGTAATGTATAACATACACATTTACTTAACTGGAGTATCAACTTATATCCAAATGCCTTCGAGATTAACTCATAATCTTCATTCTTCACAGAAGCACCAAAAGCAAAAAGAAATCTTCACATTTCTCTCATTTTCAATTTCTGCTGCTATTCTGACACCAAGTGTCAAGATTGGTGTATGACAGCAGTTGTAAACTACTAACAGGTAAAAAAAGATTTGAAAAATAAAAATTTCAAACTTCTGCTGCTGTGATGAAGATGGTGATTTTGAACTTGCTGTCAGTGCGGGTATGCACAAGGAAGGACTCATATACACTTAAAATTTAGCAGTATTTTGAAGTTTTTATTACAGAAAAATGCTACATAGTTAGGAAGGCAGGGATATAAAGAAATCAAGAATAAAACTCAGTCTCTGTTTTGACTCTCTGAACTAAACCTACTTTTTTGTTGTTGTTTACCACATTGATAAAATTAATATGCATAAGGATTAGCAGTAGGTATGCATTCCTCTTATATAAGTATCACTTTGTCAGAGCATGCAAGCGGTAGGTAGAGACAGAGCTTTGCCATACTGCTTTCTTCCATTTCTGAGTACCTGCTGTATGATTAGAAATCCACAAAAAAAGTTGAGGAGAGGGAAAGCAGGCAGGCATGCAGCAAAAGAGGTGCTCTAGGGAATCCCAGACAGTGTTTTCTGCAGCATCCTTCTGCATTAGAGAGTGCAGTCCCCAGTAAAGGGTACAGAAATAGAAAAATCTCACACACAGGTGAACAGGGATTACGTATCAATACAGAAAGAGGAGAGGTTCGAGGATCAGCATGTTAGTGAAGTGATCCATGCTTTAAAACTATCTATGAAACAATTCCTCTGCTTCTTTTGCATCATCATGTAGTGGCAAAAGAATTGAGCAACAGACTTAGGCTGAGCCAAGATGACTGCTAGAGAAAGCAAGATGGAAGAAAATCCATTAAATTTCCCCACTTCAAAGAAAAAAACAAAGGTACTTTCTTGCAGCAGTTCTATTACCTTAGGTGGACACCTGGCTGCAACCTGAAAAAAAAACCTTACAATGCAAGGCTGAATTTCAATATCTACTGAACAAGGTGGACAGTCAGGTCACTCACCAAATGCTTTCATGGGCTCTATCAACTGCAGCTTAAACATCTGACCTTTCTCCAGATCTTTTAGCATTTTGGCAACTTCATAATGCCGACAATCTGACACATTTTTTCCATTTATAGTTTCTATGTGATCTCCCACGCAGATAGTTTTCATTTGGTCCATAAGGCTACCTTCTTTGATTCGCTGTTGATTAAAAGAAAAGAGAGAGAGGGAGACAGAATTAGAAACACTTCTTTAAAAGGTGAAGAGGTGACACCACAGAGTTTCAAGAATGACAGTTAACAACATTAATGCTACTGAGCTTATTATACCAGCATCATGCTTTGTCTGCAAGATTTTCGTAAAACATACTTTGGAAACCATTATTTTTCAAATAAAGTGTTTTAATAAGCATTTAATATAAAATCAACCGCAGAAAAAAAAGAATGCAATCACACTTTAGAAATTAAGGCTTCTGAATAGGCTAATGTTTCTGTGCCTTAAAACTGAACCTAAACATGTCAGTAATGTTACTGTTTAATTGAGTTTTGGGGGTTTATTTTGATAGCTAGACAAGCATAGGAACAGAATTTTTCTCAAGTATGGTCTAGGGGCATTAAAAAAAAAAGTGTGTGATACACTAAAAAAATAACTAATATAAAGGGCTAGTCTTATATAAGACCTATTTATGGTGATAAAACTTCTACCATTTTCCTCATCAAGCTATATAGCTGCATATTAAAGTATTTCCTCTGAAATAACAATAAAGAATAAGAAATTCCTCTAAATGTCATCTCATGGAATACAAATGCAAATGGTCTAAAGGTCATAAAATGTAACAGAAATTAGTATTTATAGTTTCTGCGAAGTGGAATGTAAAAAGCAAGGAAAAAAAAATCTTTAAAAGACCTCTATGTTTTAGCAAGTCAATTAAAGGACACAACATTTCAGTGATTCTGTTTATTGTTTTTATATGCTGTCATATTTGTTTATCATGCACCTAAGTCATGCAAGCCATTATACTATGGCTATTTAATAGAAAAACTATGACATAGTAGAGTATCTTGTATTTTGTAGAGATACTAGTTTAATTCTAATAGTTTCCTACTTTTTAATAAAGATTGATGTTCAGACTAACTTTGAGTGAGATACCAGTGAGGCATAAACATATTTCCACCTACTACCATGACACCTAGCCTAGCTGTATAACTATCTCAGAAACCTGCTTCTAGTTTCTGTGCGCATGTCTGAGCCCACATATGTGCCTCCATCTGAGAGAGTCAGTGGGAAGTGTGATAGTGCTCAGTGTCCTATAACATACTGCAATAATTTTTACCTTCAGGCTGAGTTTAACTCTTTCTAGCACCTTTTTCTTTAACCTAGACTAAAACCAAAAAGAAACCTCATGGTGAATGAAGGGGGGGGGGGGGGGGGGGAGGGTATCATAAACACACCAGAAACCAGGTCCCAAATGCACTTCTGTTACCAGGGACCAGGATTCAAAAGCATGCTTACCAGACTTCAATTAACATTTAGTCTATGTGTTGAATTAATTTTCTCCTTCACTGGGATCCTAACACCAAAACTGCTTAAGCAATATTCACTGGCTATGTTACTTGTGTCACACCAAACTTCTTTTTTTCATATGACTCAGTTTTTATCATCATTCCAAATTAACTGACCAGAGACAGTCAAACTACATTGTCACAGTGATTAAGATGCAATTGATGTGCCTGTATTTCAAGTGCTCTACAGTCCCTTTAGAACCTAGGATCTTGTATTTCCTATGCAATGCCTAAAATTAATTGCATCACCCATTTTATAATGTCTCCTTATGCACCAGTCAGTCATGCTTCAAGTTCTACTGTTATTCTTTGAATGGTGAATTTAATTCCATAATGTATCTTCTCAGCTGGCTATGTACCCAGAAAACAAATTCGTTACAGCAGAATGACACAAAGTTTTGTTCTTAGTAAGGCAAAACAACATTAGCTTTCATAGAAAAAGAACCCGCAGTTCGGAACATCAGGTTTAAAAACTGGCCAGGCTGTATATCAAACTTAGAAACTGCCCTATAATTCAAAATACAATAAAATTACAACAGCCCATAACAGCCCATACAATAAAATTACAACAAAATTTTCAACAACCCACAGATAGGTAAATTTAACATTAAATTATAATTAATAATAGAACATAGTAACAATTTCTCAAGGAAAGGAAATATAAAACCAAAACGGAATCTATCAAACTTTAAAGTCTCCACGTATCTTCCTAGACAACCAAGTATAAAAAAGATACAGCTTTTACTTTTGCATATGTATTTTCTATGCTGTTTTCAAAACTCCATCAGCTAAGTATGCAAGAGCTACAAAGCAAGGTCCTAGAAACTCCTTTAAATTGATGCATCCCCCTGAAGACCGCACCATTTTCAGAATAATGCTGATTATTAGACTAGTACAAGGACAATGATGTATTCGTTCAGACAAGTTTTATACAATTACATTTCGTGATTTTGGAAATTACAGCTTGTCTTGCTAATGTGGTGAGGGTTTTCCAACCTGCCCCAATTATGCAGTAGTCTACATGATGGCTGTTCTCTCTCTCTGTATTACCAACCAAGCACAGAGAGAGTAACGCTCTGTACAGTGCTGCACACGTGAACTTTAATCACTGAAGCACTGCTTTCAATGCCTTCTTTTAAAATGCCACATAAGCAGCAGTGTGACAATGTCACAGGCTGCATGGATGCTGCCACTAGAAAGAAATTCAGAGTTCTGTGTCTATAAACACAAAACCAAGGCTATGACTTTACCAAAATGCTTACTGAAACCTCTGCCTCATCTCGACTTTCTCAAGTGCGATCTCAATCACGTTTTTCCACAACAAAGACAAGCAAAGCTGTTTCTAAACCACATCTTATTTTATATCCATGGTAGCTAAGGAATGAATAAAGAATACAGCCTCTCTATACAAGAAGCTCTGTTTGCAATAGCAATGAGGATAGCGACTGGGAAAGCAGTAATTGAACATAATTGCCAATGCCTCACTAATAATGGATAATTGGAGTAGATTAGAGCAAAGCATCTAAAAAAAGGCAGAAAATGTGTTTAAGGTTCCTAATACGTAGTCTAGCAAGAAGGACAGCATCATTTCCTCAGCCTCTACTTGTCTCAAAACACAGTATTCTGGAGGTCAAATAGAAGATGAGGAGGAAAGCAGTTATGATTAATATATTGTACATGTTACTGCCCATAGTTGCTACTCAAGTTAATTGTGGTTAATTGTGTTAATCCATATCCTTAGCACCTCTTAATTCACCCTATCTATCTTCTACAGCAACAATATTGGAAAGCTGAAAAATCACTGCACTTGCACCTATTCTTATACAGCACAAAGGTTTCTGCCCTGTGAACAGTCATGAAGACTGAAAGAACATGATCTCATCATCACATGAGTGACTCAAGTTCTATAAGCACCTAATCAATGACATCAGAAATTCACTTGAAAAAATGCAGGGGGCAGATATAAGCAGTATCTAACACCTACCACCTCAGGGTAGGTCAGAAAATACAATGTTCACATTGTAAAGCTGATAGGCATTACAGAAGCAATGAATCTATGAACTACTTTTGAATGACATGCAGTACAGAAATAGCTGAACTAATTTTGAATGAGGTATCTAAAGAAAAGCAACTGTATTTTTTACTTACCATATATATAAGATAATAAAATATTGTATAGTTCTAAAGGATCATTAAACCAATAATTAACCTGTTATAGTAACAGAAGCTTCTACAGAACAAAGTATTTCACTGGTAATTAAATTTACCTTTATAAATGCACAGCCAGTTCCATTGTCTGTAATGGTCAGCCCAAGCACGTCATCAGTTTTAATAACTTCTACTTCTTTTCGTTGTCCTTTTACATGGGCAAATATGAAATCTTCGAGGCCAATTTGTGCACCTAAGAGTTTGTCCATATCAGCTTTGTGAGTGTTCAAAGTGCAAAACATGATCTGTGCAGGAGGAAAGCAAACTCATTAAGTTTAACAGTGTATTAGGTTTGGTGAACTTCATAGGACGACAAAAGGAGAGCATAGTTCTGGCCTCTCTGACAGATCCATAGGTGAAATGATGATAACTCTCCTTCTCCAGCTGCCCTGGGAGAGGTGACAGTCTCTATCCACGCACATAACATGAAGCATCAACAGCTCAAACTCTGCAGATAAGAGCTGACAGAGAGCAAGGGAGAGAGACACATCTGTGTGAGCAGCCTCTCACGGCCTGCCTCAGCACACCAACTCTGACACAGGCATCCTGAGCTAGAACAGCTTGTTCCAGAGGTTAAAGCAAGCAAACTGAAGAGGCACCACCGCCTTTTGTTTCATCGTGCACCCACCTCAAATTCCACAGGATTGTGACTGCTTCAAAACATAACTGCTTGAAAGCGGTTTTGGGCCCGGGGCGGGGGAAGAGTTTATCAAAACAGAAGCATCATGAGACAGCATGAAATGTTTTACATTGCTCCACGTGTTCCCCCACTAGCTCAGAGCACACTGCCTCCGATGGGTTTGCTTAGTTTCCCAGCCCCCCTCCAGCACGAGCAGGGGTCATCTCTGTTCCAGCTTAGTAGAAGCAAGGCTTAAGAGAAAGGCCAAATTAATTCAGCCTTTCTGAGGGATTTCCCTTCAGCACTGGGTATTAGGCACTCCTTTTTCTCCCTACATTTTTGCTAGTGGTGCTCTAACAGGGAGGTTTATCGTCCCGGCCATAGGCAGGACCAGCTGCACTGCCCGGGGACAGAGACGATGCTTTTGCCCACCATGGTGCTGCACAGGTGAATGTGGTTGGTCCAGGCAGGCTTTGGCCTTTCTGTTCTTTGAGTATAGGCTATATTGAACAGCCTAGCCAAAAGAGAAAAAAAATAAACCCAACACTCCCCCTCACACCTGGAGTAACCACACCAGCCCGACTCCTGGCCAAGCTGCCGCTGGAGGGGAGCGAGGGCTGAGGCAGGCCCCGCACCGCCTCCCGGGCAGCAGCCAAGACAGACAAAGTCAAAGCTCCATGAGAAACTTGGAGAATCCCTAAAATCTACTTCACTGAGGCAAAGAGCACCCCTAAAGACCATCTTTCATTTGCAGCTGGAAGCAGGGAAGGAGGAGGCTTGCCACCCCATGTTGCCCTCCAGCACAGGTGGCAAAGCACCATGCCGGGGCTCTGCTGCCAGCAGCACGCCCGGGGCTCTGACAGGGCAAGGACAGAAGCAGATACTTTTCTACCCCCTGACTACACCTGCTGGGTATTATTTTCCTTCAGAGCACACCTCAGACCCCCTCACAGCCCACTGCCCACACCAGCTCCCAACTGGGTAGGGGAAAAAGCAGTGCCAACAAGTACCCCAGGAGCCAGCCCAGCCTCCAAGAGAAGCAGCAGCAGGATCCTGCTGTGCCCTTCAGCCTTGCCGTGGTGGCAGCCCCCGGGAGGCAGCGGGCCGGCCAGCTGCCCCACAGCCCAGGCACAGACCCCTGCCCGCGGCCCGCCGAACCCTCCGGTGCTTCACCACGGCTGGAGGGTCTCCTGCCTTCGCCACACTTCCCAGAGCGACAGGGTTTTCTGCAGCAGAACCTTTCAAACACCTTTTCTTTCCTTCTGGCATCACTGGATGACAGCAGAAAAACTGAAACGAAAGGAACCAACCTCCTCATATCTATTCCAGGTCAAATGAGGGGTGAATACTTTTCCTAACGTATTTCACAGAGGGCATTTAAGTTTCTGAAGCTATCTAGAACTTAAGATTCTTTAACTATGGGAGTTTTGGTTTTAAAAAACCTGAAAGTTTAGTAGCAGGATGGCATTTCTTGATGAGGGAGTCTTGTTTAGTTGATTTTTTTTAAAAAAAACCAAACAAACAGAAAACTAAACAGCCCTACTGCAAAGGCCAATTGCTTATCTCCTATAATCCATCAAACACCCACTGCAATCTAACACCCACTTCAACAATGAGAGTCGTAACAGCACACCCTTAACAGACATCAGTTTTATTCTCTCAGGTAATGCAAAGGTTTTCAGTTAACCAATACTCAAGCTGTAACATCACCTAGAGAAATTCAGCTGGTTTTAAGTAGAAAATTAGATTTTATTACACGAATGATCAACATCTCTAATCATCAACATTTTTTTAACCAAGATGGTTTAATCCAAACAGACTACATACAGTTCACGCACACATTTTCACTCTCTCAGGCTAGTAACTTAGCCAGTTTACAACTGCAGCTCAGTTCTTGTTCCCACAATGAACGACAAGCACTATGTCTTTACATTTTAGACATTAGCATCCTTCATCTGACCTTGTCAAACAGACAATCATCTAGTGACTACTGTCACACCTTTGAATAGATAAAATTGGCAACAGAACAGAAATGTGATATTTAGAAACTCGATCTAGAGCTTCCCTTTTTAGACCTTCGTCTGGATGGCATTCCTACTACAGCCTATAAGTCTGTAGAATTTTCTGTGAGTCAGTTCTGTGCTAACCACAAGGCTGAGAGCATCAGCCAGTCAAAAATAAAACTTAAATCATTCTTTATCCTCTTTAGTGAACAACTGCTTTTTCTCAGAACAGTTATATGCAGACTAATGTACTAAAGATGTATCTACTCAGGATAATATACCATTACACCATCTATCAGGTACAGTACAGCTCTATTGTACATGACTGAAACCTAAGAATTCAAAAATTATATTTTTTTTGTAGATTTTATGTAAATTTAATATAGGTACCTCACAACGACTTATATACTTGAAAAACAGCTACTCTAGTCCACCTTCCACTCACTCAGAGTTCGGTATATCTTTGATAGAAATTTTCTTACTCAGAAATCAAGCAAGAAAAAAATTAAATGTGCAATTTTCATTGTTGTCTTTTCTCTCTCTTCTTACCCTCAACCTTCATATGCATTTGATCTTTAACTCAGCATACCATTGTTGCGACACTTCATGCCAACTTTAGCAAGATATTATAAATCATAACTGTTACATCAGTCACGAAGTATCTAGGATACCTCCCTTCACTGAGAGATTTATCTTGTGCGGCACACATAACAAGGAAATTCCATTCAGCTGGCAGGGACTGGGGGCTTATGCATAACCTTATAAAATAGATGTTTTCAGATAAGATTACTAAGAGATTATTCCCTGCCTCAGTATTTTCAAGAGAGACTACATTAGCTAATAAAAACAGAGTTACACGGGGTGTTCTATAAAGAAAACTGTATGAGCTAAGATAAAAAGGGTTACACTATGTGTTATATAAAGTATACTGCAATACTACATTGCATAACCTATATACTAATTACATTCTCAACTTCCATATTAAGCCTACACCTTGAGAAGAACTCAAAAATAAAGTTGACTGATAGATGACATATTCAGAAGCTATTAAAAGTGCTTTTAAAATCAGTAGATCTGAGATAACTTTACAGAGGAGATCATAATCATTTTCTCTCTCTAAGAGGTAGGGAAACGAGAGTTCTACTTCTGAGCAAGACATAACACCCACTGACGTATTTCCCTATATATGTACTGATCATTACACCAGGAAATCATCAACACATTTTCTAGGTACCTCCCTTTATTCTCCCTGGGGAAAATGTCGTAGCCTTGACTAGCTGCAGCAACAGGAAGAGTAATCATGTCCTCCAAGTTCTAGTAGAGCTTTTGATACTCTATCAGGTATGCAAGTTTGCCTCCCCAAATACATTCAAAGTACTATAAAATAAGCATTCAGTTTTGGGTTTTGTTTTGTTTTTTAACCCAGAGCACACAAGAACTACAGTGTAAGTTCTTCCATACAGTTTAAAAGTATTTGGTCATTAACACAGCAAACATCACACCTAGGGGAACAGCAAGCAAACAATTGTTGCCATAGGGTTGGAAGGAGGTGGTTTGTTGGGAGTGTTGACTTTTTTCATTTGAAGTCTTCAATCTGTAGGCAAGATTGTGAACAATTTGTGTCAGCAGATAAGCATATAATCTTAAGACTTCGAACAATTTGGTGAAGGTGATAAGGATTTCACAAGCTGACCCTTTTCTCTAACCTCCTAAAATATGCCTCCGATTTTTTCTTGTTATAAGGTCACTTTTACTCAGAAGCCTAAGTTTCAGCAGTGGCTTATTTTTCAGTATTCTTTCATAAAAGTCCAAACTGAACAGGCTTACATCAAATATGTCTACGAAAGCCTAATGTGGCACAGCCTCACAGTATACTTAACTGTTTAGCAGAGGCAAGGCCCACGGAACAACAGCCCAGGCAAGCTCAGCAGCTGAATTCTTATTTACTGAAGAGATGGAGGGAGCTGCATTTTACCTGGCCTTGGTGCTATCAGTAAGGTCTCCCTTTTCCTGTATTCCCCTTAATGAAGTTAAATTCCTTTTGCTGTGAAAGAAACCCCAACCTCCATGGGCTTTTTGCAGACACACCCTCTGAGCACGCAACTTACCTCACCAGCCCCACCATACTTCACCTTCTAAATCAAATAAAATAATCAAAAGTGCAAATTATGAGTACACAAACCAAAAGTCCATATAGCTTCTGTTGTTTACTGTTCCATTCTCATCTGATCAAGAAATAGCCCTGCTACAGTCGGACTTTAATATCCACATTCCCAGTGCCCGATTAGCTACTTTGAATACTTTAAAGCCCTACCATGTGCTCTCACAGGAGCACACCACCACCAAATGCTTTAACAGACTCACATTGTCCTTTGGTCAGTGCTCATTTATTCATCATATAGGCTGTACATAGCACTTTCACCCTTATGAGGAACCTAACATTCCCTGCTACATCTCCCAACAGTCACAGAGGAATCGCAAACGTAAATGGCCAAGACCATACAGAAACACTTTTTCCAACTTCATCCTCTATAGAAAAAAATGGGGCAGATATTTGTATTATTTATCCAACTAGAAACATACACATAACTGTGGATGGGTTGTTGTTAAGTATTGCATATATTTATATGGGGTTTTAGTTCTGTTGAAACCCTGTTGAAAAAATCAAGTTAAAAGTCAAGAACAATGCAATCTACCTCAAAAAGCAAGTACTTGTACTAATAATATAGGCAACCCATTGCTAGAAGCCATCTTCACTCCTCTTCCCTGTGGAAAGAACATCCTAGAACAGGAAAACAAGAAATGCTGGTCATGGTAAAAGTCAGAGAGGTAGGCAGAAATGCAGGCTGGAAGTCAGGTTCAAAAGGGATAACTGAGATACATATTCACGGAGGAAGATGGATGAAGAATAGAAGACCTAGCTACAGAAGGATGAGTACAGGAAAAGCCTCAGAAAGCTGCTGTTACAGCTCACTCCTTTGTAGATGCCCGGCAAACATCATAGGAGTGAAGGAGTGTCCCCTTTGAAGCTATACCTGTCTTGTTGTGTCCCAGTCCTACCCCTACTCAGGATCCAGGTCTGTACAGAAGTTTTTGTCAGTGTCTGTCCAACAAATACTGTGTTTTATACAAGCTTCTCTTTATCACTATTAGCAGTAAATCACAGATCCTGGTCAGGATTCTCCAGCAGAAGCTAAACTCAGCTGGTCCTGCAAGATACCATACAAAAAGGAAATGAGGTGCTGGAACCATGAGGAGTCAAAAGGAGAAGTGACAGATCACAAGTACAGCTCATCCTGAACTCCACTAAAACACCCCAGTAGGAACTTACCCAGCAATCCATACCCTTGCCTACGCTGCAGTAAACTCACATATCATACTAAACACATTCACTACTGCAACAGTTATCCAAATGCTCTCTACACTGAGCTCTTCCCCTCACCCCCCCCCCCATTTTCCACCCCAGTCACTACGGTGCAGAGATCTCTGTGGTGATAGCACCTGTTTCCGAAGGCATTCAGGTATCACGCTGCCTGTAGGCTTCAGCATCGCTGGGTCACGCAGAAACTTTCCTAGACAGATAACAGCCACAAATGGCATCTGAGCACCTCAGTGTCTTTCAGTTTGATGAGGTGCAGGTTCCGGCATTATTCTTTACACCAGACTGTCTGTCCAACAGCAGCTTTAATTAACAGAAAATACCATTTAAATTGTCCAGTCTTTCCTTACTTCCAGCAAGCTCACCAGTTCTTAATAAATTCACATTCATGGCACCCCTTGCTATTCTCTGATCCATCCTTTTTTATCTTGTGCATCTAAAATTTTGTTAAGAGTCTCTCGTCTTGGTTCTTCACTTTGCTATACCACTTTTACACCAGGAAATATTTCTGATCACTACTTTCATTTCATACAACTTAGTTTCTTAAAGCAAATGGAATTTCTTGAGCAAAAGATTCTAAGTTCAGTGCCTCCAGCATTTTTACCAATAATGTCCGTTAAACAAAAAAATGGCCTCAAAACTAAATATGAATGGCATAGTAGAGAGAGAAAAGAAGCAGCTCATCTAGTGTAGCACAAGGCTGGCAATAGATGGCCATGAAACATGCAGTGCTTCCTCCAAAACCTTTGGGCGTGTCAGGTTATACAACTAGCAGGAGAAATGGGGGAGCACCATTCATTCAAAATTGCATTTCCCGATGAACGCTGTTCTTTCCCAAGTCAGTAGAGCCAAAAGATCAGTAACAAAAGTTCAACAGTGAAAGGAAGAAAACTAAAATAGAGAATCATCTGGCAATTACGGGAACTTGAGAGTAAAAGATACAACTGGAGACGGAACAGAACAAAAGGGGAACAGCAGCTCAGCACGGAAAGAAAACAGAGAAGCAGAAGGTCAGAAAGTAGCTGGAAAGGTCTAGGACATAGGTGCACTGGCTGGCAACGGCACTGGTACTTAATTACTTAATGCAACAGTGACTGGTTAAACCGTACTCACTGCTCCTGCCACTCTTCTTTTACAATTTACTGTGTGAAACGCTGCTAGGTCAGGCCACAGCAGACTCTCGGAACAAAGTCTGTAGTAGCCTCTGCTGCTTTAAAAGAGCCAGCTACAAATAAGAAAATAAGTCAAGCCGCATGGCTATGGGCAAGCACAGCGACATGGGCAGGCACAGCGACATGTCGGTGCTTCTCGGTGTCAACTTGCCACTCAGAGGTTAAGGTTCACAGAACCAGTAGGAAGAACTCGATATGGCCGCTACCTTTTAACCAGGGGAAAACAATGCATTTACAAACACAAACGAATCATTATCCAAACAAACGTTTCAGACTTGGCTCAGAAGAAAAGATCAAAGAGGCAGCACAGTTTAAAAAAAAAAATATCCTGTTAACAGATTTATATAACCTAACTTAAAAGAGTAGGCCTTTTAAAAGTAATCAGCTAGCAAAGCGGAAAACTTCCGAAACACCACACGTTCAGTTGGAGGTTTTTAAGATGCAGTCAAGATTTAAAGCATTTACATGTGCCATCCCCTTCATTCTGGGTATTTACCCTCACGGACACACTTATTTATTTATTTATGGACCCATTTAATAGGTTATTTATTTATGGAGCCGTTTATTTATGGACCCATTTATTTGTTTATTTATTTAACCGGAACGAATCGCTACAGTCAGTAATCCCTGCACTGGAAATGTACCAGGGGCCGGCCCCAACGCCCAGAGCCGCGCTGAGCGGTGGCCGGCACCAGGTCACCGGGCCCTGGGGACATTCCGCGCCAGGGCACCGGCGTCCTCCCGTGCAGCACTTCAACGCGGCCCCGCCGCGCCGCTCCCCGCACGGCGCCCCCCGCACGGCAGGCGGCACCTCTCGCCCCGAAAGGCGGGAACCCCCGCGGCCCGGCCCGGCCCTACCTCGGCGGGGTCGATGCGGAAGGCGGCGCCGATCTTGGCGTAGAGCTCGCGGGCGCTGCCGAAGCCCTCCACGCGGCCCGTGGGGCTGCCGTGCGCCAGCTGCGTGTGGAACTGCAGCCGCGCCGGGGCCGCCGCCGCGGGGACCGGGACCGGGACCGGGGCCGCCGCCTCGCTCTCCACCAGCTTGTGGGTCTCCTTGGGCCTCTCCTTCTTCTTGCTCCTCAGCCCCAGCGGCATCTTCCGCGCCTGCAACGGGCTCCTGCCGCAGCCGCCCGCCCGCGCTGGACTCTGCCCCCGGCGCCGCCCCGGCCCCGCTCGGCCATGCCGCCAGGTGAGGCCCGAGCCCGCCGGCCGCCCCGCCCCGCCCCGGCTGCGCCGAGCCCCGGCCGCCCGCCCCGCAGCCGCCCCGAGCCTGCGGGAGGCGCTGGGTGCGGGAGGGCCCGGCCGCGCCGCGCCGCCCCCCGGGCCGCTCCCTCCTCCGCTGCCCCGGGAGGGGACCGGCGCTCTGCCCCGCCGTGCCCACAGCCCCGCAGCCTGGGCCGCCGCGGGGCCGGGCACCGAGGCCCCCTGCCGCTGCCCGCCGTAGCAGCCGTAACTCAAGCAAGGGAGCGCGGAGCTGGGCCAGGAGCTACTCACAGCCACCGGTAACCCCTCCCGCCCGCGGGTCCGGGCCGGCAGCGTCCGGGGGCTCCTCTCGATGGCAGCCAGGGACACCTGGAGCTGGGCCCGCCGGGGGCCGGGGCCCGCCGCTCGCTGCCTGTTGCGAGGGCATCGCTGCTGCTTTCTCCGTAACGGTGCATTAGAGACGGTGTGTAGCGTAGAGTGTGCTCACCTCACCTGAAGGTCTCCCAACATCATACGCAAATCTGGACTGTAAAAAGTTTACCATCTTTCCACTCGCTGGTTCAGGAATTTCTACTAATAACAAAGTACTGAATGTTATTCAGAATAGGTTTATATTCAGGATATAGAAGAAAACATTAAGTATACAAGGACTTCAGCCAACTCTTGCTTATTTACCACAATCATACTTCGTGTACCTATAAACCCCTCTAACGATTCATAAAGAAATAGCTGTATAAGCAAAGTTTCAGAGGCTTCCTATTGAACTGGACAACAGCTTCAAAACACTGAGATGTAACATATAGATACTTGAAAAGTATTTTCCAACATTTAGTAGATTTAACATGTTCCTTTCTCCATCATGGAATAGAGAAATGTACTCTACAGAACGAGTTAGATGATCATGTGTTGTAAGAGACATACATCATCTGTGCTCCTGTGGAACTACACTCACCTGAGCGCAAGTTGCTCCATTTCCACTGGTGTTCTGAATCCACTCAAGGTGTGAAGAGCGGAAATTTCACAAGGCAACACCCAGCACTCCTAAAGGAATTTTCTCTAAAGCTGCAAAGAAGCAGCATTGCCTTACTGCATCTTCTGACTCAGAATAAAAAAGACAAATCACTGGGGAGGGGGGGAAGGGAAAAAAAAGGGGGGGGGGGGGGCAATTCTGGCACACAGGAGTCAGACTAGGTAGGCACAGAAAAGTGAATTAGTAGGAGCCAGCCTGGAGTCAAAAGTTCTTAGCATAGCAAATCAGAAAGTCCGCAGAACATCTCAGAAAAGACATGTAACTTTTAAACTGCTCATGTTGTGGGGAAAAAAAAAGTGAAGCCAGCCAGATTTCAGTCATTCCAGATGGCTTGTGGTAGATTTAACTGAACACTCAAAAATACTTCACTTTTATCCAATTCTAATCGAAGACAATTCAATTCAAGATTGTTATGAATTTTCTAGTCATTTCCACCAATTAAAAGAAACCCACAGAACAAACTTGCCATCATACTTTAATAGGTGACTTTTCAGTCTAGTTTAAAACCAGGAAACTTACCATTTCTCTGAACTTGGAGAACTCTGTGTATTTTTTTCCCCCGTTACTGCAATGCATTTCAGACAAGATGTTGGCATAAATTGGATGAGATTGCAGTGAGATGAAAGAGATGGATTAAATAACAGTGCCAAACTGTTCACATTCGTTCTGATATTTAGGGGGGTTTGCTGTTTTGCAATTTTAAATGGGCGGTTTCTTTTAAGACGTGCCCTTTCCATTTACTAAAATGTATTACAAAGGAATTGGTGACATTCACAAGTATTTACGTCCTGTCTCTACCAATCTTGATCTCCACCAACTCATTCCTTATCTTCTGAAAAGATAATTAAATCAATGAATTTAAAAAATTCATTTTTTTATGAAGTGAATGTGAAATGAAATGAAATATGCAAAAGTGAATACTGTTTGCAGTCATTATTTAATTATTGATGTTAATAATTTAATGTAAATTAAACCAGCCAAGTTTCTATACAGTGACATACAGAGGTTGTGAAGATTTATTTTAAAAACTCATGGATGTTGACAGCCCTAATTTAGGTATTCATTGCAAATCTTTCTTCAGTGAAAGTGTTAATGTTTCCACATTTCATATGGGGAGATGGAAAAAGACAGCTGAAGTTGTGCAAGAACTACACTGACCCTACTTACAGCTTCAAGCAGCAGCAGCAGCAGCTTTTAAGTACTGAAAGAAGAGACCAACAGAGCTGACCAAATAAACTGAAGATCATATTGTACTGTTTAATACAAACAGTATGAAGCATATATATGCTATCATAATTTATACAGTGTAACAGGTGACATTGTTGTCATTTAAATCTGAGGAAGGTAACGTTGCACATATGCTAAATTAGTCTCAAAAGGCAAACCTAGAAGAGCATCTACATGAAATTGGCACAGCAAGAAACTGCAAAGAAGCATTCAACACTCACTTTCACCTGTCCATTATTGCTACACGTGCTTATTTTTTGCTAAGCTGCAAATTCTATTTATTAATATTGCTCTGATCATGTATTAGCAGTTCCAACCACTTGGATTTAATCAGCATAACAGTGTTGACTGAGTGATCTGTAGAGCTAGAAATGAGTCAGACTGCTGAGAAGCTTAAAGAATAAAAGCCTGTAATGGGTACACGGCATTTTCTCCATTTACAACCAGTCCTGGTCTCAGGCTTCCTTGAACATGTATCCACACTAGGGAAATATCTGGCAACATTAACTAACGCACATCAAAACTAGGTCATGAATTCAAACAAGCCTCAAGCAATTCAGGATAGCTGGGATCCAAAAGTTACTTAGATTTCACTTCTTGTAAATTATATTGTTGGAGAGTTAACCATTTAAATAGAAGTTAATAATCCATTATTAGCCTTAGCTTTAGAAGAAAAAATAAGCTATTTACTAAGAGAAAAAAAAAAGGAAAAATGGGTTTCAGTTCTTTTATTCTATATCTCACACTGCAGTTTATTACATTTTTCAGTTTCTCAGCTACAGCACTTAAGATGCCAGAATTGTGGCATGCAACAGGCATAAAGTTTGTGGATAAAGTATCTGGAATAGAACAGTGATGTTACTGGATATGAAATGCACAGTGCTATACTGAAAACTGTCAGTACATAAAGTTGTTTCACTACACATAAAATCTCTATATATATTGATATCCACCTATATGTGACTTAGGCAGTTCTTACCTGCAGCATATTATATCTTTCTGGTTATCCATGTTCCAAACAAAGCAACTGCTTAAAAGAATTACTAGTATGGCAAGAGAACAAAGAGTTTCTTGTAAGGTATTTTAGGACCTTATCTTGTTTAGTCTAATTAAAATAAGACCGAGAAGAAACATACCTGGTGTTTGTAAGTATCTGTGATAGCATTAAGTGGATATAAACTATCTAAATAAAAGAATATTGATAAAAATAGAACCGAAATCTCCTACTCATAAATAATGTTCACAACTATTTTTAAACCATCAGAGGATACTGCAAAACAAGGCTTTAAGATTTTATTTCCTCCTCAATTTTAAGACAGGAGTTCAAATAGGACTGCCTGTGAGAGGAGGGGACCAAACTCCATTACCAAAACTTAATGATCTTCTGAGAGTTTGTCCATATTACATTAAGTATTGATGTTTTCCGTGTGTCAAAGGCAAAATATGAACTAGCAAAACCATCCTCTGAAAGTTTGTGCAGCAGCAATGAACTCAGTTTGCACACCAGCTTCAGTTTTGGAATTGTGACTTGATAGGGAGCACAAGGGGATCCTAGGAATTTTTATCCTGCTTCCTACTACTTTTAAAATCAGTTTGTTGGTATATGAGGAAAATAAAAATATGTGGTTTTCCTGGATTGCTCTCAGAAGTGTTTTTAGGTCCTTACTACACTTAGCCATAGCTTTTGTGGCAAGGTCTGCTTCTCGTTGAACCCAGTTTATCCACCTTTCTTTGGATACAAATACAAGCAGTTGAGACATTTCTGCGGAGCATGCCATAAAGTACTAATCAGAGAAGTGCTATATGGTATTTCAGGAACTGGCTGGGTAGGGATTTTGTTTTTTTAATTATGTAAGGCAACAGGAATGTGAAGATGATAATTTGCCCTTGATACAGCAATCAGGCATGACTAACAAGATTGTCAAAGCTCCTCCCTTGGGTAACCAGTAATTCCAGGGGAACAAAACAAGCACAGGACAGTTATACATTCTAGATCTAAGGGGAGGAACAGCAGACATCTACTTTCACTTTTTAAATAATAGAACAATTAACTGGAGGAGTCTGAAGGAAACAACTCATGCTACCTGATAGTCTGTTGCTGAGCATTTTGACAAATGAAGAGCTGAGATTCTGTACTTGCTGAGATTGGTACTGCCATCTGCCCACTTTGCATGCCAAACAGTAAGTGATTATATGAATACCCTGGTTCTATGGGATTTGTTCAGTAAGCAACGTAGTAAAAACTATTAATGTCAGCTGCAAATGAGGACTAGCATTTACTGACTGGAAAATTGTCTCTTAATGATATTTACAGTAATACGTCCACATATTCTTTAGCTCTAGCATATGAATTCAAGCACATAGAATTTCACCCTGAGTCATAGCAAATTTCACTGGTGGAGTAAAATCTATTCTACCCCCAAAGTATGTTACCAGCGAGTCAGACTAGCACATAAAATGCACACACCAGAAAGGAATAGAGGGCATTTAGTTTGTCAGTTGTCTAGTCACCTCAAGGCTTTTCTTAGAAGCTTCATCAACTATCTGTCAGCATGAGAGCTGCCATACCCACTATGACTTAGAGCTCTCTAAGTGGATCCCTATGGGATTGATGCTGTTGAAGTCAAGGGAAGTGACTCCGGATCTGGCAGGGAGTGCTCCTCATATGCAAGACTGACCAGATCTTCACAAACATACTTCTGTTCTCCACAATCATCTGAGTTTACTGTCTTTCCCTTCCATTGATAGTACAGATGGCATTCAGTCACACACATCATTCTCTCAAACCCCTGTCTATGAAGCACTTGCTTCTGGATAGTTCTGTCAGCCAGACATACAGGTCACCATCAAGTATGCAAGTGCCTAAAGCAGTGAAATAACACAGTTTGGCATGACAGGATAAGAGACATGATTAACAAGCCTTGCACTATTTAAAATCAGTCAGTTGTCCATGAACAGAGTAAAGCCCTTACAAAGGCTACAGACTTCACTCCTTTAGCTCAGTAGCACCCCAGATACACAGCTCCTAGAACCACATTTGAAGACCGCGTCATCACATTAGTGAGGCCAAATCGTCCAAGATTGGCAAAAGCATCTTAAGGGCTTAAGGGTTTGGGAGTTTTCTAGGGTTAAATATTTTGAGAGACTCAAGGGTTATAAGGTAAGAATAATAATAATAAAAAAAAGATGTATGTCTAGGCTCATACAGCTTTAACTAAAGGCCAAGGAAGAACCACAATTATTTTCCTCTCTCAACAAAAACTAAATGCCAGCCAGTTGCACCCAGTATGTCTAAAAAGAAAAAAAAAAACCAAAAAAAACCCCAAACACCAAAAAACCCACCACAAAGCATGACTCATTAATAGGGAAAGTTTAGTTCATGCAAGCATAGGGCTAGTGGCACTTACCAAGAAGTAGAACTGATTCTTGGCCAAATACAACTCCCTTTCCAGAATGTTGATTTATTTTGGAATGGGCCCTTCAAAAAAAAAAAATAAAAATCCAGAACTCATAGCAGATTATCCAAACAGGACAATGGTCTTCTCCAGTCTCTCAGCAAAACTATGCAAAGTCAAGAATTTCATGGTGTACTGATGCCTGTGTACAGTTCAACCAGGGTCTTTAAAACCAAGCCAGCTACAGACATGACCTTCACCTATGCTTTGGCTCTGCATCAGTCCGATGGACATCTCCTCCTGCTTGGATTTTTGAGAATCAGACATGGATACCATTTTGAGTGTTTACTAAAAATACTAGGACTATCACATCTGAGAATTAGAACACCGGTAATCTCATTTGACTGATCATCATAATACTTATTGCTCATCTTCAGCACTGTTTGTGAGGTTTGGACCAAAGGTCATATTGAAAATAGGGATGAATACTAGAAGAGGACTTACAAATGAAGAGGAGCTCTCACCTCATGAAAGGCACATGGAAGTGAGAACACACAAAGTTACAAGACGAAGGTGGTAAGAACAACAGTGGAGACCCAACCACAGTCCGAAAGTCTGCTACTTCCATAACAAAGTAAACAGGTTGGGACTCAAAACCAATCCAAATCTGCATCATCTGTTCAAGACACCACAAAAAGGCTTCAACAAGTTTTCACCATTGATAATACAAAAGAGTGGAAGAGTAAAATACTAATATCCTCATGACATCAGAAAGCCTGCTCTAGAGCAATCACAGAGTGATACTGCATGGCAGAATGGAGAAATGGTTGTAATGTAGCATGCCCTACTCTTGCAACAGCTTGATGTTGGGGAGATTAAAAAAGGTTAGAAGTAGAGGTTTTCATAGACTTGTTGAATGAACTCCTCTGAAGTAACCAAATGACTTCTACTTTCTATGGCACCTAAGCAAGCTTCAGGAAATCAAAATATCCTTCTTGCCCCAACTTCACGAATGTCCATGTTATTTCCATGTATTTCAGCAGTTAAGAGATAACACTAGGTGACTGTATTTGACTCCTTCTCCCAAGTAGCCTTTATTAAATAATCAAGTGTTTTTTAAAACATAGCTTTTAAGCACATTTTTTGATTAGAAAAGTATTAATTTTTGAGAATCCTGGATTAGATAGATATTAATGTTCCCTCTCTTATTTTGAAGTAATTCCACATGCTATTTTCTGAAACATATGCTTTGTTACTTCTCCGTAAGAAAAGAAATACAAGCATTTCATACCAGTCCTATAGTTCTGTATTTTGAGCATGAAAACAGTTGGAAAAATTTAGTTTGCTATACATATATATCTCTAAATACACAAGATACTGCAATTCCTCAATTTAACACTACTCCTCTTACCCAAGGATGGTTACAAAAAATAATTCTAGTTGCTGTAACCTTTTTTTTTACAAGTTGGACTATAGTTACAAGATCCTGAATTACAAAATGCTCAATTCCATTAGCTTTTCAACCAACAAACAGGTATTTTAGGATGATATGCTTTTAAAGTTGTGTAGCTTACAGCATCTGCCATCATAACAAAAGATAAAAGTAAGTTAAAAACCAACTTTATACTTTTTACTTAAAAACCATATAAGAAATGCAATACGGAACATACTGAAATGGGAATTTTTTGAACAAATATATAGTGTTAACAATAAGCGTAAAGCACTAAGCAGCAAATTTTTCCCTTTGTGATACTGCTCCAATAATTGTTTAGTTCCTTGTAGATTCAGGACTACAGCTAACTGACACTGTATGAAGAGATCTGAAGTTGAAAAATTGACTTGAACAGTATCTCCCAGAAGTTCTATTCCTTTGAGTAACAGAAATGGGATTATTCTTGTGCTCATTAAAAAGTTACTGTAAATTAAATTCCACTTCCACATGACTTACTCTCCAGCAGAAAATCGCATACATGAAGATAACACTGCTATTTCTTAAGCCACCTAGCAGAGCAGGTAACTACTACATTTCCACAGGCAAAAGGCTGACAGCAAATCTTACATATTTTCTTATGAAGAAAAAAAAAACCCCAAAAAACAAAAAAAAAAAAACCTTAGAAAGTGTTGTTAAAGCACTGTATTACGGTTTTAAACTCAAGTAATAAAGCACACCTGCAAGGTATTTCTTTCAATAAAATCATGCTGCAATCAAGGGAACCAGCCCTATTACTGTGTTATAAAACTATAGACTATTACAGAAGGCTCTCCATTTCCCTATGCACCTTCTAACTCTAAAGACAAGTAACTCATATTTCTATTCAAACAAGACTCAAGCATATGAAAGCTTATTGGCAACCCCTATTCCACCTTGTATCTTAAGCAAACTTTCCTTTAGCTAGGACCTGGGCTTTTCCTTCTTCACGGGAGTAAAGCTCAGCCTTTGAAAATAATGAATACTTGAGATCAGCATGATCTTTAAATACCTGCACTAGCCAAATGCTTTTACAGTGTTCTTTGTGCATCTTTCTACGCAGATACAGACCTGCTCCCTAGGGATTCAAGCTGTCACATCAATACCACCCATCTTTGGGCTACACCTCATTTGCAGAGCACAGCCCATATCTCTGTCTAGTGAAAAGTGCTAAATCCAAGTTCACAGAATCATTCAGGTTGGAAGGAACATCTTGGGATCATGTAGTCCAACATCCCTGCTCAAGCATGGTCAGCTACAGCAGGTTGCCCAGGACCATGCCCAGTCAGGTTCTGTGTATCTCTAGGGATGGTGACTCCTCAGCCTCTCGGGGCAACCTGTTCCAGTGTCTGACGACCCTCACAGTAAAAAGGTGTTTCCTTATGTTCAGATGGAATCCCCTGTGTTTTAACTTGTGTCCACTGCCTCTTAGTCCTACCACTGAGAGCTAGTGAGAAAAGCCTGGCTCCCCCCATCTCCATTCCCTCCCATTAGGTATTTATATTTAAAAGATCCCCCCCAACGCCTTTTCTTCTACATGCTGAAGAGCTCCAGCTCTCTCAGCCGCTCCTACATGGCCCTGTGCTAGTTCTGTTCCAGTAAGTTTGTATCCTCGTTGTACTGGGGAGCCCAGAACTGGACACGGTACTCCAGATGCATCCTCATCAGTGCTGAGTAGAGAAAGGATTGTCTCCCTCAGCCTGCCAGCAAAGCTTTGGCCTGTGTCACCACAAGGGTGCATTGTGGGCTCATGGTCAGTTTGTTATCCGCCCAGACCCCAAGGTCCTTCTCAGCAAAACTGCTTTCCAGCCACTCAGCTCCCAGGGTGTACTACTACTGCCTTGGGTTATTCCTCAGGGAGCAAGACTTCACATTCCCCCTTGTTGAACTCTGTGAGAGTCCAGTTCTCCAACCCACTTAGGTCCCTTTCAAAGGTGGTACATCATCTAGGGTTACCAGCCACTCCTCCCAGTTTCGTGATTTGCAAACTGACTGAGGATGCACCCCACCCCATCCCATAATCCAGGTCATTAATGAAGATTCTGAATAGTATTGGCCCCAGTATTGAGCCATAGGGTACACCACTACTGCCTTGCCTCCTACTGGACTTTGTGCCACTGACTACACCCACCCTGTGCCCACTCATTTGGCCAGGTTTTACTCCACCTCACTTTCCACTTATCTAACCTGTACTTTATCAGTCTGTTTACTAAGGTCAAAGGTAAACAACATGGACTGTTCTCTGGTCATCCACAAAGCTAGTCACCTCACTGTAGAGGGCAACGAGGTTGGTCAAGCACAACTTCCCTTTTGTAAAGCTATGCTAACTACTCCTGATCACCTTGTCCTTCTGTTTGGAAATGCTTTCCAGGAAGATTTTCTCCATCACCTTCCCAAGGACTGAGGTGAATGAAGCTGACTGGCCTGTAGCTCCCCAAATCTTCCTTCCTGCTTTTCTTGAAGACAGGAGTGATATTTGCTCTTTTCCAGTCTACCAGAACATCTCCCAATCTCCACGACCATTCAAAGATAACTGAGTGGCCTTGCAATGGCATTAGCCAGCTCCCTCAGCACTTAGACATGCCACCTGTCAGGCTCATGGACTTCCAGTTTAGGTGCACCCTAATCTGCTCTTCCATCACTGAGGTTCCAGAATTCCCCTCTGGTCTCAGGGGTCTGGAATTCCTGAAGGCTTGTTTTACTGGTAGAGACTGATGCAAAGAAGGCACCGAGTACCTCAGCCTTCTCCATGTCATTTGTCATCAAGCTTGCCTGCTCCGTTTGACAGAAGGCCCACCATTTTCTGTTTATGTACTTGTTGAAACCCTTCTTGCTGTTCTGCCTGAAGGCTGAGGAACTATCCCATAGCAAATGGCTACTCTTGCTCCTCAAGCCACATGCCCTTTGCTAGACTCACAATGCAGTCCTCACACATTCTCTGAGGCAATAAAGAAAATGCTTTCATTCCACTGGGGGATGGTTCAGGAGTCTAAGCCAATTTTCCCAGCCTATGCTTTGTGCAGTGGAAGGCAACATACCAGAATGATATCTTTCATGTTTTGCTCTTTATATTATTTATACATTTGCATATTTCTACTACTATGTCCAATTTCTGTACAAATGGGTAATGTTATAGATAGGGTAGGGATATAAGAAATAAAGTACTTGGAGGCTCAAATACTGTATCAGAAATATGTACTGACTTTGTAAAAACCGACTACATTTTACATTAGGCAAAATAATGAATAACTTTTTTTGATTAGGAAGATCTAAAATAAAATGAGTGGTTTTCCTGTAAATTTTACTGCAAAAGTCACCTGTATGACTTATATTTAACCTTTTTCTTCTCATGCAGCATTACAGTATTTCCCCCCCATCCCACAAAACAAAAAAAAAACAAAAAAAAAAAACCCAAATATTCCACTAGTTGTTACAGATTGCACTTTTAAAAGCACAGACTTGCCAGTCTTCTGCATTTCCAGTGTCCTGTTTAAACTGTTAACATACACAGTCTTCATTTTATGAAACTGGAAGATTTCGCCTAAGTACTTCTTTTGATGCTGGAGAAATGTTATCTGGGAAAATTACTTCAAACTCTATAATTAAGTCTCCACGTTGGTCAGGATTTTTGGGAAATGGCAAACCATATCCTATAATTCTTCTTCTCATTCCAGGCTTTACAACTTCATTTACTGTCATGGGTATGGTTCTTCCTTCTATCGTTGGCACGTTGATAGAGCTGCCACACAAAGCCTAAAGAAAGATTGTATCATGAGAAAAAGAAATTGGTCAGAACTTTATCTGTACCTGTAACTGAATTTGGATTATTTAGAAAAGACTAGCATTCTGAACAGTATTTCCACTGTGCACTATTGAGATGTCAAAATTCAAATACAGTGTTCCTCTCTTAAAAACGGAAGACTTCAATTTTTCATTGAGTATCATGGAATTTGCCAATCTTACACAATGGCCACTGGAGGGTAATTGAGCTTATATATCCTTCAGAGCCTTTATCAAATAATGAGCTAGGTGGGCACAGAGTGAACTCTTCACTCGTACTTCTCTAGAGATGTCTAGCTTCTCTGTTTCCATTGGAAATTTAGAGTCCTGTTCCACTTTTTATTTACATTGTACAGGCGTTTACTCCAATATACTATCAACCTATACTATACCAAACTGCAAAACAACATTTAAGTGTCTGTAAGCAAAGGCATATCAAATTTCACAGCCATCTTGGGTAAGCATTCATGATGCTCAAAGAAAAGGAAACAACTGTTTTGGTGCACCAAAATTAGAAGATCACAGACCGCCTCCTGCTTTATCCAATAGTTTGTTTTCATTACTAGGATCTCAGATAACAACATTTTGATTCCTCCAACTTCACCTGATTCAGCACACTTAGTCTATACTGATTATGTCCAACTTACATAACAATGCGTCTAAACAGGCTTTTATCTATGATGGAACTAAATTACTCACATCAACATTAAATGTTGTCTTTTCTCCCTCCCTCATCTTATTTTAGGTGTTTTACCTCACTTCCCATGTATTTTTAGTTAAGAATCCTTTAAGAAGGGAGCTCATAATGTACACAAAGAGCTTTAACACAAGCAAGAGTTTATTGCTCCACCTCATGCTAATTAAGGAGAAAAAAACCAACATACACGCTCATCTACATTATCATTTAAATTATGACCCTGTCGAGGCTTCAGACCCTTCAGAACTCTGCTGAGGTGTTTTTCTGATATTTCTTTTTGAAAGCCAATGTGTTTTGACCTGGAACAGAATTTTAAAAAGCTATACCATTTTTGTTGTTATATATAGCTTCTGTAACACCTGTTCACAATAATTTATAATCATGAAATCAATCTCTACGTACTTTGAAATCACACTCAAATAAGTTAGGACATAAAAAGGCAGACTTAGAATTTGTTCGCAGTGAAAGTATTTAAAACATTTCTACTTTGTCCTACAGAAGTAGCAATCACATCACAGCAGTAAGGAGCATACTATATTGGATGTATTCTTTAACTGTTTGTGTTTGTTACTTCAGCCTAATATATATTTATCTAGAAAGTTAAAGTACAAAGATTTAAGACATACCAACTTTTACTCTCACCCTCATACTCTTCCACCTCTAATAGTAAACAGCTTAAAATAATACTCCATTTTTATCAAAATGGCTATTGCTACCGCTATAAATAACTGTGCTTTGCAGCCACATATTGACTTTACAAGAGTGAAACTTAACTAAAAAACAAAATCAAAAACTTTACTGCTGCCATAGAGCTTGTGCAGCAGAGCCACTGTATCATACTGTAATGTTCTACCAAAAGAGAAACTTACCTCCCTTAAGCTGATCTTAACAGGATAGATAATATTTGATCCATCTCTCTTGAAGTGAGCGTGAGGTTTATCTTTAATGATAAAAACAATATCAGCTGGAATTGTGTTGGGTGTTTCATCACCTTCTTTTGGAAAAGTGATTTTGGTGCCTTCTTTCCATCCTCTTTTTATCTCAATAGTAAGAATTTTGTCCTCTGTTCGGACACTTCTACCATCTGGGTTAAGCCTTTTACGTGAAATCCTCATCCTTTTTGTGCAGCCATGATAAATCTCTTCCAATGACACTTTAAGTTCATGGATTACAGGGGGATCTTGTTTACGACGTAATTGGCTACCAACTGTATTCCTTTCCCTTGGAAAACCATTCATACTAAAACTAGTGAAGGACCCAAATGGATCACCATCCACTTCCATGTCTTCAGTGTCTCTGCCACCAGGCATCCTCCTTCCAAAGAAGATCTCAAAAGGATTTGTGCCACCAAAGAAAGCTGCAAATGTAGCATGTGGGTCGCCATGGAATGAGTACCGGAAGGTACCACCCTGTCCGTCTGGTCCTCCAGCTCCTCCTTTCAGACCTAAATAATACAAATAAGCAAAGTTAAAAACAAATTCAGTATTAGTATAAGATTCCCTATTGTAGAATGTAATGATATCAGAACTGATGAGTCAAAAAGGTCTTTGCAGTAGAGTGAAAGGTCTCCTTTACAAAGAGGACTCAACATCAGACTATGCAGTACCAACTAGTAATTCAATAGCCACAAAGTTTCTGAAGCTCTGGAATGAATTCTACTTCAGAAGAGCATGTATTCTGACAGTGCCAATTTTATTTCATGTGATTGAAGCCAGTTATTCAAAGAACTCGTATCTTAAAACAGAAGACAGGTCTACTTGACTTGATCTTTTCTTGTTCTGCAAAATCTGTTGGGAGTTGCACCCCTCTACAAGATCACTTGTGGGGAAAATTATGCAGTATCATATGCAACATTTTCCATGGTTTCTGTAGCTCAGCTTTAACTGAGTGTTAATTAGTTTTACCTCTGTTTTCCTGCAATTCAGTCTGAGTAAAAGGTAACACGCCAATAGTCAAGCAGCCATATGCTTCCTTAATGTTCAATTTATAATCCCAAACCTATCAGAGTTTGTGTTCCTATGATACAAAATAGGTAAGAAACCTGGGAACCCTTTTTCAATGCAGCCACAAATAAAAATAGCATGGAAGTTCCTAAGATCCATTTGGGTTCAAAAATCTTGTATATAACGTCACAGTCTCCGTGCAAAAAATCAGAATGTTCTCAAACAGAATGTTCTTTCTTTTCTATATGCCAGGAGGAGAGACCTACATCTAATTTCTTCCCGATAAGTCTTCCCTCAGTTCTCACTGGACAGTCCCTTGTACTTCCTGCTCTCTCATTCCAAATCCAGCTAAAATCACTTTCCTTAAATGCCTCTGTCCCAATAGGTGATCTCTAAGTATTTCCTCGTAATAGTGCTCTCCTGCACTGACTATTTTAGGATATCTTCTCAAATCTTTAAGATGAAAGACTGAAAGTCTTCTTAAGAAACTTTTATTTCTAAACTTGTAATGTATCTCACAGCAGCTCAGCACTACGGCTGCTATTCTACTTTCATAGCCATAAAAGTGTGAAGACTTACGTTAGTAAAGTATGCATTCCCTAAATCTGAAAGAGGGGGTTGGTGGGGTTTTTTGGATCACTCTTTTAGACCTTCTGTGCATAAGCTTAATACTGGTTATCAACAGTAACCAAGCAAGACATTAGAATGAGAATGCTTTCCCCATCTCAATACCAGAACATATTAAAAGTACTTAGCAACATGTACTAGTACACCCTTCTGTCACAGAACTGTTAATGTCAAGCAAGCAGATCAGTGGATTCAGTCTGTGGTAGTAGAAGAACACCTTCTGAAACAGCAAGCCAAAAGTTACTGAAGGTCCATCCAGTTCCTGGCTGTAAAAACACTGAGGTTTCCTCCTTCCATCCTCCCACCCCACCCACTGCCTTTCCTTCACAACTAGTTACACTCACAGATGCAACTGAAGAGCTTAAGAGCAACTGAGGCATCGGGAGGTATTTCCAGCTTCACCGTTATAAAAATTATACTTTGGTTTAATATTATGCCTCAAATAAACAGAAATTATGTTTTGAACCTCTGGCTTCAAGTATGCAATACCAGAATGCCAAAGGCTTTATATGCTTTACTTTAAACTCTTTGGTAAAAGTGACTAAAATGATATTTTGGGAAAGTAGATAGGCATGAGTTGCTGCACAGGAATCTAAAATGCAAATGAATCCACAGAGTAAACAGGTTTACAATGACATACAGAAAGAAGGCAGGGGGTAAGAAGGAAGAAGTGCAAGAAGGCAAAAGACCCAAGAGGCAACAAAGGCCCCTGGTATCTACATAAACACTTTTTTCCTAGAATGTTCCAGTAACAGCACTAAAGCTTTGAATACATGCAATGTAACAAAAGACAAAAAAACCCTACATCCTCTGTAGAAGCTGAAGGTCTTCTACATGAATTTATGGATGTTAACAATTGTATTAAGTCCTACAGATGACAGAGGATCAAATTTTATTATGTATTCATAAGAACCCAAAATTTCCCCAAAGTACTGCTATTTAAGTGTCCTCCTTCATATCAGCAAAAACCATGGCCCTAAGTGAATAGCAATAAGTGAGTGACCTACTGGTCATAATGGAAGTAATTATTTCATGTAGAATTTTGATACCATACAGTTAAGGGGAGGGATGTTAATGACTTCCTCTGTTGCTCAATCAAAAGACTGAAAGCCATATTGGTCAAAAATAAATAAAAAGTCATTCTCTCCAGATAACCATTTTAGGATAAATATGACATTTCTGAGGCCTCATTCTCTTGGCATGTTATCACTGTTTACAATTAAAGCTAAAAAAATTGTTCTGGTATTTCATGACATCAGCCAAATTCTTTCCTCTCCAGGCAAGAAGCCAAGGACAACTACAGACTGGACACCTGGGCTTCTGCTCAGAAGGACTGCCCTGTTTAGATCAAGCAGACAACCCTTTAGCAAAAATTTAAGAAAAGAATACATCTATTTTCAACTGCACCTCAAAAAGTGCTATAGCAAGGGAAGACAGCAGTAAAAGATCCCAGAAAGTTATTTATGGGTCACAGAAATTTTTTCAGTTCAGTAACTTTTTGCCTGTCAAGTATCTGGGATTCAAAAAACCCCATAAAAATACATTAAAACAAGAAATAAAAACTAGATCAGCATTAAAGCTCTGCATTACATTTTACATTAAAAAGCTCATGAGTGAAACTTCAAGCAGTACAAATACGTTGCCTAAAAATCAACACATACCGTGACTTTTTCTGTCATCTATGTTTATTTTGCTTCAACTTAATGAGAGTGACTGATCAGAGTGTAACAGACACATACATACCTTCCTCCCCAAACTGATCATAAATGTCTCTCTTTTTGGGATCACTCAGCACTTCGTAAGCTTCTGCAACCTCCTTGAATTTTTCCTCTGCGTGAGGGGATTTGTTCTTATCTGGATGCCATTTAAGCGCTTGTTTTCTGTAAGCCTTTTTGATGTCTTCTTCAGAAGCCCCTTTTTCAATTCCCAGGATAGAATAATAATCTTTCCCCATCCCGAGTGTTGGAGGAATTCAGATTTTTATCTTGCTATAAGGAAAGCAGTGTCCAGTGTCTTAGCAACGTCGAGGCGCTAGAGAAGGAAAAATAAAAATCAAATATGGAATTGAAACAAACAGAACTGTTATAAATCAACAAACTCTCAAATACATTGAAGAAACACTAGACAGCTGCTCCGTATTTCATTCCTTCCCCCGTTGCTCATTTGTAAATAATTATACACACTGGACAAGACACAGCCCTCTTTAGAGTCCTCCCATCTACAGTACGTGTCTCCGCTCTTTCTAGAACGACAAATAATACAGGACGTCACTTCCCTGACTGCCCCAGCTGAACAGTCTGCACAGCTTTCACTCTCATACACACGCATGCGCACGCACACACACACATACAGAGAAAATGCTAAACTTCTATTTTTCTTCCCTTCTGAAGCAACTAGAAAGTTTAAAGGTTTAGCAGTGTGATACAGTGCCTTTCACCGCCAGGGCTGAATCCAGTCAGCTCTAAAGAGAGAGCTGTCCCAACAGAAATGCAGTAGAGCCCATATAAAGTAATTATAGCATTTTACTTCACAGTTTCTATAGAGACAGCTGTACATATAACTGTTTTCCAAATATTTCAGCATGGATTTGTACCCTTTCCAGCAAAGGCTACAGAAGTATTTTACACCTAAGTTAACTACAAATCTTCAGAAAGCATAACTTCATTTCTTTAAAAATAAAATTAAGCCACCCTCAATCACAGTTGCCTGCAGCCACGTACTACTATCAAGCAGTAAGAAATCGATCCTGAGCAAAAAGTACCACTCAGTTTACCGCAACTAAAGGCACTTGGTTAAAACGGACCAAAACTGTTACCCCTCAGTCCCAGCCTCATTCTACACTAAAGGCAATATCAAGACTATTATACAAGTACGGCGATATATCAAGCCAATCGATTTCATCTGATATTTCTGTTAATAGACAGAAATGTGGTTCCTACACATCTGTTTTACAATATATAGTGGAAATTTTACTACTGCTGTATTTCTCATGCTCTCTAGAAAGAATGGTATGAAGTTTCAACCTGCAAGATTTCTTTTGGATCTTAGTTAATTAAGAGCTATAGGGCAAGAAATTATCCCTACTTGCCAGAATGGCAATAAACTTCAAGTCTGATTGGCATAGCTTGAAAAACAGCTCCTCCCTGGAACAAAGTATTGAAATACAGCAGTTTTGGTCCTACCTAGAAGTTATCGGTATGAAAACATTTCTAGGCTCAATTATGAAGTTACTTGTATGAAGACAACTAGGCTCAACTGCCTTCCTTTCAATGATGAAAAAGTTTAAGAAAGGTAGCATATAGCAGTCAAGGAACCATGCAAATATGACAAATCACCATCCAAACCCAACAGCTACGATACTCTGAACTTCAGCAAACAAACTTCATCACTATTGACAGAATAAGATTTAAAGCAGCCTTGAATTCTCTTGCAAAACTAGCAGTATAAGGAGTTGTTATGCTCAGCTGTGCTTCCATGGTATGGTTTGAGCAACGTCTGGTGGGGACATAACTTACATCACTTGAAGTACTCCCACCAGTGAGTGTCAGAGAAGGACTCCATGATGTTTGTGTCACTGTATTGTCATATAATAAAACTGTCAAAACAGCAATAGCTCAGACTAGTTTTAGGACTGTATTTTTCACTACGTTTTCACAACTTCTAGTTGAGCAAAGTAGCAGTGGGTGCATATGCTAGTTTAAAAAATAAAGTATGTGTAAGAATTAACACTTATAACGTCTCCTCTTAAATATTAAAATAATAGTACAGGAGCTGCAATTAGCAAGGCTTAGTGCTTCCTTCCCCTCCCCTCCCTTTTGTAAAATATAGCAATTCATTTCTCAAGCTTCTTTAAAAGACCCAATCATCAGGATTTCCTCTTAAATCAGAATTTTCTTCCCCTTGAATGTCAAAACTTACAGGAATAAATCTGGTAACAACAAAACTTACAATGTGACTTTTTGTTACAATCACAGTGAGTAACTGTTCAGGCATCCTTTCTCTCCCTACAGAGGAGAACATGCTATTCTGGCATAACTGCCAAATTATACCCTAATTAGGTAAAATACTCCCTAAAAACAAAATTATTCAAGATTCTGAGCGAGATATACAGCCATAACTACATTACTTCTACTTCCTGCCCTGCATGAGATCTTCATGTCAGAGTAAAATTTACAATCTGAAATCTATCTTCTAAGACCTGATAGATAACTGGAGCACCTCCTTCCAGAAAGCACATTCCTCCTCCTTCTCCATGCAGAGACCTTCCTTTTATCATATGACCTGAGATCTTTTTGAAATACTAGTAGACTGCAGTTTCTCTCACATGCTTATCAAGTTCTTTAAACAATTTGTAACAGATTGAGAGATATGACTCCCTTACAATTAGTGATTTTTTTATTTTTATAATTATTGTTGTTGTTATTATTATTAAAAGACTAGCGTGCACAAGAATAACACCTAGTGATCATGCTAATGATCATTTGGGTACATGCAATCATACCAGTACTTCAGACAGTGAACTCCATCTGGTAATGTGGCAAGTTTTTATACCTTCCAATCTTCTAGTGTTAGTGCAGTTTCAAGGACAGATAATTAATCACAGCTACTAGATTTTTAGAACTCTGAATATCTGATCTTTGCACCTCTTTTATTGTTCATTCTGTTGTTTTATCCCATATTCCTCTTCAGAATTATTAAGAAAAGAAAATAAAGGAAACATCTTCATGTACTCACCACAAGGACTTCTGGCATTGCAGTCCCTTCAAATAAGCACAAATAGACAGAAAGCAAAACAGCTTTTTTGGTAAAAAAAAAAAAACTAAATATTACTTTTACTGCTATAGTCCTATCTTCCTTATTACCATATACACCTAGAAGTGGAAGTATTTTTAAAAAAGCACTTTTCTATACCGTGAAAAGATACCACTTCCAATATGTTTAAATAAGGTTTTTATTTTTTGTTTAAATGCTTGAATAAGTGTCCCCTACAAAAACAGGCAAGGTCATCACTAGTGTGCAACAGATGAACTCATTTATGGGATTTTGTTCTTTACAAGTTTCTGTATTCCTACCTTAAGGCCTTCCCCTTTTGTAGTAGAACTTAGTAACATCACAGGGCATTCTGTCAGTAAACCCATTTCCCAGAGTCCTTGTATTTCAGCCACCTCTTCAGAGGTTAACACCTTGTGTCCAAGTACCAAAAGGCACCTGCAATATACGCACACTTCCTCATGCACAGTTTTAATTGGGGCATACAGGGATGCATGCTCACCCCCCATTGGGACTTCCACCTTTTACTTAAAGGAGGGGTGGTTGCTCTTAACTGGATTTGCTTATGGAGCATTAACAGGGCAAAACAGGTAGCCAGGGCTGGCCTCAGCTGTGACAAACCAGCAGCAGTGCATCTTGCAACTTACTCAAGCCTCCCAGGAGCAAGCCACTAAACTACTTATCTATAAAATTACTAAGGCTATAATCTAAGACTTTGATTAAGAGTACTCCTGAATGAGTGCAATTTCTCAGACACACAAATCCAGTAATGCACTTGGATGTGACACCACCTCAAAACCATAATAGATAAATTGACACCAATTAGCTACATCTCTTCCTCATTCTACCACATCACTATTTTCTGACTGATACATCACACTATGAATCAATTAACCATCTATATCATCGGTTCTTGGCTTACACAGTCTTCAAATACAACAGCTGCGTTCCGTTTCAGGCATACAGAGAAAAAACTTTTTATCATCACTGTAGTATCAAACGGTATCTAAGAAGCTTTTGCTTATAGTCAATTCTATAAACCAATTTTCTGTCAAACTAGGCAGTCTCAGACATGTCCCCCTGTTCTTATAAGTTACTTTAGAGTACTCTTATTATGCACTGTGAAAATCAGCAGACTGTGTTTGTTCACCGCTTCCTTATATCAGCGGTATTTGTTACAGTCCAAATCACAAAACAAATACATAAAATGGCAATTTCAGCTCAAACTTTTTCAAAGTTGACTGGCTGAAAAAAAAATGGTGTCTTGAACTGTAACAAATTACTAAAGAGCAGGATACACAATTTATTTTAAAAATGTATTAATTCTCATGAATACTTAATACAATTTTGAAACCATACAGAACTTTCCTAATACAAACACACTCTAATCTACAGGATTTCCTGTGTTCTTTGGTCACAACCGAGAAAGTGACATTCACTTTTGTAACACAAGATTTTGTTTAATCTAAAAATATTTATGAAATACACACTAAGAAACTGATAATAGTTCCTTCGGCAGTTCACCTTCACTTCTGAGACAGTTTGACTACTCTTATTCAGTACTCAAGTAAGTATTTCAGTGAAATAATTATTGCTTTAAAATATCTTTCCCATTATTCTCTCTGAACAACCACAGTTTAAATCACATACACATGGACAAATGTTACACATCATAAATTTAGCAGAACAGTGGCTGCAAGGTCACACTTCCAGCTCTTAGAAAAGCTGCATTAATAATATTAACCTTGAATTAGTTGCTTTCTTTAAAGAAGCCTTCATAAGAACAACAGAAATCAAGGAAATATTCACAATAATAGTTACCCTGAACTCAAATTCTAGATTAATCATAAATTAGCACCAATATAAGGTTATTTTAAGGAAAAGCTTCTAAGCAGAACAGTGTCATTATTCCCGGAAGTATCTGAAGGTGAGTAAGAATGCTTATTATTTCCTTTAAATTAAGTCATTTCTTCTGTATTCCTCACCTATTAAAAACCTCAGAAACAAAACTGAAAAAGACAGGACTAGATCACAGAACAAGTTAAAGAGCAAACAAAACCACAGAGGCAAATTCCAGACAGATCACATCTATAAATATACATGTGCACGTAAATGTCAAGGCAGAGGAGCCAAATCCCTCCCCAGATTAAGCTCTTTCACAATTAAGTATTATGATATTTGCAAACGCACATTAATTAATGGAATAAATTGTCATTTGTCCACAATGGTTTGAAGAAAGCACATCCATACACAATAGTAAAATTTCCTGTAAGATCATCCATTATTTTCCCAGAGAAAAAAAAATTGGACAATTACTTGTCTCCTCCTCATCTTTTAACTGTATGTAGTTGACTGAGCTACATTTACACTTTTGGACTATGAATAAGACCTGTGTACAGGTAAACCCATTCATGATTTCATTAAATAGTTTCACTACTCAGTAGATCTCATATACATAAATAAATTCTAGAATTCACAACAGAAGCAACATATACTTGAATTTTTTCTTATATATCTAACACAAAATACAAAGCGAGTGCAACAGTTCTTTCTGATCACACAGTGGCCTAAAAGAAAAGCTTCATCTATTAGTCAAGTACTTCATACCAAACTAACTACCCAAATTTATCAAATTTTTAGTTCAGATCTCTGCAGAAACATGTTACTGCGATGGAAGTAAAAAGGTCATTGTCCATAATGATTCTAGGGCTGATTTTAAGTCTAAATAAATAACCATAAAAGAAAGTGAAACACACATAAAAGCTTTCAAAAATGAATAAATACAGTGACATTTAATTTGTAAAAAAGCATACTTACTTTATACTTTCATATTACACATTGCCTTTGAGAGATTTTACTTGTAAGATTCAAACTGAAAAGCACCCTGAAGTATTTACCAGTTTGCATACTACATACATCATAATTTCTTCCTGAAGCAAATGCAACAGTGCAATTTAATGCAATTCACTGACAATTGAAGCTTACATTAAAAGCTGTTGACTTTTGATCTCACAGATGAAAAAGGAAGAAATGTAGTGGGATAGGTATAGTCATGCTTTACAAATATATCTGGCTTCCATTAGAGATATCTCCAAGTCACTGTGAAACAGTACTTCACAGGACACAAATTTAGTATACTTTCTATATTTACAAAGTCCATAGTATTGCCTGGAAAAATCTCGTCTGATTATTTTTGGTTCAAGAGGAGATATTTAAAAACCCTGCAGCATACAAAGTTAGCCAAGACAATTAAATCCATTATATTCAAGTTACACCAGCCCTAGCATCAACAAAAATATCTTCCATTTTATACTGGCAGTACCTGCTTCAAAATAATGTTTATAATGTTACTGGAATATACGGAAATTATGCTCCTGCCAACAGGCCAAAGGACATGTTTTTAAGATCTTCTGTGGGAAAATTTACTTTCAATATACATCCCAGAGTCAACATGAATTTACAGCTCAAGTGCAAATGTTAAATCTCAAAACGCACACTGCTATCACCCAGAGATATACTTTTACCACTTCTGAGCTTTCAAAATCAATTTTTAAGCCTGTGATTCATGCACCCTTCAATTGTATTCAGAAAATCTACATGACAGCAGGCACTGTCAGTAGATTTTTTTAATTAGTTTTATTGTTCTTGTTACTTTTGCAACAGTAGAGCAAAAGCTAGAAATGCTATACACAACTGAAAATGGCCATCATGTTTATTAATCACATTAAATCTTACTACTGTTTATTTAGTTATGGGGTTGGGTTCTTCAGAAAATTATGATCCCCCCTATATATATTAGGACCTATGTAGAAGTACACACATTAATAGAAAAAGAAACAAAACTTAGATCTAAGTCTGAAGTTGATTTTATTTTAAAGACTATTACAACCGTCACCAAAATCCGGGAATAAAGCTCCCTAACCCCAATGCAGTATTAAGAAGCAGGCATTTATTGTGGTGCAGGGTGCATGAGGGATCGTTCCACCTAACATGCATGCAGAACTATTTTGCCGGTCCCACTTTATGTTGTCAGTTATACATACTCATTACATTTCTCAGAATTATTTGCATATGTATGAGTCTTCATGCCAGGGCAGTTATGCCCCTTCACCCCGCTGTTTGCCTCGTGACTCCACCTAAGTTCTTGCACATATCCCTTACTTTGCACTGCTTCACAAACTCCAGAGCCAGCTTGGGCTGCTTTTTCTGCTGCAGACCCCCTCTTACCATTAGCTGTTCTTTGTTTCACGAAAATTGACTCCCCTGACTAGAAGTCCTTTCAGTCATCCGGTTTGACGACTTGAGAAGGTGGGTACTAGAGCATTAACGACTGGAGAGGGTGGGTCGGCTTGACCTAAACTTTGTGCACATTCTTGTTTAACTAAATCAGAATTTGGTAACTGGGGAGTTTAAGCAACGCAACTATCTTCAAAAACATGACTAAGACACTAGTAACACATGCACACTGATGCCACATCACAACATAGCAAACTTATATGTCATTAACATAAAGAATTGCTTTCTCATACCTGATTCCTGTCTACTAAGTCACAACCTCTACGATAGCTGAAGAACAAAAATACACTTGGAAGAATTTTCCACATTTAACTTTCCGCACCGAGTGGTAATGAAACATCTTCTTGCAAGTAGGCAGACTTCTTAGGACTCAGCTATGATGTATTACATGGATGAAAACACAACTAACCACACACCCACCCACTCCCCACCCCCTTACTTCAGAAGAGTGTAACTACTTCAATCAAAAAAACGAACGGAAACAAAAAGAAAACCAAAAGGAAGCATCCGAAGTATGGTCACACGAAGTAACGCACAAAGTAACTCAAGAAGTTTTGCATCTACAGTGACGTGCGGAATCGAGCTCTACAACTCGAGGAGAGTTACAAAGCAGGTATGTTTACTGCGGCGCCAGGTGCAAGGGGGATCGCTCCTCCCGACTTGCACACCGTTTCAACAAGCGGTCCGATATTTATTATACAAATTCATAATCTCCTCCCTCTGGCGCCTCTTCCAGATATACTTTTCATCTGCTTGGGCAGTTACCTGAAGTTCTTGTTTATCTTTGCATATATTAGAAGTCTTTGTTATTTAGTTTCTGTTATCTTAAAACACCTGCTAGCTAACGATTAGTCCTTCCTTATTGCCCACTCTAACGTGTCAACCTAATACGTGCCCACCCGGCTGGTTTTAATCTGTATCAGCATGACCCCCGGGCGGAGGATCCACCTTCTTTGGGGTGGGGGCCATTTGAGTAGGAAGTCGCTGATCTATTACTATCACAATTATTTTACCCTAGTTTGTTTTCTTTTAGCAGTTAGCACGTCCACATCAGAAGGCTCGCTATTTACATTCTTGTTGAGCTCATCTACATCGGTACTACCTATCCCTTCTCCAAATGCTAAGCGCTAAGCTCCCGCCCTTCCTTCTTTCTCGGGTGTTAATGTTTCTGTTATCTATGCAGTTTCGGTCTGCAGCAGAGTTTTAGGTTTTTTACACTATATCAAGAGGTTAAGCCTTCCCTCTTCTGAAAGAACAGATTCCACAAGTGCTTTTCAATTCCTGACTTAGATTCAACCACTGCTTCAGTTTCCACCCACACAAATTCCTGCCAAAGGACCCTTTTTCAAAACAAGTTGATTGGTCAACCGGGAAAAATACCAATAATGCAAAACACTGAACAGGTTCCCTCACATCACTGACTAGCCTTCAAGTAGTTAATGACATTGATGCCATACATACTTTTGTAAACATATATATGAAAACGTGTATTGTGTTGGTAAAAAGAAATAGCTTCTCACTGTTGCCACAAAAAAATCAAATTCATAAGGAAGCTGAAGTTGTGTTTCCTCCCAGAAAATGTTCTGTTTTGACACGTTCTGCACAATTTACTCATTAAGTTACCAGCTCGGAGCAAAGAAAGAAAAAAAAAAAACCAAACCCAAAACAGTAGTCAAAGTTCCTACTTTCAATTTTACATATACTAAGCCTGGGGTTTTGTCCAAAGGACTGCTGACCCTGCTATCACTCAGGAAATTATTCAGGCCTCAAGGAATTCTGTACTGAAACAGCCCATATACAAATTAAGTTAGACTTAAATCACACATTTATTACACTGTACCAGTCAGGTTTGTGACTCCATGCCATCAACCTTCCCGTGTTGGTTATATAACAAAATATTAAATATAATGAACAGTTTAATACTTTGTAATTGTTCAGTGCTTCTTCCCTCCAATACTAGTTGTTTCTTAAAGCAGTTAGTGGAAAGGATGTAAAAGTTAATCAAATAAAAAGCATCACACTCCTGCAATACAAGTCTTTCAGATCCTCAAGTGCTAACATACTCAGACCCTGAATACATATTCAATATTGTCACATAGGAGTATTTTATTCGTTATACATATGCTTCATATGTATGCCACAGACTTCCATGCTAGTTTTCTCAGCATAAATATTACACCACATAACAAAATGCATACTGTTTATAAAAGGTAAAAACCCACTACTGATTAATTCTGATCAGTGTCAACAAAAATATAATATCGCTAGATAGCCAGGAAAAAAAGCAAATAAAGTCTTACGAGGTGCTAGGAAAGGAACAGAGAAAAAAACCCAGAAAAACCTATTATTGTATCATATGAACAATATAGTACCAATAGTACCTCTACACCATAACACTGTGCAGTTCTGTTCCCCTCAACTCCCCAAAACCAAGTATAATGTTCTTTTTGTAAAAAAATGTTCAGAAAAGGATCATGAAAGACGATCAAAGATATAGTAATGATTCCATGTGAGAAACAATTGAGGCAACATGAGTTCTTCAGTCTAAAAAAAAAAAATTCAATCACAGAGGCCTACAAATGATGGCTAAAGGAGGAGGCAGAGGAGGCATGGACTGTTCATGGACTACTCCTACCTAAGCCAGAGCCACCATGTGAAACTAGCAGAAGCCAGTTTCTACCATAAAATTAAGAAGTTCTACAAGCCATAGAATTCTCTGCCAAAGGACACTGGAAACTCAAAAGTTGTTTCAGCGGGACATTGAAAAAATACTATATAAGAGATCCACTGCACGTTTCTTGACAGAGCAGGAATTCTAGGAAGGTAGAAAAGAGGATCAAGTGTTTGCTTTATTCTAACTTTCCCTGAAGCATCTACTTATGGCCACTTTTGAATGCAAATTACTGAGCTAAACAGAACACTTACTGGACATAAGCACCCTCATTAAAGTAATTAGAATCTCAATATAATGCAACTCAGCCACTTTCACCTTCTAAAGAATGAACACTCTTTAAAAAACACAGAAGCTTAAAATGCAACCATTGGCACTATGCAATCAACCTCAGTGACACAAAGATGTTGCCCAAACTCAGCCAACTCAGAACTCAAGTTCAGCCAACTGCTAGAGGTCTGCTCCAACTAACATGTTAGTTCTAGCATGCTTCCTTGTCATACAACTGCAGTATCGTTTTTGTGTGTTTCCAAAAAAACATTGAACATACTGATTAGCACTTACAAGAACGGTTGGTGGGAGCTTTTTTGGTTTGTGTTTATTGGAGGTTAATGTTTTGTTGGTATGTTTTTTGTGTTGGTTTGTTGGTTTTTTTAAGTGTACCTACACTAGAGGCATGTTACTTAAAATTGACTTGAAAGTACAAGCTATGGTACCACTTGCAACCATGCTCTCTCTCTCGTACCACCTCTTCATCTGTTCCTATGACACAAACTATCAGTTGCTTGTATGCTCTCGCACAATTCACACACACCAAAAAAAAACCCTGAAAAGATGCGTCGACATCTACCCTCATTTCCCTACCTGCAGATTTATAATACAAAACTTGGAAAATAAGCAATGAATATTAAGTTCATCTGTACTGTTTTCCACATAAGTCAAATTAAGAGGGGTGCTGTTTATAATAAACAGACTTTTTAAAAACAGCTATTTAGTAACACTTGTAAAGATGTTTCTAATATTCCTGTTTTCAGTAAAAGTGATGCTTAACAATAACATTCAATGGATTCAGCCCCAATCTTGCAGCAAAGAAGGGGCAAAAATCTCCCTAAAACTATAGAGAAAGAATAGCCAGCTCATATGCTACTCCTCCTGCATCCAGCATTCACCCCACGGACCCGGGCCAGCTGGCACAAACCAAAGTAACATTTGCTCTGGGCTCCCTGAGAGCGGACACAAGGCCAGCTCAGACTCTGGGAACCATGACTGGCTCCCTGCCATTCTTCCACCAAATGAATTCTGGTGTTAAAGAACTTCTGTGACCTAATAGTAGTGCTATGTACTGATTAACAGGAAAAGGACAATGGAAAAATAGTGCTAGTTTCCACAATAACCCTTGCTGACTTTCCTTCAAGAAATTGAAACGAAAAAAAAATTTTTAAAAGGCTTTTTAAACGCATTTATTTCAATACCTTATATAAAGTTAGTTATCACAACTGCCTATCACCCAGGAAACATTAGGATGTGCAGACTATTTGTTTCAACAGAAGCAGCATACAACAGCTCCTCTTTTAGCCTTTCACCTGTAGAAAAGGGAGGGTATCCACCACCTATGACAATTTACTGGCATTTACCTTAAGTATGGTAGTAATTCCTTCACTCAAATTCCTTCACACACACAGCAAAGGAATTTTAAGGAGTTTCTTCCACCAAATAATATAATTAACAACCTGCTGTCTCAGCAAAGAGACAGCAGCCGAGAACTCAGGGCTCCTGTAGAACAAAGATAGTCCTTACAGGTTAGCTCTTGCTAAAAACCTCTGGGAAGCTGGCACTGGCATGACTCATGTAACCTATCTAAACCTGAAGTCTTTCTTTTCAATGATCCTCAGCATATCACTATGTATTTGGATCCATTCTATTTAAAAAAAAAAAAGTCCCCAACACACTGCCAGTTTGGAACATTCATCAGTGGAACATAACACATTATAGAAATATTTTGCTAAAGGTGAAGATTATACAGGTTTATACTGAAGACTGATAGGCTTATGTAGAGTTGTAGCACTACTTCAGTCATGTTCCATAATTAAGAAAAAGACACAAGTCATGTTTGTACATTATATTTTCTTCTTGCAAAAGTATTAGTGGTTTTTTTCCCCCCTGACATAATTAAAAAGCTATCGGTAAACAGAACAGTTGAGAGAAAAAAAACTGAATAAACATGATCATGGTTATGGGCCACATGTAAGAGGAGGAAAAGTGAAGGGTAGGTGGAAGATGCCTGCACAATCCCTATCAATGCTCTACTTTTTTCCTGTAATAATGAGAAAAATTAATAGTTTCCAGTAGAAAATAAACTATTTTCTCAGTCTTGATGCAAAGAAAAAATGCAAAATAAATAAATCTACTTGGAAAAGTGACTCAGCTACATTATATTGTGTTTAATTGCTGTTGTACTCAAACAAGATGAAGGTTATTGATGCATTACTAAATAAGGAACTGCACACATTTTTGCTATGAACATGTGATCACACTGTTCTTACATAAGCAAAAGGAGATGGTCACACTAGATGCTTTTTCCAGAGTGTACTCGTCAAAATCCCACCCAACTGCTCTGATTCACGCAGATAGTTTTACTTGCAAGGCTGAAAACACAAGCTGAACTGTTGGACAAAGACATTTGAAAAGGAGATGTTAGAACAACTCTAACCTGAAAGAACACATGTCAATAAGAACGTACTTCTGTTCACCTACAGAAGACAAAAACAGGCAGCCCTAGCTATATTTACAAGAGTCAGCTGTAACAGAAGTCAAAAATAGTTGCTCATTAGTCTTTCAAATGTTTCAACCATATCCCATAGCTCAAATCAGGTTTCTTATGTGTTGTTAGTTACCCCCGAGTCAACCTGTGAGAGTTTTGGGAAAAGAAGAGGGAAGTGGGCAGTTTAGTAGACCTATTTTGCAGTTCATCACTTAAATTACTTTATTCCTCTAGATTAAATGATGCATGCCTAATTAAAAGGTAAAGAAGGTACAACAAGGAAAGATGAACAATTAAGCAGAAAATGTCTAGGTTTTCTAAAGTGGTAATATTTTTTAAAGCAATAGCAAATTTCAGCAGCTACTGTACTAACAGACTATAGAAATTCTAGTTTCATGAAAAATTTCACTCAAACTCATAACAAAAGTTCAACCTTTGCATGGCAGCATGTTCTAGAAAGACATTTCACTGTACAAAGCAACATTTTCAACCTTCTCCTTGCCCCTCCTGAAAAAATGCAGTACAAAGAACAGCGATGAAGTAGAGGCCACCTGCAAATAAAAATTGCCATTTCCGTGACTATTTAATGAAAACATTACACAGCATCAGTTCACTGACAGGATTCCTAACAGGTAACAATCTGTACAAACAAAGTAAAAGACCTCCTCTTCACATTCTCTACAGAAAATACCGATATACCAATCCATAGGTTTACAGGTGTATTTTTTTTTTGTTTAAACTTCCAGAACCTCCTGTTTTCTTGCTCTTCACATCAAGCCATATCATGACGTCCACATCAATGATTTTTTTTTTAAGTGATATCTGAGATTAAGCCAGCAACATTCATCTCTTTCCAAGTCTATGCAGCGCTGTTGAGAGCTCATTTTTCAACACAGCTGGGCTTTTGATGGTTACACCAAGATACTTTTAACCACAAATAGATACGGAAAGAACAGTTAGACTAGAGCTTTCTCTAAGGTGCCTTTGGATACTGATTTCTTAAAGAGAAAAATACCCTTACACATTCATAAACTTCACTGCAAACTTTTATTTTTCCCAAAACATGCATGGAACCCCTACAATAAAGTTTAGATTAGCTTGTCATAATCATGGGTTTGTGGAATGAAGGGATTAGTCATTTGGAGCTTTTAACCCATCTCTTCCATTTTTCATTACTCACCCTCACAAAAGATTTATCTTTTATGCTTGTCTTCTTAATTGACACTATAATATAGGCACAATCTGGTTTAAAAAAAAGGTGCTCTGAGTCACAAAGTAACAAATATAGTTGTTAGCTGCAATTAAACAGTATCAGAAAGAATACTACCAGGAATTGGGCCTACATAATAGGGAAATACACCGATTTCTTGAAACTAATCAGTCTTTTCCCACTTCCAAGATGAAAATTTTGAACATCACTGCCTTAATTCAACAAGCTATGTAATTTACACACTTATTAACAGGACCTGAATGCACATTGTTCAGTGCTTTGCTGACAGACTGATACATTAAGCACTTCTAGCCTCTACAGCTACTGCATTAATTATTTGTTCTCTCTTTCAAAGTCCCTCAGTCCCCATCTCTGCCTTTCTTAATCCCTATTCACATCAACTTCCATGCCTAGCTCCACTAAACCACTTATTTCAAGCAAGGCTTTTCACACTTTTTCTCCCCCTCATTCTCCCCCATCTTTGAGGTGTTTTGCAGATGTTAACAGCAAACAAACTATCTGCACTCTCAAAGCCTTCCTTCCCATGACATCCACACAAAAACATCCAACCCCCTTGAACAACTCTGACACTGAAGACTGATGACCACATTATCACGCTGACTAATATTATCCAGCTGCCTTTTTGCACTACATTCTTTCTATATGGTGATCTGTGCTGCCTCACTGCATACTGCGGCTGTATTTAAGGAAGAAGTGCATGTTCTGATTTATCCTTCTGTACCTGTGACACACCTAATGCAATGGTGGCCTAATGCAATTTGATAGCCTTCTTTAAGCTAGTCAAAATTCTAGAGGCTAGGTCGTAATAATCTTTTATTGCTCAACTGCCCCCAAGCCCAAAATCAAATTTGCTGGTAGACCTCAACAGAAACCTTGGGGCTAAGACCCCTTCTTCCCTTTTAAGTTTTACTATTAAATTTCCTTTCAGCAGCTCCATCCCACTTCTAACTTTAAATCAAATCCATTTGAAATAAGATTCACAAGAGTAAAATGTGCAAGACAGGTATTCTAAAGAATCTACAATAGCTACACAGCTTTTCTTCAAATACTTGATACAGTAAAACTTTTTTGCTAAGAAAAGCAGCACAACTAAATGCAAGCCAAAACTCCCCACAGATCTGCATTTTTTGGAAACTTAATATATAAAAGTTGGTTCACAAGGGCCTAGCTATGGGCTTAGGGAGCAAATTCACTCCTGCCCTTCCCCCAAAAGCCAAGACGAAAGCTGCATTAGCATCACCGAAGGAAAGGCAGATGTGACAGCAGCTGCAGCAGAGCAGACTGCTGTTCCTCTCCCACACTCTCATCCTCTCCCACAAATAAGTTTTCTTAACCCCTCTAATTTCTCTGTAGCAACCTATGCTTCTGCATTTGTCTGGAACGAAGCATAATAGGAGTATGTGTTGGCTAGGAAGACACAGCTATCACTTGGATCATCTTAGGCTGGTGAATTCTACACAGTAATCTTACTGTTTCAGTACTAAAAACTGTTCCCCTTGACCTCATCTCTCTCATAAGAAAACTTAATTATGAGCATTGTATAGATTGTAGACAGTTTAAGTTATGCTTTAGTATTATGATTTCCCCACCAGCATGTTCTCTTTCAGATCCAAATTGTGGATCTGAAATTATTAATTTTTACTTCAGTGCACATGTAGTAAATATGAAAGCTCATAAAAAACCAGCATATACAGAGCACATGATTAATCTTCTCTTCAGTAGTTAGTTAAGGGAATTTTTTACTGATAATATTGCAGATCCTGGACACTCTTTGCCAGTGCAGGAGCACCAGCTGACAGTTAGGATCTGAATCAGTTGACCTCTATCTCCCAAAGTGATGAAATCATCAGAAACCAATTGCAAATTGCCCATTTCCCCACACCAGCAATGACTTGCAGAAAGCATAGCAGGCAGATTTAAAAAGATCACAATGGTTATTCTTCTCTGATAGTTAAAAGACTGTAATCAGTTTTCCTGTACAGGTATTTAGACACTAAGGCAAAGCTAAACAAAACACACTACCCAGAGAGTTGCAGAATCAACTTTACAAGAAATGTAATCCTTTATAACCCTGTACAAGGTCCTTACTTGTAATAGCTAACCACTTCCTTCACAACTGCCTTATTCTTTGCTCTGGTCACCACAGACCAAAGTTGGAGTCAATTATTAAAGGGAAAGAAACAACTGAAAAGAAAATGCAAGCATGTACTGAAGTGCCTCAGCTTAGACAGAGTCAGTTCCACACTTTTACATCTATGTTTTCGCAATACCCTAAACTAGCTTATATTTAGAAGTACCCTGAATACCTTTTGGCAGAAGAACAAACTCCCTCGTAAACACAGTATCTGATTAAAAAAAAATATTAAAAATATAACTGTGGTTTGTTTGTGCGTCCACGGCATTATAACTGCTTTAAAATATCATCAGTGTTATACAGCTACCGGCTTGTCTCACAGAACTTAGCAAAGAATCATTAGCCCATTTTGTAACAATAAAAAGCAAAGTACATAGATGCTCCACATCTTTAGTAAGTGAAGAGCCATAAAAGACATAGCCAGTAGCCAGCATTAGCATAGATGCATCATAGTCAACTACTGTTGCGTAACAAGCCTGGTATACATAGCCAAATTCTCAGCAACAAAGGAAATGAAAAAAAATAGTTCAAGGTCAAATTATTGTTTAGAAATAGCACAGTCAAGCATAAAAATTAAGTTTCCACTTTCCAAACCTATTTTTGCTTCCCCCTCCACCACTAATACAGCTACATTAATGGAAAGTATATGCTAGTTCTTCTGAACAGGCTTTTTCAGCAGAAGTATCACAGCAGCAAGTTTCACCTACCTCTAATTATACACTGCAATCTGCCTAGAAGCATGGAGGAATTTTAATGTTCTGGAATATATTAATCTTAAAACTCTTTTGAGCTATACTACTTCAAAAGTTTTATAGAAGGGAAAAAAAATCTAGCACACGTTTTCAGCCTCCTTTGCTAGCGTTATCTGGACTGGAGGTGCAGGGTAACCCGACCTCAGCAGCAGCACTGTGTCTTAAGGTCTGCTGGAATGATCCCATTTATAAACAGCCAGAACTGAAGGGACTAAGGAGAAACCAGGAACTCCTTAAGGCAGCATGGAACTACAGGGCTCGCCAAGGCACATTTTCTTCTACAACTTCAACAGTTTCTCACTTACTGCGCGTAGTCCAAAAGTAGGCAAAGTCCAAAACAACCGTCCCTTAATTAAAAGTACTGACAACAGAGAAACAGAGACTCATTTAGGTTGGAAAAGACCTCCTACACTTCATTTAAAAAACAAGTATATTTAAAAAAAAAATATGGAAGAGCCCACAAAGAAGCTACAGATCGACACGTATAAATAAACTCTTAAAAATCTGCAAAGCCTGCCCTCAAAGCAATACAGAAAGTAGTCGTAGTGCTTAGCTCCCCTTCAGTATTATCTAGTCCGTACTGCTATGACAGCTAAGTAGATATTCTATGACCTTATCTAGATGCAAAGCCTTTGCAACAGTTATCCATATTCAGCATGACAGTTCATCCCCACCAGGTCACAGGACCTAAACAGGGCCTAGATTAAAGCATTACTAGCTCCAATTGTTCGTTAAAGCTTGTGCTTGCGCAGCGAAGAAAAAAATCCCCGCAACTGTAAAAACTGTACAGGAACAGCGCCCATTTTCAACTAAGAAATAAACAATCGCGGACGCTGCAGGAAGAGACCAGCGAAGCTCCCCGAAAGGTGCAACGAAAAGGCAGGCCCCGTCCCGCGGGGCGGTGCAGGGCCGAAAAGCCGTTCCGAACGGGCGCCCGAGGGGACGCGGCGGTGACAGGCCAGCCCGGGGCGGGGAGGCGCGGCGCCCGCTCTGCCCCCCGGCTCCGCGGCTCTGCCTCTCCGCGGGGCTCGGCAACAAGCCCGACCAGGCGGCCCTGGGCTCTCCCGCTCCCGTTAAGCCTCCAGCACTAGGCGCCAAGGCTGCTCCCCCGGAAATGGAGCCTGGTTATTTTCCATAGCGGGGACACTGGCAGCGCCAGGCGGCCGCACAACGCCAGGCGCCACGGCACGGCGTTACGGGGAGCCCCTCCACAGGGCACCGCCGCGCTGAGGCGGGAAACAGCCCGGCTGTCTGCTCCGCTCGGGGCTCAGGGCAGTATCCCACCAGCCCAGGAACCAGCCGGGAAGGCACAGAGCCTCCCCAGGCGCAGCCTAGCGCGGGCAGGCGGCCAAGCCGCAGCAGCGCCGGTCGCCCTGGGGCCCCCTCCCATTACCTCCCTCACGCACTCACCCAACTGTCACCGCCTCAGACGCCCCCCGGGCCAAGCTCGCTCCCGGCAGCCTCCGCGCCCCAGGCACAGCTCCCACTCGCGCACCCACGGTCCGAAACCAAGTCACGCGAGATCCGCCCGCAGCGCCGCGAGCAGGGCGCAGCGCTCCCCCGCCCCCGCCTTCCCCTCGTACCACGTGACGCCCCGAGCCCTATCACCGGGCTTCTCTAACCACTCGTACCGCTACGGAAACATCGCGAGCTCGCCGCCCCCTTCCCCACCCCGCCGCAGGGCACGCCCCGGCGCTCGGCCGAAACGCCGCGAGGTTTCTCCGCTGTTCTCCGGCTCCCCGATGAAATCTCGCCCGACATCTCGCGAGGTCACGCCGCTTTCCCTCCCCCCCCCCCCCCCCCCCCCCGAGCACGATGCCGCGCAGGAATGTGAAAGGCTCCCGCCCGCCGCCATTTTCTTTCTTTCTTGGCAGGCAGCGAGTGGGGCAGGAAGCGGTGGCTGAGCGAGTATGGCGGACTATTCCACGGTGCCCCCTCCTGCTTCGGGCGCTCCCGGGGGAGGCGGCGGTGGAGGTGGAGGAGTGAACGATGCCTTTAAAGATGCGCTGCAGAGGGCTAGGCAGGTGTGTGCGTAACGTGGCTCTGTCAAATCAATGGGCGCTCGACTCCGGGGGCCTGGAGGCGGCCGCTGACCAGGCCGCCGTGCCTGAGCCGCGGGAGGAGTCAGCGGGCGGCGCCCTGAGCACGCTGGGCCCCGGGGAGACCTGAGGAGGGGTCCCCTCCGCCAAGATGTGTCTGCCGAGTGGGTGGGGGGGGAGCTTTGTCCCGGCCCCTCGCCCCCCTCCGCGCACGCCGCGGCGAGCGCCCCCGCCGCCCGCTTTCCTTGCGCCGTGAAGGGTTTTTCCGGCCAGTTCCCGGCCGCCTGCGCTCCGCCATCGCCGGCTGGCAGGGCTGGCAGGCCGGGCGGCCGCAGCGCCCCGGCTCGGCCTGCAGCCACTCGCGTCTTCGCGGGGCGGCATGGTGAGGGGAGCGGCGCTGTGGGGCCCCCGGCTGCCGGCCTGCGCGGAGGTGAAATCTCAGCCGGCGGCCAGCGGCGGCTGCCGGGGGCGCGGCGCCTTGCTGGGCCGCTCGGGCGGCCGGGGGGCAAGAGGGCGGGCGGCCCCGCCCGCGGCCCGTATTGTGTTCCCCGAGGCGCCCGCCGTGGCCGCCAGCCTGCTCAGACCGGTTGGGAAGTGCCGCGGCCTGCGGAGTGAAGGCGGCGAGGGCTGGCTTTTAGCGTGTTCTTTAACCCGGAGTTTTATTTGTAGCGTTTGCACCACGGGCGATGTTTTCATTATTTCTCAGGGGGAGTTTTTGCTTTGTCCGGTAATAGCCAGTCGCGGTTATAGCAGTATTTGAAGACCCGGTGTTTTCGGGACTGCAAGGGTTTGGAATAGTTTTAGCGGTCAGGCTGCCTGGGAGATACCGCAGTGTTTCGTGAAGAATGGGTAGAAAAGGAAAAGCCCGTTTCGTACAAAAGTTTTTTGTTGCTTGACGGGTAGTCAAGTGGTTTTTTTCAACCCATGAAGAAATCATAGGAAGCTTTGCTGTTGAAGCATAAGCACAGGTCTCCTTTAAGACGTGAAAATAAAATTCTGTGAGCCGAACTGTTTCTAGCAGCAGTCTCCTATTTACTTGTTTGGGATCGTTTTAATACGCGTTTTGTCTAAATGGCTCAAAACTGTTCAGAAGACCTGCACTATATGAGGCCTGCCTGGATTATTTTTTTCCCCTCACAATTTCTGCCTTTTGTTTAGATTGCAGCAAAAATTGGAGGAGATGCTGGCACATCAATGAATTCAAACGACTACGGTTATGGAGGACAAAAAAGACCTCTTGAGGATGGAGGTATGCATTCGTTGCTGCTGCCTTTATTTTTGTTTGGTATGGCCACGGTGCCAGAAAGATACAGGTGGTTTTTTTTGTTTGTGAGGTTTTTTCCCATAGTATAGCATAAAAACATTTTGTTCCCTTTATAGATCATGACATGCTTTTTCATTTTCAGTTTAATGGGGAAATTTGTTTTAAACCATTGTGCTCTAACCTGAAGTGAATGTAAGCCTGTTCTAAAAAATCTTAAACCTGGTTTAAATGCTCTAAAAGGGAAAATATATGTGGGGGGGGTGGGCAGATAAATCAATGGTTGAGAAACACACAGGTATGTCATTTAAGTCTTATGTTGTTGTGTAGGACTGATTAGTTTGTAAACTACAAGCAGATAAGGAAGTGCTCACTCCTTAAATTTGATGTTTCAAGTAAAAGTATTAATGCATTTCATTGTAAAAGCATAGGACTTTAAAAAAAGACAGGAAAGAAAATTTTCTACCTTGTAGACACTTGCCTAGTCTAATATTTAAGCCAATAGCATGTGTGAACCCTGATAAGATCATACTTGAATCTTCGAACTTGTTGCAGCTTTTTGGATTTGTCTTACACTGCAGTAAAGTTTTCTTCTGAGATGTGTGTGTGTCATCTTCTGTCTCTTACTAAGTAGCCAGTTTGAACTTAACAGGGTTTGATATGGTTAATATACACGAAAAATCCTGGCTAAATTGTGGAAAAAAATCTCTGAGCTTGTTGAAATGTTTTCATAGGTCTCACAAAAGAGCAATGCCTTTTTTTCCTTTAAGAGGATTGAAACTCAGTCTACAGAATGTAACTAAGGCTTTATATCAGGAGTTCTTGTGTCCTGTAATAAAAGGGTTTTTTTCTATTAAAGGTGAGGTTTTTAATATACAAAAATGAGCTAATGATGCTTCAGATGATATATGTAATGTATTCTTTTTATTTTATGTGTAGATGGCTCTTGGACAAGTCCGAGCAGTACAACACACTGGGAGGGAATGCCCTCTCCTTTTAAAGGCAGGAATTTTTATTTATTACCTGTGTTTAGTATGTAAACATGACATAAACTAGTGGATCTTTCTGGATTGACACAAATATTTCTTGGAATATGTGTCTGAGTTTTTGCTGCACATAAATTATGGTGGTTCATATAACCTTTATTTTGGGGTGGGAAGGAAGCATCTGAAGTCTTATCTTTTCAGATACAGGTTGATTATGCCTTTTGTTCCTTTACTGTACAGAAAGGATTTGGATGATAGTGATGTAGTTGCTTTGAATCTGCTTTTTTTTGAAGTTTTATGCTATGAAATGCTTGATATTTGGATAGGAATTTCATATTCGACATCCAGAATTAGATTGCATTGCCATGTGATACTGTTGTATTTTCAGATGTTTGATCTAGATTTGTGGTCATTGTCAGAATTTTTTTTTCTTTAAATCATTGTTGATTTTTGTATGGATTTGGTTTTCTTTTTCTTTTTTTACAATAGAAGCATCATTAGCTTGAGCAATCAACAGAGCTAAACTTTGTTCCTTGTCTTAGTTAAGTTTCAGTGGCTGGGTATCTGAGCAACCTACAGTGTGTTCTGAAAACTGCCTTTTGTTAAACTACTGAATAGATACATGGAAAAACCTAACATCTTTTCAGCTATACTAACCAAGTGCTGAGTGTTCGTGAGACTCTCTTCTTTTATTCAGATGGTCAACTCCCTGAAATTGGAGGAAAAAAAAGAAAGAAAAAGGAAAAAAAAGGAAAGGGGGACTAAAATACACTGGAAAGTTACAATTCACACTAAAAGGTGTAAACATTTCTTGAATTTCTTGGCAGAAAAATTAAAAAAATCTTAATTTTGCAGATCAACCAGATGCTAAGAAAGTTGCTCCTCAGAATGACTGTAAGTAATTTTTACTTTGTTGCCAAAAAAAAACTAAACAAGTGTAACATTGTCAGAACAAGAAACAGTGTTCTGGTAGGTGATAACTTGAATCAGTAAGATCAAAGTAATGGCTGGGGGTTTATGTCTTACTTTCTTGAAGCAGTGTGAGTCTGCTTTGTAAAACTGACAAAGTTGTTAGGAACAGTTGAGAGTCTTTTTAGCTGTTTCTAAATCTCTTGATAACTTCTTAAAAAGTCCACTGAGACAAAAGTTCATACAGTTAAGTTTTATTATCAAAGGAGAAGTTTAGCTGTAAATTAAACCACTTGTTTGAATTTAATTTTAACTATTTATTTATAGCTTTTGGGAATCAGCTACCACCGATGCATCAGCAGCAAAGGTAAGAATTACACAGCCTCTTAAATAGTTTTCCTTTTTACTGAAAGAAAGTAGTTTCAAGAAATTTTTCTGAAAAGGGGGTATCGATGCATAAAGCAATTACTCTGTCTGTGTGATATGTTGAAATTTTAGCTTCACATCCAAAGCCAAACACTTAGAATGCATCTATATTGCTGTCTCAATTCTTTTTCTTCGCAGCCTAGGCTGTGCATCAAGCTTAGTAAAAGGAAAATGTGTTGTTGGTTTTTAGTACCTGAGTGTAGGTAGCATTACCAAAGTTGGAAGGAAGTCTGAAGGGGAAAAGGTTGATGCTATTTTGTAAACAGAAAGGAAAGCTACTGACTTTTGAAAAACCAACCAACAGACTTAGCACAACATATTACAACGTAGCTACATTTGCTACTACTTAGTAGTTTTCTCTGCTTATTTCTTTAAACAACACATCCAACTATCATTCTTATGCATTGGCTGGTTTTGATAGATGAGATGTGAAATTGGTGTATCTTCAGCACACTTTGGATATACAGATGAAACTGAAAATGCTACAGTGGCCTCTGTACGCCACATCTGGTAGTGGAGAGGACTAAGGAAAACTTTGATTCCTATTATACTTGAACATTTTGTGGTTACTTTTGTGTTTCACCAGTTTACTTAGTACTGCGCTTGCATGACTACGTGGTAAAGTTAATGGGATGCAAGTAAGCCAAGGTGATAGAGGGAGCAGTAGCATTCTTTAGTTTAATGGGAGGATATATCTAAATTCAATGCCAGTATGGTCTCTGAATGGCAGTTGTCTTTTGTTTGATTTAACATTCTCTGTAGATCTGTGATGACAGAGGAGTACAAAGTTCCAGATGGAATGGTTGGATTCAGTAAGTAGTATGGATGTGGTGTTGTAGTATAGTGAGGGATGTTAGCAGAAGCTGTTAATATAAATAATTTTTCTGTATTTTCTTTCTTCAAGTAATTGGCAGAGGTGGAGAGCAGATCTCACGCATACAGCAGGAGTCTGGCTGTAAAATACAGATTGCACCTGGTAACTATGTGTGGGGTTTTTTTTCTTTGTTTATTTTGGTGGGGGGTTTTGGTAGAAAGTTCAGAAGGCTGATAACTTGCTTCTAATTGGTTGCATCATTATTTAAGGTATATTTTAATGCTTTGTACTAATTGCAATTGCCACAGTCTAAAGAAACACGTGTTGTGATGCACTGATTTTTCTACTTCAGTGAAGTTCCAGTAGTTTGCATATTATGTTTAATTTAATGATCTCTTTCTGACTTAACACTGCTGATAAATTGGTTTTATTTTATGATTGTAGATAGTGGAGGCCTGCCTGAAAGGTCATGTATGCTAACTGGAACACCAGAGTCTGTTCAGTAAGTAAACCAAATTTTGCGTGTTCGTATGTAACAGCAACACACTTAATTTCTTAGATCTAAATACAGTATCTGGATAGTATGCTTATAATATTATGCATTTTATTCTATTGAAGAGGCAGTCTGGTGACAATTATATGTATATATGAAAAAAAGCCCTGAACCTGCAGTCAGATCTCTCGGCATACCGGAGTTTTAAGACAAAAATATGGAACTTCAACTTTGTCAAGTCCAAATCTTGTTGTAGATAGATGTTAACCATGTGCTGTTATCAGCTTGAGAATGAAATATGTGAATATATACTAAAAAGAAATGTATGCTGAAAAGAAACTCATTATTAACCAGAAATCGGAAGATAACAGGGAAAATGTGGGAAATCAGTAATATGTAACAATAGGAGTTACTATAAAGCCCAGCCCATCAGAGTTCTTAAATGTCTTTGATATAATGAATGTATAAAACAAGGTAACCAAAAGTTACAAAAATTATGTCTATGTAATACCTATCAGCAAAGTAACTTTTCCCTTCCCATGTTTAGGGAAGAGGATGATAGCAATCAAAATGTTTGGGTGGGCTTTTTTTTTAAAAAAAAAAATATTTTGCTGGCACAGAGGTGTTGTAACCACCTGAAGATCAGCTTACCCTGGCTTTGCTAGGAAAGAGCTTAGGTGTAGTGTATTTGTATTACATTACCTCATTTGTGTTAGCTGCTCCCACTTCATGTTTGCAGGTAAGGCCTGCAGCTACATTTTTTCCTTTGGGAAAGTAACGTGGCATTCTCCTCTTATGTTGCAGCCAAGCAGGCTGCTGTTCATGAAGTCATCCCTTTATGGGAATTTTCTAATTATAGTTTATTCTGCTTACATATTAGAGGGAAGAGTTTTTAACTGGTGTTAGTGCTGTAATCATGATTTAACTCACGGCAACTTATTTACATGTGTGGTGAATATATATATACTTGCTTTTGTCCACTGTTGTAACAGTTACAAGTACAAATGTCATTACTTTGCATGCTGAATCAAGCAGCAGCTATCATGGTACGTGGTGTTAAAGCTATAGGTTTATTTTACAGTCTGGGTTGTGTTGCCTTTTTATAAAACTTAACATAAAATAGATCTGCCTTAAGATTGGCTGTTAGTAAAGAAAAATTACTGTCGAATGAGAGGTTACATGAATTACTACTGAAATTAAGCAAAGTTAGAAAAAGCTTTCTGTCTGGTGATTTTTTTTTTTAATATTTTTTTGTTAATACACAAAAAAGGTACATTTTAATGATTCCAAATCTTCTCACTAATGTGGATTTTTTATATATATATATATATTATTTTAAAGGACCAGGTTTCCATCTTCTGTTCTGGATGAAGGTTTAATCAATGTAACAATTCAGGGATGATGGTCATGATTGAGGAGGTAGCTTTTACTTAACACGTGTTTGGTAAAGAACCACCTTTTGTATTCTGACATGGGGGTGTTTTTAGGTTTACTACATTATCTTGCAGTTAGTCCCTTGAGTTACTGTTACAGATTTACTGAGTTTGCCTCATATTTCTTAGTGATAGTAATTATATTTCTTCTGCAGAAACTTTTGAAATCAAAAAGATAAAAATTTCCAAGCAGAAAAGATTGGGCAAGTGATACTTGTGGCAATAAGTGTGTTTATAAATGTATATATTCCTTCACAGATCAGCAAAAAGATTACTTGATCAGATAGTTGAAAAGGGAAGACCTGCACCTGGCTTTCATCATGGTGATGGACCTGGAAATGCAGTCCAAGAAATTATGATTCCAGCAAGTAAAGCAGGATTAGTTATTGGAAAAGGTGGAGAGACAATTAAACAGTTACAGGTATATATGTATCTTCTTTTAAATGTGGCAATACCAAATTTGGATTTGAGTGGGTATTAACCTCCCTTCTGTCAAACAGGAGCGGGCAGGTGTCAAAATGGTCATGATTCAAGACGGTCCACAGAACACTGGTGCAGACAAGCCCCTTAGGATAACTGGAGATCCTTATAAAGTTCAAGTAAGGAGTCTGTCAGAACTCGGAGCATTTTTAATCTATTCTGATGTTGCAGTACCTAAATGAACTTTCCTTTTTCTTTTAGCAAGCCAAGGAAATGGTGCTGGAGTTAATTCGTGATCAAGGTGGCTTTAGAGAGGTGCGCAACGAATATGGGTCAAGAATAGGAGGAAATGAAGGGATAGACGTAAGCATGGTTGAAAAACTTGTTCACTGTATTTTGAGATGTTAACATTAAAATGTTAAGCTGGGTAATACCACTGAGAGCTCTTAACCAGATTCCAAAAGTGATTGTGGCATGTAAGTATTACTTGGTCATTACTGAAATCACGGCTAAATGGTGTGCCGTATTCACTTTACATTACCAGCTGTTCTGAACAGTTTCAGCTAGCTGGGAGTTTTTTATCAAATAAGAAATAAACTTTATGACTAAGTATATAATGTTGTTATAGAAATTGGAGTTTGGCCGTTACAGAAGGATATTTAAGTCCACTTACTATGCAAGTCATGAGCTCTTAACTGTTCATCAGAGGTGAGGCTGAATGTTTCATCTGCTGGAATCCACATTTTAGCCATTTTTGATTGTGAGAAGCATAATATCCACTGGAATTGCTGCCGCTATGAGAACTTGCAGTGCACTGGATCTCTGGTTCTGTTGCTTTCCAGTATTTGCTAGGCTTGTGACTTGATACTAAAAAATTCACGCTTCAAAAAGCCTGAAGTGGCATAGGGCTGTCCCTGGTTTGCCATTCTAATGTGATCCTTTAATTGTGTGAATTTGGTAGGAATATTTGCATCATTGACATCTTGAAATGTTTTTTTTTAAGGTTCCAATACCAAGATTTGCTGTAGGTATTGTTATTGGAAGAAATGGAGAGATGATAAAAAAGATACAGAATGATGCTGGTGTTAGGATCCAATTTAAGCCAGGTTGGTAATATGTCCATAAGTTTCTGTGAATTGAGTGTAAATGTACTGGATTACATATACTGGAATAGTTCATTTTTATTCCAGATGATGGAACAACTCCAGATAGAATAGCCCAAATCACAGGGCCTCCTGACAGATGTCAGCATGCTGCAGAAATTATTACAGATCTCCTTCGAAGTGTTCAGGTTGGGTAATATGTTGTTTACCATCTAACATTAAATCTAAGAATGAATGTGTAACTAAACTTCATGGTTCTATTTGAATCTATTTCAATGTTCAGTCTGGAATATGAATGTTTCCTTTTACAGTTACGGTTTTGCAAGTGTCAAGACAATAATGATAATACTGATTCGAAGTCATGGCAGTTCTTGATCTGGCTGGTTTTAGAGCTGCTTATTCTGTGGTCTTATATTAGTAGCTGATAACGCTGTTACTTTTGGTTGTAATCGGTGTTTAAGAGATGGGTTAAATGCTCTGTTGTGAGATGAGCACCACTGCTGCATTTACACAAGGCAGACAAATTATCTTTGTATGTGTGAAACTTCCTGCTTTTTTTCTATATTCTTCATCTTTCACATGCAGAGCTGTACAGAAGATCTTTTAAAATGTAATTTTGGTCTTCTGGAAGAAAGACTACTTTAACTATCAGAACTATCTGAGTAGTGATTAATTTTTTAATTTTTTTCCTAACAAATGATGTGATGTAACCACTTGGCATTAATAATTTGTTTGCAATAATTTTTATAGAACATGCTGATTTGTTGCTTTTTTTTTTAGGCTGGTAACCCTGGTGGGCCAGGACCTGGTGGTCGAGGAAGGGGTAGAGGCCAAGGCAACTGGAACATGGGGCCTCCGGGTGGATTACAGGAATTCAATTTTATTGTTCCCACGGGCAAAACTGGATTAATCATTGGCAAAGGCAATATATCTTACATATATGTATCTATATGTAGTTTCAGCTTTTCTGTTTGTACAAATAGCTACACTAGAGAGATGTTTCAAGAGAAGGCTTTGCAAATAGTTTCATGTATGGTAGGGCATAGTACGGCTAAATCGTAATACTCCTAATACTCTTTTCAGAATTTCCTCACCAAAACACATACACTGGTAGCTAAAAGTCAAGAACCAAATAACTTGTCTAACCCATTTTTAAAAATAAGTACTGAGTTACATTGGTAGTGTGTGTTAGGTTCTTGGGTGATGTATCTTCTCATTAACTTCCGGTTGACAGTACTTGATTATCCTAGTGTTATTGCATCTGTAACTCACTTTTAAAACAGTTTTCACATACTCCAGTGAAGATCTTTTACTGTGGAATCCTGTAACAATTTCTTGTGTGTGTGTTAAAATAATTCTCAAAGAATTTTTTTTTTCCAAAAAAATAACTAAATGAAACATTTGAGTTATTTTAATCTTTTGTTTGTAGTGTGTTTTCCAGACACAACAAATAGGCTGATGTAGTACAGTTCTTGACCTGGGAAACGGATTTTATTGTTTGGGGTGTTTTTTAAATGTCAAATGATTGTTGTTTTGCAAATTTTGTGCCTACTAATGATACACGTAACTTCTCAGGATACTATAAGAGGAGGAACTAGTTTAGGGAATTTAACTTTCTGGTTTTAGTGCACTACAAAAAATGTGGACTTCACCATCTGGTCAGCTTCTGGGGTTTTTTATCATGTTTGCCTACTACTTTATAGGGAGGTTAGGCTTTAAGGTTGCATTCACGGATAACTGTGGATATCAGTTGTTGTTCATGGCTAATTTTATGTCTTTACATGAATGGAAAAAAAACAGACAACACTGTAGGAATTCTCTGTTCTTTCTGAGTAGCAATACTGTGGTCTTGAATTTAAAAAATAATTTATTTTTACTAGTTCACTGCAATCAAAGCTCTATACTGCAAAGAGGAGGAGGTTTGGTTTTTTTAACTGGTGTTAGAATGTTCTTGTGTGGCTCGTAAGAATAGGTGTCTTTCCACTTTTTTATCTTCAGCATCCGTGACTTTCTCTGATTTGGATCTTGGTATTTTCACTTTAATGCATGTCACAAAAGCTATTTGTTGCATTGTAGGTGGTGAAACTATTAAAAGTATAAGCCAGCAATCTGGTGCTAGAATAGAACTTCAGAGAAATCCTCCACCTAATGCGGATCCAAACATGAAGATGTTTACTATCCGTGGAACACCCCAGCAAATAGATTATGCACGACAACTTATAGAAGAAAAGATTGGAGTGAGTGTATAACTGTATTTTGGTTTACTATGATAATTAAACAGAATAGGAAGCAAGTCTCCTTTGTGGAGACTTTTCTTGCATTTCACTTCCAAATTACTTAATCAGGTAACAAATTGATAATAAATAGTAATCTAGGTTTAAAGTAATGTAAACATAATTTGATATGTACCAAAAGAAGCAGAAACCTGAAACAGAAAGAAACAGTTGCTATCTTCAATGTAATACAGTCTGTTTTTTAATGATGTGTTGTTGAACATGCCCACTTTGTGCGTAATGAAAAATTTGAAAACTTCGAAGATATCCTTGATATTCTTAAAGCTATGAAACTGTTGCTTGGTTTTTCGGTTTCAGTATGTTTTTAGGTGGAGTTCTAATGCAAGTTTATACCCTTTAATTCACTGCACTTTTGTTTGCATGCATATGCATGTAACAAAATTTACTACCCATTTCTTCTACCTGATCTTATACACAGGTTTTTATTTTGAAATACTGATAGTCTTGGTTTAGTTTGTGGTTTTTATTGCGACTTGTGGAAGAAATTCATGTGTATTCGTAAAATTCTTTATTTTCTCAAGAAAGAACTGAAATGCAGCTTTTTAGTTGTTGCTACTACCATGGATGTTTTTAAATCTCTTCTTTAACCAGCCAAAAGCCTAATTAATCTTCAAAAAGACTGTTTTCTCCAGGGAAATGTCTGTATTAAAACAATCAAACCTTTTAGGTTATATTCTAAAGTGTTTATGCTTCTAAACTGCTAAAAAGTACAGAACTTAAAGGATTATTTTCATCTGTGTGCTGCTCTTGTTACAGGGTCCAGTAAATCCATTGGGTCCACCTGTTCCCCATGGACCCCATGGTGTTGTTCCTGGCCCACATGGACCTCCTGGGCCACCAGGTCCTGGTGCTCCCATGGGACCATATAATCCAGCTCCTTATAACCCAGGGCCTCCTGGCCCTGCACCTCAGTAAGTATTGCTTCATCTAACTTCCTTTTTTGTAAGGTGAATCTGGGACTGGCTTTCATTGTGTGTGTACAACATGATCTTTTGTAGTGGTCCCCCAGCTCCATATGCTCCACAAGGATGGGGAAATGCTTATCCACACTGGCAGCCACCAAATCCACCAGATCCAGGTAAGAAATGTCACCTTTGTACTGTAGTGTGTGTATACTTGAGTAGATCAATTTTGTCCTTACCAAGTATATACGCTTCACAGTGTGTTTGTGTTAACACTGGTAAATCTGAAAAAGCTGTTCTTCAGGCTTCTCTTCACTGATTGTCAGTTTATGTATGTTTTACCCTTCCCACATGCTGCTTGTGAGATGCTGAAATTCCGTTACAGTTGGAATATGCTTCTTACTAAACGTTACTGATACTGCATCCCAATTTGATACTTTTTGCAAGATTCTCGGTTAACTGATCTTGTGCAAATCGGTTAATTTTTCTTGCAGTGCATGTTTTTACATTAAGTTCTTTACTGAGGATGTGTTTTAAGTCAATGACCTTGTATTTTGTTCTAGATGATACCCCTTTAAAATCTCAGTGATTCTGACTTTGCAGGTTTTATGCTATTTTATATATTTTTAGCTTTTTTTGACCTATATGAGCATTGCTTTTCATAGTTTGAAACAAACACATTTTGTTTAGTCCTTCTTGAGGGATAAAGCTTCGGTTGAACTGTTTTTTACAGTAAAACTAGTTAGGATTGTGTATTTTGAGCTTTTGCTTACTATAGTTTTGTATTTTCTTCTGAAACCCATCTTTGTAGAATATGTTTCTTCTGTTTGTTTATCTTTGTCAAGACTGGGAGTTTTTGCTTAACTACAACTTCCCAAAGTTGTAGTATCCTGCTTTTCTTTAAGTTACATCCTTTGGTTGGACTAGAGCATATGGGGAAGCAGAACTGCAGTCACAAAAAGCATGGTAAGGCTAGATGCTCGGGTCAGTTCTGCCTCATTTGTTTGAGGTAGACTTTCTTCAGAATTTCAGCCAAAAGATCTCAATTTCATTCTTGTTATAAATGGAATAAATATTTTCTGATAGTGACTGGTCCTGACACAAGCTTTATTAGTGAAAAAAGGGAGGGCTTTGGAGGATGTTAAAAAAACCTACAGAGAATTCTATTCATGTTCAGCTCTTCTATATATCCTTTCTTGGCAAAGAACCATCTCTGGTTTCATTTCCCAGACTTGTATAAAAGGTAGCTCTGCATGCATTCAGTTAATTACTTAAAAATGCTTATTGTCATTATTTATAAATACAGTGATTCAAAGTGACTTGACTTGAAATCTCATCATACCAGAAGTGTCATTTAATCCAAAACCACTGCCAAAATGTTGCAGCCTCTTTCATGCCACCTTTTTTTTTTTTTTTTTTTTTTTTTAATAAAAGTGACTTACCTGCCTAGAGATCTGTAAGGAAAGTGGCACTCATCTTGATGTCATCTTGGTGATGATTTTATAAGCATTTTTCAAATAAGTGTTCCTTTTTAAAACCTGATTACGTTTCCCTATGTGCAGTTGAAGTTGGGTATTTCTTTTGATTAACATTTATTTGATGCATTTTGTGCAGTTTTCCGCTTAGTTGCTCATTTCAGTGTTAATAAATGGGTTATTTTAGTATTTTTTTCAGAGGTGCTTTCTCCAGAACCATGCTTGCCTCTTGTCACGTGAAAGTGGAGCTAGTTACTACAGTCAGATTTCTTTGGAAATTTAATGAATCCTGCTGTGTGCTCTTCTATTCTAAAGAAGTAGCTTCTAAGGGGAAGGAGGGGGGGAACCAAGCAATGGCTTATTTGGTATTTGAAGGTAACCTTAGAATATAGTACGTGCTAGTTTAAATCCACTGTTGTTGATGGAAGTAGTGTAATTTAAAAAGGGAACAGTGTGTTAAAATCGATTTCTGTATGCTGGTACTACTGTGTGCATTTTAAATGGCTACATCCAACTTTAATGCTAGATGAAATACTGCAAGAAATTTGTGGTGGTGTGCATTTCTTCTCCCTGACTGCCTTTTTCAGGGGATTTCATTTTTCTCTTCCATTAGTCACTGCCTTACCTATTTTGGGGAGAGAGGTGGGAATATACTTCCATTCCCGTGTATAATTATTCTAAAGTATCAGTTTTGTCTGTCCTTAACTGAAGTTTTCTTCCGAGTTGGCTGTATTTATTTGCAGATGTTTTTATTCTTAAAGGATGCAAATAATATTAAGGGATGCTGGTTGTGGTATAGAACATTATGTTCTCCAATAGTAGATGTGCAGTTTTTGTGTGTTGCTGATCTGGTAATATAATCAATCTCTGTTATCCAGCAAGAATAAGCCATTCCTAAAGGCTATGTGTGGAAAAACAGATAAATGAGGCTCTAGGAAGCAGCATTGCTGGCCTTCCTAGATGTAGTTAAAAATAAGGAAAGCATGGAAATAGCTGCAGAAGATGCAAATGTTGCTGCTATTTGTTATACTAAAAAATTGTAAGTAAACAGTGATGCTTTGTAGCCATGTATGGGGATTCAGGTTCTTTAAAATACATGTGTTTCTGTATTCTACCGTTACCTTAAAGTTTAACTGACAAGCGTTGCAAGTACATAGTAAGATATTTATTCTTCTATTTCAGAAATACGTATTTGGCATGCCTCCTTCACCTGTACCAGTGTCACTAGTGTGAGGTTATAACAAAAGTAAAACCACTGAAATTGTTTGGTGCTAGAATGATTCATTGTTGCTACTGTTTAGTAACGTGACTGTTTAAGTAAACTTGAAAATCTGTTTCTTTTTGTCACATTTAAAAATTGGTAAATGGCATTGTGGTAAGGGTTCTAGAATGATATTCTCATCAGCTCAATGGAAGTATACTTTGTACAGTGCACTTGTCTGAAACCTGATTGAAAGTTTGTGCTGGGAAGGAAAGATACTTAGAGGGTGTACATGGTTATTTGCTTTAGATTTTTCCTTGGAGAAAAATATAAGTGCTTAGAACACAGTTAATTGAGGACAGCATTCTGTTCATAGTACTTCTATAAACACTTCTGTTTTGTTTCTATAGGTAAGCCAGGAACAGATCCCAATTCAGCAGCGTGGGCAGCTTATTATGCTCACTACTATCAGCAGCAAGCACAGCCACCACCTGCAGCCCCTCCTGGTGGACCAGCTACAACCCAAACTAATGGACAAGGTAGCTATCCAATAAAAATTCAAAGTAAAACTTAACAAAGAAAAAGTTATAAATTTCTCATTGCTGGTGGTGGGGATGCCCCATTTTTTTGTTGTTGTTGTTGTCTTCATATATTGGGTAAATTTTTAAAGCAGCTAGTTTTCTTGGTAAAATATTGCTTACAGCCTTTAACATTGCTTTTCCTAATTTCAGTAGTAATAAGGGTAAATTATTTGTCATATACACCACAGAGAATTTTGCTTCAATGTGGGCTGATTTAATTAACATCTACATAGTGCAGTCATAAGTAAAAATAAAATGAGCCAAATTGTTGACTGTCGTTTGCTTAAACAGTTGCATCACTGCTAGTGGTTTTAGGGCAATTGTAGTTGTATTTGTATAATTGTTGTGCCTGGATCATGCTTACCACTTAAATTTAGGTAGTATTTTGTACTGTGAGTGGTAGTGGTGTGCATTTATAGGATCTTGAAAACATGATAAACATTTATTTGTTTCTTCATGGTGTCTTTTAGTAATAGTTTATATTTGTAGTACCTTCTACCACAGAGGTTTATAGTGTCAGATTGAGTGATGTCATTTGGGATTGTTGCTGAAAAATTAATTTGATTTTTTGTAAATTGTTCTGTGTATGAAACTAAAAAACCTGTAGTTATATTTTGACTATTTTTAATACAATTCAGGAGATCAGCCAAATCCAGCACCAGCAGGGCAGGTTGACTATACCAAGGCCTGGGAGGAGTACTACAAAAAAATGGGTACGTGTGTAGGCTTTTCTGTTGTTCCATAGTAGAATGTTTTAGGAGACTTGGCATATCTCAATATCTCATTTGGTGAGATGGGGTTTTTACCCCCCAAAAAATAAAAATGCATAATCTATGTGTCTTCTGAACCATTTACTGCTAAAGGCCCTGAACTCTGCAGAAAAACAAACTTTAAAAATTGTGTATAAGGCATTTACTTGTACTCATGCTAGTAATCAGCTTTGCAAAAATACCTCATACTCAATATATCTGGTCATCGGGAAACAACATCTTCTAAATATTTTAGTCTGAGTATTTCTGAAGTATATTTTTAAAGTATCTTTAGTAAGTTCTAGAGTTCAGCTTCGATCTGCTTTACGAAGCTGTGTTGTTCAATATTTGTTTCATAATGCTCTTAAGATTACTTTTTTTTCTTACAACTTGCTTTTGGTGTTCCAAGTTATTAAAGCATCGTAACTAGCTTTCAGTTATACCACACCCTTTTTTAAATAGTATTTGCTTTGCAGCACTTAAGAACTGTGTTTAAACTGCAGGTTATACGTTGTTGCTAGCTTTTTCAAAATACTTTGCTTGAGCTGACTTACCAAACTGAAATGTATTTGCTTGTTAAGTTGATGGCTTCATCCTTTCCTGAATAAGGAGAGAATATGTTGTCTTGACACACTGGCAGAAGGTGCCTGTATCTTTTAAATCACAGTAATGTCTTGCCAGGACAGTGTTTTGTCCACAGTGTTCTCCCATGGATATTATAGTTGATTTAAATGAGTATACTGAGGACTAGTGGGCTTCTTGCTTTCTCTGGTATCTGTTTGACCAGACATATAGCAGCATCCAGTTTGTATTTTTTGTTGGTTGGTGTGGGTGGGAGTGTTTGGTCAGGTTTTTTCCCCTCTTCCAACTGCATCCTGTTTTCTTCATGGAATATTAAAAAGCATTTGGAGTTAAGATGAATAGCATATTTAATTTCTTAATCTTATCAGCCTTCTACCAGGTTGATCTCAAATTATTTGCCAAGACATCATTACCTTTACTCTTCTTCATTTTGGCACAGCATAAGTGATGAAATGAAACAGAAAATATATAATAATGATTTACTTCAAGGATTGTGTATCAGACTAAGAAAATTGCAACAGCATGTCAAACACACGATTTTTAAGATGCTGATAGGCCTTCCAATTTATCCTCTTCATGTTTCATGTAACTACTTGTTTTCAGTTTACTGTCTCTGTTAGTTCAGCTACCATTCTTCAGTGCAAAATTGTAGAGGGTTTTCACTGCCTTTTTAAGAATAATGCAATTTGTTTGCAGGGACTTTGCTGTCTTTCTAATTTTCTGTCTCTGGGAAGCAAAGTCTGGCTTGCACTACTTTTTGTATTTGCTCTGACTAAATAATAGCTATTTATAAGGTGTCAGGATAGAGTTTCTGGGAGCAAGTTCAAGAGTGTGAACCCAAAAAAAAAAAACATTGGGAGATGTCAGGATTGCTCTTAAAATGCAAAATTACAAAAAAAAAAAAAAGATAAAAATCAAGTAAGAAGAAAAAGAAAAGGGAAGTTCTGATATTCATTCCTTTTTCTAGTTCAAATCCAGTTCTTCGCCTGCAGGAGAACTGTTGATGTCTGGACCTGTATAATTTGACTGTGTAAATCACGAGAACTTTTTGCTTCTACAGAAGATCCACTTAGAAAAGAACTGACCAAGTGAGGCTGAAGAGCAGAGAATTCACTTGGAGTTGATTTAGTGCTAAATGAGGTGGTTTTTCCCAACCTCCTTAACAACATTAGAAAGTAGTAGAAGATCAGATGAATACTAAGGCTGTCCATCAACAAGTTATTGTGGTCTCCAGGTGTTCAAATACAGCTACTACTGTTCATGCTTCGTACAGTAATGTAATGCTTCTGTTCCCATTAACTTGTGCAAAAGGGGAAAGGTAGGAATTGCAAGTCACTCATTCTGACTTTTTTTCAGATTTTTCACAGCACAGATGATTGCACAAACAGCTGTGTTACAGAGCTGAACTGAAACTTGGGACTTGCTGAGCCCAAGCAGTTTTATTTTTACTGCTGAAGAAAACTACTTTGATAATCTGTGGCAAGCTTACAAGGGTGACAGTACTGAGCTGAATAAATGTGATACTGCAGTTGGTGCTCTGGATTTTCTCACACATTGTTAACTATGAGTGCACTGAAAAATTGCGTGGTCTGAAAACTAAAGGACAATCCTCAGTATTCCCATCAAAACCATAATACTGTATTCCAAACTGGCTTCCTACTGGTGCGATATGACTTGGCATATTATCACAGAGAACATTTCCCGATTTTTTTTTTATTATTTTTTTTTTTCAGTGTATAGAACAGTCACTTGAAAATAACGTGTTTTCCAACTTGCAAATAATAGTGGCAAAGTCAGTCTCCCTTTTCAGACTTGTTTTGGTCAGGGGCTGTGGCTTTAAGTAGCAAATACCATTAAAAATAAGACCAAAAAGCTAGTAAAATACTCCTGCACACTGGTACGTTACTGTACATGGATCTTGTAGGTGACCAGACCATCTTATTTGCTGGGTACCCTACTTTGTAAAGACAGAAAACTTGTTTTAAATGTCCCTTGAATATTACCAGTTAACAAGACAGTTTAGCTTTTGAAGACATATAGATGCTGTTATCTTGCATTGGCAACAGAGTCTTTTTATGTTTATTTTTACCAACAAGAGCTGAAATAAAGATTTGCATAACTGGGCCCTAAAAATCTCCCAAGGGTAGGGGTTCCTTCTAAACATGAAGTCATATCTTAGTAAATTATTTTTACGTAACCATAGGAGTTTGTAAATTGATAATTTGAAATCAGGTAATATATTGCGGTCTTGATTTATACGTAAGGAATTCCATAATAAATATTGGAACTGTTCTTTAAGGATTCCTCAGCTTTGTAATGAGAAAAAGGACAAAGAACAGTTTTCTCTTACTAGAATCACCATTGATAATTTGAGTAGTGGAAGAACTGTATAAAAATATGGCGTTCTCTTTCTTAGCCTTCCTGAATGAGGAGGTATTCTGTGTTTCTTGTATTTCCTTTGTTTATACGTAGTTTATCAATCTTGTTAGTGTTCCAGTTGAATCTGGATATCGATGAGCATGTAGCGTTTCATGCAGTTCTGTACACTGAAAGGAAGTTTTGACTAAACTGCTGAATTCCATGTGTAGGTTCAGAATTACTTGCAGTACTTAGTAAGGGAATGACGCAGCTGAAATACTTTGAATTTTTACTAACATGTTTCAGGACAGAAGTCCAGTTTGACATCTTTCAGTAGATGTTAAACTTCCTATATTTGATTTATCATTTGAATTTCAACACTGCCTTGGGATAGCTGGCTGAATGTCAGAATAATCTTGGGTTATAATGCACAAAAAAATGCCCTAGCTCTTCCACTCAGCTGTACTGACAGCTATAATACAGCTAAATAATTTGGAAGTAGAATTAGTATCTCATAAATTAATAGCAAACTTGCAAAAAGTGTATCCTGGGATAATTTGTAACCATACTAAAAGTCATTTTGGTTAAACTAATTGATCAGAAGTGTAAATTCAGCTTTTAAGATTAGAAGACATTTAAGTAAGTTTATCTAGGAAAAACAATTGCTTTACTGTATAACACAAAAAGCGATGGAGAGGTTCTTTTTAATGTATCTCCAGTGTAAGTGGAAAAACTATCTAAGTTGTATAGAGGGTTGGAAGGTGAACGATTGTATTTTGAAGAAGTCTAGGATAGTGCTTTGCCAAATGTTCAGATTCTCTGCTCACACTTAATGTTTTTGAGAGCATTGGGAGATTATGTACGTAAGAGGAGTGTGGATAGCTAATACTCTTTGTGTGGATTTTCTGTGTTAAATAAAGTATTTGACAAACAAAACCAACCTTCCATCTGATCCCCTAGACAGTTCATTAGAATCTTTAATACTCATGTTCCCCAGAAGGTTGTGCAGTGGTCTTGTATCCAAATAAAAGGTGAGGTGGTTTCAAGTAGGATTGAAAGCTTTTAAGCCCTCACCGTGTAGAAGCTGCCCCTTTTTTGTGATAGCAGAACAGAAAATCAGGCGCATGTGGAATTGTACAGGGCGTAGGCTTGTATTTTGCTTGGATTTTTTTGGTATGGTATGATTGGATGTGCTGGTTTGTTTTGGTTTTTTTTCTCTAGGATACTAGAATCTTGGAAGAGTGATAGTTTTTTGATAGTGTTATAATTCTGACTGTAAAACTTTAATTTGAGAAAATAACTCTTAATGTAGATCATAATGTATCACAGTAGTATTGTTTCTGTTTTGGAAGTTCAAGAAACTTGAAGCACTTCATATAAAACTCTTCTGTCTGGATGCATGCAGGTATGAGGACAGATGACTGGATAGAGGATAGAGTGTTGTTCTGCTGTGATAGGAACATTCTGCTGTGATAACTGCAAAAATACCTTTCACATAAGATTGTGAAGATGATAGTGATAATAAGTGGAGTGTTTGTTTCTGAAATAAGAGAAGGGGAAAAAGAAGCTGTCTGTCACAAACCTTTGGAAGAACAGCATGACTGAGGTCCTACAAAGTTGGCTGTAATTATTTTTTTTTATATACACTAAAGATTCCTTGTGTGTTAGTCTATCACCTTTCTAGAGTTTTTAAGCTGCAAGTTGATTTTCTTGGAAAGACTGGTTGTTCCCGGCTGTAAATCTGGGAGTGTGTGTACACACATGTATATACATGCTGTTTTTTCTAGAGGAGTGGAACTTAAGCAGAAGTTGAAAGGAGAGGTTTCAGCACTCTGTTCTGTGGTGGAGTAAATGTTGACAGAAATCATGCTGGTTTTGAAAAATGTAATCTGCAGTAGCCTAGCAACTATATTAAGGAGGCCAGAACTGGGAGAGAGATAAAGTCAGTCAGTCTAGGTGGAGTACAAGAAGTAATCTTGCTTGTTGACCTGTGTTTTAAATTTAAGTGATACCGGTTGTTAGGTCAGTTTAGGTCAGCAGGCTTTGAAGACTTTTGCTCTGGAACATAATTCAAGAGGTGGAAAAAACATTCTTTGTGGTTCCTCAGTTTTGTGTTACATGGGAATTATTACATTAAAATAATAGTATAAGTGGTTAGGTAAAAAAAGCAGCCACAAGATTATTCAACAGCTTTGTTAGGGATACTGCAAGAAGCTAGGTGAGTTTCTTAGGCAGTGCGATTTTGAAATTTTCTCATTTCTATTGCAACAACAAAGCTGTGTAATTCTAATTACTTGTAGGTCAAGCAGTTCCTGCCCCTGCTGGGGCTCCGCCAGGTGGTCAGCCGGATTACAGTGCAGCATGGGCTGAGTACTACAGGCAGCAGGCAGCATATTATGCCCAGACAAGTCCACAGGGAATGCCACAACATCCTCCGGCACCACAGGTATAAAGTTTAAGTGATTTTTGGCTGGCTTCCATTTCAGTGGTTACAGATAGTTTTTTTGCATGTCTCCTGCCTTCTTACCTTTGGAGTATGCATCTTTTTTCTAGCGAAATAACTATCACAATAATTAATAGATGACTTTGTTTACCTGATAACTTGAGTTCTGTTATCTATCCATATGTTTGGTGATTATGGTTTTTTTAAAAAAAAAAACAAAAACAAAAAACTTTCTCCTCCCAGGGTTTTGAAAACCATGCAAGAAGCCACCACCATTTACATTAACCAATTTTTCTTTCTTAAAGGCTTCACTCCTGAGTTAGCTCGGTTTAAAGGATTTTCTTTAACTTTTTGTGTATCTCTTATGTATCTCTTCTGCACAGGGCCAATAATAAGAAGTGGACAATACAGTATTTGCTTCATTGTGTGGGGGAAAAAACCTTTGTTAAATGTATGGATGCAGACGCCTTGATGAAGATCTTAATTTTGTTTGGTTAAAAAAAATAGTGTTTTTGAAAATGTACAAAATATCTATCACTACTGATAGGAGGTAATATTTCTGTGTAGAAATGAAAAATGGTTTGTTTTTAGTATTAGTGTAGATGTACACATTCCAGCAAATGTATTTGCAATTATGTGGTCAATGCTTTGTGATATAAATGTACTTTTTCAATGTATACTTTATCACTTTTAAAATGCTTGTTTTGTGCTTTACAATAAATAATATGAAACCTCCTGTGTCGGTAAGTTGGATATGTGGGTATGTAAAGAATTATAGGAATGATTTACAACGCTGAATCAAGGTACCTGTACACAAATGAGACTTTTTTTTTTTTCCCCCATGAAACCTTGTTGAGTTTAAAAACTTGTCGTTAGCATGTTTTTCCCCTCTTGCAGAATAGTTGTAGATGGAGGATCTCTTTCATTCATTGTATTTTGCTGCCTAGCACCAGTAATCTTGATACCTTAATTTTCTTTCTATTTGATTAAAACTGCATGTGTTTAAGAAGGTGATCTTTTGGCATACTTCCATTGCATTAACAGTGAAATTTCCTTTTACGTGACCACTGTTTCAGACCTGTGCAGCTGCTATAACAGATAACTTTTGTTCTTAATTGAGTACTTCAAAACTGTTCCTGTGTAACTTCTTTATGGATTTTTTCAGACTAGTCCTAAGACTTATTTTAAGTGTAATGTGCTTAAGCCTTCAGTTTAAAGTAGTCCACTTCAAAATTTAGTGTAGAAAAGTTTGATGTGGTATGCATAGTAGTTACAAAAATTGCATCTGTCCTTAAAACGCTGTTTTGTTTGAGTGGTGGGGAGTGGTTGAGAACTTCCTGTAGAGCAGATAACTTCTGGTTTTGTAAATACTCAAGTATTTGAATCAATTGATTATTTTTTTATATATATACTTGAAACTTCTTATTGCTCTAATGCTCATACTAAAAATCTGATTCTCTTGAAATCCTGTGTTTGCTCTTTGCATATTTATTGGCTCTTTGCATATATTAGACTACATGCAATACAGTCTGTCTTGCCATTGTCTGTTGAAGTGCAGGTTTGATCCAGCCAGTATAGAACTAGCTCTATAGGGGTGAGGAGGACTGTGCTGTGTATCATCCTTGATTGTTCCTTCAAGGAGCATTGCACTGTAAGTACATCAGAATGACAAATTGATGAACTGCAACAGTATCTTTTTGTCAATGTTCCACATAATGAAAATGCCGTACTTGTGTGACTATTATGTTGGAATACAGTGCTGGTATCTTAGGAAATCATAATTGCTTCTTAATTCAGAAACATAGGTTTGCATATACTTATACATACACATAATATGATTTTTTCGGTAAGTATTCCTGAAACGTTTAGCAATAGCTAAAGAAAATCATGTTTCTGTTTATCTGAGTAATAGTTCTTTTCATTAGTACTCCTGAGACAGCTGTATCAGTGTTTTAAAGTGTGCATATCGTAACATTGAAGTCTTTGGAACCACTTGTTAGACAGAAGTTGTCTTTGTCTTCAGATAGTTTGCAGTTATGTAGTGATGTAGGTATGTTTTAAATAATTCTATAACTGTTATTTGCTTTATCTTTTGGGACACCGTATTGTTGCTTTGAGAATAAATTTTTTAGGGTGGCTGCACAGAGGAGTAAAAGGTTAAGGCTTGAAAACTGAAGTAGTTTATTCAGGTAATTAGCAATGTATGTTATTGTGCTGTAGAAATAGAAGGAATTATTTTTATCCCTTTTAAAATTAGGAATTATTCTGGTAGCTTAAAGGCTAGGACAGTGTTTGCTGTCTTTAGTGTAGGGTATGAAGTTTAATAGTTCAGATATTTTGCATGGTATTTGTAGATAACCTTATAGAATGGTGCATTTATTATGTACTAAACTGAGCAAAATTAAAGTCACTGGATTCTTTATCATTCACAAAATGGAGGCTGTTGATTTTGATTCATTTAAAGTATAAAATCTTTATTAATTGCAAACAGTGCAATTATTTATACTTCACAGTGCCTTCCCAGACCTTCCACCTTAGGTTCTGCTGCAAAAAAGCAACAGGTAAGCACAACCTAAGGAAGTATATAAATTAATATATTTCAGTACATTAATGTTGTCCCTGTGAGATCTTTGTGGTTGTGTATTGAAAAGCAATCTGCTGCTTCCCCAAATGCATTGTTATTCACGGTTCCATTTCAGTGGAAAGTCTTTAAGTTTTTAAACAACTGTTTATATTTCTAGGTAAACATGTATTTTCTTTCTTTTTTCTTTTTTTTTTTAAGAACAGATGAGTAGATTGCAGTAATTACACTTGATCAGAATAAGTGATTTTTATTATTTTTCTTCATAGCTAATTGTTGCAATTTAAAGAATCAAAACCTTTTAAATATGCAGGAATTACTTTGGTTAGAAACGTCAACAGCCTTCACAAATGTTTTTTTATAATAGGGCACTATTCCTACTTAAACCCATGAGACCTAAATATAAAGAATATGACTTCTTGTTGTTATCACTGAACTTGATAACTTGTCTTACAGTTACAGTCTGTTAGTGGAATTTTTAGATAACTAACTTTGCTGATTCCTACTTGACCTGGTAGGAAGAAATTCTGGAATTTCAGAGATTAGTATGTTTTAACTGAAAAAGCATGTGCACCAATTAAATGTTAACAGTACAGCAAATAATATTTTATCTATATAGCAGTCAGTGTATCCTGTTTTCTTGATACTTTAACTGAATTGCTGTATATTTTGATAGTTTAAAATGTTTGTATGTCTTATAGATGGTCTGGTACAGGTTTTTGTTTCAGGTTTTTGTTGGGGTTTTTTTGCTTAACATAAAGCAGCATCTATTTGATTTTTGTTGATTATTCTGTTTCTAAAATGTGCTGCTCCTCTTTCAAAAGTCCTGCTTATCTGTACATCAAAGAAAAATATTCAAAAATACTGCCTTCATTTTCACACACAGTGCTGAAGATGCTGCAAGCACCAAATCATAGCTCATAGAATCAGGTCCTGAGATAGTTACTACCAGTAAAGAGGAATCCTTTGAGTGTATGCCATTGGTGAGCCGATGAGCATGGACCATAGAAGGGCTCCATGTAGAAGGTAAAATTGGCAAAAACATAACAGATTTGAAATGTATCCCATACATGATGGTGTAGGGTATGATTTTTGTTTTGATCACTTTTCATTCTTTAAAGTATAATTTGTTTGACCATAAATGTTCCATAATCTGTTAAGTTTTTTAAACTGTGATTTAATAATATAAACCATCTAAGTTATATTCTAAACAGTCAAGCTTAGATATATTGAATTTTTGAACTAAATTAGCAGTTGTGCTTCAGTTTCTCAAGGCGCTTAATATTTCATCTGTAGTGTATTATGTAACTTCATTTTTGATGTGAGAAAAGGTTAGGTGTGTACCATTTGGATTTTGATACTGTGAATTTAGTGTTGGGCAAGTCATTTGTTCAATTCCTTTTACCTGACTCTTCTTCTTCAACTGTTGTTCCTAAAATGTCTTGAGTAGTCTTTCAGTAAATTTAGCCAGTGGGAGGAGATAGAAGCCAGTTTATTGGAATGTTGCTAGAGTGTGGACGATGAGATGTTCTTGTGTGTAGCATTTGAGGTGTATTGACTTCCAGCTTTCTCACTGCTGGGTTTACAGGCATGCTGTTTTGTGCTAAGCATAGTGTTTATTTGTCAACCCTGTCTCCAAAGTCATAGTTCTTGGGAGAAGAGAAAATAGACTATTGGAGTTACCCTGATGCAAAATGATAACTGGACTGCCTTAGAAATGTAATGCACTTGTCCAAAAGGTGTCTTCCTGTTTCCTGCTTTTTCTTTTCCCCTCCCCTTAGAGTCCATTCAAATTAAGCAGAATGTGAAGAGTATGAGAAGTGTAAAAAGGAAGCATAATGTTCAAAGTAGGAAAAGCATTTTCATATCTCTCTCTGCAGCCTATTCTTTAATAGGACACAAAATAAAATGTCAGGTGGATAATCTTCAGTCTACCTTGATCAAAAGTCATCTATTTAAGTTGTCTGGGCAGACAGGATCATTATTCACTTGCACAGCCTGTCTTGAAGTATTTAATCTTTTTACTAGTAGTATTTTATTGGATGATGGAAACTGTTTCTTCCCTGTTCTCTTCCAAAGTAATGTTTAAGTTTCCCATTGCATGCTAAAAACTTCTTATTTTGCTTTTTTTTCTGGAAGTGGGGGGAGGAAGGGAGGACTGGGCTTTTTCAGCAAGCATACAGTTGACAGGATTCCCTCTTCCCTAGTAATAGCTTATAAAACTCCTATGTATGCACAAATATTTCTCTTACGTGCATGTGAAATGCCTTTTCGTCCTGAGAAAAGTGTTCTCTGCAGAAACTACCCGTGTGTAAAAAGAAGATTGGCTTTAAAAGGCAACTGTGATGGGAACAGTGTCTTAGGGAGATGCAGCTTGGACTTGAGGTAAATTGAATGCTTTACAAAAATGTGGTTTTGAGCTTGCATTGACATTGTATGTAATATGGGTACACGTTAACTGTATAATGTTTTTTGTATGGTTTTTCTCAATAAATGTAAACTGATGGATAATAATAGCAATGTTTTTGTCTTTTTTTATGCTTCTATCCCTGCCTTCGTTAGTTTGAAATAACAGCTTCAGAGGAAAGATACTGCAGCAACTAGTACTTCTGTGAATGAACATCACCCACATGAAATGAAGCAGAATATATCGTTATTAGGATAGATAATAATTCAAAACATCAGGCAGCCTATTACCATTCTTTTCAAGAGGTTTCTGAATTTCTAACTTTTATTGAGGCAAAAGTGACTTTCAATAGATAACTGTACAAGGAGCAGTCAGCAGATTAAACCACAGGAAATTTTTTTAAGTGCATCAATTCATTTGCTGCAGCTTACCTTATCTTTATATTAAGACTTAAGATTAAGTGTTCTATAAAATGTGACTCTTGTAAAATTACTCCTGCTGAAGCTAAACAGTTCAGATGGTGTTAGCACAATGGCATTGGTGTTGATGTCAAGAGGTCTTAGAGAAAAATAGTACAGTAGCATTAAGAAGACAGATGTTTAGAGGTGCAGTAATAAATTTATTGCATTGAGAGAACAAAGGTTGAGAAGTTAGGCACTTCCTGAAAATACTTTTCTTAAAGCTTGCTTCCTGTCAACTCAAAATAAGAGCCTATTGTAGCTGTCACCAGCTGTTCTGATTTTTTCATTGCTTAAGCGATACAGGAAGCTTTACAAGCAAATGTTGGTACTCTAAAGGCTACTACAAGCCTTAATGAGGTTGTTCTACTTTTGGGTTATCAACTGCATAGGTTGGTAAGAGCATAACAGTTTAAATGCAAGCCCATTTAAAACAAAAGAACTAATGCTCTTTGAAACAAAACAACAGAAGTGAGCAGTTATGTCATCTTTTATTCTTTAAAAATAGTACACTGGGGGTTTTGAAAGTCATCAGTAAGTATTACCTTTTGCCAGTTTAGTGCCTCTGGGATAAAGTAAAACAGCTTAAATATTCAGTGTTCATGCAAAATATACTGATAGATTTACACTACTACACAAGTTTCCAGATTGTGTATTTAGCTTTATACTATTACACAACAGTTGGTCTTCAAATGTGGGAGCCAGTAATTATAATTCAGTGTTTTCTTTGAGCTGATCTTTCATACATTGATTCCTTTTTTTAGCCTTTTAACACTAATTTTTTATTTGATCAAGGAACTCGGGACACTCACAATTTGAAGGTTACTCTTATCTGATGCAGGAATGATAAATCAATGCATATCCTTGCTTTCTTTAGTTGGCCCCATCAGAGAAAGAGATGATGTAATAAGAAAGTTTGGAGGGGAAGAAAGATTCCAGCTAAAGTAGAGCATTAGTAGTCATCAGCTAGAAAATAAAAGGGTTAAGAGAAACAGATAATTAGATTTTCATAATAGGAAAGATGCAAGAAGAGTATTTGAGAATCAAGCGAATTAAAATGCTAACTCTTACTTTCAATGGTGAGAATACAGGTGCTAGCAGACGTGCCTCTGTTGTTGACTGCTTTACACATATATTCCCCTTCATCTTCTGGGAAGGTTTCTGGCAAGTAAAGGCAGTAGGTTTCTCCTCTTTCAATGTATTGATAGTCCTCAGAGTCCTGCAACATTTCCCCCTCAAACCACCATGTAACTTCAGGTTTTGGTTCTCCAGTAATTTTAACTGTAAATCTCACTGGCTCGCCATCAACAACTGATGTGTTTTTCAGTGATTTCTTGAACCAGGGAGCTCCAGATCGAGCCTGATCCTCCTCATCTTCGCAAGTAGAACCGTTGATAATACTTCCCTCCTCTTCTTCTTCATCTTCCCTTTTCTGTTAAAATAAGTCCATTTAGAGCACTTGAAAAGGCATTAGCAGTGTGACTGCTAAGGATACGTATTTGATCACAGAAGAACTGCCGCATTCCTGAGAAGGGGGAACGTAACGCCTGCCCTCACTAGATTAACATAACGCACTGAATCTGGATATGGAACAGGCAGTAAAATGGACTTTAATGAGGCTGAAATCTTGGGGTAGAACATAGTTATGAACATAGATTCCATTGCCAGACTAATCAAAGGATTTGATGAACTTTCATACTCTTCAAGAATATGTGAGAACCCCAAAGGCAGTTTTACATTCCTGCAGCAATTGACAGCAGCTGTTAAAACAAGTATAATGTTCCTTTTATACCTCTGGCGGTGTCGCCATCAGTGGTAATCAGAAGCTAGGTTAAATGACACTTAGGACTCAGGAAAAGGTACTTTGTAATTTATACCTTCTGTAATGCCGCATCAATTTCTTTTTGTTCAAACTGCATGCGTAGTAATTTTTGTTCTTCAATTCTCCTCTGCTCCTCTTCTTCCCTGGCTCTTGCCATTTGTTCAAAACGAGCCTTCATGTTTACTTTATGAGTAAATGGAGCCTCAGATTTCTTGGCTGGTCTCACATCTACCTCATCGTCCTCGGGGGGGGGGAAATTAAAAAATAGGACTTAATGCATTTATTACCTTTTAAATGTGTATGACGATAAAAGCAGTTTGGTAGAACTGTAGTTTTTAATTGAGCAAAGCCACAAGTCCTGTTTTTCTTAGAGGTTTGTTTAACGCTGGGTTTAAGATTGTCTTGTAATAGTTTATCCCAGGGATAGGGTGAAATACTTGCAAAAGTCATTTCAAAAATGTTAAATATAAAATAACTCCTCAAGATATATTTTCATATGGAAGTAGAACACTGTCTTGTGGCAATAGTAAATCCTTAGTGACTTGACTTCTATGCCATGTTAGGGTAGCTGCAGCACCTACCACAGGTTGACCTTACAGAAACAACTAGAGTGACAGTTACTAAGTTAAAAGCTCAAAAATAAGGCTTTTGAGCTGATACTGAAGTGACTAACTACTGTGGATAGGAACCTCAACAAGGCTCAGATGAGGCTGACCACTGTTAAAAAAGGTTTCATGCATTGCCACGTGTTTATGTCATGGAAGCTCACGTCTGTGTTTTGGATGACAGAGCACAGTGTTGATTTATTGGTTAGACTGATAGCTTCACTTCTTATTTCTGCCCCCTGAAAAAATGCGATAGTTTCCAGCCTGAAGCATAGTTAATTAGGTATCTTTTTCTGCTCTACCCTGAGAAATGAGTAAAGATGATAAAAAGACTTGGTCTTAAAATGGTATTGTTTGGGTTTGTGTTGGTTTGTTGTGGTGTGGTTTTTTTAATACCAATTAAAAGCAATTCATGTGGTGATCTAATAAATTCTCAAATATGAATGTTTCAGACCTTCAGGCTGGCAGGTTTCACATTAAAATGCTGAATTGAGGACCTTGAGCAGAAAAAAAGATCTCTGCTTGGCCAGATAACTCATTAATAAACTGGTGCCGTTTAAGAAAACGGGGATGCTGAGGCAAGACTTCCTCGTGCATCCAAAGAAGGGAACAGGAAAGAAGGGAGAAAATATTTTTGGAAATACAGCAAGCTTTGAATGCAGCAGCACTGTCCGCTCCTGGGTCATTAGTGTGCTAGTCAAGTATAGCATTAACATACAGAACGTAACTTACCTCTTGAAATTTTTCAGCTTCCCTTTCTCTTATTTCTTCATCCATTGCTCTTCTCTTTGCTCGCTCTTCTTCAATCTTCTTCTGTATTTCTTCTTGAGACAATTGTCCTATTTTTTCAAACTTGCTTTTTAAGCTCTTTGCCTGAATAGAGCCACTTCTTTTTAGCTTTATTAATTCTTCATATTCTTTGCTTAGCTCAAAAGTTTCGGACTCTTCTTCCAGCTGTTCAGAAATCACAGAATGTGTAAAGATGGAAAATGCCTTAGTTATTTTTACTACCTGTTTTCCCCACAGATAGGTGTAACTTACTACACCTAATTACTGCATTTGTATCATGTCTAAACTAGATACAGATTTTAAAAATACTTTGCTTGAATATACCCTTTGTTATTGCTGTCAATAAACCACCCTTCACAGACTCGGAGAACCAGACACCTAGCAATACAAAAAAATGATACTGGATCCTTAATTTACCTATCTGACTTAATTGTAATATGGTAAGAAATAATTTCCTGGAATACAGCTAATTTGTTAAGATTACTTTTGCTTTTAATTCAGCAAATGAGATTTCAGAATGTCATGACTGGAAAAGAAATAGCATTTCTAGATCCTGTAATCAAAACTTGTCTGAAGCTGCAATTGTTGTTATTTTACTCCTTCCTTTTATGACCCCTGACTGACAGTAAAGATGTATATGCATTTTAGTTGGATGTCCCTGTCTCTTCTTTCCCAGGATGTAATACAAAATTTACTTGAAAGTTTCGCAAGCTAGAGCCTTTATTACTCGCTCTAGCTTTGCTTAACAAAAATAAATAACTAAATGTAGTCCATTTGACATTCAAAAAGGAATAGTAAAGAACTGGCACCCACAACGAAATCAAACTGAAGTGTAAAGTTCATGAACAATGTTTTATACATTTGGTATGCAAAGCGAATTTTGTGTGTGATTTTTAAAATCAGCTGTGACTGTCTTCAAAGCATTGATATGCTGAAGTTCAGGCCACTAATTCTTTCCTAATTAGTTATCACGGCATTCCCTTGAGGAAAAGCAAGAACTTTGCTCTTACCTACTTTAATTTTTGTATTTTCATTTGGGAACTAGGTGTTTCTGTTCTCCCAACATTGTAAATACTACATAATCATTTTAGCAATACTGTAGATTTTTCAGAAGTGAGTGTAAAATATAATTAACAAACTTGAAAATAGGTTTTTAGTTTAAGGGTGGCAAGGGATAAAAGCATTTTCCTGTGATTGGTGATAAAAAATTGTGTTGTACAATGTTTTAAAAATACTTTTATCTATTTTTCATTCTTTTCACAGAATACGCTATATACAATTCCTTTTAAAGGAATTTTCAGTTAGTTTCAAAGTTTGAGATTTTAGTAATTAACTTAAATGATCCATCTTATTTTTATTCAGAGCATGCTTAATATATCTTTGGATATACAAACCTCTCCCATTTCTTGTCTTAACTGTTGAAATTCTTGCTTTTCCATTTCCAACTTTTGCCTACGCTCTTCTTCTGTGCGCCTCTTTTCTTCTTCCATCTTTTGCCTCAGCAACTCCTCAAAATTAATTTCCAGTTTACCAGGTATGAGAGATTCTTGAGAAACTGTTTTAAACATTTCTGGTGAGTCGTCATCCAGCACCTGCTGAAAATTCAGAGCATTAATGATATCTGTGATGAAATGACACCGTTGCTCAGACACTTCTAGTACATGAAGATAACAAAGTACTTTGCAGTATCTGCCACAGTACAGTAAGATGCAATATGACAACGTTCCTCTGATGTTTTGGGATGGGGGAGCGTGTTTGCCTTTAGCTCTTTATTATTGCAACGCTAAACTTTTATGATGAAGGTGCTTATTAAAATGTAGTCTTTTTTGCAAGATGATGGAGATGTCAGAGTGCAGCTTTGGGACCTGAAACAATTAATTCCTATTTATTTCATAGACTATAATTAGGCAGAGTGCTTGTGTGTAAATGTCATTGCTCTTAATGCTGAAGTACGTTTACCTGTAATCTTTTTCTAAGCAAACTGAATTATATTCCTGTTCTTAAGCAATATTAGTATTTCCAGTAAGGAAAACTGAACAGAATTTTCTACAAGAAATTCTTCTTGTGCGGGAATTGGTTATACTAAGTTACTTTGCCAGTTCACTGGTTTGTACAACCCAACAGCAAGGGTTTCCTCCTCCCCTTGTCCTTTTCTGAGACTTCAGAGTAGGGTTAGGCTTCAGTGGTCATTCACGAGCAGGTTGCTGATTTTGTAGACTTAATTAATAAGAAGATGACAGGGCCTAGGAAAGGTGATTTTCATTACTGCCGGAATTGGGAAGTGTAAAAACAAGTATTTGTTATCAGACTGAATTTCTTGAAGCAAAGCATTGCTAAAGTGTGAAGCTGTATACTACAAAAATGGCCAGTGACTTATGCAGGAAGATTTTTTAAATAACTTATCGATAAAACCTATATAAATGTATATTTGTGCATTTAACTATGTAAACTTATTAACAGAGATTGTCTCGACATGAATGTTCTGTGGATAAATGTGAGATGAGGTCAAGTACTGATCCAGAACTGTGTGGCGATGTGGCTTTTGGCACTAATTAATTGGCACGATTTGAAAAGCCTTGTGGCAAACGTGGAAGAGCCCAACGTGCCCAAACTGTAGACAGTCCCAACAGTAGTAATCAGGCAAATGCTAGAAAGAGCTAAAGGAGCAAAATTTCCATTTCAGAAAGTGTTTTGACTAGTTTTGTAAAGAAACAGAAAATAACCATTTTTCAAAAGGGAGTGCCAAACAATCTTTTCTCTTTATTGATATTTACTGCCATTGAAACTTAGACCTTTCACTGCTGTTTGTGCCTCTTAGTTTGTACCACTGCCTTGACCTGCTCTGCCCCTATCCTTTTTATTTTTCACAGCTTGCTCAGTAGTTTTTTAGCCTAAACCCACTCAAATACTGCTCTTTGCTATAGATGTCCTTTAGATTTTCCATCTGAGCAAGCTTGCGGTTGGACTTCAGCCCCACCATTCCTTCCATTCTTGATTTGTTTTGCATAATACGAGCATATTTGTGGAAATTTTGTTACAGAGAAGCGGAGTCAAAAAACAAAGCTGTAAACTATTTCCTTTAATGAAAACAATGCATAGCCACATCGTTTTCAGAGGCTAACCACAGCTAAATTAGCAAAGAAATGAGTCTCTTGCTTGTGATGCATTAGTTCATATGCTCATCACTTCAGAAAATACAGAACCTAAGTGAATAGAAGCATTAATTCAAAATTTACCAACACGTGTACGTATAAACTTTTGAAAGCTGTGCATGTGAGCAAACACTAGCAGCTGTCTGCTCTGTGTTTGCAAGTCCTAATTTATGAAAAGACAGTAAGCTGGCAATCCTGGTTAAAAAAACACAGGAAAAAAAAATCAGCTGAATTGTGTGATGTACAAAACTTGTGGTTAGTTCAGTAAATATCTTAGCCATATTTTGTAATGTGAGACCATACTTTTTTTTTCCTGCAGAGTGGGAACAGATGGCCGTAAGAAACAGAAACAGTCCTGTAAGAACCATAATTTGCAGCACAGTCAACCTATTTTCAATGGGCAAACAGTGACTGATGGAACTTTTTTTTCGTTCATGTTAAGACAGGTTCTTTATGCGGTCTCTAATAAAAAGAGTGGGATAGGGGTGAAAGATGAATGCTTCAGTCTGAACATGAGCGTGCTGATGGTGGGAAACACGGAAGTATAAATGTAGCACAAGTAAATGTGAAATAGGGAGAACCTTCCAAAAGGAGGTGGCGTTTGTGTTTTCCAGCAACAATATTACTACTACTCTGTGTGTATACTTTCAAAACAAAGTGAACATGAATAAATATGAAAGAGGTTCTAAAATAACTACTTAATTTAAATGCTTAAATAAAAATCGAATGTGAAGTTTTACTACTTGGGAAAGAGATGACCGATAGGTTCTTAAAATGTTTAAAAGCATGCCTGCGTTGCTGCTACAGTGTGTAGCTATGGAAGACAGGGAAAGCATGGGCATGTATCTTCTAAGTAACAGGAAATGTGGTGTTCATATTCTGGATGCTAATTAACAGAAAACTTGCAAATATGTGTAGGCTGAAAATACACTTCCAGTAATTTTTTATTATTTTTTTTTTTAAAATACTGAATGTCTTCACTGTCTGCAGTTACAGCGCAGTCAGACTCTGTGCTGTTTAATGGATTAAACTCTGTTTGATCAACGAGATTTTTCTTGCCTGGACACATATCTTAGGTTCTTACTACGCTGAGGCAGAAAAAAGATTCTCAAGAAAGCAGGAAAAAACAGAAGACAGTACATAATTTCTTTGCCTTCCTTTTGTTGTCTGCTTGCTTTTCATAAAAATTGGAATGACAGAAGTCCAATACCACTCATTTATTTCTTTTCTAGTGGCTTTAGTTTGTTTGCTCTCTTTGGAGGTATGGACCGACACTGTTTTCCGTAATTGCTTACCAATACAACATCAAATATAAATTTACGTTGTAGTTTCTCTAGGTAGTCTTTCGGCATATAGGTCTTGTCTTTGGCCCAATTTCCAGGCAGAGGGAGCACTGCTTGCAGTATTAGTAGTCATACAAAGCGTTGCCTCACAAGCATTGCTTTGAATGATGAGGAACATTTAATTAGGCATGCAGTTGGTCTTTCCCAATAAAACCACAGAAGGGAATGTAGGTAAGTGGGTTGTTCCACAGTTCTATATGGCAAGTCTTGTCCTTCCTTTTGAAACAAACAATGCTTGGTTTTAGTTGGTATTTGTGTTATTTAATACTTTATTTGCTAACATCCACCAATAAGTAACTGGCTTATACTCAACAGCCTGCTGAAATGTGAAGTTGTTGGAGTAAGTGTTAAGAATACAGTGAAAAGCACTATGCTAGTTATTTTTTATAAAAAATGTTGTTGCCACCCTCTGGAATTGGGTGTCTTTCTCTGCTTTCAGGTAGTGTCAGTATGTCAATCCTAGGTCTCTGAAAGCTTGTCTTCAATATAGCCTTAATTCAAATTTCAGAAGTCATGGCATATCAGATTAATTGTAATATAAAACTTGCTTAGACAAATAGAAGTTGTTCTAATGGTAAATGTCACAAGTTACTTTTTCTGTTTCTCTGAACAAGCAATTAAATACAATAAAAATACCAGTTAGCTGAGTTCAGCCTTCTTAATTTTTCCTTGCTGAACAGCCACAGATGACTTGTACTTACAGTGAGCATTTCTCTAGTGTGCTCTTAGTTGCGGTTTGGCTAGTAAGAACTGATGGTGGACAGCCTGTAAGGGCAGAGATAAACCTGGAGAAGTAAAAGGAACTGCTCTTCCTCCCGCAAGAGACTATCAAACCCTCTTTGTGAAAAGATTTTGCTTTCCAAGTCTGTTGTGTCTAGCATAATAATGTCCGTTGGACACAACATCTCGTTTGGACTAAATTACTGGAAACCCTTTCTAGGCTTGCTGTGATGAGGGCTTGTTCCGTGGTGATTTTTGGTATTGAACTTGATTAGTTTATCCCACTACCTTCTGTAAGTAGCGAGGTGAACTAATTAATGATGTAGTTGAAGTATGCATTCCTTAACTGTATTTAAAGCTTTTTTTTTCCCCAGAGCTCCTTTCCAGTTCATTTGAGACTTAAGTAAAAATTAAACTATATACTAAACAAAAATGCCATACCATGTTCTTCCTTGCTTCAGCAAATGCTCTTTTCTCTTCTTCTATGCGTCGTCTTGCATCCTCTTCAGCTTTCCTCTTTTCCTCTTCTCTCCTCTGTCTCTCTATCTCCTCAAAACTGAGTCTCAGTTTACCAGGACGGAATTCTTTAACGGAACTTTCAGATTCTTCATCGCCACCTTCATTTATCTTCAGAGAAGAGGGAGAGGAAAAAATAGAAAAGAGTTATCCAAACATACTCCACTTATTCCTTTCTGATCTTTTATAAATGTGTTGGGGTTTTTTTCTCCTTGGGGGAAAAAATACATCAGGAGTTGGGTTTATGTAAGAAATGTTCTAGGCTTGGTTTTAGCCAGGGAGGGAGAGAAAAGAAACATATTGCACTATCGAATATGTAGGTTGTATAATTTCTATAAATCTCAGTGTGTAATTCAAAGAACAACGTGTTATCAGGAAAAGGCTGAACAATTAAGTACATATTTTATGGTCTCAGGGTTGGATCATTTACTGTAAACCACTCCCTATTCACCTTCTTTACGTCATTTTCATAGACCTTTATACCATCAAGTCTTTTTGTTTGCATATAAATTGTTTTTAACGATACACTGACTAGTTAAAAAAATGCTGTAGAGTTTTATAGCAAAACTAAATCAATTAACATTTTGTTACTACTCCAGACTGAGATTTTTGTTTTTCTTTTCTTTTTAGACATTTAATCATCACTGAAGAAAGGGAATTGAGATACTCTGATCTCTTCACTATTGCTTGTCTCCAGTGAGCACTTACCTGCTAAGAGAAGCCTGTGGTTTGCAAACTGCAATCAAGAACAAAAGAATGAGCCATCTTCAGAAGGCACCTCTGAGTACTTTATTTGTTAATGGAGGAAATGGACTGGTAACTCTCAGAGTACTGATAATCCAGGTTTCTGTATACTGCAGGCAGCCCTGGGACTGTTACGCAGGGTAGCCAGTTAAGGGAATTACAGAAATCTTTTACTTGAAATTCATAAGGGAAGAAAGAAAGAATTGAAGGAAATTAACTGCTGAACTCTTTTAAGAAAACTTTGGACGTCAGATTTCAACAATCACTGATACCAGATGAAAGTGCGTGTTAGAAAGCGTCTTTTGAAGTAGAGAATTTGTAAATTACTGTATATTACTGGGTTAATAAATGCATATATGTAAGGGTGGGAAATGTTAACAAAACTTCAGTTAGAACGGCTAATGACTTTGTGAAGTCCTCTCTCCATTTTCTTCCCTCTTCTCCTTCACTAGTAGCCCCTGCCCAAATAAATACCAAATGTTACTGTGTGGAAAGGTTAAGTGGTTTATTGGAGGTGCAGGTGGAGGAGTAAACTACGGTTTGGGTAACTGCCTAAACCTAGAACCCTCACAATCTGGATCAGTTGGTAATTTCAGTGTTTCAGTTTTCTGGAGATTCTATGGGTTTTTTTCCTGGAGAATGTAAGTTTCTTGAATGGTTTTGAAATATAGTCATCTTGAGCTGTTTATCCAAGAATGTTCATTCGTAATTATACTCTTAAGTTAGCAAATTCCTAGAAATAATGTTTTAAGATATTTCATGAAAGATTAAAACCTCATTTCTCGTTAATCATCTTTGTATGTGAATTAGCAAGTCCTAATGATCATGATTGTACAGGGAAAAGATATTTAAATGCAGAACTTAAAAAATGCTTTTGCAAACGGAGTATGGTAAAGTAAGGAAATGTAGAACTATGTGAATACGAAGCATATAATTCCTTTATTATGACCAAAGAACAAACTATAGTGAGGTCTGTTTATGGTTAATCTGTCTGGTTTATGATAAAGAACGCATATGGAGGCAGTTTTGCGAGTAATGTAAAGCAGGAATTGTGAGCTATATTACTCACAATTTGGTGCTTAATCTAATAATTTCTAGTGTATTGTTGTCTTATGCCAGTACATACAAGAGAGCTGACCTGTCTTTTTTTCCCTTTCTTCTTAAGAGGAAAGTTCTAATTGATGTATTTATCTATCATATGTATAAGTAAATACAGGAATAAGAAATAGCATTCTAATACTACAGAATGTTTTCATCAAAAACTGGTTACTGAAACATCTGAAGCACTACTTAAGAACAAAACAAGACAACTAATTATCTTCTTGACAACGTAGAGCTTAAGTTACTACAAAGTGTAGATATAAAATCTGCTAAGATTGCTGGCAAATTTAAAAAACATACATTTCCTGGTTTTACCGAAAGAATGTCTAAAGCATTATGCCAGTGTGGTTACTAAGTTTGAGGTAAGATCAAAAATAAATATTTCAAAAGTAATTTTCAGACTTTTAACAGCTTGAAAATATACTTAAGGATTAAGAGAAGAATCAGATACAGGGAAGACTAGAAAAGTATATCCTATGTTAAAATATGAACAGAACATGTATTTACCATTTGCTGTCTAGCTTCTTCGAAGGCACGCTTTTCCTCTTCTAAACGCTGCCTTGCTTCTTCCTCTGCTTGCCGCCTTTGATTTTCCTGTCTTTGTCTTTCAAGTTCTTCAAATGTAACTTTCAGCTTACCAGGAGACAGAGGCTCTTGGGTTTCCTTGTCTTCATTTTCACCCTGTGTAAGAGAAGTGAAATACTTACATCTTAAATAATAGGTACTTATTTCTTAGGTATTTTTAGATTTACCTTGGTTTACCTTGACAAATGAAAGGCCCTTGGTTTCCTTAAGGAATTGGTTTTGTTTCTCATATTTTAGCTTCATTTCTTCATCCTGTCTCTGTCTTTGTTCAGCTCTCTCCTTTCCTGTGTTCTCAAAGTTTATTTTCATCTTCCCAGGTGTTTTGGTGGGTTTTACAGGCACTACTGTAACTAGCAGAGAATCATCCCCTTCCTGTCCAAAAATAATTTATTATATTTTCATAATACAAATTGAAAATACAGAGTTCTACATTAAACTAATTTCTTAATGAAATTTTTGTTTTACCTGTGTGCACCAAAGCTTCCAAAAAAATTACTTGTATTGAGTATTAACCACAAGAATAAACCTGTGGCAGTCAAAATTTTTCTTCTAGTATCTGAAGAGCATCAAGACTGAATGATATTTTAAACATAACTACTGGCAAACTCCTTAATTCCTTTACATATTTTCATTAACTGTTAATAGTAAATATTCATGGTTTGGAGAAGAGCAGGTGAAATTTTCAACACATAGCAATTGTAGCCACACTCTACTTCCAGTCTTATATTTATTACATAAAGGATATACTGTTGCTGGAGTAAGCTAGTAGTTCTAGACAGCAATATGTAATTTGTCAGGCAGAGTAATTTTTTTGAAGGATGTTGCTGCTTCAAAGCACACTTTGCTTGCCAAAATATCTTCTACCTGAGTTTCTTCACAACATACCATGATTATCAGGGATACTTTCAAAGAACTTAAAACTAATGGTTTTTGGGGTGGGTAGGGTTTTTTTTCCTTTCCAAAACAGTACTAAGAATGTGATTTTCTTGTGTTAGTGAAAGACAATAGGACCTTTGGGTCTAGCTTTTTGAAATTAAACATTTATTTGCAAGACTTAAAATCCAAACCCGTATGGTAAATTAGTCAAAAAAAATTTAACTGAGTAAGGAGTTCAAACATCTGTATATTCATAGAATCGCCTTTTAATTTCAACTTTAAGGCAAAGAGCTTTTAAGATGATGCTTTCCAAAGCCAGAAGACTTAAGAGTATCATTGCCAGTATACCTCAAATCATTCTGGTGGCTTTCGATATTTATATTTTAGGTGTTTTTAACTAACCACAAAGTATTCACAGTGCAGACTATTTCAAACTTACATAAATTGACTTCAAGTACAGACATACAGTTCTGTATACCTTAAAAATGTGTTAGCTCCTTGGTTGAATTTTAATTGTGCATTTGTGTGCCATTTTCCCAGCCCAAATTACAACCATAAAACAAAGTGAATAAAAGTGTAGGTGAACATTTCTTTAAAAAAATCTGATTACCTCAGCTGCTGATTCAGTTCCCGTATTGTTAAAGTCATCAATCTATTAAATGAGAATTTCATATGATTACATTACTTTAGCTCTTTGCCTTAGATTTGCAAACATAGAACTGGAAATTCTTTTTGTATCGGTGATATGTACGTAGCACTTAAATTCATGGAGATGATAATGATTGAGCCTTTGTTGTAATACTTCAGATAGGTTACCTTGTTGAGGAAGAGGGAATGTAACATAAAACATCATACAAAAAGTATGCTAAAGCATTCTTAACATTTCAGTGATGAACTGAGTACTTAAGATGTCCATTCTTCATTTAAGTATTCCAGAACTGTGTAAAAAGGAAAAAGCTAAAGCAAGCTCATCGGTTATTTCTGATTCAAGTGACATAGTCTTCCCCGCAACTACTGCAAAAAGCCCATTACTGTATTTGCTTCATATGGTGTCTTTATATGTTACTGTCTAAAACAAACATACTTTCAAAAATTCTACATCATACGTACTTCTGCCTTTCAGAGTACATTAAATATTACTAGATACATTCCCAGAAAAGTACAGTTTTAACAATGTTAAGAGTCTTAGTAGAAAATAGTATCCTAGTCATTGTTGAAAACTGACTCCTATTGCACCGGGTGTTTTTTTCTTATAACAAAAACAAACCTAAAGTAATTACTACTATCTTTTGGTTAAATAAAATTTCGCATGTTGTTCTGTCTATCGTTTAGATGTTCACTCTCACTGCAGTATTTGCAGCACTGATGAAAACTCAGAAAGGGAATTAAATGTGATACCTCAATGTAAAATTCTATGAAAGACAATTTGCTTTACTGGCATCAACAAAAGTTGGAGTCTGTTTGTTTATATATATATATATATATGTAATAAAAGAGTCACAAAGTGGCAAAGGAATAAAACGTGATCTGTAGCTTCATGATTTATGATTTTTACTGCATTAGTATCTAGTTAATTTTGCCTGCCAATGGCATTTTCTTAATTGCTTTTGCTTGACTTAGTTCATGTATCACTGAACTGTATTTACTAACGTGTAGGCAAAAATTGTCTAAAATAAAGGTTGGTAAAATATAACAAACATTTTCAAATTATTTTAGTAAATTCTGTGAACTCTTGCATGCATATGACACCACAGTTTGTGCCAGATTCATATTCCTACCAGCTTTATGCCTGCCTGGTTTCATCTGTAACTCAAGTTTAGTGCTTGAAAAAAATTGTTACTGAAAAGAACTGAAGACAAACATTCTCTGAATATTATTCCCCACTTCCACCGATTGCACATCTCATGTAAATCACTACCATCAGAAATCTTAAGATTGAATCTTTTCTGATCAATGCAAAACTTTTTTCTTGTGTTGTTTATAACTGTATCCTGATTGTTGTGAACATACCTCCTGTGCTTTTTTTGCTAATTCCCTTTGAATTTTTCTTTTCTCAATCATATCTTGTTCAATTCTGCGCTTTCTTTCTTCTTCCATTCTTTTTCTTTCTTCTTCTTGCCTTTGCTTCTCCATTTCTGCAAACTTGCCTTTAACGGTTCCTGTGGAGATGAAACACACGGTTCAGTAGGTACATCTAATACTTACCTAGTGAATTATGTGGACTTTAAAATCAGGGCCCTCTTACCTATTAGCTTTGGAACATAACCTTTTTCTATTTTAGATAATTTTGCATCATCATCTTCATCAGATCCAAGGAGTTCTTTCATCTAGTTGATGAAACACAGAAAGTAAACAGTCTTTATAACTTAAATAAAATTGCAATATTACTGTCTTAAAATAATGTGAAAAGGTTTTCACATACAATATTGAATATTAAATAACACAAAATATTTGCAAAGAAAATAACCTCCTGCTTTCTCCTGTTCCATTCTCTCTCTCTAACATATTGTTCTTTTCTTCTTTGCTTTTCATCTCTAGATCTCCTTTGATTTCTTTCTTCCCTTGCTTTCTGCATAGCTTCAAATTTATCCTTTACATCGCCCTTGTGAAGCTTGGGCACATAGGATTTTTGGACGGGTTTAGATGAAGAAAGCAGAATCTTGGTGAAGATATAGAAGAAATGAAGATAAGAAAAAGAAAGTTGAAACAGGTGGACAGAAACATTCTGATGGATTAGAAAGAATGCAAGAACATAAAAGAGAAATGCATTTAAGATTATGAACTTTGTGTCACTAACCATCATCAATTAAGCGTCATTGTATTTGTTAACAACTAATAACAAATAATCAACTAATAATAAATAATATATCTAACAACATTTAGCATTGTATTAAACATAGGCTATAAGCAATTGTAATGAATAGCTACATAACTAAGTATATGAACTATGTGAATATACATTTTCAATTATTAGGGCTTTAAAAATTAGGCACAGATTTATATCGTTGCTTTCAATCATAAGCAGTCACCAAAGAGCCTCTCTAACATAGCCCCTAACATTTAAAATAGATATAAAGACATAGACCTATAACACAATAGGTATGCTTTCCTCTGCAACCTTCTACAGCCATGTATGTTTTTTTAAATAAAAAATAGTATTATTTGTTCATTTAAAACTTCCAATGCACTGTATACTACTTTAGTGTTTAGAGAAACTCAGAAGTCCAGTGATTTTATGTTGTAAAACGTGAAGATCACAGACACTTTGCCGATGCCTGACCCTGCGTGGGTCTGAACTAATAAAAGTTCCCACTTTTCAGAACTACTGTGAAGTTCTCTCTCTTTTTACTGTAATGACTAGAGGAATGCTCCCAGTACAGTAATGCTAAAAACTGGCTGAAAACATCGCATGTTTCACATTTCCCACCTAAACCAATAGGGTTTGTTCCTGCTTTTGTTCTTGTGCCAAGTGAATCTATGTAGAAGAAATATTTGAAGTAGCCCAGTGTTTACATTTGAGAATTAGAAGTGAATGTTGCCCTGAGTTTCCCCACACACACACTTTCGTTGCCTTAAAACAACAGCAATACCAGCAGACTTCCGATATAATTTTTTGTCTCTTGCAATTGTTTGTAATTACTTTTTGCAAGCATCAGTTGTAAATTACTACATTAATTACTTTAAAATTGGTACATACCTCAGTTTTCTGTGCAATGTCATTCATGGCTTACTGTATTGTGCTCTGCACCTGGTATGTTAAGATTGCTTTCAGTTTCTACCTGAAAGAAACAGTTGTAGTTATATTCCTTTCTTTTCCTTTTAAATGATGCTTTAACCATCGTCCCGTAAATAAGTTTGCAACAGCTGAAATTGATATATCACATTTTCATTTGGTCCTTTGAGGCTTTTGAAGACATGAATAGGTTCTAAGTATGCAACAGTAATTAAAAGAACAAGCTTATGATTCACTATTCATGCTCATAACTTCTCTATATAGTCCGAGATATTGGGTTTTAATTTCCATTTGAAAAAAAAAAAAAACAAAAACCAAAAAACAACAAACCAACACCCACCCTTGGAGCCAAGCTCGGGCTGCCCTGGCGGGTGCGTTGTGAAGCTGCTCTCCTCCACGCTCAGGACAGCAGAAGGCCAAGTGCCCTCTGCCGCCCCAGCCCCAGGTGGGAGCCATCAGCTCAGGTTCCATGAAGTTTGCCCAGCCCCCCACAGACACCGCTTCGCCTTCGTGCGGCTGGCAGGGGAGCAGCCCCATGGCGGGGGGACCCACCTGCCTGTCCCCAGACCCCCTCCCTGGGCGAATGTCCCCCCCAGCCTCAGCCGGGCCGGCAGCTCCCTCAGCTCCTCAGCCAAGACAGGAATAAAAAATAACGCCTTCCTTTCTCCATGGGCTATTCTAGGAAAAACTAGTGCTAAAACCTATGAAATGAGTCAGGTAAGCCACATACACCTTGGAGAAAGTATTTATATCATTTAATTTTGTGCTGGAAATTGCACCGCATTTTTCCAGGGAAAAATGTTACAGATTTTATATTACACTGTCCTTATTAGGAACCTAATGGAAAAAGCGCTTCAAGTTCAGGGCAAGCCTTTTCCTCCCCCCACCCCACCTATTTTTTTTAAATCATCAGGTCTGTCCGAGCTTGTGGGAGGAAGGAAACCGTGACACAGCTCCAGCGCCACGGCTGCGGGGACCGTACCAGTGCCGAGCCCCAGGCAAGCCTAAGACATCAGTGTGCCAAACGCGGTGCGAACACATGGACTCGCAGGCTCAAAGCAAAACGGCTGGGAAGGCAGCGTACTGCTGGGGGGGACTTCTCACTCCCGGTTTAAAGGAACTGAAGCCAGAGCATTTCCTGACATGGGAAGTTAAGTTCTCCAATTCTTAATTGCAAACAGATTACACAGGAATTTTTGTGTGGCATTAAAAATAATGAACATTATGAGTTGTTTTCATATAAGCCCTTCAAAAACACACCAATGTCATCAGCGCTCACTGGTGCTGCCATAGCTACACAGATTGAATGAGGTTCTGAGGTATCTTGGGATGTTCTTCTGAATGAAAACAGCCACAACACACAAAAACAGCATTTAGCTACTGATCCCTGTCCCAATTGACAAAACCCAAACTCTTCAAATTCAGATTTCAACAGAGATGTTCTGAGGAACACTTGGGTGTTCCTTTTCAACAAATGAGTATGGAAAGCCATCCCACCCCTCCAGTCAGAGTTCACAAATACCTCATTTGTAGACTGACGGGAATCCAAGGCACTGCAGTTTCTCACTTGTGAATACACGAACATAAAATTACCAAGTGTTGGTTCCTATTTAGACTGTTCCAGATTAGCATGTTAAAATTCTGTTGTGTCTAGAAAGGCAGATAACTCCACGAGCGTTCTTGTGGTCTCACGGTCCTTATACACTTTAATACGCATCTGTGTGTTGTGTAGTCGGGTTTGCACGTCTTTGTAAGCTTTAGCTGATGTCACACATGTAAGTAAAATCCCTGCTGCGGTTGGTATAACCTTTAAACTAGTCAAAATCTTTTGACTTCCTCATTTTTCTAAGTGGGGCCTTAGAGAAGTTCTTCTCTGGCATCTGATGATGAAGCATACTCTGCTTTTTCAATTACTTCTTCCCTACTTGTGGCTGATAGCCTTTAGCCTTGTGCTTAAAATACGGAAGCTAAATAAAAGGTTTACTGCATGAACCCATCAGAAAACAAAGGAACGTTCGTGCATTGGTACGATCCATGCAGTGAAGCAGCCTGGGACACACAGACCTTCTAGCCTTTATACAGGGCTGGAGCAGAAAAGTAAGTCCCAAAGATAATCTTTCACAAGGAATTCCACTTCACCTGAACACCTCAAGTGAAGGTTACTGCAAAGCTTCACTACAGCAACATACCCTATTGATACAGCTTCATCTAAACGTCACTTGAAAACAGAGTATTCCAAAGTCTGAATTGCTTATTATGCACAATTAATTGAAGAAGATTATGTTCACAAGTCTGAGAAACACAATGTAGCTTTCGAGCTCTTGGGTCAACTTCATCTTGAACCTTTCTAATCGCTCCAACTACCTGAGCCCCTTGACAGTGTCACTAAGATTGCTGACAGCAGCGAGACCTACCCTCACGTACCAAACCTGAAATTTTCTTCAAAAGTAGAAATGTTGGAAGAAATTTTCTTTGCAAATTCCTCCTGTCTGAACTTCCAAAAATGTGCCAGTCCATCAGGCTGTGGGCCTTCAAGATGGCAGATATATTTCCGCCATTTGGAATACTGCCAGATGTGCTATTAGGTGTAGGCTACTTTCCAGTTACTTGGCATCACCAGCTCTTAGTATGCTTGAAGGTTAGCCAGCTGGCTGTAAGACATTTTGCATCTGCAAGTCATCCTACCTCCACCTTTGATGCTAAGAGATATGGCTATAAAGTGGTAGGGCATTACTAAACACGATACCACCCATGTTTGCACCTTCTTCCCTCTCTTAAACCTTGAGCAGGAACAGCAGCAGGACTCTGCCTCAGGCACTCCCTAAGGCAGATAAGTCATTTCCAATACAGACAGCCAGAATCTTTAAGACAAAAAAAAAAAGAAAAAAAAAAAAGATGTACTCCTTGAGTTCTGGCTCGGCTCTGTGAGGCAGTGACCACTGCTTCAGCAACGGCGAAGCAGACTGAAGCTCCTTTCTGTCTACCTTATTATTAGGAGAGGACCCATGCAGTTAATGCATTGTTGCTGAGACAACCAAAGTGGCAAAGTCAAGAAGTCCCGACACCTACAAATCATGGACGAACAGTGCCTTCATTATCTGCTGACAGCTTTGCACAAAGTATGTGGTAATCAATTCATCAACCCAAGAAACCTCGACCTACTAATTCCCTTTTGAGATGAACTAGCTGTATTTTTAAGTTCTGCGTGTGTATATTTTTTTTCTTGCTTTGTAGTAAGAATTTCCCCACAGAGTGTATCTAATACAAGCAATGCTTACTCTTTGAGGCCACAGGAGTCTACCTGTGTTTGTACTTCATAAGAGATTTGTCCTCCTATTATGAAGCTGTCCAATCGTAAGATTCAGTCTCATCTTTTATTTCCTGAGACCAACATATCTCAGGAAAAGCTGTAAGAGCTCCCCATTGAAGCCTCCTACCCAGAAAAATCACAGATTATATTTTGAACATAACCATGATCAGAAAAGGAGTTCAGCTTGTCCCTAGGCTTTCCTTTGCCTACCCAGTCTCGTCACTCTAACATTCACCTGACAACACAAGCTAGGGTTTTTTGTTGGGTTTTTTTTTTTCCCCCCACATTTTATCTTTCCTATGATTAAATGAAATATCTCAGGAAATGTTAGTCTGGTGTTATTATGTTTATATTGACAATACTAGACAGCAGTTCCCCTTTCAAAGGAGGTCTTCACTGAGATTTTGCCTAGTAGAGAAAATTAACCTCCATCCTTTGATCATTGTCCTATCTCTGTAATTGAATGGAAGAGAAAATGCTGTTACTGCAGTGTGACTTGACCTGCTCTAAAACAGAAACTCAGAAGTTTCAAGTGAAATTTTAATACAAAACCAATAATGCGCAGACAACTAGGCAATAGATTAGAAATACTCTGTAAAGAAAAAAAAAAAGCAACTGTTTTCAAGCCTCTTATTTGTTCGCTGTAAATGGGAAAGCTATCACCTCTGATATTTCTTGATCTGTTACAATCACAGCACTTTTTCTACTTCTCATGCAGACTCCCTAAAACCTTACTTTAGGCAAAATAATCAAAGTGAACAAAAAAAGCCATCAAGGGGACACAGGTGGTTTGATGGCTCACAAGTCCCCAAATCCACTCCCTTAAATATAATTAATTTCCATTTCTGAAAGGAGGTCAGAGTCCTCAACTGATCAAAAAATGTTGTACAGCTTTAACCAAATTTAAAAAAAAACAAAACAAAACACAAAAAACCCAACCTCCCATAAATAAAAATCCCCTTCATTAGAAAACACAGAAGTTTTTGATCTTCAGCGGCGTGATTAACATCCAGACACCGAAAAGCACCAGCATTTTCCTGAACTGAATCCCACTCTTTACAACAGGAGTACGAAGCCAGGACTTTAAACAAGAGCCTAGTTCCCCTGCAATTGCTCCTTTTGGGAGGCCCCCCTGCTGTCCTGCGGCTACTGTGAGTTATAAATAAGCCCTTGACGGCACAGTCTAAGTTACGTTTACCATCTGTCTCCTCTTTGTGATGTACTCGCAGGAAAGACTCCATTATATAAGAAAACCATATTGAGAGGGCTGGAAAGTCACTACTCGCAGCCAAAGCACTTAGGAGCGAAAAACGCCATCCACAGCGTTGAAGTATTTAGCAAAATATTAAACAGAACTGGAAAGAGGAGAGGAAAGAGAGCGATGTTCTTAATTTATGTCTTTACTGTAACTCGTCTGGAATGACACTGCCAGTTGTTGTACTAAATTACAGATACTGAAGTAGCTACTAAAATTATCGTGCATAGGGGAGATCCTGAACTGGCATAAACCACCAGCTCCACTGAAGCTAATGAGCTATGACAGCTAACACCAGCTGTCTAAACTTCACGTTTTGTAAAATAAAAAATAAAAACCCTAATTCTACCCACTTGTATTTCTTTCATTAAGTCTTTATAATTAAAGACTAGAATGCTTACTGACAATTGACCCAGACAACTCGATTTCATATACAATCTTTTCCTCAATCTTTGATTTACTGCACTTCAGCACTTACTGAGTCTCACATTACGGCAGGATAGTCCTTGCAGATATGATGTTATTTATAAAAACATACTTATTATAAAGGATTTTGTCCATGTCTGGTTTTATAACTATGAATACTCTTAACACAACTGTGCCATGCAGTCCGGCTGCTGTGTTAAAAAAATACAATCACCTTTCTCTGTAGAAAACGTCTGTTTGTTAATTCCTTCCTCCCTTCAGGTAGTTATAGGGTACCTGGGCTCCAAAGCAAACGTAGGGGGGGCTGAGAGACTGCTCAGTGATGGGGGAAGCCCCGCTGAGATCTTCTGGCCCATGATTTCATGTTCCAAGATACATGCCGATTCTAATCATGGGTGGCAGTAAATTGTGAACCGAGGTCCCCAAGAGAAAAACCAGTGGATTTTGCTCCATGCCATAGTTCCTCCATCCTCCGCTGCATCACAGCGGCTGAAGAGGAACGGTATGATTTGAGCTCAGCTCTTGTTGACTTCACTGAGAAGGATTCAGAGCTCAGGGTGCTGAAAAGTGGGATTACTGGACATGAAGCACTACCACAATTTGTTTCTTCCCTTCCCCGATGACAGGACACAGCCTATCTGCCTCTCCTCTGACATCCTCATGGTCAATTCAAGCTGGACACAGCGGTGGTCACCGTGCCCGTGCCATGCCTCTGCCACAGAGGAGCGGTGTCCCGGCTTCCCCAAGACAAGCTGCTGCTTCCACTTGACCAACCCTACTCTGCTGGCAGTGCTGCTGCCTATGAAAACCAGATCCGCATGCGACACCTTCACCCGAGCAGGTATGGCAGCCTTCGGCGCACAGCAAGGGGTCACTCCTGCTGCTTCCCGAGCCCTCACCCACCACGGCGAGCCTTCTCCTGCCTTTGCCCACAGGTGCCTTCCCCAGGGCTCGCCGCGGCGCTGCGCCTTCCTAAAGGAGTTTCAAAGCTGAATATCCAAGTACGGTAAACAACAGGTTGCCTGACCTCTTTCACTGAGGAAACCACTCATTTAAAATATTCCAAAAGCAATGGGAGAAGGCACTTAATGCCTCAAACCACCGGCCCAGCGCTTCCATGTCACCAGACCGAGCTCCTGCACGCACCAGGCATGCCCTCACACTTCTGTACCTTCCTTAACACACTCGGCCCTCGTGTAAGGCTAGTCATTATCGCACAATTTCATTTCATCGGACATTTTTCTGAGAAGGCCAAGAGATCTCTCAAGACCTGAGATCTACGGTTAAGAGCGCCGTGTTTTCCAGCACGCCGCTACTTGCCGATGGATTTTGACACAGCAATGCCTTCCACCGAACCCGCGTTTCCCGCAGGCGCTCGGTGCGTTAGCAGCTCTGATTTACCTACAGCAAACGCGGCCACACGCGGTCCGTAAGCCGCCACGGAGCCCCGGGGTCTCCCCCGGCCACGCCGCCTGACAGCCGCCCCCGCAGGGCGGAGCGGAGCCGTAACGCGCCCCGACACGCCGGGCTCGGGGCGCGGGTGGTTCCGAGCCGGGGGGATCCGCAAGGAACTTTCACCACCCGCCCACCACGGCGGGTGCGGGGGCAGCGACCCCACGGCCCCGCACACGCCGCGCCCCGGCCCCGGCGCTGCCCGCGGGGGTCCCACCGGGCCCTGACACGGGCGGCAGCCGCGGCCCGGGCGGTGAGAGGCTCCCGCCCCGCCGCCCCCGGGGCGGCCCCGGCCGGCGGCCGCTGCCAGCCTCGCTCGCCCCCTCCGCGGGGCTGCGGGCAGCCCCTCCAGGCGCTGCCCCGCCGGCTGCCGCCCCCCAGCCGAGGGGGAGCCTGGGCGGCCGCCCACCGCCTCCCCGCCGGCGGGGGCTGCTCCTCCCGACGGACCCGCGGGCTGCCGCTCGGCCCGGCCACCCCCGGGGGGAAGCGGCTGCGAGGGGGCGGCTCCGCGGCGGGAGGAGCGGGTGGGCAGCGGGCCGGCGGCCGGGGGAGCGGGCGGCCGGGGCGGGCCGTGGGCGGCAGGGGAGCCCGCCCGAGCGCCTCTCCCGGCGCGGCCGCTCTTACCTGCGAGCGCTGCCCCGCCGCTGCGGCTCGGCGCGGTCCCCGGGCGGGCTGGCGGCTGCGGAGCGCCCCTTGGCTGCGGCCGCCGCTCCGGCGTTGCAAGTTTCCATAAAAGTCGCGACGCGCGGCCGGCGCCCGCATTCCAGGCGAGCCCCGCGCCGCGGCAGCTGGCCCGGCCCGGCCCCGCGGCTCGGCACAGCCCGGCCCGGCACAGCCCAGCACAGCCGTGCCATGCCCGGCCCCTCGCCGCGGCGGGGGGCGCAGCCCGACCGCGCCGCCGGCCCCCCCGCGGGCAGCCGCTCGGCTTATTTTGGGCTGGAGGCACCGCGGAGTTATAAATAACCCGGGAAGGGCGGCCGCCCCCCGGCTAGCGGGCTGCCGGCCGCGCCGGCCCTGCCGCAGGGAGCGGGCGGGCGGCGGGCCGGGGCCGTGCGGGCGGCGGGCCGGGGCCCCGCACCCCCGCCGCTGCGGGCTGCCCGCCGTGAGGCCGCGGCCCCAGGCCCACCGGCCCCGTACTCACCCGTCGGAGCTGCCCCCGGTGCGCCCTGGCCGCGGGGAGCTTTATACCGGCAGCGTCCCGGTCCCGGGGCGCTCGATGGCACGTGCGGAGCAGTCAGCTAATTATAGCGCTGTGACAGCTCGCTGAGGAGCGGGGAGGAATGCGGGTAGCGCCAGACCTGCGGGACGGGGCGCGCTCGGTGCACGCAGCGCCTTTCCCTGGGAACCTCGCAAAGCGGGGGCTGAAACATGTTTTTATTACACCTGCACACATTCCCGTTCCTGCCTAAAGCGGGATTCTTTCCCGCACCTTCCGCTGCAGGGGCTCTGGCACACAGCCGGCCTCTGCCCATCTCACCTGTAGCATGCCTGCCACGCTGGAGCCAAACTTCCAGCCGACCTCAGGCTTTGCAAATCTGTACGACAGCCGTGGAACCTAAAGCACAAAACGTGTCTGTCTTTTGAAGAGCAGCGCAGGAACCTTCCCCCAGTGCCACCCTCAAAATAGCTGCACTCGTACTTCTGAAGCAAAGGCGTGAGATGTCAGATAAGGGAGGGCTTGCGACTCTTAGTAAGAAACCAGTTTTCAGCAGGCGAACACACCAAACAAACTCGGGCACATCATCCTTACTTCTGCAGCAGTGAGGATTAGATGCCATGTTCTCCATTTCATTATTTACATTACTCCACAAAGAAAGTCCCGTTCCATGACTGCAGCTCACTATAGCAGTTTGGTTTGGAAATAATCCTGAAAAAACTCATCTCCTAAAACCGAGAAAAGAGACAACAGCTTGGCATAGAGAGATGAATGCAATGGAATCGCTCTGGTTAGTGCCACAGGCGGGGATCTCGCCAGCTCACCGAGCACTGCCTGCGTCATACCACTTGCATGTGCCCGCATCATGACCGCAAGCCACGCCAGCCACCCTTAGCTTGGGGGGTTCTGCATTTATCCAGGTGTCTGGCTGAATCACTTTTAGACTTCCAAGACTAGAAACACCAATATTTGGCTTTTTGGTGGATCACTGGCCTATGTGTTGAAAACTTATTGATGCTGTGAACCATTCAACGGAGGCAAAGTTAATGAGGTTGACAAAATCTGTTTAAATTGGACAGCTCTAAAGCTGTTCCCATGCCTTTTTTTAAATGTATATAATAAATTTTGTAAGAGTTGTTTTTCGCTGGATTTCAGGGAGCAAATGCCGATTTCAAGGTGACTAACTGGTATCAAAACTCCTGCTATATTAATTGCTAATGCTAATGTTGCATTAGATTTCAAGAATTAAGCAAATGCGAGTTTTAGATAGAGTTATACGAGCAACAGTTGTTTCACTGAAGTATTTTATTTAATATACACAGCTGCAGTTCATTTAGGCAACAGAAAGTTCACAATTACACTTACTCTGACACTTGATTTGACACATTTAGTTTGATATAAACCAGAGACTACAAAAGTGAAGTATAATAATCATTTAGAACACATTAAAAGTGAGAATATTATTACAACTAAATTACAAATGATATAAATATTTGATTCTCATGTAATCCCTACACATTCAACATTTCTGATCTTAGTACAGTTACGGCAGAAGAAGATGGCTTTTAAATTCAGCTTGTTCTTATTAGCATGGTAAGTGGCATTCAAAACTACTTGAAAATTTAGAGGTTATAAACTAAATTCTGGTTTTCATTATGAATTCACTAAAGCAGAATTGCATTATCCTGTCACTGCTTTGGTGCAGCTCTGGCACTTGTGTAAAGGTGGTGGACTTTTGAGATTCTTAAGCCATCTGGCTGGTTACCCACCTTCTAGCTGATGTGTATAAAACTTCAGTTATAAGAGAACTGATTCCAGTTCCGTGTTAAAGGGAGACAGCTATCTCCTATTCAAATTCGTAGCTGTGCCTCTAGAGTTAGGAAGGACAGAATATATGAATGCTTTTTAGGAAAGGTTCCAGAAAGACCCAGAGGAGATCAAAAGCCTACCCACACCTACCTGCACTTTTCCCTCTTCCTCTCTCTTTTCCCCTCCCTTTCCCTCTCTATTTCTTTCTTCCTTCTTAACTGTTTCTGAATCAAATGGTTTTTAGTGGTATCTTACAGCAGCCAGATACTGTAATTCTTGTTTCGGATGAGAAATACATCAGTTCAGTTTCCTGCCTGTCTCTATGGGCTTTCGAGAGCTCCATGAGTGCTCCTGTTTTAAAGAGATACATTTGTTTAAGACTGGTATTATCAGGTTCTTACCCATTTTCTAAATATTTCAGTGTTTCATTAGACCTTTTTCATTCTTCTGTTTAAAAAAACACACCCTTTCAGTTTCAACAGAAGACTGACTTTTAAATGATCCAGAAACATTATAATCTCATGTGTAAATGCTGTTGCACTTTCTTCAAGAGCTTTTTATAAATAATATGAAAATTGCTCACTTAAATAACCATCTACTTCTGTGAAAAAGTGCATTTCTTATTTTCTGTGATCAATGTTAAGGTACAATTTTCTTCACATCATTTTATGAGACCAGACAAACCACAGCAGTTTCTTTTGACACATTGCACCCTCCGGGTAGTACATTCGCTGTGGAATGTGCCATTTACTCTGTTACCTCTATTTCCAGCTATTCCTATTGATTCTGAACCCAACGAGACACCTTACTGTACCATATAATTTCATTCATAGACTTGCAAAAAGCTGCCAAAATACAGATACTTTTGAGCAGATGAGTATGTTTAAGCTAAGTCAGATGGGTGAAAAAAACTTCACATTCCAGTATTGAAGACATACTTTACAGAGAAAAAAAAAAAAATATAGCATGGAGCACGGTGCCAAGTTCAGCAACATGAATGGTGGAAATAGACCAACAGCAGCGTTTGGAATTTCTGTTTTATTACACATAGAAGTATACTTTTTTTATTTTTTTTAAATAAACTATAATCAGTTGGCATTTCACACAAGTCACATGACACATTTTCATCATTTTCGTATTTATCAGATGAGTACAACAAAGGAGCAAAATGTCAGCTTCAGTAAAGTCTACGGAATTACACAGGCCTTCCTTTTCAAATATCGTTATTTTGGGTTGCGTTTGCAGCAAAGGTTGGAATGTTTCTAATCAAAGTTTATTTCAATATGCCAGATTTTAACAACATGCTTCTCAAGTACCTGAATAATTAGAATTACTCTGTAATTACTTATCCTGTATTACTTGACCCAGGATTCCTGTGGGCTGGCTTTATGTGGCAAAGCATATATGAGTAGTTTAAGAGCCTAAGCTAACTATGAAACATTGTTTCAGTTTACAGAAATTCAAAGATTACAGATCACCATTATCTATTACCTCTATCACAGGAAAAGACATTACTGCAAGTTCCCTTATGCCTTCTTACTGTGCTGTGCGCTCCTACCTAAAGTTCCGGGTGCCATACCCTGAGCCACAGTTTTCAATTGCACATACATGGCCACAATTGCTTAGATTTCCTCTTAAATAGACACCTAACTTCCTACAAGGAAGGGAGGAAGACTGAAATGCTTTTCATTATAAAACACAGCTTTTGATTCTGTTTCATGATCGACAAATCCCATCATACACCCTTATTTAAAAATATATTTTCAAATGCTACATATGAACTGAGAATGGTATTAGTATATCTACTACCACCATATAAAGTAGTAACAGTTTAAAAAAAATAATAAAAGTTTTAAATTAATTGGTGAAGCTACCATAGCTTTTTGAATATAAATAAGTGCTCTCAAACACCTTCACGATGTTTAGATGTTTTAAAACAAAATAAAGTAAAAACTGCATACTGCAAGTCATTCCTGCCCAAATGGTGGCTGCATTTCCTCCATCGCTCTATTACACTGTAGTACAAAATGACTGCTTACACCCACGCAACTGTAATTTCAGGGCAGTGGCAACAAGTTCATTTTGTGAGTGCGATTACTTTACTGCATGTGTGTCACATGAATCAGAGACTGCATATACCCCAGTCAAAACACCTTCTAGATCTAGACACACAATGATTTGGAGACTCCGTAATGAACATTTTGTACTATAAGCCTTTAAAGGAAACAACTCCATCAGCTTCACTTACAAATTATCTGTGCAAAAGTACAGTATTGCATAAATAAACTTTACCCAAATGTTACAGAAAAAAGCTTTGGGATACATTAAGTATAAATACAGTGACAACTGAGCTGCAAATTTAATTTAGGTATATACAATAATACGCTCACCTGTTCTTTTCATAGATGTACATTTAACCTCCCTGAGTCCTTTTCCATACTTAGCAATATAATACATTTTCAGATGCTTGCTTGGTAACAGCGATGATAGCTTCGGCATTAAAGAGAAAGGTGGGAAGGAGTATGTCAAAGTGCACTCCATTTTATTTGTCATGGATTTTAAGCTTACTGTACTTTTGCTTCTAAGAGCCCACTGGTCATGACATGCCCGTGGCCACTTACGCAAGCACTGACATGTCTTAGTGAATCTGCTCCAAGATAGGCCATTAAAAGTTCAATGTGTCTGATTAATAATTGCATAAGATCTTCAGCCAAACTCTCAATAGTTGAGTATCTCACCTTTTCAAAATCAAAAATGTCTTTGAGGAAGAAAAGCACTTGATCCTAGTGGGGGAAAAAAAGGAAAAATTTGTATTCACTTACAAGAAGAAAAAAAGGTATGCAATGCTAGCTATTCCTTTTACACATTTCCTAAAAACATCCATTTATGTATTCTTTTGGTGCTAAGATAGAAGTGCACTAAAATAGACTTTGTAAAACAGTTCTAGGCTTAACATTTTTAATATGAAAACATTTATTTTCATGGTTTCTTACTGCTAGTCTAAATCTTAGGAAGTGTATGTTTATAAATAAAACCCTCATTTCTGTTAACATGGAAGATTTTTTTTTTTTTTTTAAATAAGGTAAGTGGTAATTAAAAAAAAGTTGCAAACCTTGAAGAAGCAGCATAGGTCATAATGGGAATTTCTGGGGCCTAAAAAGCCCCATGCCAAAACAGGGCTGATATGTTCACATATAGCATAGAAATGTGCAAAAAATCCATCAGGCACCTAGTGATGTAAAAAACGTAGACAAATATTACACAAGAAATTTAGTATAAATCTCTATTATATAAAATGAAATCTTTAGAAAAGTCTGAAACACCTACTACTGCAGGGCTGTGGTAACTTGAACTTCTTTAAGTCACAGCTCAACTGTACCAAACAAGCGTAATGATTTTTTTAGAAAAGGTTTTTACTTCAGCGGTACTTTGCATTTTAAATATTTTAAGATTAATAGGCATAAGTCCAGAAAGATCATGAACAATCTATTTTGACTCTCGTATGACAGATCAGATTACTTCATTCAGTTATTCCTGTTTGAGTCCCTATACACTACGTATAGCTGAAACTTGCAAAAAAGTAAGCAAACTGCACAGTTTTGAATGGAAAAAACCGCTGGCCATAAGTCAGAGAAATTAGTCACCACTTTTAACTGGACGTCACTAGGTTGAAAATCTTTCAGCTAACACATTTTGCTAAAAAACCTGGTATTATGGCCCTATGAGCTACACTTCCGCAGTTGGCAGCCTCTTGTCTAACTAACATGTCTACAGGATTAAGAGTCTCTTTGTAACTTATTTGCCACAGTTACAGAACTTCTAATTCTTAGGAACCCATCAGTAACTTTGGTCCACATAATTTGGAAGGCAACTTACCTTCATTTGCTGTCTTTTCTGCTTCAGTACTGACCAACAGCTTGAAGCAACAGCCTACATGTAAAAAAAAAAAAAGCCCCAAATCCTGTGTAACTTCACTGTAGGAGAAATTATATTTCATCTCAAAAGAAGTGATCTGAAAAATACTGTATTTCTATGTTTTGGGGATTTGTATTTTTTCAGTTTCAATCTTGTGATAACACTCTATGTAAAACTATAAAATCTGATACAAGTAACTAATTTTATACATAGTTCATATTTGTTGTTTTCAGATCTTTGTAACATTTTCTTCAGTTTGATTCAAATGTCATTTCGCATCCTTGACTGATTTTACAGTTTCAACAGTTAGCAACGTTCCCTGGGTTTAACTGAGGACCAGGTCTCTTGTATACCAAAGTGTGTGCTCAGACATAAGTAACTATTTTGGGTATTAAATAGCATGTGAACACATTGAGATGTCCTTTTTCATTTTAGCAAAAACATTCTTGCAATAGCTTTAGATTCAGCTAAGGAGTTTTGTCCAAATATGGACCCGTGAAATACAATATACTGATATCAGTATTAGGCTTTTTCTTTTCATAGCTTGTAAGTATCCTCATCTGACCCCTCCTTCAGTACTGCAAGATAATTTACTGCTTGCAAAACACAGTGTTATCACATAACTACAAAAATAAATATATGCATGTTACCTTTTTTTCCTGTAGAAGGAATATTTAAATTGTGGCAAAAATAAAAGGAAAAATGGCAGTTTATAGATATAAATGGATGAAGTGACAGTAGGACCTCTACCAGCTGACCCTGGCAGTAGCCGCTATGTCTATAACAGAGATGAGATCTCATTTGACAAATAAAGAGACACATACAAAAAAGCATGAAATATTATCAGTATCTGAATGCCTGTATTGTATTAATTTACTTGTGTTTGCTTGCAACTTTGTGCCTTATTGCTAAACCTCTGGTGTACGAGCAAAACCCTGTATCTAGTATGTACGATGTGGCTAACAGAATCTTCCCTTCTAGAATTCTACTTCCTCAAAAAACCCTTCATTTTTCCAGTATAAGTTACAGTATTTTCTCCAATACATTCAATCATTCTATATATTTTGGGCCCAGACTTGTAGCTTTTAAACTGTTATTATGAAAAACCTGATAATAAAACATGCTTATTTTTTCTTAGGAATATTTCAGGTACATATTCAGTTACATTGGAAGCTGAATTGGATACTACAGTGAAGGATGGTATAGTTTCTTTGCTTCAAAATTAATGCTATTATCAAGACAATATACACAGTCTTTATACTGCACTTGTTGGGATTTATTCTGATTTTTAAATTGTGCTTTAAGTACATAAAGCACAGATTGCTGGAAGAACAGTTTTGACATATACAGAAATTTTATATCAGAATGCTCACACCAATGCTGTATTGATCATACCATCTACTTATTGTAACATAGTACAGAATAATGATTATCCAATATATACATAAATACTTACAGTTTCTTTAAAAGAGGAATTTAGCCAGCGGTTATTTACTACATTCTGTATGGATATTGGTGGGTTTTCTAAATCTTCAAATGAATCCACTAATATGAAGTCCAGAACGACATCATAAAAATTCAGGTGTTTCACCTATATTAAATCAGAACATGATCTAAGTAACCTAGTTGCTCTTTCAGCAGTGGAATTCAACACACACCATATTCTAACTCTGTATTAACATGTGGATTTATAAATGGTTTTAACTATTATTAAAGATACTTTGTCAGTAAAGGAGAAGTTAAAAAAATATGATGCACTTTCTGGTACTAAACTGCAGTGGTGGATGCCATTTCCCTAAATCAGCAATGTAAACAAAAAAAAGTTGCCTTTCCCACAATTCAGAACTGTAAAAATTTATTTTTAGATGCTATAGTTTGCATAAAAGCACTTTTCAGAAATTCAGACTCACTCCTCTAGCAGCAAGTTCCATTTCAGTATTATCCCAGTGATCTGTTTGTTCCAAAAAATATATCATTTCATCAAAGACATCTTCAAATTTCTTTGGATTCTGTAAAGTAAAAGCAATGAGTATCAAGCAAACTTAATAAAAGAGATGATTTATTTACATTGGAAAGAGAATTCTGGTAGAAGTTACATTAAAAATAAAACATTAGTTAAAAAAGGCTTTTACCTTTCGTGCTCTCGCAATTATAGCAGACAAAATTTTTCTTCCACTTTCAGCAAGAAATATTCTGTTTGCTGTTTCTGAAAGAACTATCTAGAAAAGGTTTCAGAAAACAGACATAGTCATTTACAGGTTATATTAAGTGACCCTAAACATTTCTATCAAATTTAGTATAATTATAACCACTGCTACAGTAGGCAAGTTCCTACTAAGCCTTTGGTGTAAAGGTTCCAAAGCTAATCACAGAATTGGGACTCCTCTGCAAACACATCCCATTTTAAAATTATAGACATGTAAAAGCAACAAGAACATATTTAATTACAGAGTATGTTAGAAATACACTTGCACAGGTAGTACATTGAAAGTTTCAAAGCCAGGTACTTTAGGCTTAACAAGACAGACAGACAAATCACTACTATGTACCTGAAAAGCTTGTCGAATACAATGAAGCTTAGCAAGGAAGTCACTGTCTCCTAGACATTCAAACATTTCAGTCCTATATAAAATAGAAAAGTTTTCAAAGACCATTAAAAAAGAAGCACAAGAAAATTCACTAAGTCTAATTCCTAGAAAAAATACTTAGTACAAGTAACTTCTAAAAGATTAGTTCTATATAGAACATTTAACTTTAATTCTTGCTTTTCTTGGAAATAATTAAGTAGACATAAATCAATACCTTAACACTCGTGAATAAATTTTGCCTTCCTCTGCTAAGTGCATAGCTTCTTCATACAGTGGGCAATGGCAAAGGGAACCTAGGCCATACGTATTACGAATCTCTCTGTGCTCTGTAAGCTGAAAAAAAAGATTTTTTTGAAGTTCAATAAAGAGCTTGCTAACATAATTTTTGTAAAGATAAAACAAATTAGATGTTTTCCTGACATTTTACTGAAAGATGTATCCTTTCCTGCATCTGCTTAAAAAAAAAAGGGGCACCACTCAACTCATAAACAGAAGAGAAACACCACATTATTAGCAAGACTGTTACTGTGTAACTTTTAAAATCAGAAAGCTACAGTTTCAGGTTTCAAGTTTCAGAAGTTTAATTAATAAAATGGCGGCATCTTGGTTTTAATTTGCCTAGTTAATTCTAATGGGTCTCAAAGCTGTTTAAAAAAAGTCATTGTCAGGACACAAAGTACAGAATGCTTGCATCAAGCAAATCTTTAGGAAGCTGGAAATAGCAGCGTCCTCCCACCCTTGTTTTTGTTTTGATGGTAAATGTGTCTGCTAGTCACCAAAGCAAATCGTATGAAGCATGACCATCCAGCATTTTACTACAGGCTCCCCCAAAAGGTTTTAATTATCAGCACTTTTAATTCTGTGGTTATCATATAAATTAATGTGAACTCAGGGACAGTTTTAGAGCAAGAAAAGCCCAAAACAGATTAAGAAATCAAAGCACATAAATAATACGGAGAACTTCTGTTTACAGGGTATCACATGCAATCCACAAGACAATAGCTAGCTACAATTTCTACTACAAACAATACATAATATTATTAATGATCCAATAAAATTAAAAAAATAAAAATCAGAGGCTTACACATCTTTCAGTGTAGCTAATAACCAGAAAATTAATTATTTTTTAATTTTTTTTCTTTTTTTTTTTTTATATCCTGCATGGGGGAAACAAACATGTGCTTCTAGGCTATAAAAACGGAGCCTAGAAACATCTTTAAAAATAATTCTCACAGTAATCGAACTATATAAAAATAGTTACCCTGGATTTTAGAAAGATTTTTAAAAAAAACCAGATTAAAATATAACTTTTATTTTAAACTTTCATTAATATTTTCAAACAAATATATGCTGAAAAGTTTTCCCCCTGACTGAGGAGATACAGGTAAGTGCATAAGGATAGTCCGTGTGCTTCCAGTGGGTCTTCTCCACAGACTGTAGTTGAGCCAACCACAGCAACAAGTTTGGCCAAGTAGCCTTGCCTGATGAAGGTAAGAATATAAGCACGTGCTGATATATGTTTACATGGACCAAAACAGGTAAGTACACGAGTAAGTTATAGAGACGTCAGTACAGAGCTGGTGTTCTGACAAGCATCGCGTGTTGTTAGATGATATGGATTTGTAGGAACTTACACTGACGTTTTCAATCACTCAAACCACTATTCTTTTACTGTAAGCAATACATACAATACCTTTCGTAAAATTATCATGTTGAATTTTAGATTTCATTGTTTGGGTAAATATATATACACACACACATATATATACTGCTATAGTTAGAACAGGTATAAACACGAAAAAGTGAAAAATCTTTACTCCAGAATTTGTTTTTCTACATTAGGGTTAAGAAAATAGTAACTGGGGAAAAAACAAACATATTTTCTGAAATAAAGACCAAAACAGAACGCAAGTAATATACTAATTTTTTTCTGTCTCGATTAAGCTATTACTGAAGCCATAAAACATTCTATATACTTCATTTAATTTGCAAAGCATGAGAAGAAATAGGTTGTGAACATACGTGCACTTTATAAACAGCTGTCCTTCTCTTAGAGGTTACAACTTCTGTGGTAAAAGGGATTATATTAGTTTTCTCTCATGAACTTCAGGCAAATCATCTTCTTCAGATATTTAGGCAAACTGCCTGACAGTGACTGAAGTGTCACTTGTGTGATTTTCAGTTCGACGCAGGTAATCTCCACCCGCTGCCAGCAAGCCTGAGATGGTAACATTTTTCGCACGTGAAGATGCTTCATCATAGCCTTTGTGATTACAGATCAGCACAGAATCTGATACCCGGGAGTGGGGCTAGCCCCTTGATTATATTCAGCTGCTTTTTTTGTTTTCTTTTACACTTCCTCTTATGCTCAGATGAAATAAAATAGCTGTGTTACTGTTGTAATGCATATTATTGAGCTCAAACAAAGAGAGAGGTTAAGTAACTGGCTACTAAACAGAAGGAAAAGGTAACTATTCTTCTACTGAGAAGATGATTTTGATTACAGGTTGAAGTTTGTTCCAACCAGTAACATTTGGAAAGTGGGTGCAAATTCCTCTATCGCTGACTTCTCTTACTCTTAGCATGCATAAAGAGAAGAGGAGGAAAAACAAACCGAAAACCAGAAACCAAAATGACCTCTAAGTTTAACTAGAAAAGGTGATTTCCAGACAAGCTCTGAAGCTGCACTGTAATGGTCCTGAAGTCATCATGGATTTTCTTTTGATGCTTTCTAGTATTTAAAAATAAATCTATATACAAATATTTTATATGTAAATATAAACACACATATATATATGTATGTAACATATAGTATTACATTTTAAATGGTCTTGCAAACATTCAGTAATGGCCATTCTTTTTGAGATGAAATAAGGTGAAAGCTTGCCTATATAAACATCCTGGTTTAAAGTAAAATTAGTTGAAGATGCTCTGAACATGCATCCACGTTTCTAACATAGCACAGTCCAGCTATTAGAAGAATAGGCAAATCATTACAATGTTTAACAACACGCAGAGCATACAACATTTTCTAGATAAAAACTTCTCAAGCTGACATCAAAAGGTAAATTAACTCTTTGTTGTAAAGTCTCCAAGGACTTGTTACCTTTGAGGAAAAAGATGGAGAGAAAGGTTAGTTTTGTATGAGATGGCTCACTATATCTACTTTATATGAATCGGTGTATACATTCATGATATGTACTCAGGTACCTGCTTTTTACCCTATCCACTGTGTAACTTTCCTCAACAGTGGTTCAGTATTTACCAGAAGTTCGCAGAAAGCCCCAGCATCCCGCATCTTGCCATTACAGGTAAGCTGGACTCTCGGAAGCCTCTTGAGTCCCTTCTTGCCATTCCACAGCAAACACTTCTTTGTACAGCCACTGCCATTTTGAAACTCTTTAAGACACCACTAAGGATGAAAAAGTGCTCCATGCACAGCTAACGAAAGTGCTGGTAGCTGCAAGTAACACAGAGCCTTGTGATGATGGACCTGACATGTCAGCCTCTAGGTGTCTGCTATTTCATCAGTATCATGTGGGGTTACATGAGGAAGAATATGAAAATGCACACAAAGAGCTGAAAAGATGAATCACCCTATAGCAGCAACCTAATCTTGTAATGCTCTACTTCTACCTGTTCAAGGCTCAAGAAAGAGATAGTAGTTGTTGCACATTTATGATGATGTGCAGTGAATACCGAACTTCGTTTTGTTGAAATAAGCATGTGCCTTCAACACTCCAAAGCTTGTAGTGGTAACTTGTGCCTCTCCACACAGTGCTGCGAAGCAGCCTCTGAAGATTACAACATGGATTGGTTTTGTTCAGATGATCATCAGCTTCCTCTGGGCAGTTCAGCTTTAAGGCAGCACCTGCTAGTAGAGATGCTGAAACCATTGTTGTAGAGCATCAAACCTCTGCAACTTGCAATAGTTTTTAAGCCTGGGATTCCCTGACTGCTTTGGCCTAATAGAACAGTCAGTATTCTTATTTGACACCCGCAAGCTGTTTCTTAATAAACAGAAAAAATTCTCAGCTGTGCATCAAGACCTTGTTGACTACCAAAATAACCACCTACACGAATGTAACAAAAATAAACCATGCTAGACCATTTAGGAATTCTTCCTTGCTCCCCCTAATAAAAAGGTCCATTTACTGGCACAGTCAGCATTCCTTACATCCCGAGAAACTAAGCTTATCCTATATTAAAAAGGCTGATGATCTCTTTCTCTGGATATCTGTATCTTTTAAACATTTTCTTATTTTATTTTTAAACATAAGTAGTTGCAGGATGAGTGTGAAACATGTTTTGGGAGTTGGAAGATGTGATGGTGATTACTAAGTAAAACGTTTGAGATGGTACTTTATTAAAATGGTGCATTCTTCCTAATATCTAGAAGAAAACAGGAAGGAGTTAATGTATTTTCAGGAACTCCTTCTATACTTACTTAAAGAAAATACGTCGCGTATTATAATTTATACAAGGAAAGCACACATTCAGAACATGATTTTATCTGAATTACTGCTGCAACTTTCTTAATTTTAAGTATAATGAAGAATGTGAATTCACTCTATTGTGTGCATCAGTGGTATTACTACTCCTTGCTGGGCAGAATGATCCTGGGCTACGTGCTGTGTCTGGTACATAGGCTTTTGCCTACGTAACACCTGCATGGAGGCATTATGGTACAAAAATTAGTTCAGTGCTAATATATGGGATTTGTTACAAATGTTACATGTATTTCCTAAGAATTAGAAACTGTATAGTATAAGCAGTCAGCATATAGGAACACACTAGCTATTTAAGTCCCTGACCTAGAAATGAAAACATTTAATATACTATGAAAATACCATACATAGCTAAGGTTTCTGCTAGAGGACAAGGATCAACTCCAGATATATTTTTTTAGTATTATTTTTAAAGCCTTCAGAGCCCTATTTAATGACTTGTTGGTCTAAGTTTTCTTATTCATAACCATACAGCAAGCAACCACAGTTGTCCTTGAAGGGGATCAAAAGGAATCTGGTTCCTGTTCTCTTGATTGCCACATGGAAAACTTTTCCCCACAATAGAATATTTTTAACTGGGGCTATATCTATTGGGATGCAGAAGACAAATAACAAAAAACAACACAAAAAACCCCAACACAAATGTAGCGTGAAGTTTGAGGAATTTGTTAGAAAGGACATAGGAATGGGAAGTGTTTCTCTAAGTGAAACAGAACTGTTCTGTTGCCTACAACAGCAGCAACATTTATTGGGAGGTAGAAAGCTTCTGATGATGATATAAATAGACAAGCTTTATTACTGGATATCACACTTCACTGGCCAGCATGAAATCTTTTCAGCTTGCCCAACATAGTAGGTAGCGGTTAGTGGCACTTTAGGTACAGGTTCTTAGAAGAAACAGTATTACTGTTAGCAGAATGAAAGACTTCAGGGATTAATTTTCCCTTCTCTCTCTCTCCACATGTTTTAAAACTGTAATTATGAGGCGCCTCTGTACCTCATTGAAGTTTTAGAATAGGAAGCTACTTATGATTTGCTACCCCGGGCATGCTAGACTACAGGACTGCTGTACATTTGTTTTTGAGGTAAGACAATAATCCATGTCAAATTGGACAGGTGATATGAGCAGTTCAGTCACTCTTCATTCAGTTTCAGTCATTTTGAAGGTTTTGGTGCAAATAATTACAGGCATATGGAAACTGGCATTCTTTCCCTCTTATCAAAGCCTGCTCCTTCCCGCACTGTTTTGTTTTACTACATTTGAACTGAGAAAATGACAACTTTAGTAAAGGAACTACCGCTAAAAAAAAAAAAAAAAGAGCAGCTAAGTGTTTATTCCTGAGTCTGAAAAATCTCGCAAGCTTTGGATTCAGTTAACATTTTAATAAAGAAAGCAGAGTTTATTTGATAATAGAACTACAGATTCAGTTCTAGCCAAGATACGAAAATAAGACATGATAAATGCACGTGCACTGACAAGGGAGAGGCAGCAATAAAGCTCACTGTCAAGGAAAGCAGGAAAGTGCTTCTACTGGAAAGAAGAAAAACAAGCCAGGAAAGAGAGGGTGGAGACCTTTATCTGGCACATTCACTGCTGCATTCTTGCCAAAGGTGGTAGCTATTTTGATCACACAGTAGGTAAGACAGCAAGAATATGAAAAGGATACTAACCCTCATAAACACAAGCTGATGGCAGATGGTCTCAAATGGCTAATACCATTATTTAGCACATTATATAGTATCAACAACTTAATTAGGGCAAACGGTTGTGTTTACCGCCCTTTCTGCAGCGCTTCTGAGAGCCTATGTGTGTTTAAGAACAGAAGTCTGTCTGGGCTTGGGGATAGCAACTGCCTGCCTAAATCATCTCTGTAGGATTCAGATACCTGTGTGTTGTAGGTGTCCAGACTGGCACAATTCTGTATGAGAAGTCATCAAATGCATGATCCTCAGCATCCTCTTGATTATCAGCCATAGCCAAGATGAAGTTTTGGCACACCCTACTGCTATCCTGTAGAGCTCATCAAAAGGGCATGTGACTTAAACTCTGCCAGCCGTCCCAGTTTTGCACAGTTCTTTTCTAGAAAGCCATCTTCCTATGTTTTGTCCTAATATAACACAGCACAACATTCCTGTTGCCTCCCCAAGCAGTATCCCTATCAATTCTCATCGAAACATCTATCTATGTTTTAGGATTCCGTGTATCTTTGCTGTTATGCCTCCTGAGGACCGTGAGCTAAATTTGACTTGACTGTATTTCAGCACTGAAACATGAAAACAGCTTCTAGTCTCTAAAACCAGTCACACAAAATACTTAGTTCTGCTCCTTGGGACAGGATGCAATGTAGAAGGAAGATGAATAACTGTCAATGTACAGCGTGTAGCATGACATGATCACAAAAAATACTGCTACTTGGAAGGTGAAATTATTAATCACTCCAGTAGGGCAAAAATCACACAGCAGTATACATACGTATATGAAATCCAGATTCAAAAACTTTACTAAACATTTCTATCAGCATACAGAGTTAAAAATTGTAACTGCGATCATGGAGCACAGGATGAAAGAACAACTGCCTATTTGCCCATTAGCTGAGACAAATCCAAAGCTGGAAAAGCCTCAGTCAGACCTGTGAGCCTAAAGCATTCCACTTTTTCGCCAGTGCAAGAATAAAAAAATGGAAGAAGTAGATAAGGAAGAAACAGCTACCTGACATCACCATGTCTAGAATAAAAAAGTCTGGTATGTTGATTCTAATCCAGTTACATCAAAGTGATTACCATTCTCTACTAATAGCTGAGATATACTAGGAAGTAGTTATTACTCCTCATTGCCATAGTTATTTGCAGGACTAATTCAAAGCATTTCTCCCCCCAGAGGACTGACAAAACTTTACATCAAGGTAGCACTATATTCATAAAAGAAGACCAATTTACAGCTTTATTATACCTGCACCACACAATGATGCCCCAGTAACTATTACTAGAGAGGCTAACCAGCCTTGTAGTTTAAGATTAGTAGTTCATATTTTGATAGTGTTCTCGTTTGAACACAAAACCTCAAGTTGGTTTTGGCTTTGTTAGTTTTCAGTACTCCTATCAGCTGAGATTTTTTATAGATTCTTCAATAAAATCTGAGAAAGGAGATCAGAGAGCTTTTTCTATTGGCAAAGGCTAGAACAGCTGGAAAGGAAGAGAAAATCTTCATAACTTTGTTCTGGAAGAAGGAGTTGACAGAAGTGGCTTTGAGGTATCAAAATGTGGAGAATATTTTCAGAATATGTAAAGACAATTCTGTTGCCAATTTTGACTCAAAGATTTCTTTAGCAAATACTGAGACAATTTAGTTTCAGGATAAGATGCCAATTCCACTGAGGTGATGCATCCCATTTTTCTTTTTTTGGTGTTCTATGTTTTGGTTGGTTTTTTGGTTGTTTTTATTTTTGTTTGTTTGTGGTTTTTTTTTAAGCCAAGCAACACAAATGAGGATAATGGCTTGTTCCCATTTTCACATACCTGCAACAAACACTAGGAAAGTTCAGGGCAGAGCAGGGTGGGGTGAGGAGAGCTACAAAAGTGTACCGACTATAATGGTTTACTGCTCCTCTCAAGGGCTTGTAAAGAGATGACACAAGCTTGAATTGTGATCTTGTCCAAATTACAGGGAAGAGTAACCAGTCTCTGAAGTCATAATCTTTGTTAGGAATGAATGTTAGGCATACCCATCGCAACTTAATTTGAATTACTGAACTGGTTGTAGGAAAACAAACCGTACAACAGACAGTCAAAACAATAATTGCAAAAAATGTGTATGCAATTCTCTCTCTTTTTACAACTGTCTGAGTTTAGTATCTTAGTTATAGTACATATACGAAAGCGGTATCTAACACAGAATGTATCTATTGAGACCAATTGCTTTTCCTGTAATTTGGAGAAGAGTGCTATTCAAGATCACTTTAGCTCCTGAGAGAATATAAAAGGAGATATTCCTCATTCAAATAAGTGTTTCTCTGTATAAAAACTCTTCCAAATACTTCAAGGGAGCTGCAGCAGATTTCAGCTAACAGCCAGTGTCCTGTTATCCAAAGATTATTTCTTTATGGTGGTCTTTGAGGTATTTTCTTTGTGGTCTTATCCAAGATTAGGGAAAGTTAGATGAGGTATATTGTATTGTGCATGGAACATACTAAAATAGATAGCTGTCAATTTCTAATAATTTCCTCTCCAAAAAAGACAAAGCCTTCTTCATATTACGGTAAGGGAATAGGAAAAAAAAAAAAAAAAAAAAAAAAAAAAAAGAGAAAAATGCAGCTCATGGTGAAAGGAACTACTATAGCCTCAACTGATTGTGCTTATTCACATACAAAAATCTGGTATATTTTTTAAAACCAACTTCTTTTCAGAAGGAGCTGGGGAAACATTCTTCCAGTGCACCAAAAAAAAAGCAAATTGATCTCAACTTCATTACTACTTGAACTGCTAGGAAGCTGGTTACAAGTAAGCAAGGAAAGATTCTTGTTTTTCCCTATAAGAAAAACATATTTTGCTTACAATAACGAGCAACAAATTGAGATCCTTCTGCTCACTGTTCAAATAGATCAATGAATCTTTAAAGAAGCAATCTTTCAGAGTCTTACCTCAGCTGTGGAAACAAAGGAGTCTGTTGATGCAATGCTTAATGTATCTCGAAGGCAGAAATCATCCGTATTATCCTTCACAGTAATGTCTGTATTTTTATCTTTCAAATTAAAAAAAGAAACAACAAACAAACACCTGATTATTAGACTATCAAGAAAATTCCATTTAAGCCTTGAAAGTGTGTTTCATATATAATTTAATGTAGTATAGTACTTCATTTGGAAGGCACAACATTGTAGTACTATGACAGTAAATTCTTGTATGACCCTCTGACATATATAAAGGTGACTGTATTTTTCTGTCTGTAAAGTGGACTTACAAATATCATCTGCAATGAACAGAGAGAAGAAAAAATATTTCCCCAGAGGTTTTGCCTTTCCTTTAACAGGCTTCTGAAGATCTCACTATCTAAAGATAGTACTTTGCTATATTGATCTAAACCCTCTGTTGAGTTTTTAACTTGGCTGTATTATATAACAAATGCTCAATGTTTTAGTAACCGAGAAATACTGTTTTAAATAAAAGTCCATTAATAAAAACCAGGTTTCAGCTTGCCTTGAACTCATTTCATTTTCTCATGTCTTTTTTCACTCGCTGGTTCTTCAAGAGAGCAAGTGAAGTTTTTAATCTTCACTGTATCCTCTTTCCTCAAAAAGCTTTTCCACTGAAATAACACATCCAGAAGCATTTACTATAATCCTACAGCTCTTAAAGCCTTTATAATAACTGATACTTCTGGCTTAAAACAATCTGCAATACAGTTTCTCTCAGTTTTCCTTTTTTTTTATTCTTGGATTTCAACTGTTGCACATATTACTAGCATACATGGTTTCATTTTCACCATACAGGAACACTTTCACAGAAGGATTATATTCATAAGTCAGACTTTGGCTTGATGTACCCCATACTACACTCTTGGTAGAGCATAGGCATTTATTTTGGGTTGCTCTACCTTCAGACATTACACATGTGTTGCTAAAAGTCTGTTTTATTTCCAACAGTCAGCAGCAACCAGCTACCCAATGTCATCCAGATCTGTTGCTACAGCAATACTTCATAAAAACCAGTATTACATAGCAAAGTGGCCAAATGCCAATATACTGGAATGGTTTACTCATCAATTGAAATGCTACACATACACATAACTATTATTTCGATGGTTGTTATGGTTTTATTAGTTACAGACTTGGAATGATAGCTCAAAAATTGCACATAACAATAAATATCTGTCTTTGAGACTATTCACTGAGGGGAAAAAATATTAAAAGTCTGGACAAAGATTTTACTAGATTGAGTTAGGCAGATTCCTACTTGTAATCACAACTTCACCAATATGCATATGAAAGTATTGGATTTTTTTCAGATGATTCTTAATTTGTTCTTTCTTTTGACCTCTTAAAACCAAGACGGAAAGTACAGTAGCATCCAGGTTGGTTGAGAAACAATCACATGCTGGAATCTAAAGAGCTGGAACAAAAAATCAAGCTGGTTTGTGAAGCATTTGCTTGTGAAGCATTTGCTTGAGGTCTGGTAAGAGCATATGTGTAACATGACGTCTCCTTCTTATTTCTAGCTCATAATTTGCATTAATCCCCTTCTAATACTACATTAAATGCTTTTCTAATATCACTTTTTCACACAAGCAATCGCTGAAACTGCAATAATACTGTTAAACATAGGGTAGTCCAGGGATATACAGCCTTGTTGCAGATTTTTCCAACCTCTCCTTTTGGCTGTTTTCCATAATAAATTTGCAATTAAAACAAATTCTTCTACATCTCACAGTTAGAAAAGCCCTCTAGCACCTGCTTCAAGTGCAATCCAAAGAAAGTATTTTCCTGATCCTCCCAGTCTTTAGGCAACATCCAACACTAACTGTGAGAAATAAACTGCTATGTTCACAAGCAGCAATGCAAATTACAAACTCCTCAGAGAGTAAAGCATGGGCCACACTTCCAAAGATCTTACTGATGGCTTTAATGGAGATGTTAAGGTAGGGACCCAACTCTTACGTACACAGAGTGCAACTGTGAAGTAGTCTCATGTATCAACTTATTCACAATCCAAGAACATCTCAACCACCCTCACAGGGAACTCCCAACTATACCACGGACTAAAGACTCAAAGCCTTCAGACGCTGTCTGATAACTACTGTGTTGTTGCTGTTACATATGAGTTTATAGCTCGGCAACAATAATATATCTGCAAACTGATGCTGAAGTATTTAACACTGACTTGATTACATACAAATGGAAATAATGCTATTTAATTAAAATTTATTATGTATATATATATATATATAAACTATTGGTGTAAATGAAGGAACCGCAGAGTTTCCAGCCCAGAATACCAAAGAATCAGGGGTTCTTCTGTAGTTTGCATTCAGCCTGCTACAGGCTACATGAAGCTCTAGAGATAATAAGATTTTTAATACATCTGTATTTGCTGAAGAAGTTGTAATTCCAGGTTTTCTAATATGGGCCTAAAACCTGTGACTGAGCCAGTATGCTTTTAATGTGTTAGTTGAATATGGAATATCTATATTTTCACCCAAAGAAAATTCTCACTACTATAAAAAAAGGCACAAAATTTGCACTTTATGACCAAAAAAAAAAATATTAAAAAAAGGTTGGTAATGATGACTGAATTAATACCCTTGGCAAGTGATACGCGCATGCAAAGTGCAGCCTCCCCAAAGAAAACACAGAACAGCCTTGTCAGCTATTTCTGACTTTCTGGCTACCACCACCCTAAATACTTTAAATACCCTTAGCCAAGCAGGTGCTTATCAATACTGACACTGTGCAGAGAGCACACTATTATGAAAACATTAGGGTGAAAGTTATATTACAGCTGCACTACATACCATGCAAGTACCAAGCGAACATTCTTAGACACAAGAATATGAAAAAAAAAAAAAGGGACAAAAAAAAAAAAAAAAAAGGCAGCACCACAATGAGACTCCTGGAATGAACAGCTGCGAGAGGAACTGACCCACCAGCGGCTGCAACTGCTCATACAGTCATCCCTAGTTCTTATGTACTCTAATACCTTCAGGCAAGTATGTGAGCTTCAAATATACTTTACTTATTTCAGGAGCTAAGGAGTTATTTTGGGTTCATTTATATCTGTGAAAAGGATGAAGCAGAGTTTCAGATGTGATATTGACAACAGTAATTGCCATCAAGACTCTTGGTTGTAGCGCCTTAAAATGCATATGTGGTTCTAAGGGTATGAAAAAATAAAGAATATGGGGTATTGCTAGAACTTGTGAAATTATCCCCATCTTTATAAGATTTTGCAAACAACTATTTATTTGAAACTAAGCAAGCTAAAAAACCCAAAATCGAACCTCACATCTATTACCCTCACATCTATTCGCAAAATACTGATCTGGAATATATATTTGTCTTTGCTCTGATAGGTTTGTGTGGTGAGACAGACCACAAAACTAACCCTCTAAACCCCCAGAGAAAAATCTGACCTTAGAGATGGAATGGCACACCAATTAACTTTTTAGGCATTTGCCTGGGAAGTATTCACCTTCACACAATGTTTTAGAATTCTGAAAACTGTTTATAATGTTATCTTCCCTCCAACCCTGAATGAAACACGGCATGAGTTCACATGTGAGCTTGGCACTTACATTCAGTAGTTAAAAATGGAAAGCACTTACCAGCTGGCAAAGGACTCACTGGGAGTTAAGAAAATTATGTCCAAGTGCCACCTTTAAAGCCATGGTTTCCTATTCTCAGCTCTCCCGCTTCAGTAGAACATCAATGCAGTAACACATCACGAGCAAGAAAGCAAGATGAGAAAGGAGAGACTTGCTAGACTCCAAAGAAGAGAGAACCTTGCAAAGGAATCCACTTATGAAAAGTCAGGGTACCCCAAGAGCAGCAGGGTCCCAGTATTCTGCCAGGCGGCCACACAGGTGGCCACTGTGTTGTCTGCTAGTCAGGCCCCTTAGACAAGGGGATTACAACAATCAAGTTCAGAGAGCGCAGAAGCACGAATTACTACATAATTCAATTTCAAGACAACGTGTCACAGTCTTCTAGCTAGTCACAAGTGGCACAGTGCTTTGTCACCACTGTTGCTGAAGCATCCAAAAGCAGCTTTATTTATGTTCATAAATAGTCATAACTCTGAGAGTGCTGACTGAATATTCATTTAAAATTATCAGTCCTACCAAGTAGCTACTAATGTATTACATGAAGTCTTACAGGATGTACCTAGAAAGCAGTGAATTTTAGTTTATGTCACATTTATAAAAAGAAAACAATGCCAGCCTTCAGATGGCACCTTCTGATAGCTATGTCATATAGCTACAGGTTAAAAAAGCCATGCCAAGAATGGAACGGAGCGTCCACACAGACCATTCTGCATTTAACAGTTACTGTTAAATTACGTGCTTACATTCTGCATTAACACAAGTGCCTGAGTTCAAGAAAGTGCCCATAGCTGGAGGCATCTCACCTCCCCTATATAAAAACAAAGCTGTTAATGACTCCAGCATAAAAATATATTTCAGGTCCAGGTCTTTTAAAAACACCTAACCAAATACTGTACTCTACCAGTACATCAGCATGTATCACAAGTTAAACGTGTCCCGTGGGTCTTTGTTGGGACTGCTCTGATGCAAACTGAAGTGACAGATTCCTTTTAAAAAACAAAACAAAAAACCCCAACCAAAACCATCACTCCTCCCACCCTCACCAAACCCACAAAAAGATACTCCAGTGCTGTACGATCATCCAGCGGTCAGTATGTGCTCCCACTTCCAGTAGGCTCTAGTTGCGAACACATGCTGCTCACCAGTATTTGACTAGGAAATCAGCAACAAAGCAGTCTAATGTAAAGGAATAACGGGGGGAAACTGAGTATAAGACAGCACCAAGGGCTTAGTCTTTGCAATTTCACCTTCCTCCTGGTATTCACAAAACTTTTGAAGGTAAGCTGTGGTTGAGCTAACTGCTGAGCCTTCCAATTATGTCCTTTAAAAATACCTAGTAGTTTTCATGCAGAGAATAATTTTCTGGTTTTGCGCAAATATAAGGCCAAGTCTTACTTCCCCAGCAAAAGTTGACTCAACAGAACTCTCATAATTGTTTCCAAGTACAGCTATAATCTTCAAGGTCCACATAAAAGCCTTCCACTAGAATACTCTCACATAGGTATAAAAAAGGCCCATTTTCCAAGGCACTGGATGCTTGCCTAATTATCATTATGCAAAACACAAGACGTTCTTCACTCACACTGTGTTCTGCATTTATTACTTTGATGTTATTCTTAAGATAAAAGGAGTCCAGCTGATTAAAAGCCGAATTAAAAGCATGTGTACAGATGACAGTAATAGATTCTTTATGCTTATATATAAATAAGCAGAGAACGTATATAAAAATTGAATAGTACAATCCATTAAGTTTACATATATAAGCAATAAAATGCACCTAAAAACCAAGATGTAGTGATTTGCAATATTTGTCATCTGGGGAAAGATGCAACTTGCCTAAAATAACCTTCTAATCTTCAAGAGATTTTCCACATACTTCAGAAAGAAATAGCAGCAATTTCTGGGATGTTTATAATAATTTGGTTATTTTCAGACCTTCAGGATACTGACTTTGTCCATAAAGTTGTATTAGCTGCTCCGCACCACATGTTTAATGATGCATAAAATAATACAACATGATTACTGCTCTTATATTCTTAAATAGTGAAATCAAGCACTTTGAATGCTTTCATCTAGCAAAGGTAGAGACAGCACAAAATACTTCATTTTCATCTCTCCAAGAAAAAAATCAGATATGCCTAACAAAGGAATTTAAGCACAATTTATTTCCTGTAATCCACAGACAAAGGTACATTAAATAATCCAAGAGTATTAGGAACTATGATATAGCTTTGACATTCTGGATATCAATATGGATATCAAATAATTCTTTCAAGATTTAAGTCTGCTAAACAACTCTTCCAAAATTTTGATAACTGAATTGGAATATTTTCTGATAGTTGCAAATTTTTTTAAGCAAAGAAATTATTAAAAGGCTAGAAATACAATTTTGTTATAGAGAATGTGACCTGTGAAAGCTGTCCCTGAATCATCATGGCATGCTTTATCGTAAAACGAAAACCTCAAAATAGAAAGACCTCACCATGAGGAACTCTGCAATTCAAACCCCAAGGAAGAGGCAGAGTAAGCACAAGTCATCCTAGATTGCCAAAATCTGAATTTTAAGAAAATAAATGCATATTTTATAGCCTGAAATAACACATCATATGTGTTGACAGCTGAGAAATCAGCTTAGTAAACACAAAATAAATGTACACATGTGTTCACTTCTCTGGTTTACTGCTCTGACTCTCTGCTTGACATCAACGTATCCCGAAACAGATTTGAGATGGGTATCCTGTGTAAACTAGATGTCACCGTTAGGTCTCTCCCTATCATGCAGCTTTTTGTTTCTTTTGTTATTTGTAACTGCACATAAGATCCTACATTTATAGAGGGTTACAATTTTCTGCAACTTCTTTTCTTTACCCTGAAGCTAAAAATTAGGGGATCTTCCCTCATTTTAAGGTTTAAATCCCTGTCCTTTACAGAACAATTTCATTTCTGACCACCCTCCTGTTTTCAAGTCTAACAGTTGAGGTAACAGTCTCTGTGCTTGTATTTGATTTCAGAGAGAGGATCTGGCAATCAAGTTTGCTCAGCCATCTAATCTGGACGGAGTCTATTTAGATGGATGTGCAACACAAAATTGACAGTTTCCTCTTCATAGGGGTACTCCCGTAGTTCAGAAATCACCACATCTATTTTGTTCACAACAAAGTCTAGTTTGAATTCCAGTGCTGCTTATTTTAAAACTTAGGCTGTCCACCAGGGATTTACAGCACAGCACTGTGAAGACTGCCAGATACCTTAGTCATCAGATTTGAACGTCACTGCCTTTTCTTAGTTCTTCACTTCCTTAGTTCTTCACATCCTAAAAACAAGCGCAACCTACTGCTATTTTTGTACAGACATTTTCTAGTGGCAATGGAATGGTCTGTTCAAGCACATTCAGTGTGATACTACATTAACTCATTGTGATGCAGAGCAGATTCAAAATGCAATGTCATGTTTACGAGAGAAGAGAGTACGAGGTTAACTTGGAGGTTTACATATTATCTAGAACTAGCTCCTTTAATACTTTCCCTATGCTACAGGCCTCTATAAGCAGCTTGGGTAAAAAAAAAAAAATCTTCTCACCAGATTTGAAAGAGAAGTCTCAAAAGTAAGTGAATTTGTCCCTTTGGTCTCACTTCTACTACAGCTGTGTAAATCTATTGAAATCAGTAAGTACTTAAAGCAAGACATTTACAAGAGCGCATTACTAACAGTATCCCTTGCTTCTTTCTAAGGCAGTTCATTGCCACCTTGGCTTTCCCACCACGCACCCTTCATAGAAGACAGTAGGAAGCACAGTGATAAGAAAGGACAAGAATAACAAAGAACAAACTGTTGCTCAGCTCCTGAAACTTGTTGCTTTACAAAGTTTCCAAACTTGCTGTATAAAAAAAGGAAACAGTAAACAGTTTAGTATGCTAGCACAGAGACTATTTTGCTGGACACAGCACAAGGGTATGGGACCATCCAACATGTTCTCTTCAAAGTGAGGCTTTAAACACAAGATTGCTGGAAAGGTTTTTTGCCAGCACATTATGCTTCAGGGATGTCAAGATTTCAAGGTGAGACAGACTGACAAAAGGAACCCACATATTCATTTGTTCTTCCATTAAAAGAAAAACACACTGTGTAGCAGTTGGCAATTCCACTTACATGTATGAAGACAGACTCAGAAAAGAAAGATCAATACCATTCTATCCCCAAAATTAACAGAAAGACAAAACCAACAGTGTAACTAATGACCCTCAGTGCAATAAACATTAAAAGATACAAATATATACATAAATATTTGATTCAGACTAACATTTGGATTCTGTACTGAGAATGGAGACTAGCATATATGACACAGTCAAACTCTTCAGAGGCAGCATAATAATCCTAATGTTCATTTGAATTTCAGGGCAGAACCGTTTTACAGAATTCTGCAGCCTCCAGTGAAACTGCTCATGAACGTGGCTTCTGCAAACCCAGCTGCACACAGACCACGGTTTAGGGACTTAAATTAGCAAGACACACATTTAACTTTAAACAATAAGACTTAAAGAATATCTTAAGTGCCCTACTGATTGGGGCCTGCTTGCATTCCACTTGCCCCAGCGAGTAGGAAAGAATGAGATAAGAGTCCTTAAAAAGTTGTACTGAATGAAGAGTTCTTCCTCCGGACCTTTAGTTTACTCAGTAACACCAGATTCCAAACAAATTAAAAAACAAATTAATAACATATAAGGTTGCTAAATGCATTAGTAACAACATATTATATGAATTATAATGTAAGTAATGATTAGTGCAACCTGACTCTGGAAGGTAGCTTGACACTGATTAGCAGCTACTCTAACAGATAGTTAAAGCTGCTATCTAGTCAACATATTAATTATCTGTGACAAAGTAAAATAAAGCAAAGTTTGAATAATAACATACATAATTTATGCTACCTGGAAATATGTATATGTTTACCTTTAAAAACTTGCAGCATAGTTGCATGTAGAACAAGGGCAGCTTTAAATAGCAGTAAGAGAAAATAAAGAATGATGTGATTGACATATGCTCTTTCATCAGCTACACTACAGCACTTCGCAACAAACAGGTTTATTAGGCAAGATGAGACATAGCGTGCAGATCAGATATACCACAAAATCAGAAAATTGACTGTAATTTATTAAAAAAGGTTTAGTTTGAGTCATCAAAAGGGAAATAAAACATCCTCAAACCCAGTTAAGTTTTTGTTACAATTTCGGTAATTAACTGCATAAATACATGCATGATTTGACACAGAAATAATAAATTTTCTCCCTCTGTTACTATTGTTCACAGAGCCTTTTGCTATAACTGGCCATAGAAGCAGATTTACTTCCACACAGAGGTTCAACTTTGAAACATTTCAAGCTGAAACAAGTTTAGGAAAATTACAAGATACAAAAAGGCCTTTAGGAAATAAATGCTTACCAAAGCTACTTGAGCCTCCTAGCTATAGAGTAAACAATTAAAAAAAACCCTCACAAACTCTATGTGTGGTAAATAGATGTGTATGTATTTATAGCTAGGGCTAAAAACCAAGCCCAGTAAACAGCAATTGCTGAAGACTGTGCTATGTGGATATGCTACAACCATTTCTGCCAGGCTGATGGGTCAGAGCCTTTGACTTAAATGGCAGCAAGATTTAAAGAGAGTAAACACATCAGTTAAGAGAAGTTACTTTTGCATGTGTCCACACAGACACAATGTGTTCATTTTAAGCCCTTGACAATAAATTGCAGGCAGAAGTTTATCTAGCTTAGTCCTAACTGAATGAATGAATAAAGGAACTTCGCGCAGAAAGTGACATTTGCCGATTTTGTATGATTCTGTCAGTATTCCCTTCAGATATTGTGCTCAAAAAGCGATTGTAAAAGCTTAAGATGTTGTTTCTGCAATTTCAAGATTAAGCTACCAAGCTAAAGAGAGCTGGTGACCTTTGAAGTCTTTTCAAACTCTAAACTATCACTGTCTGTATCTCCCCCATCCCATTCTGGCTCTCCTTCCTCCACATTACCCAAGAATGTTTCAGACAAGCCTCTCTTAAAAATAGACTTTATTGCAAGAAAAAATTGTTTTAATACAAGTTCTAAAACAGGAATTAGCCCTGTGGGCCAAAGCATGTTCTTGATCATCAGTTTATATAACCTCACACTGTGCTACTCCAGCCAGAAAAATAAACACTTATCCCACCCTCACTACTTGCCATCTGTCTGGTATATTTCTGACCTTTGGAATGTTTATACTTACAATGTATATAAATACATAGAAGTTAAGTATATATACATCCTTTTTAGTAAGAAAAAGAATTTGTAAACTATAACTTGTTAAAATATACACAAGAACATGCAAGGGGTGGGGGGAAGCAAAGAAAGCAACTTCTTGCCTTTGGAAGGCTGTTTCCACTTATTCCATACATCACTTCTGGAAAGTGTTCCAAATGAAGGCAAGTGGTTATTAAATCAAGCCTGATGTGTGGGGAAAAGAATCACTTTTCTTTACACAAAAAGAAGGTAAAATGTGATTATTTTTTTTTTAAATGGAGAAACTATCGACTAAGCACTAAAACAACCAAGAAAAAAAGATGTAAAAGGAACACTCAAATATATGCCTTTAAAGTAGTGTTAGTCATATGTGCTTGCTGTCGTGGGGTAAGTGATAAACACGCAGATAATACAGCATGAGTTAACTAGTCCTAGTTGAGTAGTATCATGGGGCACTAACTAGCATAAATTGCTGTACAAACGTTCCTTACTCCTGTAAGGAACAGGAGCAGCTTCATTATATTCCCCCCTTTTTCTCAGGGATTTAAAATTGATGGATAGAGAAGAACGAAAAAGACTGAGAATGGTAGTTAGAGCGTGCCCAGGTAACTATGTGGAACCAAGAAGATCGCGGTAAGGAGAGATCTGGGGGAGGAGACTATTGCAGTTGCTCACATGTTGTAAGGGATGAGCAGAAACAGCTGAGAGAGAGGTGGACTTTGTGTTAGGAGGGCTGAGGAGGGAAGCACCGTAACAGCTAACTGAACAAACTTGGGGAAATTAGATCAGGTAGATGGGTTGTGGCTCAATTATGAGCAGCCTTTAGCGTTAAAAGGAGAAATAGATTGTATTTCATTTGAAGAGATGCTCCTGAAAGAGAGAGAGCTCAAGGGAGAGCAATAATCTGGTCAGAAAAATGAGCAAAGGTAAGTTTTATAAACAAGTTAAGTCCCTGTGAGAGAAGCACGTTTTAAATGGACAAGGCAAGACAAGAGAACACACCAGGAGCCAAGAAGTGAGAAAGACAAAGGCTTTAACAGGAGTTTTGGTGTGGACAGAAAGAAGACAGGTTTCAGGGATGCCATTTAAGGAAAAGCAACAAGGTGTATAAATAGCCTACACAGTTGCACATAAGAGCAAAGCTGTTGGGCAGATGGTAACAAGGGTAGTCAGAAATCAGAAACTGACTCTCTTTCTGGTCTTATTGGAAGCGTTTTCAGAAATTTCTACCCTTATCACCCCCCAAGCTAACATACAGTAAGTGACCTTGAGCTCTCCAATGCTGGTTCAGTGTACAGTAAAACAGATTAGTTTGAGCCACTGCTGAAAAGACTTCAACTAATCTGTTTCACTGTGCAATGAAATGGCATCTAAACTTCAGCTTTTAAGATAAACGCAAACATACACTCCAGGTTATCAAATACCAACAAAGATACAGATCATCAAACACTGATCTTTTCCAGTACCAGCAATATCACTGCAGGTCCATGCAAAGCTATTTTGCGTTTTTAGTATAGTACTGCCAAAATTAAGAGTATTGCTGAGAAAGCCAAGCATTATAATCTTTTCATAGAAACGTTTGCAGAAATATTTTTGTTTACAGTTGTAAATTGAACTTTTAAACTACCAATCTTTACTATTCAACAATGTGCTTAGGTGCTTTTTGATAAAGAATTTTGCTGAAACCATTTAGAAAATGTTATTAATATTGGACAAATATACCTTTAAAGGAAAGCCTTAAATTTTATTGAGAGCAGAAGAAATACTACAATTCAAACACCTGCCCTTTGAAAATCTATTGTGAATCAGAAACATGGAGTTACAGCAATAAGTTGCAATACAAGAGACCTCACAGTAAAATGCAGTAAACTTCAGCAGTTTCTGAACTTCCACAAACTGTAATAGCTAAATTGTGTTCAAAATATGCATTTTTTAATAGGATTGGAATAACTTTTCTGGGCTTTTCCTCAGACTTAGTAATATTGTTTTCTTTCCTTTATAAAAGCATTTCTTGGGATGAATATCCTTTCACACTTAAAAAAGAAAAAGCTATTGTTTTCCTTTGTTTTGATTTCAGTTCTTTTCAGCCACTAGAAAAATGTTTTGTCCTTCTCCAAGAAATGAAGAAATTTAATGTAAATTTATCTTCAAGGAACACAAAGCAAGCAAGAGTTTTCAGGTTATCATAAAAAATATGCTACTTTGAAATTATTTTATAGTATGTACTACTAGAACAAACCCAAGTGAATTGCTACAAATTGCTCACCTCCTCAGTAGAGCCTTAGAATTATAAACAGAAACATTTCTTCTGCACAACCAAATAAAACATAATACTTCCAAACTAAATTTTTTCCATTAACATTTCAGAGGCAGGAAGGAAAATACAGGCCCTAGATATTAATTCATGGACAGTAAAACATTATAGAGGCCTGTGTTAATAAAATGGATAAACGTGAGCTTTCAACAGCTTCATTGATCATGCAAAGATTTTTGGTTTGTTTTAAGAGCAGTTGGAGAAAAGGTTTCAGATATGTAAATAAGGTCCCTGAAGAGTTTTGCCACTAGGTTAAAGGCTGTGCTTATTCTCTCCAAAATGCCAGGCATATCTTTGAGTGTGAGAAGAAAATTAAAAAAAGAAACAGACAAACCTTCCAACAAAACCATCCAACAGCACAGACCTACCTACTGCAGTAGTTCAAACAATTCACTTATTTTAAATTGTATAATTAATACAAAATAAAATGTAAATATTTTTAAATTGAAAATGTAATATAGATTTTAATATTATTATAAAAAACTTTAAGGGCCAGTGTACACAAGTCACCATTAGTTTGTGTGCCAGCATTCCTTTTTTCAGCAGAAATCAAAATAATAATATGAACTATTAGGAATTCAGTACTGACAAGGAGCCCTACAATTTGAGAATTTTCCCCTCTGACCTGCAATTCTGCTTGTAAGTAAAGCTATTGTTTCTCTCCTAACTCTTTGCATTCCTCCCAAGCTAGCTCTACTAACATTTCAGTCTGCTAGAAAAGATCTAAAAAGAAAAAAAAAAAAAAAAAAAAGGCAGGCGGAAAAAAAGAAAGAACTTTCTTCAAGGACACAGTAAAAGTATTGGAAGTTTTTAACCCTCTACTCTATCACATTCGCCACTCAGAAATAACAAGATGAATGTTTTCTTTCACAGTTTTCTGCCAGCTGCCTCCTTCCTGATTCAGTGGGGTTTATACCTGCCTCAGGAAAGCCTGTTTCTAGGCTCCCCATGTTGCTTCACAGTCCTAAGAGCATCAGCATAAAACCAGCAGCAGTTTAGCCCTACATATTCGGTTTAGTTTCATGTCCAGAAATATTTCTGCTACAGAAATCCTATTTTACCTTGTGGTTTATATGATAATTCTGAAAGTCCAGTGGAGAATGCAACAAACATAATTGCATTCCATTATTTCATCTGTTTAATATGCATGTCTTTTCCAGGGCTGTATTCATTGTTTATCACTTAACAATAGTTCACAGAGTTTAAAGTTATTATTTTTATTATTACTATTAATAGAATTCTACCCACAGGGAGAAAAGTTATTTATTTATACCTGCTGCATTGTTAAAAGTTGAATATTTAGATACATCACTTAACAATAGTTCACAGAGTTTAAAGTTATTATTTTTATTATTACTATTAATAGAATTCTACCCACAGGGAGAAAAGTTATTTATTTATACCTGCTGCATTGTTAAAAGTTGAATATTTAGATACATCTGGAAGAGAAAATATTTAATTTACATATAACTAGGAAAAAAAAAAAGAAGCATTAGGAGGGGCTCATTTACACAAAAATCAAAAGCCATCTAGACTACAGCAAACAATCACTTCAAGTGATGATTGCTTGCTCTGACAAGTCACCTTTTACCTGTCATAGTAGAGAGGAACAAAGCACCTCAGGCCACCTCATGAAAGTGTCATGAAAGACACTTGGAGCAACAAGCTATTGCATTCCAGCAGGGTCCCAGATCACTCACTGCTGACTCTCCAACGCGCTATGTTACCACAGTCTCCTCCAGAAGGCTGTTTCTCAAACCTGGTTTGCAAATTATTTATCCTGCCAACCAACTTCAACTAGTAAGTGAGATCACAAAATGAAAAATCAAGGCTGTGGTATCAATGGCAGCAGTAATTTCTTAATTTGATTAGGTAGAGGGAAATGATGATCTGGGAAGAACAACATTTAAAGCTATGGGGAAGGTGCAACATCTGTGACTAGCAGACAAGTAGGGGAGAGAGTGGTTTCACAGTAGCCCCAGACGTTTGACAGAAGTTTTTACAGAGAAAGCTGAAAACCAAAAACTGATGGAAAATTTTACCTTTGTAAGTTTCCTTCCTGACCAAATTTGGAGCGGATTATAACCCAGGGTTTCTGAATAAGAAGTGCTAGTCAGACATTTATGAACCAATCCTTTTGATAACACTTGATAGCACTTGTCTTAACTGCCAGAGCCCTGTCTCCAGCTGTGGCTAATCACAAGTGCTTCAGATGGAGAAAAGGGAAGAAAAATCCACAAACTGTAGCTAACCATCACATGTATCAGCAAAACATTTTCTGATTACTGTTGTGGGTCAACAGTTGAAACCCTGAAGGATAAGAGCTGGTTATAAGCATTCTAACAATAAGCTCCCAGTGTTATGAACCTACTAAAGACACAAAGGCTTTTTCTTGTTTGCTCCAAGGCCCATGAAAGAAGGAAAAAAACAGCAGTAGCAAGGGGAAACACTTAAATGACAGAAAGACTGCCATGACCATTTACCCCCAAATCCATCTCTTTCTCTCAAAGAGGAATAAAAGCATCCTTCAAAATAACATTCTTTTATATATATATATACACACATATATATATATATAATCTTTGTCCAAAACACTGAAATACCCTCAACACACTTCAGAGGCAACTTCAGAAACTTGGTTCACTTGAACCAGAAACTGGATCTTACGACTTTGACAACAAGGTCTACAAATCCCCCAGCACCACATACCTTTTCTATGTGTAAGTAGCTATTCAGAACAAGTAAAGCCACCTCTCAGTATTTTCTTCAATAAGAAGCTGGGCATACACAACTTAAACCACACGTTAGCTTATTTTTCCAAAACATGGATCATTTTTATGGCATGTTTTGTGCTGTCTAGTATTTCCCTATCTTCTGAAATATGAACAACAGAACTGGACAAAGTATTGTAAAACCATACAAAATCAAGATCTCACCTCTGCTTCTATGCTGACACTGTCTTTTTCACATAGCTGAAGAATAGCAATTTTTTTTCCTACAGCACTGTGCTGAGAGCTTACACTGACTATGATGCAAAATTTTCTTAATGCATTCCAAGAGTGTTTCTTTCTTATTTTTCTTCTAAAGCCTCTGGTCTATATGTAGGATCCATACTTGCCTGGATGCAAATGTAATTTGTTAGATTGTAAGTATTTAAACAGCTCTACAAATTATTTTATCATCAACTACATAGCTGCTAAATTACAGCGTTTGACCAAACATCTTCCCTAGAAAGCAAACTTTTCCCTCAATACTGGACAGAAGTCTAAACAAATGTTCACGTCAGTGAGCTAATTATCATCTATGCTATAGTTACGAACTGGCACTAATTACAGCTTTTATTATGTTGTCTGTGGTAACAAATACAAATTAGAACTCTGGGTGTCGGAGTTTTGGGGTTAGTTGGTTGTTTTTTAAGATTTAGAAGTAAATTGGCAATTTCCCAATCGTTTGGAACATTTTCTACTTTCCAAGATTAGTGAATAGTAAATGATGGATTAGGGTGCTTTCTTTATCCAGCTTCTTTAAGAAGTTTTGGGTATAAATCATCCAGGACTACTGATTCTGATTTAACAGATGCTGCTTTTTTCGCCACAAATACACATTCCTGCAGAGCAGAGGTACCTTTACTTCTGTTTTTGTTCAGAACTGTCATTTGCATTTTGCAGTAGGATATTATTCTTGTTCTTAGCAGTCTAAAGAATGCTGTACGATATTTCTTTTGGCCATCAGGATTTCATAATTTTCTCGGACTTGCTTATTCCTTTGACACTTGTAATACATGCTCATGTGTGTACACATGCACACACAAAAACAGGGAAAAAGTGATCAATGTTTATAATAGCATACTTCCTAAAAGAGTAATGCAAAGCTTTGAGCAGAAATGAAACAAAGTAAGCATTACACGTACATTTTGGGGTAGTAAAGGAAAGTCTGTTGACAGCAGCTTTCATTTTATTTCACTAGATTACCAAATACAAAAACAAAGGAAAAAAAAAAAAAGATGGTGTGTGTGAATCTGTAAGACACCCTCTAGAATTATCTCAAACATACTTTTCTGTCTCTCCCAGGAAAGTTACCAAAAAGCTCTCAACAACATCCTACTTCAAACTTTCATACACTACACTCAGTGTCATATCCTACAGGAAAGTAAATTATCCGAGAGATTTTGAGTGGTGAAATGGTTTTATATCAAATATTGAACGAAAACATCCTCTGTATTAAATCTTCCAAGCACCACAGTGCTTGGTACCAGATGATGCTCTCCTGTTTTTGTTCTAAAACATTCTGCAAAAGTGAAGCATTCTTTAATATATTACTTGCTGTTCAAGCCACAAATTCAAGGTAATGATGAAAAAGCTCCATATCCTGAACAGTGAAAACACTACTCACTAAACCATTTCACTACTTGTTTTCCTCACTCATCTGGGCCAGCACAAATAAAATTCATAATAAAGTAACAGACATCTACTCAAGAGATCACAGATGACTCCTACAAAAAACATCTGAAAGAAATTAAATTCCCAGAACATTCTTGGTAAACAAGAATCTGGTTATCACATCTAAGAAAAACAAAATACCAATTTAAAATACGTCCAGGGTAACCAAGCAAAAAAATAACTAAACACAATAAACATTACATTGAGTTCTTTGAACACCATTTTATTAATTTTGCCTAAAGACAGAAATTATAAAAACCCTAATTCAATAATTTATATACAATGCAACAATTTTATTTAGGGCTTATGGCTTCAGACATCAAAATGAACCATCAAACGCTTTTCTGCTTTAAGAATTACATTAACAGGTGTATGAGATATGTCAGAAAGCCAACTCTGACCTAAATATAATTCCCACCTTACTCAGAGCTGTATTTAGTAGTTCCAGGAGAATATGAAGGCTAAGAGATGAGAGTACTGCCACCTCGTGCCAGTCAAGCTGAAGCCTAACAAACAAGATTACTGACTAAAACGAATCCCAGAACATGTTCTGCCTTTAGAGCCTGACAGTTGAGATCAGAAGCTTGATCTTGAATTATGAAAGAGTGTAATAGTTTAAGAACATCTTAAACCAATTCTTTAAATAAAAATAATCAAACTACCTGTACTTAATCAGCATGCCTGGCAGCAACTACTCATATATGCCATTTTAACATCCTGGGTTTAGTCACTCATAACTGTGATAAATTTCAATCACCCCAGATAAGAGCTTTGGTAACGGGTATCTGTTTCAGACTAAATCTTTCTGATTTTGTTTTGTTTTTTTTTGTAAAAAATCATAACAAACCAAAGAAAAAGTACATGCATACACAGTTTGACAGTTCAAAAGACTTTTGAAACTCTCTAATATACCCATGGTATAAAGTGTCTATATTCTTACGGCATAAATATCTAAATAACCAAAGCAACATAAACTTTAGAGACTTAAGAAATATTATGAAAATTCTCAAGTATACTGACAAGCCACAAAGAAGAACATTTCCTCTCAGTCCATGCTTATCTAAAATATAAGGGTTATATCAAGCATTACCCAATAATGTAAAGAACATGAACTTTTTTCTGCTTATTTACTGATAAATATAATTCTGCTTAGTGGATATTTCACCATCCCCACCCATCCCCGAGGCATTATTACAAGCAATAAAAATGTAGAACAGGAGTACTCACCAATATCATTAGCTAGAGAACCAGGATCAGAGGCCCCAAGGGTAGCTTCAAACTCCTCCTGAAGACGATAAGCTCTTTGAAGAAGAGATTCAAGCTTATGAATGAATTCAGCACTAATGATATCCTGCAAGAAGACAGACATTAGAAGATTTTCTATTTGTTTAAATTCTGTAAGATTCCTTTATAAAATCTAAGAATATTAAGCTTTCAAAGAACAAATTGTGCCACATTAATTTCCTACAAACTGTACAAGTACACTGTCAGATGACTACTTCAACATCCAGAATACACACACTTTTCTAAACGTACATATATTTAGTGTAATAAAAATGAAATCTAATTTTTAAATGCTTTAAAATTGTATGTATGTTTACTACACTAGAAATAATGAAAGCTACACAGGTGTATGTTTATTTAAAAATATTTTTAGCTTTTAGTTCATAAAAACGAAGGAATACAAATAAAGTTCAAGCACATTATTTGTGAATATTCAGAAATTTATCATCTTGCTCAAATGTTTATCTTTGCTAAGCAGATATCCTCTCACATAGTTGTAAAAGAAAGAGATGACCCAAGGTATTTTGTGCAGAGAACCAGTATGCTTGGTAGCTTGATAACATCACACAGAAGCAAACACTGATGCAACAGCAATTGCCAAAAAATAAGTAACGCCAATTTCCTCTTCCCATCCTCCTCCAAATAACCAACCAAAAAAAATAAAAATCAAAAGGAACAAAAAGTTAGGTGTCCTTTAAATGCAATACCACTAAATTGGAAATTAGAATTCATTCTCAGATTTGGTAATCAAATTAGAAGTTGAAAAGATTCAGGTAACAAAATGCAATGCATTGTCAGGGCAGCAACAGTAGAGTACAGATTGCATATACTCACTTCTACACTTTCTTCTGCAATTGCGTCTCCTGCTCCCAGCTTAATGGAGCCACAACTTGCTTCGTCTTCAACTTGCCTGTTACGGAAAGTTAGTGCCTGCTCCCATCGACGCAGCGCTTCTTCGAAAAGTTCCATACCTAGGGGAGAACACGAATACCTCCACTTCATCAAATACGCAGCTTCCATATGTATTCACATTTCAGAGTTGCAGAAAACTATGTAGCTAATAAGCTTGAGAGCGCACTAATAGCAGAGATGTAAGTTTTTAAAACAGCAATTCCCAGTCTTAAAAAAAATTAAAAAAATATAAAAGATACCTGCCTTTGTAATGAGATAAGAAAGTTCACAATATTATTAAAGCAACAGTGCTCAATGTATTCTTTCCTATTTAATTTATAAAATAATTTTATGGATTACTACTACATATATAGAAATTAAGAAAAAGCTCATTTTGAAAAACTAACTCTAGATCAAGTAAGATTTCACTGTCCTATGGAAATGTTCTGAGACATATGCCAACAGGGCACTGTGAAAGAACACCACAATAATACTGTGTAAGCGTCACTTTGCAGTAAAATCAAGAAATTGTTCACATTCATTGTTGGTAGATGCTGAATATTCTTATGACGACTTACCCATCAAATACAAATTTTCAGGTGTGGTCACTGGAATATTGACAAGCTTAATATCGTCTTCATCTGCTTTATCCCAGGAATTAGAATTGGCACAAGCACAACTGTGACAAGAGGTGGCACTCTGAACCTTAAAAAAAAAACCCACACACCCAAGTTTTGAAGGGCTGTTATACAGAGTATCCTTAAATCTACATTCCTGCCAAAGTACATTACATCCAAGCTATCAGTCTACAAATTGTTTTCACTATGTAGTAAGTACAATGGCCTTGTCAGCATCTCTAGCCTTCTTGCGCTTGTTTAGGAAAGTTGTTTCAGCTCAGTGAAACCATTAGGTATATGTTCAGTGCAAGTTAACAGACATTCAGAAGTCTTAAACCAGTTCTACTTACCGAGGCCAGGCTTTGAACTGAACCAGAGTATTTACTGAAAAGTCCTCCATTTGCATAGATACAAGACTGAGATCCTTTTTCCTTAGCAGAGCTCAGAGAAAGAGTCAAGTTTTGCCGGCTACTGGAACAACTAGAACCTAAGAAATACACTGACTTTAAAGCTGCTGCCATCTCAAAACATTGTACCTTTCATTAGCAAGATCTATCAAGAATTGCATTTACTTTTTTCACTAAAATCCAGTTTAAAAGCAAACAACAATTACTCTTATATTTACAGTTCTACATGGGAAACTACAAATTACAACAGTCAATATCTGTAACAATAACCATGCATTTCAGCATAATTATTTTCCCATCCTATAAAAAAATCACATCTGCTTTCCTTAATATTGAGGTATGTCGACAAGAATGGCAAACATCACCATTAATATTTTACTTAATTGATATGTTACCTTTGAAAACAAGACCAGCTTATTTAGAAGACACTAATTTTATTCCTAATTTGCACAATTTCTACTTAAACAATTTGAAACTAATCAGTATTAAAGGAAAATTGTTTTACTACTGAGCAGTTATGCACACCCATCCCCTCAAACCCCTTTTCTTCTTCTCCAAGAAAACACAGAAAAAAAACAACCTTAGGGGCTCCTTCATGTACCTTTTTCTGATGCAGCTGCTTTGGTACACTCTAATACCAAATGACTTGGTTCCCATAGTGGCACTTTCTTGTTCTTCTTTCCACGTCTTCTTTTAAAGTGATGGGCCAGAAAAATAACGGATATTGCACTCACTGCTGTTACCGTGAAAAGCTTCTTTAACCCAGGGGAAAGCTTTATCTGAAAATAAAAGTGTGTGACATCACTGGAAATATATGCTTCTTAACTCCCACCTTTCCTCCTACCCTCCTTTTGGCGTGTTCAATCTAGGCTATAGCTTGCCTGAGGGTGATAAGAGAAGCTGCTCTCACGTAGCCTGAGAAACAACCAACTCTGAGTAAGGACAGACTAACTGCTTCTCAAAATTTGCAAGGACCAATAGGTGACAGAGTTTACAAAGGGTTGGTGCGACAGAGTGGGTGGCTGCAGAGAGACATACTGCAGCGCCCAGAACTACATGAATGGTAGGAATCTAAGTAAATTACTTTAAAACCTCTTTTTTTGTTTATTTCCTTCTAATGCCAGGACAAGACAGGGCTTCAATTAATCCTCCACTGAAGAGAAACTCACCCTTCACAACAAGACTATTTCTTGCACTGTTAAAGACTGGAGGATCCTAAAGCTAACATTTACATGGTATTTCAGTTTGGGAAGAACATGTATTATAAGATATTTCTCTAAATAAACCATTCTTTTTTAATTGTTACCTTTTATTTTGGACATAGATCAGTCATAAGTTTACAGACATTTAAATTAGCAAATAAGAACCACATATACCAGCAACTGGAATTAAAAACCATTAACAAAGTTTATGAAATTCCAAGTGACAAGATACACAAAGAAGAAAAGAGCCACTTAACTGGAAGCTAGAGTCCATATTCACAAAATCTTTGTGAAATCTATGCTGCTTGAGAAAGACTGCTGGGAGACAACCAGATCTGCAGTCCTTGGAGCTAACATGGTGTTTCTGTAACATGTTTCCTCACACGAGAAAGAGCTGGCCACACAGAGTACCACCGCAGTCTGGCAGTCCCTGGTTGCTGTGCAATTTGTTAATACCATCAGAGTTTTATTTAATTTAAAGAAGCGTTGAAAGCTTTCTCTGCACTACTGAGTTTGCAATCAGCAAGTCAAACACCTTTGACTTGAGAACCCTGTCCTTAGTGGTACTGTATCTTGACCAAGGCTGAAAACCTAGCACTGCACTCTGCGAGGAAAAGGAAATCCCTGAAACCTAGCACAAACACATACTTACATAAGGCTACTGTGTTTCACAGAGAAGAGTTAATAATCAAATAACTGAGATTAAAACCTTGAAGCTTACAGAATTAAATGCTAGAACTAAAGTTTCCAAGAACTGTAAGTGGATTATCTTTTTTGTATGTCTGTGCCTACAAACAGGATCATAACTAAATTAACAGTGAAATGAAAACCTCTAAGTAGAGGAAAGTTAATAGCTGCACATAATGGAGTTGCACATGGTATTTAAAAAAAAATATGAACATGCTACAACATAAAAAAAAGTGATCTTGCAGTGAAAATTTTAAATTATTCCAAATACAGAAAAAATGTGAAAATAAACAGATGTAGGTAAGACTCAGAAAACCTCATTCTTTTATATGCAATAAAACTCTGAAAAGCATTTAAATGCAAATGTGACAAATTACATAGCTTTTGCTTACAAGCACCTAATTCAATAAGAATAAAATACAGTCATATCAAAGACATCGGGTTTAAAAGCAGAGCTTTATTAGGATTCGCTAACATATATTTTGTAAAGACACTTATTGGCAATCCTAATGATAAACATTTTTTTCTTTTTTAGTTATCCTTGTCAATGATTGAGCATACACAGAACGGGAAAAAAAGTAATCTATTGGACCATATTTTGTACAGCAAACTAGAAACTTTTTTTTCTTCTCCTGTGTATTGTGGCATCAGCACATGGCTCACACCTCAAGAAATATATTCTCTGAGGGATACAACTGACGTCTTAACATTTTCTCAAGTAATTCTGACTTGTTTCACTCTATCATTTATCACAAACATAGTTACTGGCAACTGACATCTCTCCTCTCTGAATCTCTACAACACAATTACAGCTCCTCCTCCCTGCCTTTGAAGTGAAGATGCTCTAGGGACAAATTGTGTGATTCCCTGCAGACAAGGAGTATCAGCTTGACCATACTTTCAGCTTTTGTCAAACTGAAAATTAAGACCATAATGCACTCTTTGCTCAGATTGAAGTGGCTGTTAACCACGTTGCTAATATCAATGAAAGAAAATAAATCTGTAAAAAGAAATACTGTGATTAACAGAGCCTTAAGGTTTTTTTTGAAGATGATCTTTCCTTAAGTAAACCAAACAAAATCAGTAAAAGACCTGAATGGGTTTTAAAAAGTCTGCTTTTAAAGAATCACTGCCTTGTTTTAGTCACGTGCCACTTATTTAATCAAACAGAAGTGACTCGAAAAGTAGAACAAGGATTTTTAATTTACATTAATGAATTATCATTCAGATAAATTCAGTGAGTGGTACTAGCAATCTAGAAAGTATTTCAGACCACACTCAAAATTCAATGACAGCTATGTTTAGATTTTAAATACCTAATAACATTCTGCCAAAAAAAAAAAAAAGACAACTTGAGGATTTTAATGTTTGATTTAATAAGAATCAATATGCTGTTGCAAAATTAAGACATACAGACATTGCAGATAAAGCAATCTCTTCAGTCCGATGTATGATGATGCACTAAGTGTTTATTAGCAGAAAAAGACAAAAACCCCACTTACTTAAGTTCAATGTTCTAAACAAACTAAAAATGAAGGTATTTGGTACAGAGTTAATCCCTATTAAGGTCAGAAAACCAAGTACAATGCTGCAATTAAACTTCTAAACACATAATGGAAGTGACAATATTTAGATAATGTATACATTACCTGGTTAAGAGAATAATACCATGAAAGGGGAAGATGAAACACCCGTAAAGCTACTGTCTTCAGAGAAAATCGCGCTTCAGTAACAGTTTCTTCTGACATGGCTCCTTCACTCCCATAACCTCATTAAATGGAACTACCTTGAAAGCAGTCACAGATGGTCTCTGGAATACTCTGTCAAATGAAGGATACATACTAAATTATGCCACCGAAGTCCAGGACATTCTTCTGCAAGCCTGAATCCCTTACACAACAGGTACATGACTTGTTCAATTGACAGTGCTGACTAGAGACAAGACTTGCATTTAAGGAGAAGACAGCAACCTTGCTGGCTCAGTTTAGGCCCCATTCCTCCCACCTGCTCTGTGCAGAGTCGTGGATATGAACAACCAGGATCTACAGAGCACTCAGTTTGCTCTTACTAGCTGGCATCCCACCCACCATACCCCCTCAGCCACACACTGCGACAGCCCTGTTTCTAAGACCACTACTGTAGGAATAACGTAGGTGCCAGCTAAGAGTTAAAAGCTTTGAGAGCAGCCTGGAAAAGTTTATCTCGTTCAGAGCTTCAGTTCTTTTGCAGACACCCTGCATAATAAACACCACACCCTGACGTCATCCCCCCCACGAGGAGGCACGGGCTCCCTTACTCCCCGGTGCCAAACACGAGGCGAAGCCCCTGAGGTGTGACATCCAGGCCGCCAGCACGGCACGGGGCGAGGGGAAGGCAAAGGGCGGGCCCGGCGGGCCGGCTCCCCCCGCCGCCGGACACGGAGCGGGGCCCGCCCGGCCTCAGAGGGGCAGCGACCCCGGCCCCGGGCTGCGGCCACCTCCGCCCGGCACTGCCGAGCCCTCCCCAGGCAAGGCAGCCCCGGCACCACCGCCGGGAGAGCCCGAAACCTGCGGCGCCTCGGGTGGGCGACGGACAGAGCCGAGGTGCTGGCCCCTCGCACCCCGCAGCCCCCCAGGCAAAGGCAGCGCGCCTCTCCCTGGGCCCGGGCCGGGCCCTGCCGCCCGGCAGCCCCATGGCTGCCACCCCGGGTTACCTGCCGAGCACCGGGCAGCAGCCCCGGCCCCTCGCGGGCGGCTCCCTCCCCGCTCCGGCGCTGCTAGGAGACCGGCAGCACAGCTTCTTCCGGGCCAGCGAGAAGCGGCCGAGGTCGGCAGGAGACAGCCCCTGTCGTCACGTGAGAGTGACCCGCTCCGTTAGGAGTCCGCGTCGGCCATCTTTACGCAGGGCAGCCTTCTCCTGCGGGCGGCGGGGCAGGGAGGGAGAGAGCCTGGCGCCGTCATCTTTGTGCAGGGCGGCGCTCACGTGAGCCGCGGAGAGGCTCGGCGCGGCCATCTTTGTGCGGGGCGCGTCCCGCGACCGGTGCTGCCCCAGCTGCGGCCGGTGGGCGTCTGTCTGCGTGAGGAGGCGCCGGTGGAGCTGCGGCCGCGGCCTGGGCGCGCCTGCTCCGCTGCGGCAGCCTCCTGCACCGCTCCGTCCTGGGCCGCGGAGCGCCGCCCGCCCACCAGGGCCGCTGTCCCCGGAGGCTGCCATTCGCCATCCGTGTAAGCCGCGGGGCTGGCCGCGGCCCGCCTTAGCTCCGGGCTCGGCGCACGGTGCATCTTCTCGGCCGTTTCGGTGACGGGGGGGGTTCCGCCGACGGCGGGGAAGGTGGGTCGGGTGCGGTGCCTGTGAGGGACAGTGGGCGGTGGCCGCGGCCGGTCTCCCCGAACCGTGCGGCTCGGCCCGCTGGGCGTGTTGGCACGGGCATGGCCGCCGCCGGCGGAGCCGTACCGGGGGCCGGGGCGCCGCGCTCCCGCGGGGCTGGGCGGGGGGCGGGGGCCGTGCGCGGCCTGTCTTCCGGGCCGGGCTGGGCCGGGCCGGGCTGGGCAGGGCAACCGAGCGGGGCGGCGGGGCCCGGGCCGGCCGCTCCCAGCCCGCGGGGCGCCGTGCGGGGCGGGCGCTGCTGCCCGCCGGGACCGGCCGCGGGGCGGCCCCCGCAAATACCGGCCGCAGCTGAAGCCGCGCAGCGATGGTGGTGCAGATGTGACGCGATTCCTAAAAATAATTTGGTTCTAAGTTACTCTGTTCGTTCCCTGAAGCGTGTATATGTTTTATCGCCGTGTACGGGGGATGGAGCAAAAAAGGCCGGTGTAGCACCTGGTGGAAAATCACCGCAGGCTTCTCCTGCGTCCAGGCAAAGCCTGAGTCGGGGAAATCCTCTTAGGAACATAAAGGTCAGCTGCTGGGTTTCCGAGTTAGTTTTTAACGTGGTGGAAGGAATGAATGGATGGTCTGCACACTGAAAAGCAATATAAAATGAAAAATGTTTAACCTGTGAGAGGCTATACCCTCAACTCAAACATTTTTTTTATGTTCTCTCTCTTTGGAAACAATACATCATGACAGAAAAAAAAAATCTAATGGAAGTGACTTAAAAAAATTGTGTCTTGCTTGAGCAGATAGCTCTTCGTGCCTGAAGAGAGAGACCAGGTGTCTTTCATAAGCTTACTGAACGAGCTTTTGTCATTTATGGGGAAAATACCAGGGTTTACTATAAACAGAAGTTTTTTACCAGAGTTAGCGCTAGTTGTTGTCATTTTTTTTCAAGAAAATGGGATACACTTGTGTATAGAATTGATAGATTAAAAAAGGTAGAAATAGGGAGGGATGGGAGATGAAAATCAAAACCACCTACTGATTAACAGAATATAAAGGAACGTAGGGTGTGCAATTAAGGTTAGCCTCCCTGTTTCTTGACCCAAGAAATCTATTCTCAAGTTTGGTAGCAATATTATTCACATACATTGTTATGCTGAAGTAATTTCTGTAATAAATTGTGAAAGAGTCCAGTAAAGTTTTTGAAGAATAACACAGTTCTTTAAAAAACTGATAGGATGACATACATCTTAAAAACCTTAATGCATGTGTCTAAGGCTTCAGTGGTCACTTGTGGTCAGAGTAAAGGTGGGTTTTTTCTAAAGTGCGAAGAATATCCATATAACAAGTAATTACTAAAGTTCTAGAGCTCTTTCCCATTGTAAGTAATGTTCAGATACAAAATTGCACCCCTGTCTCATTCTCACTTTTGTTGCCATAAAGTAAAAATGAATGTTAAATGCAGTAGTTCAGTGCATCACTAGTAAAATAACTATGAGTGCAAGTAAGAAGCCTGAACTTAGACCTTGCTAGTTTGATATGCTGCTACTCAGAGTTGCACAGGCAAAATAATAACAGCTGGTAATGGAGATATGATTACTGCTTCAGGTGATTGCTGTCTTCAGAATACTTCCTTTATTCTTAAAATCTTCTACCAGCATTCCTTTAGTAAACTCTGAAAAATTATCTGACAGAATGGCTGATGTATTTAGGGACATCAATGGGATGAAGATATGTAGTTGTTTATTTCAACATCTATTGAAGTGTTAACTACTGTTACTAGACAGATCAAAGCATTGAATTTAATTCAAAAAAACTTTGAGAGAATTTTAAATCCGTTATGTTTCTTTAGGAAATATTAGGCTCCCTGCATGAGCCTAAGATCATTTGCAAGATCAGTTGAATTATCTTAGTGTCTCATGGGATCTTTCTGTGTGTGCAATAGGTCTTCCATGGTAGTCACCACACAAGTCTAATGCCATGGAATTCTGCTGAATAATACATAGGTTCAAGATAAGTGTTACAAGCTTTTGTGCTTTTTTTTCCCCTTTGAACATTAAACAGTTCACTTAGTTGAATGATGTAACATGATGCATTGAAATAGGTGGGCTGAAACAAACCTTTCAGTGGAAACAATGGGGAGAGCTAGCAACAGACTGCAAAGTTCTCTCCCAAATACATGAGAAGCTTATTGTATGAATGTGATCGTAAACAGTTAGGGTGAAAGCTTGAGTTATGTTGCAGTTCACTTTTAGTTCATTCTTAACCTCATAGTGAAACAAATGTGCTTCTTGTATCCTGTGTATGTATGTCCATGGTTTTCAGCTTGGGATTTTTGTAAGGCTGCCGTGAGACCATGGAATACTTCTGAAGGGTCCCTGCAAGGTGACAGAAATAGTTTTGTTGCCATGGGACATGTGATTGCTGTCTAAGTATTCCCATCTCAATAATTTTTTAGAGTTCTGCAGCATGAGGAAAGCTGAAATTACTGATACAGATCCTTTCCAGAGGCTTTCTGTGTCTTTCTAATATATAAACTTTTGGCTCAGGAAGCCCCAGAGCTTGAAAGGATTTAGGGAAGCTATATATTCTTGTTGAAATTTTATTCTTCTGGAGTTGTCTTCTTTCGGTCAGTGGTGGAAACAAGATACTGGGCTAAACGGACCCATCATTTGATGCAGTAGAGCTGTTTATATGAGAGTTCTAGATATTTTCCCACTACAAACTATCACATATCACCAGGGATGTGGAGATACGCTCAGGCTTCAGAACAGGAGTATAAAATGGATCATAAGAGAAACCACAAAGGTAGATACTTATTTTTTTTTATTACTGAAAATGCAAAGAAGTGACTTTTGGATGAGGTCAATGCAATGCAGAAGCTTGTGAAAAACAAATGTGATAATGAGATATATCAGTAGAGGAATATAAGCAGTCTTTTCAGATAGCGTAGGAAGTGGTGAAATAGAGGAAGGACAGGGAGGGAGGGAGGGAGGGAGGGAGGGGCTACCCTGGGCTTGCTAGGACTTGGGAAAGATGAAGGGTGAATCATGGTTTTGAAATTAATTTTGCAGTTTTAGGCTTTAATCTAAAACTTTACAAGTGTCTTCCCGCAGCTAGGTATACTAAGCTACCAAGGTTATGGCAGTACAGTGAGTTAGCACGGTTGCTAAGCATGGAAGGTGGTGTATGAGAATTTTGTTAAGAAAAGGTGAAAAAAAGGCCATTCAGTTTTGCCCATGTAATAACATGTAGAGAATCTATAACATTAAGTAGACGTCTGCTGGGGGTGCTCTCCATATGGATAGGAATAGGGACCACATCCATGTGGACATGACTTCCAACATGCTTTTGGTCTTTCTGATGGTTATTATGAGAAGAGAGATGCAGACTCCATCAAGAAACAGAATCTGGCATGAGCAGAACTTCTGGGATTGGATTTGTTCAGGACTGCAGGTTTGGATTTATATAGTTCCAGATCTGAAAAGTAGCTAATAAATACAAGTTGGGTAGCATGAGGTGAAGTCAGCACTTCATTCATTGCTTTGAATTACTTGGAATAATGCATTCAGGAAGCTGCAAGCTGCTTTCAAAAAAAAACAAAAACCAAAGCCTAAAGCTTTACTAATCTATTCTACCAGTTCTAAAGTATTTGTGTGTAATCAGCATTAAGTCACACTGGATTTTTTTTAAGGTTGTCAGGGCTTTACAGGGCTTTATTTGAAACTCACTTGCCCATTTTTAATGTTTTAACAGACCTTGTAAAACGTGCAAAATGAAATACATCATCTTGTTTCCATTTCTCTTCTGAAAAGGAACTTTACAGATCAAAGCAGAATCTGAAGTTGAGGAGGTTTGATCTGAAACAATACCGTTTTCATATTTGAAGTGTCTTTAAGCAGTATTGCATACAAACAGACAGTGAACTGAGGGAATACTTCTCCGTCTGCAGATTATATTTGAGAGTAATGATTTTTAAATGTAAGCCATAGGTCCAGGAAGAGAATTTAGACCTAATCTTGAAAAAAAATTCCCAAATTATGAATTTACTGTAGTATTTCCAATCTTGTGAGATAAGTTCTTAAATATTTATTGAACAGCTGTTAACATGACATTCAAAAAGACCAAAAGGTAGAACACATACTTGAGTATAGGTACAGGTTATATAGATATATAAATATATCTTGTGTATTATATATTAAAAATAGTTTATCTACTTAAATATATTTTATTTATATATAAATGCAGATACATACATGTATGCATATAACAAATTATATGAAGTATTAGATATTATTCTTATAAAAATAATATGTAATACTGTAATAACATTATTTGTATAGGAATGTTTATAGGAATAATGTAGACTATTTATGCACATTCACACACGCTTATATTAAAAACCCCTTTAATGACCAAAGGGAACTGAAATGACTTTTGATTCAAAGAGTTCTTATTGCAACGCAATTGAAGTAAAGACCAAGTCACAGATAACATACTGAAAGTTTACTAGGGAGGTTTTCCGAGATGCCTACTAGGCAAGGTTTGTTTTCCACCACACTGTCAAAGCCCTAGGTTACTTAATATTCAAAGGAGTGATTGGTCGTATAGCAGAAGGAACAAACCTAAAGCTGCCAAAACCAAAGAGGAAAGAGGTGTTGATAACAGTGCTAAAGACTGCAAACAGATCAACGAATGTGCATCACTGAGTTAGGGTGAAAGTTTAGTTGCAAATCTTGATAAAGGAACACTAGATTGTACAGATCATATTTGGGCAAAGAAATTTTAAGATTTCTTGAGCTTTAGATAGATTGAGGCATCAGTAGTAATTAAGTGACAAAACTGGAACAAAGTTCTTGGATGGTTCTTATTTGCATGAGTCAGTTGGAGTATTCATATAAAAGGAACATTACTGAGTTAATTTTTTAATTTTCTTTCTGTAAAACATCATAGATTTCTCTGCAACCATCAAAATAACAATGACAAAGTGATTGCATTTAACATTCTCTATTTCTGAGAAGTTTCTGTGTCTGCATCAGGGACCGTGGATGGACAGAGAGGACTCAAACAAGAGAAAAACTTGCTGAGTGTTCAGTACTACATGTAAGTTACAAGTTTCAGTTTGCTTTTGATAAATAATATTCTTGAATCTAGAATGTGTCTTTGTAAATAAATAAAACCAAGATAAAGTTTCCTTCTCCTTTGACAAGCAGGTCATGTGCTCCTGCATTTTTAACCTTCACAGCTTCAGCACACTTCAGCGCTGTTGCAAAAGATCCCTTTCCAGAATGTACAGTCAAAGCTACCATCAGTTCTGGGTAGGCTTGAGAACTGTAATTTTTATGTTGTTGGAATGCCATGATAGAGGCCAGAAAGTTTAATAAGTGATCCAAACCAGCTCTGCTCCACTCAGAATTCTGTTAGTTTAAGCCCTAAAAGTTAGAGGATTTGGTTTTAGAAGTCAGCTGTGTTGAACTTGGGCTATTGAGTTCTCTTACTGTAAAGTTATTTATACTAATGTACTTCAAAAAGCCACATTCATTTAAAAGTTATGTACACACTGAATATTAGATATCTGATATTGATGCTTACTGTAAGGAATTGGATTTTACTCATTCTTTTTTCTGTTGACAAGTGATTCCCTGGTCTTGAAGATCCCAGCTACAGGATCTCAGAAAATACAGCTTCTGAAATGTCATCGCCCGGCAGCAATTGCCCACACTTGGAATCAGTTGGTGAGATAACAAAAGAGGAATTGATACAAAAATCCCATGTGAGTTGTAGCAGTTTGCTTTCTTCCTATTGTAGTTAACTCTGGTCGCTTATTTCAGCTATGTGTGTTGTTGTGTGTTATTAGTTATAAGATGCATAAGTGTTAAACATGGGTAAAATCTTCTGTAGTGGAACAGTAAGGTTTACACGAAGTACAGGAAGACTTAAGGACTTGATAAAACTGAAAAACTATCTTTCAGTGCTTAACACTGAAATCAGAGTACCTTTCCCAGCAGTGTTTTCCAAAGCAAGTGCTGTTTGAGTGGAAATAGAAGAGTTAGCATAGCACCAAGCTGAACTGTAGCAGTTAGTTATTTGGAATGTTTATGTGATACAGTATAACTGACTTGACTTCAAGAAGAAACTGTAACAAAGAAATCTATGCTTAATTTTTTTCTTGGATAACACTTCACTTGTTGGTGGAGGAGCCACAGTCTGAGAAACTGCCCCTACCCAACTCATGGTTTCCAGCTGTTAGTAATAACTGGAACAAAGAATGATCTTGTAACCCATTTTAGCAGCTGGGAGGTGATGAAAAGCCAAACCTTTTCTGTCCATTGTGCTAAACTTCCTATCTGAAAAGTGTTAACAGGTAATTTGCCGCTGAGGGGTATAGCATTTCTGTAATGTTGCTTTTTTTTTTTTGTAAACCTTTGCAGGTAGTGTTGACTATCTGCAAATAGGAATATGCAGTTATTACAAGTTCTATCACTTTAAATTCGTTTTATGTTAAATTTATAGGAAAGACCAATTTTGAGGATTTTAATAATAATTTGATATGATAATGTTTATGCTTTATTGAGAAGAAAAATTTTTGGTTTAAGATGAAAACTCAGAGAGATCCAAGGTTTTACTAGAAAAATATGCTAATCTTATGTGAAGCAAACCAAAAATTGGGTTGGTTATAAACACATTTCTTTTTTGATCTTAAAATTATTCAGCTGATACTGATATTTACAGTATTTTTTTCTCATTTTGTCTCAAAGTTGTGGTTTGCTGGTGAAAGCAAATGAAATAATGCTTTTCTTGTGTGTTTAACTTCAATAGGGCACTTGTCAGGACTGTAAAGTCAGAGGACCCAATCTTTGGGCATGCTTAGAGGTAAGTCGTTCTGTTGTTCCGTAGTAGGGTCGTCTTCTAGTAATCTGTAGATAAAGTTGGTAGTGTTCTTTTTAAGAAACAACTATAATGAACTTCTTTAGTTTCTTTAAATTGTTGTTTAAAAGTATAACCTATTGTGCAGTTTTCTGTTTTTAAAATTATTTACCTTCTATCAGGTACATACTTCTTGCAATTTAAGAATAGTGTGTTTAAAATGATTTTTTTTTATAAGAAGGTAGCACATTAAGGTTTCGTCTTGAGTTATGATATTTTTTAGGTCTTAAGATATTATATTATTCCTGAATTAAGTTACTTTTAATAAGCACCTCTTGGCATTTGTAGTAATAACATCCAGCAGTGAGTGCTGACTTTTTACAGCATAGAAATACATACTCTGTTGGGTTTTTTTTTTATTCTTAAGTAAAATAAAGAAAAAACCCCTTATTTTGAAACTTGTAGAAGTTTGTATAAACATTCTTCAGACTTTGTAAGAATTTTGCATGGTCTCTACCCTGGATATAGTTATTTCTTAAATATGCTTGCTGTCTACAAAATCAATGATTTTCAGTGTGTTAAAAAAAAAAAAAAGCTCAAAGTGTTGCTTCTCATTGGTCTATGATACCAACAGGAAAGTATGTAGCTAATTTAGTTTTTAAAATGTCTTGGGAGTTCTTCAGACATTCAGCTGTTTCCAGAGATTGAAATTTTACTATATAGGCTTGTTTTCATTTTTTGGCAACTTTTGTCTAAGTCTTGTCAGGAATATAGTCTAGGCTGAGATGCCAAACTTTAGGTGTATGTATGAGTATTTTAAAAAAACCTGCTTCAGTAGTTTCCTTTCAAGTGGTTTATGGTAACAGTTAAGAGATCAGATTATTTTGCTCCTTCTATCAATAAGAGATAGAAAAGAAGAGAGAAATAAACAGTGTTTAATGACTTCTTGTTAGATGTCTGGAAGTTTAATTACATATAAAAACCCTCTTGGGAGTAGGAAGAGGTGTTCAGGGATGCATCAGCCTGGCAGGTGGGGAAATGCTGTCACAGCTTAAAACATGTTTTTTATTTCTCACTCAGTGCTCTTAAACTGTTACTGAAAAACTCGATTTCATACCAACATTTCCGTAGGAGAGTTTTGTAATTGCAGTAGGACACTTACTGTCATGCTGTGATGTATCTCCTCTTGGATGAATTGGCATCTTGCCTTCACCTTTTTCAGTAGAAAAACGTGGTGAGATACCAGCATGTTAACTATCTGTAATTTAACAAGTATCTGTGATAATTTAATATAGAAAATTGACTGTGTTCAGCTGCTATTTGATTGTATAAATTAACATGCTTGGAGCGTTATACAGATAATATGCTGTACCCTCTTATGTGGTTGTCTTGACTCATGCAAATGAGGAATTAATGAAAGTTGCTTGAAGATTGGCAGCTGCAAGATTCCACACTCAACTCAGCCAAATGTGTTTTGCAATTGGCACAATTAAAATCAACAGTTATTTTGCAAGTTATAACTGGAATGTAGTAAGTACTTAACCATGTAGTGCTGGAAACTCTTATGTAAAAGTGAAAAAACAACGAATTGTGAAGTAACACTGATAAGTAGGCACTGCAGATAGGCGCATAGGGGCAGTTTTGTATAAATGTGTCATGTTCCAAGGCTGTTGCAATTCAGTCTTTCAGACACTGGGCTAACTTCATATTTTCTGTAACAATCTACTAAATCAGGAATTGTAAAAAATAAATGTTGACCTTAACCTGAATAAATACATCAAAATGGCCAAACAATTATATTCCAAACAACTAAATATCTTACACCGCCCACCAGTGAAAAGAGTTGAGTTAAATCTTGCAGCATTCTTATTTGCTTTAGGTGATACTTATTTTAATACTTAACTGTGCATGTCTCTTGTTTGTGTAGGACTCTGCAAGTTTGAAATCTGAGTGAATTTTAAAGGGACTGGCAGTATGTTCCTATTCTGTAAACCTGTTTGACACCATTTTTTAATTCTGTATACTTCTTCATATCTTGCTCAACAGAACAGGTGTACGTATGTTGGCTGTGGTGAATCCCATGTTGATCACAGTACCACCCATTCCCAGGTATGTGTATTTGCTAGTCATACAGTTACTTGAAGCAGTGGAGTAGAGTTGGAGAACTTTTTAGACTAATTTTAGTGAAGTCAATAACTTGTGTTAGCATAATTGGAAATTTGATTAGCTATGATTGTTTTTCATCTATAGAAGCAGGTCTTACTAATTTAGGGGTATATGAGTTTACAGTCTTTGTGCAGCTGCATAATTGTTTATGTAATTCTGGCATTATTGCACTCCTTAAAAGAACATGGTGAAAATTAAAAAAGGAACAATTACTGATGATTTTGAAGATGCATGGACAAAAGGCTTCTTGAGTACTTCAGCTGGTATGTAGTACTTCACTGCTTCAGTCTAACTTTTGAAGACTGTGGCTGCCTGGTGGGTGAGAGGAGGGAAGTTGGATTAATGAAGATGGGAGCTGAACAGCTGTAAAATAGCAAGTATAAATTACTGGGAAAAGGTGCTTTATTTCTGCATTATGCTCCCTGTTCCAGTAGCTACAGATAAAGAAGTGACTGAGCTGAGCGTATCCTTTCATGCAGTGTCCTGATTTTGGGTCCGGCTTGGTAGGAGCAGTGGAGTATGTGCATTGTGTTCCCAGCATGCCAAGTTCTGGCAAGATTGGACAGCTTGAGTGCATCTGTTCCAGTCTTAAATTCATTGTATGTTCTGTGCATACACGTGTGCCAGTGGAACACTTGCCAAAACAAAACAAATAAGATATATTCTCTCTTAGCAAATATACTGGGGACAGATGGGATGGCAGTTTTATGAACATGTCATTTCAGAATTGCTGACTTTACAAAATTAAATGAAATTCTTGCCACCAATTTACTGTTTGTCTGTCAGAAAATACATCTAAGATTCCTCCCTGAGCACTTTTTGGTCTCTGAAAATACTAAAAAACCCACCCCTGGTAAATATTGAAACAAACAAATAGTATTTACCAGGGTTTTACAAGAAGTAAGCTTTGACTGCATTTTACCACGACTCCTCATTTTTTATTCTTTTTTGAAGCAGGGCCTTGAAAGGAGTGCATATTTAAACAAATCAATAATGTATTAATATAAATCTTTATAAATGTGGTATTTTTTGACAGCTATTTAAGCTGAATCACAGTTCTACAGCCTTTACAATAGATTAATAAGCTGATTGTAGTGCATTTGGGGAACAGATGGCCTCTGAATTTCTTACCTACAATTTTGTACCTCTTGGCTTTCTATAGTGGTTTATTCTTGCTTTACGTGCTGTTTTAGCAATGATATGTACTTGCCAGGTAAGAGAAAGACAATGGGTAGTTTGGTTGCTGTCGGTGACATCTTTGTCTTGTTACTTAATTTTAACTTCTGGATAGTAAGTCCTCTTCTGGATATTTTTTTTTTTTTTTTTTTTATCCCAGTAAAAACCTCATTACAGTCAGTAAAATGGGAGAAACAAGGCTGACGTGAATCAGTTTATTTGTGCTTACTCCAGTCCACTCTCCTGTAGTGGACACTGCCTCAAGGCTGACGGTGCCACAAATCATGTTCATTGTCCCCACTTCAAGAAAACTAGTAAGCTGTTGCTCTAGAGACTTGTAATTATTTATGCAGCTGAAGCTGCAGAATCAAGCATATTCTCATGATTAAAATTGTCCAAGATATTGACATAATCTGATGTTTCTGATGTTTTTTTAGCAGGGGGAGGGCTACTTAATGAAATTGTAGCCCACACTTTATATTAAAAGCCTTGTTCTTGTACCAGGCCTTATTAAATGAGAGGAGGAGGAACTTGGGCATCCTGCAGAAATTGTAGTATTTTCCTAATTTCTAGCAAATCCCTCATTGCTTATAAACCTGGATGGTGCTGACATATAAGGAAGAAATACAGGAAGGATTGGTGGAAATACATGGAAGATGAAAGCAACTGTATGCACAATCTTATAGTAAGCAAAGAGGTTAAAGAAAGAAAGATTAGAACTGTAAAATATTCTTGATCTGTCAAATTTTTATATTGCTTCGCAGGATAAAGTTGTCAGCAAGAGAACTAATAGTCTAGAATATTTATTTTCCTATGAGCACCTCTTGCTGTAACTGAACTAAAAGTCTTACCTTACTCTTCTGATTGTTAAATAGCTTGAATTTCCTACAGCAAACCAACAGAAATAAATGCTGCCTTTAATGTAGAGCAGTCAGCTGCCATTATGAGCAGTAGCAGACATTCCTGGAAAATTGGTTTGTTGTACATTGTAATGCTTCTGGCAATAGGCTTTCTTCTTATTTTTGTAATTACACAGAGTAATTGTCATATATCAGATATGACAACAGCTTAGATTCTGATTGTACCTTGTTGCTATTTTGAGTGACTTGTACTAAAACTGAGTGTTGGATAGTTCGTGCTTAATTTCAGTAATTTAATTGGTATTTTTTTAATATTCTACCATATTTGTTTCATTGTTGAAAGATCTTGGAGCTTGCATCATGTAGCAATATTTATTTATTCCAAATTTCTGAATCACAGTTTTGGCTTTTGTTCTGTTTTAGGAGACGAAACACTGCCTAACTGTCAACCTGACTACGCTCCGTGTTTGGTGTTATGCCTGTAGTAAGGAAGTATTCCTGGATAGAAAATTAGGATCTCATTCTCCGTTACCAAATGCAAGACTGTCTCACCAAGCACAAGAAAATAGTGTGCAGGTATTTTTTAACCCAATGAAACAAAGGCAGCTGCAGCCTTGTGGTAAACACTGTGTCTTCTCTCAAGTGAGAGACGGCCTTTTCCTCCTTTCTTGTGGCTGAACTATTTTCTCTATTTTTATAAAATTTCTTTTAAAAGATGGTGTCTAGCTTCTGTGTTCTGTTTCTGTGTACTGCATGCTTCCTAAGAATGCTTTTTTAATCTTATTGTCTAATTGTTTGTAATCTGCAATAAAATGTAAGGTACAGAAAAAGCACGGTAAAATTTAAGGTTACAGGATTGGAATAGTTCATCTGTACTTCCCCATTCTGTCAGTTTTTGAAAATGTTGTTTACAGAACTCATTGCAGTAATTGCTGACGAACTTTCAGGAAGTGGCAGAATGCCTTTAGTATGTGTTTTTGGATACTTACCCGAGATACAAATTCATTCATACAACCGCAGTACTTTTAGAGAAATATATGCTAATCATTAACCTCATTCAGCTAGTAATATAAGACGCTTAAATGGATTCCTGTAACAGTTTCTGAGGTTTAAACATATCTAGTTTTCAGTGTTGATAAATGACCAAAAAGGTCTTGATTTCTGTGTATGTATATGTGGGTGGGAAAATTTTCCCAGTGGAGTGGTATACACACAAACACTCCTGAGTAGTTACAAATTTAGCTACTATGCAAGAATTTACTAAGAAAGCAGTAGTAACCTGGGTATGTTCTGTATATGTGTGTGATTTTGTTTTAGATTCACAAATACATTGTGTTAGATTCATGTGGAAAAATATGTATCAAACTAGAAATCAGGAGAATGCTATTAGTACGCAATGGCTGTTAAGATTGCCAAGGAGTATAAATATGCCCAGGAGAAAAATATGGCCAGTATCTGGGAAGTTTATATTAGTTGAGTAAGTCACAGGCTTAAGATTGTAGTGTTCTACATGATTATGTTGTCAAAGACAAGACTTTATAAAATGTGCTTAGCTGTGCCTAACTTCACATTTATTAACAATTAACATAGTAACTGAAGAGTAAGATGATGAATAAAGCATTAACTAGTGTTGGAGACAGCTTAGAGGAAAAAAAATGAGAACAGAGGTTAAACAGAATTTTTAAATACACTATTTGCTTCTGCAGTTTTAACAAGGTTTGTTTAGGTTTGGTTTGTTGTTTCATTATCTTCTCCTTGTTACTGGCATCAGTACTGTTCTCTAATATCTTTTATAGATAAGTGTTGTCTTGGAGAAAGTTATGCTGCGATTTCTTAAGTATAATTGTTTGGCATAATGCATGTATATGAAAAAAGGTGTTGCTTCTATCTTGCCTATTTAATGTACTTGTATAAAAATTACAGTAACTCAGTTAAAACTGATATAAATTCAAGTACAGTAATTCTAAAATGGTTTTGCTTGAGTCATAGAGTGGAAGAGATACTGTGTTGCACAGAAAGATGGGTAGTTTTTCAAAGTATGTGGAGAGGAAATATCCTTTAATATTTTCACTTCAAGGCGTAGTATTTAATATGAAGAAAATCTGATAGTTTTCTCATAAAATGCCAACAACTCAATTGGAATAGTACCATGGGAGTATTTTTTTCTTTGTTGTTCAGAAATTCTGATGGCTTGATGTACAGCTGGGATCAGACTTCTGAACTTAAACTGTTTTAATCTTCCAAGTAAATGGGTATAATATACAGAAAAATCAGTAGAACTTAGAAAGTCTGTGAACATTTTGTTTAGAATTTTTATTTATGTGCACAAAAAGATCTTGTAATGTGGTAAATGTCTGCCTGCCTAATACTTTGTTACTCTCTTTGTACGTTTTGCTTCCAGCAGTTTGTGTTCGTCCAATGTAGTGAGCCATCTGGTGGCATATCAAAAATGCGTACACTAACTTTTATGTGATGACTACTGTGTTAGCTTTTCAGTGCTGGCTTACTGTTTGTTATCCAAGGGAAGGAAATACTATAACTTGCTTTGTTTTGATTCTTCAGCTGTTGTCATAAAATCACCGGATGTTGTCACTGCTAATCTGAAAACAAAAACATGGGGCTTTTCTTAGTAAGCCTTGGGGGTAGCTGTGGAATCCTAGTCTCACTTTGTGCAGTGAGATTTCAAAATGCATTCAAATAATTCTTAGTTTGTGGATTTGTTGGTGAGATTATACGTAAACTTAATTAAGGGGAAAATCAATAAATACAAGTAAATATACTTTTTTCTTTTTTTCCTTATAAGGATTTTAAAATACCTAGTAATCCCACGCTGAAGATTCCGCTAGCAGCTGTATTTGATGACTTAGATATAGAAGTGGAAGAAGATGAGTTAAAGACTAGAGGTAATAAAAGCAAAATCCAGTGCTTTATTGCCCATTTATTACATGTGTATGTCTCTACATCTGTTCTCCAGCTATATGCTAGTTCTCTTCTAAGTGGAACCGTTTCCTATTCTGCTCCCAATACAATCTTTAGTTTCAGTTTTATTGCAGCAATCTTTATTTCCCCTCAGAGGAGAGGCTGCAGTGATAAATGTGCACCCATGCAAGCAGCAACAAAAATAAGAAAGCATGTTCCTGTTACATGTGGCAGGTGTTCTAGACACTCTGGTAAAAGTAATTTTTTATAAATCTGTTCTAATGTTTTCTCCTGTCCTATAAGGTTTCTGATTTGAATGCTTTCCTGCATTTTGGGTAACCCTTTTCTGAGCCTGTAGTATCCTAGTGTGGGTTTTTGGGTTTTTGTGGTCGCCTTCTCAGTAATGGATTTCATGCACTGCCAACTTTCTGGTATAAAAGGTTACCCACCTTTAGTAACCCCCCAAGGTTACTAATATTAAACTATTGTAAAGATGAGAGTAGATGAAACCCCAAACAGTGAAGCCTTAATCTCTCATTCCATGAGAACATAATTATTATTCCTTACAAATCTCAAATTGGTATTGATAATTTTAAAAAGGTTATGTGTGTGTGTTAGTAAAGAAAATATTTCTAACTACCATTTTCTCTGAAAATCTGACCAGCAGATTGTTGAGCTATCGTTTTTGAGATACTGATGCATATGTCAAGGCAGTTTGTTTTCCATCAGTGAAGATAAAAGAGTTATTCTAATTTATGGATCTCATTTCTCCTTTACTCATCTACTACCAGCTTTCTTTCTCTTAAGTCTGCTGGCATTGGCCAAAATAACTGCTTTCCCCCTTCTGTTGTCTGGCACAGTCTTTCTGGATATGTCACCACCCCACTAATTTGCCATCTGCCCTTAAATCATTAAACTGTGTGTTTTATTCAGAGTTAGTTTCTCCTACCAATACGTGTAGATGTGTATCTTGTCGTATTAATATTTTTGGGAGTGGAATTTGTATAGAAGTAATATACAAGTAGAATTGCAATAAAGTTCCCAGTGATATGACTGTGTTAATACATTTCTCAAATTTAAAGGAAAAAGCTACTTTAGCTCCATTTTAACTTTGTTAAAATTTCTTTTGAAATATCTTTGCAAGAAAAGAAGTTTATTCAAAAACTTTACTTGCAACACTGCAGGCCAGAAAACTGCAGTAGGAGTATCTTTCTGTTATGTATTCTGCTGCTAAAAAAAAAAAAATAAAAATCCTATGACTTTTCTTACCTTCCAATTTCCGTAAGAAGGATTGTTCTTTTTTTGTAACAGAAATTGGAAGGGCAGAATGCAGGTTCAGATGCGAGAAGCTGGACTATATTTCCATTCAGACAGATAAAGAACCTTGTAAAACTTAAAGATGGATTTCTGTGTATTAGAAAATTCAACTGAAGCAATTCATACAGTTTTTTAGATGTAAAAGCATTTTCTTCATAAGTTTTATTTTTCTGCCACAGACTAAGACGATCAGGGTAGTTCCTATATTTCAAGGATTGCATAGAGCCCATGATGCTGATTGCTGAATAATTTAATTTTTCCAGTCTTACTGATTCTTTGCTTATAAATTGTTAGTTGTTTTCTCATACAAAACCAATTTTATTTTGAAATTAATTACTTCATTAATTTAATACTCTAGTAGCTATGAATAGCAATTGTTTCAGATTAGTTTTTTAAAATTGAGATCATACAATAGTTATGATTTGTTTAAGTAGCCTCTCCTCAAATGTTTAAAGGGTGTTTCTCATGACTCCATAATCACTGAAAGAATATATGTTAATTGTAACTTTTATGTGTGTGGAAAAACTATATGTGGATATCAGTAAAGAAAGTAAACAATCTGGGCTTGAAAATAAATTCTGTTGGGAAATCTAAACTGAGCAGTCTGTGTATAAAAACTAAGGGTATACAATTGACATAGAAAAAGACTGGTTGTAGCAAATTATAATTCTGATTCTGGAGTAATCACATGCTGAGTAGATTTTGAACGTTTGGTGCAAACGTTTGCTGACTACTAGCATGAACTTGAGACAAAAGAATGAAATCTTCCTTGAGAAGCTTTTGGTGATAATGCTTAACAGTTACAAATGCAGCGTGGCAACAATTTAACTGGGCAGGTAAATCATTAAGTTCAAGTAAAACTTAAATATTGAAAAACATATTTTAAATTACAATCTGCAGCTGTCATAAAACATCAAAAGTTATAAGATAAATACAGTCTAATTGTCTGAAGTGTTTTAGTCAGCCAAGATCAAAACACTTAATTACTACTTCTAGTGATTAGTATTCCTTTAGGAGTCCTCTGTTTCTTCTAGTTACACCTCTGCATCATAATTGGCATCAGAAGTGTTACATGAGTATTTGAATTAGTACATATTTTCTAGGAAGTATTTTCCTTAATATGTCTTGTATTGGATTAACAGACTCACTGAATATTTATGGTGTTTTTCAGGTCTAACAGGATTAAAAAATATTGGAAACACTTGTTACATGAATGCAGCTTTACAAGCTCTTTCCAACTGGTAAGGAAAATGATTGTAAATGTAACTTTATATTTGCTTATACATGCAGTTTCTGAAGACAGACTTAATGATTTTGAAGGGCTGCACTACCATGGAATAAGACATGTATTTGTTTAATCTCAGTTTTACGTACTACAAACAGTTGTGTCACTGATAGGAAAAACAAGTATTGTGGTATATGGGCTACTCAGCTTTTTCTCTGTTTCTTTCTAATTCCTCACTGTTCTAAGTGAAAATATATGCAGTTCTAGAAACTGGAAGAAAATCTGATAAAAGCTATTAAATTTGTGGGTTGTTTATTTTTCCTGCTACAGAAGAAGTCAAAGGAAATGCATAAGAATAAATCCTAATTAAAAAAAGAGACACGTTAAGATCAAAAGGTCCAAATTCAGTCCTTACAAACAATGCATCTGGGACAGTCTATGCTAAATCATCCTAGGCAAAACTAGAATACAAACTCTTATTATCCCATGGGGATACCAGACAAGTTCATGAAGGAGAAATCTACAAACTCTGGAGAGATAAAAATACTATCCAACTCTAAAGATTCTTGCACTAGAAATGGTTAGGCAGGGACAGTACTTGAGCATATGCCATATATGCTTACTGTATGCATCTGCTTTCGGCTGCAGTCCAAGGCAGGATACAGGGCTAAGCAGACCTCACTGAGATCCTTTGTTGAGGTGGAGGAGTACTGAGGCAAAGCTCTCTGGAAGGTAAAGAAGTGGACAAGGCATCTAATCATGAGGAAATGGTTCTGTTGAGAAATGCCAGATTTTGCAAGTACGCTGGGCTATCTCCTTTCCTGGATAAAAATAGGTCCAATCTTTATGAGGGATTGTGACTTCAAAAGGGGGCTTGAAGGGGAGTATGTGAGTTGGCAACACTGCATGAAGTATACAGATAATAATAATTTAAGTATAAATTACTTACCTACAAACATCATGCGTCACTATTGGATTCTAGAGAAAAGATGTGTTTAAGATGCTATTTATGCACTGGGCTTATGGTGAATGTTGCTGTAGTGGTATGTATGTACTTCTGTGATGGCTAGAAGGAATAGCTTTGAATTTGAATCCCATTACACATTTATAGTGCTTTAACAAAGTCAGAATGTATTTGAGGAACAGTGTTGCTGTACTGCTGAAGTTATTCTACTAGGAAAGGTTTGGTTGCAGCATTTAAGGATGTAGGAAATGGAATTGTTCAATGATGTAATAGTATTACTTTTTAATAATTTTGTATGAAATGCAGATTTTGTCTTGTATTTTAACAACCTGAAAAAAATCAATACTTTCTTCTTTTTAATCAGCCCACCTTTGACACACTTTTTTCTTGATTGTGGAGGCTTAGCCCGAACAGATAAGAAACCAGCAATTTGTAAGAGTTACCTCAAGCTGATGACAGAGCTCTGGCACAAAAGCAGGTATTGCATCATTTTAGTGATGAAATGGTTGCAAATGAACTCCAGAGTCATGAAGGAGGCATTAATCTCTAAATGAAGGAAGGAAAGACTAACTTGCAGGATTTAAACACTCCTTATAACATGCTCTTTTCCACGTCTACCAAAGATAGGACAAATAATTGATGTAAGTTGCGGTAAGAAAGATCTGACAAGAATTAAATGATTAACACTATACAAAGTAGCATTAAGCTTTTAAAAATAAGTTTATATCTGCCAGAAATACATTTAAAATGCTGAACTACTTTATCCTTTCTGTGTCAATCATTCTGTATCGATGTTCTATCAGTTTATTTCCTTGTATGGAAATTGTTATTTCTGTCCAAGAAAGTACTTCAAAATATAAGTACAAAAATAAAGAAACAGTAATTGTGCATAGTGCCAAGTATATGTCTGAATTGTTGTCTGATTTTCTGGCAAGAAATATGGCATAAAAGGCCTGATACAGTCTCTGTTTCTGTTGGATGACAGATGTTAAAAAAACTGTATAGTTAATAATTCAATACCAGTATTACGTTTGGTTAAGATCAATATTATTGGTGTTAGATGTGTTACAGTTCAGTTGCAGGGAAAATTATGATCCCAGTGATTATAGAAAATTCCATTTAAATGCTTCCTTTTTAATGTATATTTATATATTTAAAACTTTTCTTTTTATTTAGGCCTGGTTCTGTTGTTCCTACTGGTTTATTTCAAGGAATTAAAACCGTTAATCCAACGTTTCGAGGCTACTCTCAACAGGTAAAACTTTCTGATGTCTTTTAAATCTGCCTAAGCCATAAAGTTATCTCTTATTTTTAACACGAATGCTTAAGATACCATGCTTTCTGTATTTGTTTAAAGCAAATTCACCATAAACTTTAGTTCATGTTTCAAATGTAGATCAGCTGAAGTGAAACCATCAACAGAAGCCAGGTTTTATGTTCATTTGTATCAAATACTTGAAAGGCCTGCGACTTCTGAGAATAATTCCTTTTCCATTTTTTCAAGAAAATTAAAATAATGTGTATCTGAAACTTTTCCTTTGTGTGAAAGAATGCTGCTAATATTTGCTAACTCCTAGAAAACAAGATAAATGTGTTCGAAAATAAAAAAGAATATAATAGATCTTTTTATTCTTCTACCAGTTACATTTTAAAAATAAATTAAATACACAGTATCCAATTTTCATTTAGTATTTTTGAAAGAAAAAAAAAAAAACAACCACAAAACAAAACCACCATCCGCTGCTGTGTGTTTTGTAAGCAGTATTGTGGGAACTGTAAATTGGTAACTCAATAATCTATGCCTATTTAATATATAGTAAAGGCATTCTTCAGTTGATTCTTTATACAGTATCTTGCTGCATTCATACAGTTTGCAGTACGTCATTAAAAGCTTTTGGACTAGTGGAAAAATTGAAACCTTGTAATTAGAAAAGCTTACTAATATCTTCCAAGAATCTGCTGTTACTCAAAGGAAGAATTTTGCTGTTTCAGTTACCATGTTTCGTATTTGTGGAGTGGAGTTTTAGAACATGTTTTAATGTTGAAACACTGCATGTAGCTGTAAAGTAAATGTTTAAATAGTAATTTGATTTTTTTAATTTACTCATTAATTTCTTATGAGCCATATGTGTTTCTGGAAAAGTAGAAAATTGATCTTGATAATCAAAAACTGTATGACAACTTCGTTCTCAGAGCTTTGGACAGTGATGAGAATGCCTTTTTCCATGCAGAGCAACACTTAATGAGAACCTTTTTAGCTTCTGCCTGGATCACACTTCAGTTGCATGTTCAGTAGATTTCACGGCAGCAATTAAAACAAAGCAGTTCTTTCGTGACCAACACTCTCCTGTTGCCCAGCCTTGCAAGCTGGGCAGCCATGTCCAATCTCCAGGGAGAAAAAGGAATTATTTTGCTCAGTGAAGAATGGTTATCAGTTAATGTGTCTCGAGGTTTGAGTCACAGGGTTTTTTTTGTGTGTGTGAAAGGATTACCAGGAAATAGACATATTAATGACTTTTTTTTTTCATTACCCAAACGTGATAGTTGTAGCCTTTAAGAAAAAGAATGTTTTCTAGTCAGCAGTTGTGAGCCTTAATAAGTAATTGCTATGATGGATGGGAATGTTAAGCAGCAAAAATCATTACTATGAACAACCAAAATACAAAAAGGAAAATAAAAGAAGCAGTAGTAGTTGCCAAGAAGTGGCTATTGTTTTCTCCCATGCTTGCTTTATTAGATACTCTCTGTTGCCAGGAATCAAGCTGCTGCGTGGATTGTTGAAATTTAGTGGCTTTTAAGATTATTTCCAAACACAGATTAGAGTAGTAGTAATAATCAACAGCTCTTTGTGGAAACACTGATAGTTGAGGAATCTTGTCCAGGCTTGAGAAGAAGAATTAAAATCTTATTATGACAGTATGATGCAATTGGAAAGACAAGCTAAGTACACCATAATACTTTTTAATGAAGTACTTCGGTGTCCAATGAAAGCAAGGCTGTGGTTGCTTTGCTGTAGATGCTGTGTGAAGTTTTAAAAAACTGTCTCTAAAATGTTCCATTAGCAGCAAAGCTGCAGTCTGACCACACTGTTGGTAGTTGCTTCAGTTACATTTATCATTCATCTAAGCTATGGCAGTATTTTGTAGAAGTAAACTTTTTGGGAATTGAAGCATTTCTGGGAGAAACTTGTATGACAAGGTTACTTGTGACATGCAAGAAACAGATGCAGGAAACAAGTGTGTGGCCTGGAAATGAAATTTCTTTTGAACATTAGACTTGGGACAGAGGAATTTACCTTCTCGTTCTTTAACAGCCAGCTATAGCTTTCATTTTAGTTATCTGTATCTTTTCCTGATATGACTTTAATATCTTGCAAATATAATGGAATAATATTGTAAAACTTGTTTAAAATCCTAGGATGCACAAGAATTTTTGCGTTGTCTAATGGATTTGCTTCACGAAGAACTTAAAGAACCAGTTGTGGAACTGGAAGATGCCCAGCCTATGAGTGTAGACGAGGGTATGGAAGAAGACAAGAGCCAGTCAGATGTAGGCTTTCAGCCCCGTGAATCTTGTGGTACCTATGATAAAACTGAAAATGATGCTATTTTCAAACCTGTCCTAGAGGATCCCGCAGAGACAACCATGTTAATTCAGGATGATGATAACAACTCAGTCACATCCAAAGACTGGCAGAAAGAAAAAATACCAAGCAACAAGCTTAAACGAGCAAATTCTATGGAAGACTTGGAAAAAGAAACAAACACTGCTTCAGAGACCACTGAATTTTTAAATAATCAGGGAACTGTCAAAGTACAGATACACAGTAGATTCTCAGGTAATACATTACTAATATGTGATTGAAATAATCAAATTCTTAGCCAGAATATCTCTGTGAGTGGAAATGAGTTGTAGAATACAGTAGAGAGGTCAAATAGCATAGGCGGATTTACTTGTAAACAATGCACCTTTTTAATTTGTTTTTTCAGTATAGATGTTCTGAATTCAATTTGAATTCCTTTGAAAAGCTAAAGACCTTTAAAAAGCTTAGCCTTATTGGGTAAGGTTTCAGATAACCCAGAGGAGTGGGGGGTTTTGATTTTGTTCTTAACGTAAAAGGTATGTGAATTGAAATTGTCCTTCATTTCTAAATGGCCAGTGACCTGACAGTATTGTTAAATAAATTGCATGACCATTGTGTCTGTTCATCCTGCAGTAAATATTTTTGTGGAATATATGAAATAATGCAAATGTTAATTGCAGAGTACATCAGTGATGTCCACATGAATGATATATCTGCAGCCCAAACCCCATCATCGAATGAAGGGATGAACACACGCTTATCAAACAGTCCTCCAAAATCATTCTCATCGTGCTCTTCACTGGCACCAGTCCACAAAAAAGGTATAGGCCCTTTATTTTCTCCTTCTTGGTACTGAATTTCTCAGTATTAGTTTTCGTTTTGTTGTTTGTTGTGTCTTGTGTAGCAATGCAATGTTGTTCCTAAGGATTTATTTTTATTTTTAATCTCCTATCACTAGTGGTGAGAGGAAGCATTATCTAAGCTGGACATATGATAAGACTCCTTTTACTTCTGTAAAGTCCTGATTCTTTTGAAGCATGGATTGTATTTGCCTCTGCTTTGGGAGAGTGGAATAATATTTTTTGACAGCTTTCTCAATTGCACTGGTTTGTAGAGAGGGGTAATGTGAAAAGTTAATACCCTCAGAAAGGCGATGCTTTACCAGAAAACAAGCACATTGGTTCATCAGCAGAAGGTTCAGTAAGTCAATGTTTTTAGTCTATTAAGATCTAAGGAGCCATGTGTACCTATACTCTAGATAGATTGTAAATGCTAGCTGCTTTCTGGTTGTTACTGTCTCTGCAATGTAGAGTATTTCCTTTGGTGCGTTCCACAGTACAATATATTTATCAGCATCCAGAATGTTTAGACTTTTGCTGCCTTTAAATACAAGACAGTGCAGCTTTAGGGCACAAGGAACAATATATAATTTCTTTTTTCCCCTCATTTGTCTAAGAGTAGACTATTTTAATAAAAGCTTGTCTTTTGGAACATGCTTTTAAGGCTAGCATTAAACCAAACTAAACAACTCCAGCAACTTTAATAGTGTGATGCTTTTTCATTCAAGAGGCTGTCCAGGATAAGTTCTGAAAATGTTCATGTTATCCTTCTAGTGCTCTAGCATTGGTGCTGAATGACAATGATTTAATGGGCTTAAATCGTTGATCTCCTTGGTTCATTTGTTCAGCAGTTTTGACGCTACATCTGTCATGCACTACTGTCTCCACCATTACAGGAAGGTTTTAGACAAACTGAAGTGAGTCTGCCAGAAGAGGTACTAGGTGGCTGGAGCCTGTCGTGTACAAGGAGAGGCTGAGAGAGTGGCGTTTGTTCAGCCTGGAGAAGGACAGGCTAAAGGGGAACTGTTGCTGTCATCAGCATTATAAGTATAGAGAAGGCAGAGCCAGGCTTTCCTTGAAGCCATGCAGCAAATAGAAATTTTCCCTTCTGCAGCTTGCTTCCATTTCTATTAGGTGGAAGGAAAAAAAATCTTTCCAATGAATGGTTGAATACTGGAACAGAGGCAGGAACCCAGAGATACCCCAAGGTTCTTGGATATTCCAGAGTTCAACTAAAGCTGCTTTGAACAGTGTGTGTTCAAAGAAGACTGTGCCAGGTGATATCCAAAGGTCTCTTCCAATCTTCGACTATTGATTTTTGCCACTTCCTAATAATGTAACTCCTGGTCATCTTTATTGAGTACTGAGGGAACAGATATGTATGCAATAGAATGGACTAGGGGAGTACCGCAGCAGCCATTTGAAAGCTCAGAAATTGTTGGGGTTTTAATTCCCCATAATACTAGAGGAATTCCCTAGTGTGCCTGGGGCTTGTGTCTGGGGGCTGACACCTAGTTACAATGCACCTGTTCCCTTCTTCTCTTCCATTTCCCCCTTGCTTAAAGCACATGGTATCTGTGGGGTGCCACAATTCTAAGATGGCATTTCTTCCTGCTGTTTGTCAGTGTGGATAAATACAGCACATCTTCCACATTACTGATAAATAAAGACTTTAGAACCATCTTAAAGCAGTTCAGTGACAAAATAAGTGATTGAAAGGAACCTTACATAATTCTGGGCAAAAGGCTTTATGAGGCAGTTTGTGTCCATAATAAATAAAATATGTATGATGCACTGTGAAAAAGAGGGGTTTTCTGATGACTTCTAGCAGCCGTTCTTTCTGCTGGAAGTACTTCTGAATTCAGACTCTTTTTATTATTTTGGACAGACTTCTTGGTATGGGATGATACAGAGACAATATATAATGCTGGACAGTGAAGAGAAAAGAGTACTTGCTTACGGGCAAACTCTTTATGTACAAAGGAGCCTTGGGAGGATGTGTTTTATGTGAAAGATTTATTGGAGTAATTCAGTTTCCTTCTCACTGTAATTATTTCCATGTTTCACTGCCTGGCTTGTTACTGGCTGTCAGCATTTTGGCAGAGTTTGCCTTTGACTCCTACGAGACTTTTGAGTGGTCTTTTGGGTAATACACTGACTCCAGAAGAGGTTTTGTGGTCTTCATTTCAGCCTACCATTCCAGTAATCTATAGAGCCCAAGAGACTGCTCTGCTGTGTTTACCTAATTAGTAGTGGATTTGAGTGGGGAGCTTGGAGTTTTACTTTATCTTTTTTTTTTTTTGTAGGCTGCTCTTAGGCTGGACTCTAGTACTACATTTACTTCAACCCACTGTCATCAGTGTTGTGATACAATAAGCTTGTGTATGAGCTCTTCGGCCCAGCATGCTTAAAACTTCCTGGAAAGATGCGATCAAATTAAATATCAGATAGAATGCGTCTTTTTAAGTTTCAGTCCTGGGGAATTCTTGCCAAAACAAATCATGTAGCAGTAAGCTATAGTTTTCAAGACCGGCAGTTTGAGTTTTACTTAAATAGAGGCAAAATTTTGTGGTCTTTGTACCCTACAAACTACTTGAGGAACCTCCATGAATTGCCTGGTATTAGTAGTATTTCTAAGAAATATTTAGTTAATAGAAAACAGGGCTTGGCTTTTTTTATTTTTGGCTATATTTGGCTATAATTTAACCCTAAATATGTGTGGTGTCTAATTATATTATGCAAAGTTATGGGAAATCAGAATCTGCTATATCTTAGTTTACTTTCAGCATTTTATTTTTGTAATTTTACAGTTTCAGCTGTATCATCACCAAAAAGGAAGAAGCGCAAGAAGTACAGGAGTGTTATCTCTGATATATTTGATGGGACTATAATAAGCTCAGTACAGTGCTTGACTTGTGATCGGGTGAGTAAGGAGGGGAAGTTCTAGCTCTTAATGTTTTGTTTTGGTGGGTTTTTTTGAGAATTGGCTTACAACAAGAATGGAGAAAGAGGCTTGCTCTTCAACTTCACTTGGGTATAACCTAATGCATACCTGCTACTGTCATAAGTTTTTAGGTACATAATGGTACAAAGAAACGTAAAAGTTTGTAGTCTAATTGGGCTGCTGTAACAGTCTCATCAGGTAGACTGAGACTAAGAAAATTCATGTCTTTCAAAAAATCCAAGTAAAGACACAGATGATACGAATCATTAATTGCTTTCTGAAGTTGTCCTCTACTGCGAGATGTAGTGCAACATAAGAACAGTTTCTTTCTTTCTGTACTATTTGCTCATAGAATTACTTAGAACAACATACATGATCGTTTTAGAAAAGTCAGTTACTTAAATATGTCTAGTGGACCACTTCCGTTTCAAAGCAATAGTATCAAATATTGGATAACCAAATCTTTGGACTGGGGACAAGTTTCTCAACATAAGGTTTAAACGTAAGCCTGATGCAGTTAAATGCCCTTACTGCTTCCCTTGTTTTAGATCTAAGAATACCAAGACCTCAGGGTAACCTGGTGAGCAAGTTCAAAAAAACAAATAAGTTTGCTTGATGTTTTACTCTGTGACTGTGATCATTAAACCCAGCATGGAAGCAGGAAAATGCACAGCTGGGTCTCTCTTGCAGCGGTTCCCGTTACATCAGGTCAAGCTAACGTCAAAGTGAAATACTGTCAAAACAGTGGACTGAAGCTTTCTGAAACTAGCTTGCGTAACCGGAGCCTGAGGCAAAAATCGTAGTGCTTTGTATGACTAGTAGGTAGACAAATAATTAATAATGACTGGAAAAGAAAAAGTTTGTTATAACAATGTGCAGTTCACTCTCAAATGGTTTTTTTTTCTTCCTCTGTTTTAGAAAATGAATTCTTACGTCTCCTTATTTTATACTTAATTTGCTACCTAGTGGAATTTTCAGCTATGTGGTGACTTAATAGTTACTGGTGAACTTCACAGAATTCAATTTAATTGCTGTTTCTCTTCAAGCTTAACTTTATTTTGTTTCATTTGTTTCTTCTTTAGCTTTCTGTAACTCTGGAGACCTTTCAGGATTTGTCCTTGCCTATTCCAGGTAAGGAAGATCTTGCTAAACTCCATTCTGCAAGTCATCAGACATCTCTAGTCAAGACAGGATCATGTGGAGAAGCGTATGCCCCCCAGGGATGGATAGCTTTTTTTATGGAATATTTCAAAAGGTAAATAATATTTACCCTGTTTTATTTATTTATCTACTTTGAAATTCCAGTTTCTGCTCTTCTGGCAGAACATTTGTTGGTTTTCTTTCTTTTCTGTCAATGATGTTTCAGGTTTGTTGTCTCATGTGTTCCTAGCTGGTTTTGGGGTCCAGTTGTAACCTTACAAGATTGTCTTGCTGCCTTTTTCGCCAGAGATGAGCTCAAGGGTAAGAGGTTAATTACATAAACATGTTTCTTCTGGTTTTTTTCCTCCTATCACAATAAGCTGATTAATATCTCCTTAGCTTCATGCAATTAAGCAAAGGCCACCTGTTAGACTGTAATACAGTCATTCCTTGCTCTTATGGGATCATTCATTTCAAAAAGGTAAGCTTCTCACTCAACTGAATATTCGAGGCGAGAAATGCCCATGAAAACTGCTTTAGAAATGTCAAGTAAATCTGAATTTGGTTGAATGAAATGGTATCAGCTGAAGGTTAATAAAAATTTCAAACCCCACTATTTTAATGCTCATTCTCATAACCTTCATTTAGACCTAGTAAATTATTTCCCTTTTAAATTATTCACCATTGTCTCTTCGGATTATGCTGTACTGCTTCATAGTTGAAAGCATAAAACCTGAGACCCTTTCTGTTTAGTTGCTACGGTCGACTCTTACAACTGTTAAATATTGAATGCACCCTAAAGATAAGTTCCCTTGAAACTGTTACATATCGAATGTATGTGCTTGAAGGATAAGTATTTGTATTTAGAGAGTAATGGCTGGTTTTCTTCTTCCTGATGTTGGCAGGTGATAACATGTACAGCTGTGGAAGGTGTAAAAAGTAAGCTGGCTCTTACCTTGTTTGTTTTAACTTGTCTTCATTTGAGTGCTTTAATGCCTCTGTTAGTCAAGAGGCATTTATTTCTTTTGGATGTGTTGGAGTACTATTAATCTTTTGCTACATCCTTGTGTTCTGGCTGTCAGGAATTTAGTGTAGGGAAGGTGCAGCTGTCAGGGAGCACTGACTTGTCATTCCATATTGCAAACCAAACGTGCTTAATTCTTTTTCATTTCCCTTACAATTTTAGAGCTTTCTAAATTGTTTTTGATTGATAAAAATAAAAGCTTTTACCCCTCTGTATTACCAGCAGGTTTAATTGATGTGCAGCAGGTCACTTAGTTGTGTTAAAAATAAATAAATGTGCTATGGCTTCAAATACTAAAGAACCAAGAAACAGAAGTGTTCTGAAGACTGCTCAAAGCCTTAATGTTATTCTTTGCTATATCACTGGTGATCTGCTGTAGGTAATTTCTTAAAAATAAACCTGGTTGGTTTCTTTTTTGCTGAACGATCAGCTTTCATGAAGCTTAAAATTCTTTATGCTAAGAAAAACTGTTAGCTAGATAGAACTAGATTATCTGTACTTACTGCTTTGAATTTTTCAGCAGTACAGATTGTCTTTTCTTCCCAAGTGTGACTGTTTGTATCATTTTGGCTACTCCACGTCTAGTCTACATTCCAGAAATATTTTGGGTTTACTACAGTGATGTTCAGCTTAGACTTTTGCTGATGTAGCACAATAAAGTAAAACCTTTTCAGAACTAAGTGTTGCTTGTTTTGATTTGGGTTTTTTTTATTTATTTTTATTTCTTTCTTTGCTTAGGTTAAGAAATGGAGTGAAATTCTGCAAAGTGCAGAAATTTCCTGAGGTACTGTTACTACATGCACTTTAAAGCACTTTTTCTGCATGATTAGGAATGTGGTAAGACTAATGAGTTGCATGAAGTAAACTGTGTTTATAGTGTTATATGATGAAAGCTTATCTTCATATTGGCATTTAAGAATGTGAGCAACATTTGGTTATTCACCCTGTAGGAAAGTGAACCTTGTACATGAAAAGTAAGTTAGAATAATGGGGGTTTTCTATGTTGTTACTGTCAGTCTGCAGAGCTTGTTTATACTGTAGATTGTAGAATTAAATAACACAGCCATACTGGAAATCTTTTCTATAAGTAATGCTTGTAACTTTACATTTTAAAAGTAATCCATTCTTACACTTCAAAACATGAGTTGGACTGCAATAATCATGAAGAATTAATGTTCCTCTTGACAAGATTGTGCAATAGGTGCATTGAGGAAGAAAAAAGGTATGTTTTTTACCACTGCATCAGTGTTAGTAACTGTTCAGGACTGTTTTGTTTTTTATACTGTCAGTAAGATAAGGCTTCAGTAATTACAAATTCATTTCTAACTTCTTGAGCTGCAATTGATTTAAAAAAACCCAACAACCTGTGGAACATCGAGCTTGTGATCATTGCCTCAGGCTGTAGAGAAAAGTCATCCTTTTGGGATGATAAAAGGAAAAGATGGCATACACAGTGTAGTTATTAAACATCAAATAGTACCATGTACAGTTCTTGAGTGAATCTGTCGATCCTTCTTACAGATATTGTGCATTCATCTCAAAAGATTTAGACATGAACTTATGTTTTCTACAAAAATTGGGACCCATGTGTCCTTTCCCTTGGAAGGCCTTGATCTTCAGCCCTTCCTTGCAAAGGACAGTCCAGCTCAAATCATGACTTATGATCTTCTATCTGTCATCTGCCATCATGGAACTGCCAGCAGTAAGTATGAAATTGTTTTGTCTTTGCAGTTGATTTGCAGTTGATATTCATATTGGCACTTCTGTTCAAGGATGTTACCCGTGCAGTGAAAGGTAGATGGAAGAGCATTGTTAATTAAGTGAAAGATAAATGCTGTGATTTTTACCTTGAACTGTAAGATGGCTTGTTCCTAGAGTTGACACATTTTTGAAATTGTATGGCATACCTAAATAAAATTGTAGGCGGAAAAAAAATTAACAGATCCTGGAATATCAAGTAAAAAACCCTATATGCACTGTTGAATGTGAACAGCATAAATGTACAAATAATGTTACCTGCCATCAGATGACCAGTTGATCAGCTGTTCTACACAGCTGCTGTTTGTCTAGAGTTTGGATGGTTTGTATGCCTTACTGTTTTGGAAAGAGTTCATAAAGCGCCACAAAGACACAAGTAACTTTTTTTTGAAGATGTGCTCTTGGATGATCACTGCCGATTAACCCCAAAACAGGCAATAACTGTTATTTATGGGTAGTGATGAGTAGCTGAATAAACATCTTTTTGCTATATGTCAAGCTTGTTTCTGTGTAGGTGCTTTCAGTATTTATAAGATTTGGAAAATAGGAGAAAGAAAAGTTTAAAGCTAGAAACTTGATAGAATTTTATAGAAGTTACCCACACCCTCATACTCACCAAACTCAAGGTATTCATTGTTTAGAAGAAGTTGTTTCCATTTTTTCAGGATGCTTTTTCATCTTCCATTTAGTGCTTGCTGAATGATGTTTCTTGTAATCAGTTTAGTAGATATTTTTTTTAATTTAATTACCAGCCATTTAATTTGTTTGAAAATAGTAATAATTTAAAATATATTATGAATAGTCTTCAAAACATAGTTAAGTATGGTCTTGATATCATGGAGCTGTTACACATCTATAAAGCACTCAAAGATTTAAAAAGAGTTCGTTGTGGAAACTGATTGAGGTAAGTTGTTCAGACAGTTCTTACTCTTGATTTGAATATTGTGGTTCAGGAGTGCATTAGACAACAAGCTGCTTGAAGAATTCAAGAATATGCTGAAAGTGGTGTCCCTAATTTCCACGAGCTGATAGAAATTCAGAAAAAAAAGCTGATCCTGAGTTTGAGAGAAGTTAATGTGCAGGTCATGTCTGCTAATGATACGATGTTTCTCCCATTTTAGACTTGCATTTTTTTTTCCTTTTCATGTATTGCAGAGTAAAATAGGCAACTCTGAATACTTTCTAATAGCTTTTGCTTCTAACGCTTTAGGTGGGCATTATATAGCTTATTGTCGCAACAATTTAAATAATTTGTGGTATGAATTTGATGACCAGAGCGTCACAGAAGTATCAGAATCCACAGTGCAAAATGCAGAAGCCTATGTTCTCTTCTACAGGTAAGAAATTATAAGTTCAATCATACTCATGTAAGTCAGGTATGTAAATACCTTTTTAAGCGGTTGGGTAGCTTTCAGAAATTAGCTGCCACACAAGAATTATAATGGAAGAATTTGACCAACCAGAAAAGCCTGTGCTGGAGAGAGACTTTTAATTGTTCAGTTATGTCCTTAACACTTGCTCTGTCACTGCTAAAACATGTATGGAACTTAAAATGAAAATTAAATCTGCATAAATAAAGTGTATTGAGATGACTAGAAAGAGAACTTCAAGCAGCTGTTAGAACTAGCCATCAATTACCTTGTTTTTAATTAGAGGAAAGGAATTCTGCACAAGGGGAGGTTTTGCACACAGACTCTTAACTGTTAGAGCTCTAAAGGGAATTGTGGAAAGTCTTTAGCAGATGGGATGTGGAACAACAGAGGTTTTACTGTCTTGTAATTTAATTTCAGGGAATTTATAGGCTGGTCTTTTCCTGGAAGTGGAAATGAAAGGCGAGAAGTCATGCTATTATCTTCAGTCTAAGGAATTTTTGTACTTTAAATAAGAGCAACTTAACTCAATTTTAAAATTCTAGATTTCTGGTGTTGAGATCAAATTTCCACTAAAAGTTGACTCTGAAATAGATTGTATCAGAGTTGCACAAGAAGGGAGATGTTCTGTGGATGTTTTAACTTTCATTAGGAGCACTCACACCTGCCACTGTCCCAGCTAAGCCTGTGAGCCTGATCCAGTAGGGCTTTTATAAGCCGTGTGGAAGCCATGCTGTATGGCCAAGAAAGAACTCTGTACCTGATCGTGGGCAAACACATTAAAATGAATAATAGAATAGCATTCATAAAATTTGGTATTAAAAAAGAATATATGCACAAAATACATCTTTCAGTGTGTTTCAGAAAGAGATTTATGTATCTTAAAGGAGATATGTATACATTTTTAAATTACAGCTGGAAAGCAAACTTACCTACTTGAGTTTCATTTTCAGACTTTTAAAGTTTTTGTTAAATAATTTTGATCTGAATTTAAACAGGTAATGTATTTTTAATCGGGTTCATAGCATATGCTTTTTCGTACTCTTTTAACCTTGTTGTTTTAGCCATTAGATCTGTCTGAAGCTTTTCTATTTGAAGCTATTTGAGTCAGCTTTGACCCCATAAATTAACAGAGGTGGTCCAGCTTTGTGTGATGCTAAGTGAAGTTTCAGATCAGAATTTTGGAGGATTTCACTGGTTCAAATATGCTTTTGGAGAAGAGACCTGCTATTCAATTAAAAACAGGAGAGCAGAGATACTTCCAGTTGGACAGCAGCAACAGGCTCAGTGAGAAGAGTAGGGGGATACAGGAAAAGTAAGGGAATTACCTGATCCACTTACTGTTCAGTCTTACTTCTGAAGGTAAGTAAGGAACATTTGCCCAAGGAGTACTGCTTGCAAAGCTTTATTTAGCTCACAAGATGCACAGAGCAGGTGGGCAGAGCCACATCCCCTCCTGCGGGCAGTAAGCACTCTGCAGTATAGTCTGCTCTCTGTGTTGTAGTCCCAGCTATTTGCTTTCCCAGGCTGGTAGTAGGTTGAATGGGAACTGTCGGGGGTCTCTGAGTCGTTGAACTGAGCAGGCAAAAGTTTTCTTGTAAGCATGGAACACCTGTGCCGTGGGTTGTTGGAGTTAAGGGCAAGCATAGGTTTGACACAGCCAGCGTTCTTTGCTGCCCTTCCTGCTCTGTACCGAATCCTGTGACACATGGGTCTGTAACGTGACAGTCTGGTTTCCTGCCACACATTTAGATGGTGGCTCTGACTGTGCATAAAAGGTGCAAGTTTTCTCACATGCTGAGTCAACTACTTCATGCTAGTAGAACTGTGAAGTATAGATTTGGCACGGGTAATTTACTTGAAAGTACAGTTTTCTTTTCACAAAGTGAATTATTTTGCACTGTATAAAAGGATGTATGTTTGTTTAATGGTTTCTACTTCGGTAATAGAAAGAGCAGTGAAGAAGCACAGAGAGAGAGACGGAGGATATCAGGTCTACTGAATATGATGGAACCAAGTCTTCTGCAGTTCTATGTTTCCAGACAGTGGCTAAATAAATTCAAGACTTTTGCAGAGCCAGGACCAATTTCAAATAATGACTTTCTCTGTGTGCATGGAGGTGAGACTGTAACTGAGTATCATTTTAAAAGAATTTGTTACCCTGTAGCTATACAGAGTTCTACACTTGTTTCAGTATACTAAGTTCATATATATATTTGAATATCCTAAGTTCATATTATAACTTTCTATAACTTCTTAGCTAAAGTAGAACTATAACTTCTAAGTAAATTACTTCTCTCATTTTAGTATCCGACTGGCTGGAAATGATAGTTTGAAGTTCTCCTGTTTTCTTTTCTCCACACGTTTGATTTTGTTTATAAACGTTCTTGATTCTTAAAGAGGAACAGTTTGGCATACCTGCTTGCTTCCTGAACATGTATATTCCCATTTCTAAAAATCCTGCCAGTTTGTCATCATCCTTAATGCTCTGGTATACCAATCTAAATCTTCTCAGCTGTGTGCTAGAAGCAACAAGAATGTTTGAAAGCTGTGGAACAAGAAATTGGTCTGATGCAGAGTGTTCACTGCATAGCAGTGTGAAAATAGAGTAGTAACTCTGTATATTTGGTATAGGAGCATAAAAATTTTACTTTATGCTAAATGTTAATAAAAATGAGAGAATTAGATTAAAGCAAAATTTATTTGGGAAAATACCTGTATTTGAGTGCTGACATTCCAAGAAGTCACTGCTATGTGGTATTCTTACACCTATTTTTCTAATGAAAAATACAGCTGTATTAGATTAGCAGCTATAGGTGCTGCCCCAGTTGCTGAACTGAACTTTTAACATAGGAATACTGTGCCTCTATAGCAATTTGCCGAGTGTGCAGGTGAGCTCTTGTGGTTGTGGCCTTTTGCAGAGTTACAGCAGATGACTCTTGTTGTACAAGTGCCCGAACTACTAAATTTTCCCTATTCAAAAGAATTCCTGCATAACACATTGCTGCTTATCATGCAGTTCAACTCAGTGCTTCTAATTCTGCAAACACCTCTGTTTCTACCTCCCTCAAGATTTCACTCCTTTCAAGCATTCATGTTGTTTGAAGTAATTCAAAAAGGTCTACAGCAAATAAGTTAATATTTGAATAAACATTTTGCTAACCTGTTTACATGCATAAAAAAACATTAGTCACTCTTTAACATTTTAATTGTATACCTTAAGAAGCACTGAATTGGTATCTAGAAAGGATTGTAGTGCTTTAATTGTAATCTTTCATTACAGAAGCAGTTTGCTTCTGCTTTTTACAAACTTTTCAGCCTAATAAGACTAAAATTAGAGTGGTCTCTTTAAATACAGTAATAGATTATACTGTGATAAAACTTTTCACATGATTTCTCTGAATTCATTGAAAGATTGTATTTTTAATTTATTTAGAGACTTCTAACATAGTTTCCTCCCTTCTAACCCCCCAATAAAATCTGCAATTCTCTTTTTTTTTTTTTTTTTTTTTTGTGTGTTGATGTTGGGGTTTTTTTGTTGCTACTGCAGGTGTTCCTCCACACAAAGCTAACTTCATAGAGGACCTAGTTGTAATGCTACCTCAAAATATATGGGATAATCTGTATAGCAGGTAAGTTTTGTACTGTAACTGGAAAAAAAACAGTGATATGGTTTGAGAGCAAATACATGCCAAGCAGACACATCAGACTTTAGAACTAGTGGCTCAGAAAAATACATATATACACTAGGCGCAAAGCTAAGTGAAGGTATTGCAAATGGCTGATTTATATAATTTGCTTGTGCAAAGTAATGCTAAAAGCCTACTTAAAGTAGTGTGTTACTGGGCTAATACTCGAGTATTAAACCAATAAACGTGTATGGTATGTACAAAATGACACAAAGTAGGTCAGCAAAGTATACTTTGCAAGTGGTATTTTGAAAGAGCTCTCTGTATCAGCTTCCTGTTCTCTGTTGGCTGGAGACAGCTTTTCTTTTATGTTGGCTTTGAATCCATAGCCTCAGCTGCCAGTACTGCTTCAAAATAACTTCTATCTAAGCATTCCGTGTAACTGCTCCACACTTTCTAATGTAGGTCAGGCTTAAGTGCTTGCTTATAAAGAAGGGATTCTTGCAAGGCGTGTCTCCTTTTAAAGTAACAAAAAGCTGCAGAAGAGCTTTGCTGATGACCTTAAGGACTCTGTATTGCACTTGCATTAAATATTTTTAGCTCTAAGTTCCTGCCACCTAAGCACTATACCTAAAGGGCTGGTTTTTTTTTTTGTTTTAAAGTTTCAATGGACACAAGTGAAAAATAGAAACAATACTATTTCCAGTTTATTTCCATTTTCCTAGATGTACCAAATTTTTATTTGAACTGACAAAGGCATTATCTGTTTTCTATATGCAGAAATATTTGCTAAATCTGAAGGAAAATGTTTTTAAATGTCTCATTAATTCCTCTTTTCTATAAACTTGTTTTAACATGACAAATGTCAATTGTTTGATAGAAAGGCAGAAGCCTCAGAGATGATAGGGTCCTCCAGATTATGAGGTATTCCAGAAGAGAGGTATGAACTGTAATTGCTAAACATTTATCTGTTCTGTGTGGCTTCCCGACTGGCGCACGCACCCTTCAACAACACAGAGTAGCTCTGAAGCAACTGTGTTTTGCTTTTTGTCTTCCTGCTATCTGGGAATTATGGGAGAGTACCTTTGCTGCGGAGGGTGAGAATTCAGGGTGAAGAAGCCATTTTGGGTGGAAGCTGACTTTTACTGAAAGAGTATTAAGGAAAAGGAGATTTGTCTAGGTTGCCAGTTGCCAATCCATGTCCCAAACACACGTATTTTGCTGCTCACGTGGCATTACTTCAATTCCAAATACTCTAGTTGCTTTGAGATAATGTATATAATCCATACTTGACCTATTTCAGTTAAAAACTTGTGAACTTATCAGTGCAGTCTAAAGACAAAGTTTCATTTTCAGAGGTGCAATGTAGGTGGTATGTGACTGATGAAACGTATGTCTTTGTTAAGTTGGGATGATTGAGTATATACCAAAAAACTTGTATGTATGAGTGCTGTCGTACTGAAATAATGCTTTGATTTTCAGTTAAAATACAACACTTATGTATTTTGGGGGTAAAAATACTATCTCAAATAATTTTTTTTATGGACCGACAAACATACAAGTCTAAAAGGGAAGAAAAACCAACACCTTCCGTTGCAGATTTTTGTTTAATTTTTTCCACTCTTGTTTAAGAATTTTCATGTTTTGCACTTTAATTCATGCCTTGAACTTTCATGTTGCTATACTTAAGAGCACTGTCTTTTATCTCATTTAATGTAAGATTTTTGGAATAAAATCTAAAGTTTTAGAAAAGAAACAAAATTGGAAGAGAACACTGCTCTGACAAAAATATTCAACTAGGAAGTAGAACCTGCAGTGTCCTTATTATAATGTGTATTTTAATCTGACGTTTCTGTTGTACTAAATGTATCTCTTATGACTGCTACTCATTCAAGAATACTCTCTTTATCAGGCTTGTGGTTTCCAGGCTTAGCAAATGCTGCCCGTGTTCATAATGATACACACATACGCATCTGTATCTCCTGTGCCTCTCAGTAACAGTACCTCTGCAGACTTCCATGTATGTTGTTTCATCCATAAGCTGTTTCTTAGAGGCCTTTAATAAAATCACACATGATGTATATTTAACAGAATACTTGTTCACTGACATGTTCTTCCCATAGTAATGTCCTTTGAAGTATGTGATACAGCAGAATTTGAGATGGTTTGTACTGGCTTTAGGCAGTCAGAACTTGGAAGACGGTTATGATCTAGGATGGAGAACAGAATATCACTAGGAAAATAGATGATGGTATTTGTGGATCAGTGTGACTGGCATGTATCAGATTTCTGTTATGTATTATAAGAAGCTGACACGATGTCTATAGGTGCATGATCTTTTTACATGGTATTTTCCACAAAGTTAATGATGGTTTTTTACTTTTACTGCAGGTATGGAGGAGGACCAGCTGTTAACCATCTGTATGTTTGTCACACCTGCCAAATAGAGTCTGAAAGAATTGAAAAAAGAAGGAAAAATGAATTGGAAATGTTTATTCGGGTAAAAAAGTAAACACTTATTCATTCTGCTTTTTGACATCACCTGACACTCATGACTTGACCCAAGGGGTTACCAGAAGTGCATAGGTGATTCCTTTGACAAATGGATTTTATTAAATATCTGTATACCTATATAGAATCCCTTCTTTCCTGTTGGCAACAGTAATGTTCTTGGGATATCCCAGATAACTGTTTATATGGAAACATACTTAGAGAAAATATTTAATGTTTCTTAAACTGCATTTTTATAGTATGGAAACAGTGCAGCCACATGAGCAGTTGTTCTTTATACACTGTCAGTGATCTGTTCTGTGCAATCCAATAAGGTTTAAGTGCAGTAATACCGTGCAAGCAAAAAGTTAATCATGACCTTTAATTCTAATTTTAACAACGTCGTTAAAGATATTAAAAACCATAAATAATTCAGCATGAAGTAAACACCTTAGTATTGTAATGGATCTGTAAAATTAATATCAAGCAGCTACTATATTTTCCATGAGTTAAAGATTATGTGCATGAGTCTGCATGGTAAAATAACTAGTAGTAATGATTTTGTAATTCTTAAAGCAAAAATGAGTTTTGAAGTTTTCAGTGAAAATAAATGCAGAGATATTGGAGTCCCATTTCTGCTATCTTAATTCATGGGAGAGAGAAAAACAGAATTGTAGCTTTTCTCTTGGTTCTCTTTGTGCTTTAATCACACTTCAGAGATTGTGTCAGCTTTTCCATGTTTTAGCTGGTATTTCAACTTCTTGGTAATAGATTTTTCTTTAGTCTGGGTTACCACTGGATAGTGATTATTATTAACAACATTGAGTCAACCTCATTTGCTTTAGCAATCGGTATCTTCCCAGTGTAAACAATGATTGTATGTGCACAATTGTGCAAGTATTGTAATGGGTTAGCAGAGAAAATTCTGTTATAGTCTATAAAGAATGCTTTAGTGAATGATTGCAAAACTTACTTTATATGGAACCCTAAGAAGTTTTGTTGATGCTTGAGGTTTATGGTTTCAAGGGGGAAGTACAGCTGTATTATTACAGAGCTAAAAGATTAAGGTATTAAAAGTTTACATGACCCTTTACATGTTTCTTAATAACATTGCAAAAAGATCTGTAGTGTCTGAAAAGGAATAAAATGTTAAACTTCCTAAAATCTTAATTTAAAAAATATATATATATTTTAATAAATATAGAAACAAATTTAGTGAAATGCAACTGAAACTCTTTACCCAGCTGTTTTTTGTAATGTATACAGTCACTTACATTGCCTTGCAACAGAAACTTGGAGAACTAGGATGTGATTATTTTTTTTTTTTTTTAATTAAAATAGTAGGAACAAAAAGTATCTTGTGTGTTTTAAACTGAATCAAAGAAAAGTCATGAAAAGTCCTAGTGCATTAGTTCTCTGTGTCTTGCTTGGAATCGTATTGGCATCTGTTCAAAGTATTTGGGGAAAAGCAAACAGTTCATCACACAAAGAACCTTCTATAAAATTATGGACCAAATCTTTCAAAGCACTCTTCTATTTTATAAAAATAAGTTTTCTCCTTTCTTTTGTTACTTCAAACTTCAGCCTTCACAGCAATTACCCAGTAGTGTTTGATGGGTAAGCACTTGTGCTTTAGAAGAAATTGTTGCTGTTTTCAGGAAAAAATAAATAAATTCTCAAGTAAAGAATAAATCATCTTTTAATATGAAGGTTTCGACTACATCAAAATCTCACCTTGTGAATTCACCAGGTGTTTACTGTTCTGATGGTCAGTAGTTCTTAAAAATGTTCTGTAACAGTGTAATATTATGCTGTTAATAATTACAGTGGTTAAAAGAGCTCAGTAGTTTAAAGGAAAAAAACCACAAAAAACCACAACTGAAAAACATGGATTCTTTGTCGTTTCAGCTTAATAGAGCATTCCAAGAAGAAGAATCTCCATCAACGTTTTACTGCATAAGTATGCAATGGTTCAGAGAATGGGAAGGATTTGTAAAGGGTAAAGACAGTGGTAAGTTGTGCTCCATTTCAAAATATGGGTGATCTTTTTTTGTTGTCATATAGTGGTACTGTTTAAGTAAATTGTTTCTGCTTTTGTAGAAGGCCATAGGAAGAACAGACAGAGAAGGCAACAAAAGTTCTTAAAGCAAACATCTAAGACACAGGTTTTGTAGGTTACTAATATATCCAGGAACCAAATTACAGAATATAGTCGAATAATTCACAAGAATGGATAATGGGATAGTTGTGGAAAGAATGTTTCTTGTTTGCAGGGGGTTCGCTGTTAGCAGCAGGAAAATTGGATCGAAATACAAGGAGGGGGTGGATTTTGCTGTGCAAACTGATAGATAATGCTACAGCTTCTGGAGGAAATATGACCTCACTGTCACAACCTAAACTCATAGATAACTGAGTAACAACTATAGTTATACCACTGTAGCCTACTTTAGGTTCCTCTAACGTTTTGAAATGGAAACACTGATAGAATGTTCTACGAACTTGTCTGAGTCTGCTCTAGGACAACTTTGCTAGGGGTAAGAATTAGGATTAATTTGTGGTTTACATTGCTTGAAGACTTACCGTAATAACGAATGCTTTGAAAAACTTGCTCTTAACTGGAATTCTGATTAGCTTTTAACAACTTTGAATGTACTGTTAAGCAGTACAAGAACAAGCAGTAAGCAAATGAGCTATTTCTCCTTCTGTTTGAAAATAGAACTTCCAACCTGCACTTTTTGCAGCTCTTCCAATTTTAATTATCTTTCTGTCACACTAGATCCCCCTGGTCCAATTGATAACGCGAAGATTGCAGTAACAAAATGTGGAAATGCTGTGCTAAAACAAGGTAGGTGTCCAGTACTGCTGCAGCTTTGGGCTCCATATGATGTGTTTGCTGAATTTTGGAACATACATTATGAATTCTTTTTTTGAACTGTTATTGTAAAATGGCAATTCCTAATGAATCTATGTAATGTCTGTTTTGAGACCAGTTTATTCTTAAAATAACGAATTTGTATCTGTAATTGACTAATCCAAGTGCAGAAAAGTGTAGAAGGAGCTGCAGAGTAACTTTAAAATGGCAAAAGCGTGCTTTGGCTTTGTATCACTTGGCTTGATTTGGGTTTTCTTAACATAAATTGGGAGGTGCTTGGCTTGTAGACTGTCATGCATCTGTACATAGTTAATTGAATCTTAAAACCTCATTTGAATTGAAAGCTACTTCTCACAGAAGGAAATAAACCACAGTAAGTAAATGCTGTTGCTCCTTTTTCTGCAAGTTATTTTTTCCCACTATACATTGCAAAAACTTCTCTAGCATGCAAAGATACAGATTTCTTTGTTCATCTTTACAGTCAGATGCTCGATACTATTAATTCGAAATGTGTAGGTACAGAGAAAAAAATTCTAATATGGCCTGATTTATAAAGAGTTTTTGCTTCCTGTGAATATTTAGTTCATTCTAGCTCAGCTTAACCAAAAAAAAAAATTGCAGCACTAAGATTAACATTTATTTTACTGAATTTTTTCCCAATTTAACTTAATGCCTCAGCGTGCAGTGGACCTACCAATGGCAGTTTGCCAGAGGCCACTAGACCCTGCATAAACCTCACCAGTTGTAGAATGTCAAGAGTGTGTTTAAAAAAGGAGTTCTTCAACTCTTGAGTTCTGCAGTGCGTTATAATGGTTTAAGTGCTTGTGCAGAATTCAGATACAAGGTATGAAGTGTCTGATGTGTAGCAAAAAAACCCCCCACCAAACAATAAAAATAAACAAACATGCAGCTCTTGGTACCCTTCCTCTTTAGAAACTTTTTATACGTATAGTATAGTAGTAGGCCTGAGGGAGCAGGTGGTGTGGACAGAAAAGTATAAGAGGTAGGGGGAGAAGCCTCCTTGTTATGGCACTGCCTCCTTTGGGGTTTTGGGCTTTTTTTGTTTGTTTTTGAAGTAGGAGGGTGCTGAAATTAGGCTTAACAAGACAGATTAATAGTATCTGATAAGTATATTGGGGGAAACTTGCTGCAGGGCAGGTTTTTGATGAGTGGCTTAAAGAAGAGGGGGTTTATTCTGGTAGGATAGAAATTTGTCCTCTCTGCCTAGGTTAGTGTGAAGAAATTACTTCAACTCTATCAAACAGAATCCTTGTGTTAAAACCTAAAGGGGCAACGTGCTGATGCTCCCTTGCCCTTTGCCACTATAAAAGGTTGTGTAAAATCAGAAACGGTTGTTGGATGCTGACTTGAGACAGGAGAGAGCCAGAGGAATGGAATCATAAACAAAGACTAATCAGTGAACAAAAAGAAGTCAGGCTGACCCTACGTACAAGGAGCATTAGTGGGGCTGTTAATGTGCTAATAGTGTTTTCTTTTTGGGGTTCTGAGAAATTCACTGTGGCTCTCACACTTTAATTCTTTACTACCAATATTAATTTATTTGATGATACAAGAATCTTGAGTCCTTGAACTTTACTGTGTAATTGATGGGACTGCACGTTCTTATATTAATATGTGAATCATTGTTTCCTGTATACAAAGAGCTACCAGATAAGATATCAGATGTTTATCATAGAACCTTCATGTGTTTTATGCTTGAGGTATGTTAAGTTCTGGATAACTTAGAGCAGGTAGTTGTAAGAATCAAGAAGTATAAAATTAACAAAATACATCATTGGGTTTGGCAGTTGGTACAAGATAAAGCACAAATTTAGCGTAGGGTTTATAATTTGAATCTATATTATATTTTCCTTTTTGTATCTCCTGTGGACTTCAAAGAAATAATGAAAGAATTATTCTAAATAGTAATTTTTTAAAATGTTTTCAGGTGCAGATTCTGGACAAATATCTGAAGAAACATGGAATTTTCTTCAGTCAATCTATGGTGGAGGTCCAGAGATTATACTCAGACCACCTGTTCCTCCAGTAGAACCTGGTATCTTGCAAACAGAGGAGAAGATTGAATTAGAAACTCATGGTCTGTAGCTATTGAGAAAAAGATGAACGTGTAAGGAATCCAGCTTCCTTACAAAATTCCCACAATACATTCCTAAAAGTTTTATTCTCTTACATCTACTGGAGGCACAGCTCACTGAGCATTACATTAACTACAGAATAGTAAGTTGAAATACGTATTACAGTTTGTTTAAATAGAGGCTGTTTCTCTGTTTTGGAAGGCATGTGGTTTGTACATTTGGAGTGTTCGGTCAATGGAAAAAAAAATGTAATTTCTGAACTTTTTGGTATAAGTGAAAATCCTGTTACATCCTTAGACTTGAAAAAAAGGGGACAAATTTTAGGGATGTTCAATAACCCTTCTGATTCCTGATGGGGCTTCTGATATCTACAGACTTTTGCCTGTCTTAATTGTACAGTCTTGACAAGCCTAGGTGTATGAGTAGTATATTTTAAATGGATTGCAATCGATGATAAAGAAAAAGGATTTTAATTTCCTAAATGCTCAGGAAAAAAAATCTTACTTATTTTGCACTGTAAGTATATGAAATGGGTAGTATATAACATCCAAATACTTACTGTATTTGAATGGATCAAACAGTGTAGACTGAATATTGTTTTAGTCAGCAAATGTCATAATTTATTACCTACTAAATTTTACATCTTCTTATAGTGTTCTGTAACTCTATAAACTGGCTAGTGTCTTTAATAGTATATGTGACAAAAAGATTTAGTCTTCTCTAGGGTAATGTTTGAGAGCATGAAGTGTGAAATGTAAAGCGATTATGGACATGAGTGATATAAATTTCAGAAATTAAATTGTCTGGTCTCTTGAATTAAATTCATAAACAGTTCCATTTGCAGGATTTTATTGTATTGTTAAAAATTTTCATTGGCATGATGACCTATAATGTCAGAAGCTGGATAAAATGTATATATTGCAGAACTTAACTGAATGATTCATATTGGAATGCAGAATGGCACTTGCTCTTGTTTTTGCCTGATACTGTTACCAAATAAGCAGCATTATTCAAGGCTGGATCAATAATAATAATAAAAAAGATTAAACTGTGGAAGAAGGGGGGGAAACCTTTCTTAAATGTTTTTCGTTTATTATATCAATACAAAAACTTTTGAAGTAATGCTGCAGTACTGCTCTCACACCCATTTAACTATATTTCTTGAACTATATTTCTTGACCACTTTGTCTAGGCAATGATGTTGACAGTTCTAGCTCCAAAGTACGAAAATGCTGACATAATATTCTTTGGGATGATTTTATATCTAGTATAAAATCAAACTGCTTTTGAACTTTGTAAAGCACTTGAAGCCATTGTGGTTAAAAAGCCACCTGTAAGAGTCCTAAAGAAAATGTCCTCTAAACTTAAGTACTTGCTGTGTAGGAGGCATCAATTCTGTATGAATGTAAATCTCAGTATTTTCCTCAGCCTACCCGAGAAGAACTAAAGCTAAAAACAGCAGTGCAAACGAGGGGTGAATGGACAGCAATATGAAGCGAATGATTGTATGGCTGGTACAAAGGAAAAACATGTTTCAATTTCATACTGCTTTGTAGGTAACTCTTGACCAGCCTGTTAAATTTCTGAATTTCTGCTGAAAGGTTCTTTAAATTTCAGAGGAGGTTATGAGACGACAGCAGCTGAGAAGCCTTGCATGTACCTGGATTTAAATATAAAGAAACACTGAGCAGACAATGTCTGACAATGCATTTGGACAATTTTATATTAGTAAATAAGGCAACTCGAAGTTAATATCGTGTTACCCCTGTATGTAAGGTAAACACAGCAGTTAAAACAACAGACTTGGCTTACTGTTAAGGTAAAGGTAACTTGCTTATGAGCAGTCAATAGTAACTTGCTGACCTTGGCTTCTGAAAGGCTGTTCTAACTCCCCACCTCCATTTTTTGTCCTTTTTTTCTCATGTGGGGGTTTCTAAACTAAACCTGGTTTTATACTGTCATATTTTAACTCTTCTCTTTTTTTTTTTTTTTTTTTAGCTAAGGTTTTATTTCATTGAAGCTATGCTTAAAGTTCTCTAACAAACTAAAGCTAAGCAAAATGAATAGGTCTGTGTACTTTAAGAATAATTTTTCCTACATGGTGTTCTTCATTGGAGACTTGTGAAATGTTTTCTTAAAGTACTGTATGGTGATCAGGTTTACAGGTGTATTCAGTGTTTTCATTAATAATCTGGATGGTGGAACAGACTGCCCCTGTAAAACTTGCAAGAGAAAAATGGATTGAGTGTTAGGGACTATCAGCTTGTTGGGGGAATGAAGCAGTTCTGTGTTAACTCTTAGTCTGATGCTACAATACCCAGAATACTTAAAATACAGCGATACCAAAACAAAACCTGTTCTGGGTAATAGTAACAAAAGCATCAGATGTGAGGCACAGGAGGTAATTATTCTGCTCTACTTGGTGCTGTGCTTGTTGTGAGATCTCATCTGTACTGTTCCCAATTTTGGATGCTATATGATGATAAATACAAGTTGAGAGGTTACCTCAGAGAAGAGCAACAAGACTTAGTGTTGAAAATGAAGTTGTTCTCTTGCTTAAAAGAATGCTGAAGGTGCAAGACTTCCAGTGTGAAAATAGTTGCTGGATAATAGTGAACATTTTTTCCTAGATGAGTATGGATATCTGTCTCTGCTTTAGCAATGCTGACTTGTGCTGGGTGTAGGTAGCCTATTAGAAATCTAGATGTCTTCTAGCAGTTTTGTCAGTCTTCTGTCACCTCTGTGACCCTGGTAAATGGCATCTTCACACTACACCTGTCACGCTTTAAAAAAAATAGTCCTGAGTTTGCAGACATGAAGTAGATGTGTTTGTGTTTAAGACAGTTCCAAAGGGATAACCGTCTTGTTTTTAGCCCTTTGAGAGTTCTAGAAGGGATTTTGTGCCACAGAAATGTAAGTAGCATTTTAAAGTAAGACAGTGTGGGAGAAATCCAGATGGATAGCTTGTGTATGCTGGAGGGAAGGCAACAATTCAGAGAATAGGTTAAAGAGAAGCCTTTACTGTGAAGAGCTGTCTGATTCACAGCATAGAAAGAATGCATCTCAGGAAGGGGCTGTGGAAATTATTTTTTTCCATAAGCCTTTCACCAGACTATTTGGATTCTTTGTTCATTTGTTTCCAGTTGAGGAAACACAGCAATGTGTTTGAGTGCCAGGGAAGCTGTCATTTCAAGAAGGGAAAAATCCAGTGGAGTCCTTGTTTTAGGCCTGGGAATCTGGATTTGAGCTGTTAAAAAAAGCCTGTTGTTCGGTCTGGTGCCTTTAATCCGCTCTTCTGGAGCAAACTGCATGGGGGGTGTGGGGAGCTCACCAGCTCAAAGCTTGATTTCTCTAAATTTTTGAAGGTTTTTTTTTCAAGTAGTATAGCTAAGTGTTCATCTAAACCCCCAACATCGAGGAGAGTTCTTCAGAGACCGTGTGATGTAGCTGAAAAGTATAATTGGAGGGGAAAAGAAGTAGCAGAAGAGCTACTGAACTATTCAGTAGTAAAATAAGGCACTTCTATAATATGCTTCAGAGGTGAGAGCCAAGTAGTCCATCTGCTTAATAAAGCAAATAAAAATGTCCTGCTTTGTAGCTGTAAAATTATCCCATGTAATAATTCTACTGACTTGAAGGCCAGTCTTGTCCTTTCCTGTGACTGGAATATTAAGAAATGAAGGAAGTTCTGAAGACAATTCTGTGATGCAAAGTCATTGTTTAACTTGGGTAGTCCAGAAAGCTGTTTCTGTGAGTATAACCTTAAATTAGTCCTGTGTCTAGGGATATATATATATGTATGTGCGTGTGTGTGTATATATAATGAGAGAGAGATAAATGCACATAATCTATTTCTCCAGTCTCTTGAACTGTGGATGGAGGCACTACAATAATTATTTTGGGTTCTATATTGTAATAGTGATCTTAAAACCCAACCTTTATCAGATGTATCTACTCGTTTTCAAATTGACTGCTCTAATGGGTGTCAACCTTCCCGTCAGTAATGGCCTGAAAGTTTGCTAGGCAATTTGGAGACTCCATACACTGTACAAAAGCTTTATCAAGATTAGATGAGCAAGGGAAAAAGCTCTATTTATTAATTCGTATCAGAAAAACTCAGAATCATTTGGATAACTCTAATATTTTATTTGAATACTATTGTCACTGTCAGCTGTTGAGCTGCCTGAATGCAGCAAAAAAATGTTTTAAGGTATCCTCTAGTATGTATTTGACAAAACTGCTTTGGGTGGCGAGATGCTAGAAGACTGCCAAATCTGAATTCAAGGGAAAACCACCACACCCAGTGTTGCTACATGTCCCTGACAGTGGTAAAGAGATCTTGCATTTGAATTTTATTGTCTAGATACCGTGCTATGACTTGCAAACCTACTATTTGCAGCTGGGTCAATGGAAGCTAATTTATTTAGGGGTTTTTACTTAATATGTTTCTTCTCCCCAGCGATACCATATTTGATGTGGAAGTTCTAGTCTGTGTAGCTTAGGTTGGGAGTTACATAGTCATGTGGGAATGCTTACCATTCAGTTGGCAGAGCTGTACTGATAGGAGTTAACTTCTGACCAACCTATCTAAGTAGAGATGTTAGAAGACTGAAGTTAACAAGGAGTAGTGCATTAGTCCCTACTCTGGAGGCTAGATGATAATATACTCTTAGAAATCTGTCCTTTCAGTAGAGTGCAATGCTCAGTGACTTCTGAAATAATTTATATTTAAAGCCTTTTGTAAATTCGTATGGTCCTGTATTTTGGTAAAAAGAGCCCCAGGGCAAGGTAGTTTTCATATAAGTAATCTGTTGAGTTAGTGGTATGTCCCACTGCCAGTGGGATATCAGCATAAAGTATTAGATACATGTTTGGCTATAAAATGCATTCTGTGGATGAAGCAGTTTCCATTTGTGGAGCAAAAGTTAAGTGTCCCCATCTAAGGCATACGATATCTGGTGTCATTTGATGTGCTGTACTAAGGATCCTGCTTCTCAGACTCGAAACCTATATAGTGATTGGCTTTTTCCTCACATAAGATATCCTAGGTTTTCTTAAAAGGACTAAAGCTGACAAGTTTCTTTCAAGTTAGTATTATAGGTATTAAAAATAAATGCCTATAATACTATATGCTAAAATTTGATTTCTTTTATTGATAGATTATCCTGTTATACTTAATCTAAACTAATTTGGAAAATTTACAGGAAAACTCAGAGATTATCTGCTTAAAGGGGCAAGTGGTTTCTTCATATTTGCCATACAACTATTTTATACTGAACTAAGAAAATTCTGTTCCATTTATTCCTTTTGAATTCCCTATATACATCTGGCTTAGTGCAGTCTAAGCAATTTTCTCACTGAAAACCTTTCAGCTCTTCATTTTGCCCAGGAAATGAGTAAAACAACTAGGCTTTTTCATTCTTCCAAACAGATGGCTTCTCTGGCTTCCCTCTATACTTAAGCCATCTAGAGCTGACAATTAGCAGGAAGCAAAAGAAGAGTTGCATATTTCTGAAGTGTCACAAAGACAGACAAATCACTTTCAGCGTTATTTCACAAAAAAATATCTGGTTGCAAACAAACTTGGTTTATATTAGCCTTCAAAATCTTAGCAGATTAGAAAATAGCCTTGTTCAGTAAAAATTTTTGAAAGCACTGGTCTCACAGTGAAAAGTATAACTTGTTTCCTTGAATATATTTTATATGTAGCCGTTTAAAACATGTGACTTGAGCGTAGCTTCAGCCTAGCTTTCAATTGTTCAACAAGGTGAGAAGGCTGTTTCTCCGTAAAAACCAGTGTGAACACTGCCACACAATAAAACAAAATGTCATCTGTTCATAGTACATTTAATATTACAGATGTTTGCTTACAATAGCAGAGTCGTGTTTTTCATAGAAAGCTGGTATTATTCACTCTATCACAAAACTTTGCTCCTTTCTGAATGTGTGTGTCAGCTGAGACATGCAGCTAGAAAAAGGTCTATTTCTGAGAAAAATATCACTCTGATAGGTTTTATGAATTGTTAGTGATACTACATGACAAGTTTCCTTACAAGGGTCATAGATGGATATATGGGCAGACCTAAGAAAATGCAGTAGGAACTTGATCACTCAGATAGGGTTTTTATAAGATGAATAAGCAAGAAATTTAATTTTCTGACTTGTTCAAGATTGAGTTGATTAGCTAAAAGGGTAAAATACAAGTTCTGGTTTTTAAAATGAGCAGACATGAGGAAACACAATTGACACTTGACTTACTGAATATATACCATTATGAAATGAACTGTCAGTAAAAAAGTAAAGTTGGAGTAATAGGAATATGCTGGTTATTTATGTAGTTTTGATATGCCATTATGCAATGCTAGTGAAACTCAAATAATTTATTTTTCTTACTAGTCATTTGTTAGCAGCATGGGAGGTGCAAAAATAGAGCAGTCACCATCCACAAAATGTTTTCATAATATAAATGAAGTTAGAAGATTTCATTTCCAGATATGTTCCTCCCTTTTCACTTGGAACTCACAAACTTACTCTATTTAAGAACTTCAGTAAGATCCATTTTTGAAATGACTTACAACATGAGAAAGTAAATCTTAAAGTACTTTGTTAGGAAGAATAAAGAGGGTAGAGGGGCATTTGATTCTTACAAGTAAAAAAACTTAGCTCAAAATAAATTCTCAGCTGTCAAAAATAAAATACAGCCATTTTTGTCTCTTACCTCACAGGACAATGCTAAGACCTTTTCATTTTCATTGTTTGAATAGGTTTGCCCAGAAATGAATATTTTTCCAGGTGACTAATTTTGTTCTGCCCAGTGTGTTTTTTAATGTAGATGTTCAAACAAGATGTCCTGGTTACCATGGTGATACATTGCCCACCGCCCCCCCTTCCCCCCCCCCCCCTCGGTTTTCCACTGAAGTGCCAAACCCAAATGACCAGAGATGCAGCACTTGCTCATGCTGTGAATGCACGTTTGTTTCCACCAAGGCACACACCTTCTCTTTAGGACCAGATGCAAGATTAGTTTGAGATGTTAAGCTGTAACAAAAGAAATGCACTCAGTCATGCCAAAAGGTTAATTGACCAGCAGCTATCAATTCAGTTAAACAATAGTTTCAATTAAACTTCTAGTCCAGTACTGAGGTTTTTATATTTAGACTCACTTTACAATTTAACTGTAAAAGCAAGAAGACGTTTATTTAGCTATGAACTCTTCCTTGGTGTCTCATCTTCTGAGTAATTTTTAGTAAGGGAAATGTACTCGCTCTTACCTTGTTTCTTTGTAGTATAATTAATTTGCTTTCCAACCAAGCAGGGTAGTGGAGATCATTTGTCTCTTTTAACTATCTCAGTAGCAATCTGAACTTCATGTGTGACCCTGACTTTGCACACTTGAGTGCAGAGGCTAGTGTTCCTGGGCTCTTTCTGCAGATAAAAGGAAAAGGTAACGGAGGCACTTTCTAGGCTTCTGCTCTGCAAGCCTCCTCCAGAAGATGTTAAAGTTTACTGAGAGCACTGTTAACCTAAATCTGAAAAGTGCCGACCCTCCACTCTGGATCTGAACCCTGAACAGGGATCTCCCCTTAAACTGTCAGTGGTGCTGGTGTCCACTCCTGTGTGATGGCAGTTAGGATGTGAAAGATTTGAGTTTTTATTTAAACCTGTATGAGAGGGCCCTAATCACAAACTAGGCTTGTCTTTAAAAAACTGTTATGTTTGGCAGGGGAAAAAGTGCCTAAATGCTAGGCAGCAATGTGCCAGGTCTTTTTTTTTTTTTTTTTTTTTAATTAAACACATCTTAGTTGAAAACTTATAACCTGTGTTTTTCAGGTTTACACTGAGCATACTACATGTTGTTCAGTTTGAGTAACAATAGAGCCCTTTATTGTGGTGTAGGACCTGAAGGAATATGCAAGGTAGTCAAAAGAGTAACAAGGATACTCCATGACCTGGCATATCTTTATGTAGGTTGTACATAATTCAGAGTATTAATGCAGAACCTCTAATACCTGAGAGTGCTCTATATGTATAACAAAGGGAAGTTCCTAAAGGAAACGGGGAAAAATAAAAGCAAATGTTTGGATAGGAGTGTGTAACTTCTGTAAGGAGTAAGACTCCTACAGGAAGCCAACTAACTTTTAAAGTCAGTGCTGATGTGAACACTCCAGTAAAATAACTGTTAATATGGGCTACAATTTTTCAGTAGCCTTAGGCAAAAACACCTGTGCCCATATAGGTCCAGCTCCCATTCTAATCCCATTTAGTCAAAACTTCCCTGTCTCACATACATGAAATCTTCCAAACCTGGAAGTCTCTGGACTCTTGTTTTCTTGAAGCCCAAGTCAAAGTCTATATCCTAGAATAGTAACATGCTCAAAGCCACTGAAATAAATTTTAAAAATAGTTGATTGAAATATTTTAGACGCCAATAAAAGCTCACTCTTCAGCATTAAAAACTAAGAAGTAGAATATATTCTGAAAAACAAGGAGCTTCCTTTTTGGTGTACTGCTTTTATGTTTAGTTAAAGTTCCAATCTGGAATTTTTAGTGTGTTTTTTTTTTTTTTTTTTAATGCACTAGTCTAGCAACCATTTCATATCTACCTGACTTTGAAGCCTCTACTGGAATTAGAAAAAGCCCTTTAAATAGGAATACCCTATGTACAAGGAGTGGTTATACATTGTACTAAGTGTAGTCAAATTAATTATTAAAAATAAGTATCAAATCTACTTAACTGTGACTTTTTAGACTGATTTGGATTAGATTGCCCTACTTTAAATATACAGACATAAAATGGAAATAAATTAATAACTTCCTAAATGTGATTAACTTTTATAAATTGACAACTTGCTTTTTCAACATGGAATGTGACATTTTTCAGTAACTGAAGTCAACTCTGCAGTAGTCTGTATGGGTTGTAAGACTTCTAAATTGTCTAATGTATGTGTCCTTTATCAATGACTGGAGATCATTTTGTTTAATGAAGAGCTAAACCTTTGATTTTCTCCTTCCTTCTTCCAAAAAAAAATTAAAAAAAAAGTGCCATAAAACCAGGCATTATAAATTTATGGCTGGAGTGGATTTATTTTGAATAGATATTAGTCCAGATGACCACTTATAATTGTGTGCTACTTACCACATTTGCGTAATTTTTCCCAATTATGATTTTAGTATTTTTTTAATATTTTTGACATGCTGGCTTGCATAACTACTGTAAAACCTTTGCCCAAGTAATATTTGATATAGTGGAAATATTAAAATCATTCATTTTGTTACTGTGTTACTTAATTGATAGTATTGTAAATTTTAACAAAAGTTGTGGCAAAAAGCCTGTATAGTCTCTGATGTAAACTGGCTACTGAAGCCACACCTAAATGAGTCAGTAGGGTATGTCTTCAGACATCAACCAATTTTGTTTAGATAAACCATTTTGCTTCAGGTAAAACCACTGAAAGTGCTTTGTTGTTGATGACGACCTTAAGGGAAATCTAGCCTTTCTCATATTTGTTCTTTACATACGGTAGAATGAACAGGGGGAAAAAAAAAAATTAGCATTTAGGGCTCTCCAGGGAATACAGGAGGCAGAACTGAGCAGCAAAACAGAGGACCTATAACAAAACATGAAGTGATTCTGTGTAACAATGCATATTTAAACAGAAAATGGTCTTAATGCTGTTAAAATGTTTTTTTCTTGTTTTATCTCAACAAAAACTTCCCTTTTATAACTTTAAAATATTTTCTGTAACTATCTGTTGTTGGAATTTTTCTTCTCAAGAATGCCATTTTTTTTTTAATTTCAGCAGTATATAAATACAAGATTCAAAATGCCACCTGTAAAGTACCTAACAAACAAAATTACTGCGATGGTGAAGTAATTAGTGCAGAGACTTCTAAGTGTTGTGCTGAGCCAACCTGCATCCCGTCCAGGATGGTTTATTAGATTTGGGCTGTATTGTGGAAGCTGACCCTACTGAACCTAAGCTGGCTTTAGGAAAATTCTCTCTGCAGTTGTCCAGGGCTTATGGTGCAGCCACCCAAGTAGTTCCACACAACCAGCCAGTCCAATGTGGCTTCCCTTCAGCCAGAACAAATAAGCCTGAGCTGAAGTCTGGAGGTGAATTCGGCTATCATCTTCCCCATCCTGCATGCCCTTTTTAAGAGGCAGCGTAAATCTAGAACTGTAGCAAGAACATAAGCCCTGTTTTACTTGCAGCGTTGGGCGGCAAGCAGCAAGAGCTTGCTAATGCTGTTCTTGGGGCATGGTGTGAAGATACTAGAGTAGCTGTCACAGAACTAACTTAGATGTCCTTAGGACCAACTTCTCAATTGTGCTGACTTGTAAAGAGTGAACTTTGTTAATCTTTTGTCAGAAAAAAAATCACATGTAATTTGCTGTAAAAATAGGAGATGCAATTAAGCTATTTCATGGATTGAGATGGGTAGAAGCAGCGATGCTGCCGCTGAAGGCGTGAACTATATAACAGCTTCATGAAAGCTGGACCTTGTGATCTTAGGCAGTGCTTTATACACAGACATGAGCTGAGGTTTCATTGACGTGGAGGGATATAAAGTATCTCAGCTCCCCATTTTGTAGAACATACTAACTTGGGAGAGGAGGGCTGATCTAGTGTATTTTAGCTTGCCCCATTGTAACATGCTGAAAAGCTGTCACACTGTTTTCCCTTGATCAGAATAGTGTGTTGTTTGGTGTATTTTTTTTTCCCCACTACCACCAATGCTGATGAGGCCAGAGAAGTTGTTATTGCCCTATAAATAAGTAATACTCAAGGCTGCCCATAACAAATACAACTACCCATTACTGGTACAAGATAGATGCTATGGCATGGAGGAAACAAGACTTAGGAATGTGACGTAGTTTGGGTAGGGTGTATGAGGAGCAAAGGAGGCTGACTGGAAGTGAAAAAGTATTGGAAGAAGCAATGTGGTGCTGCTAGGCAGGAGCATAATCCTTTATACCTGTGAATTATTTAAAAGCTGCTATAGGATACTGTGGAGAAGGGGCTGCAGGATATAGCATCAGTGAATGACAAAGAGATTTTTGAACTGTGGGGACAACAGAGTAGATGTAGCGCCCCAGCCAGCTTCAAACAAACCAGGTTTCTCCAGATTTAAATGTAAATCCGCTGGGACAGAGGTCTTAATAAACCTGTTTGATCTCAGTCCTTGCTACACATGGACTGCTTTTTTTCTTCTTTGCATGTTAATTTTCCTCTGGAGGGTTAGCGGAGCTGAACAAACTACCCTGTAGATACACAATGGCTGGATTCAATCCAGGGGAAAGCAAGGGGCATGCAGAAGTTGGGCAAGAGCCTCAGGACTATCCCTTTCATTAGCAGGAACCACTACCTGAAACATCACACCATTGGCAACAGTTGGTCTTTGTTACCATCCCATCACCAGACATTACTGCTTCTTAGGTTCTGCCATCTTGCCTAAGTATTTAAGTTCTCCTCAGCAAATTAAAGGCAAATCCTGGTGTAGGGTGTGGTTAGACAATATAGTTGGACTGGTTTAATCCTGTTGCCAAAAAGTTACTGCTGCCAAAAGAGGATTGTCTTGTTCCTCCCCTCTGCTGGCAACACTCCCTCACCTCGTCTCAAACGCTGGCTCTTGTCAGTCTCTGCCGTGAGCCAATGCAGCTTATTTTCTAGCTGAAAACTGCCACAGCAGGAACAGGAACGGTTTCGTGGTGGTTTAGGAAGTCCGGCTGGTTTACCATGTGTGTAGGTGGGCACTGGGCAGCGGGACAGAGTGCAGGGCAGGGGAGAGGGGAGGGAAAGAGTGCTGCCGCCTGTGTCAGCAGGCCATGGATTAGCTCAGCTCCGCTGCTCGGCTGCACCCATAAACGGCCGTAGGAATCTCAAAGGAAGACATCAAAACCCACAATCGATTTAGCACTGCAGCAGCTGAGAAGAACCCTCAGTCCTACGTCAAAGCACTAATGCTTGTCCGAAATCCAATAATATCTTTAGCCACTGCGACTGCTTAGCTAAATGAATGTATTTCTAAAAGGACTGCAGTTCTGGCGCTTACAGGTGCTCCTGCAATAATGCAGAAAAGCACCCTTCCTCTTTCAGATTCGGCCACGCAGACAGAAGACGGACTGTGTGACAACAGTGGTGTAGAGGCAAGGAAAAAAAAAATAATTTTTTCCCTCTCTTGCGGGATTTCAGTTGGTCTGAATCTGATCACAGGAGAAGACCTCCAAGTCAGCAAGATGCAGGGAAAAGTGAAAACTGCTTGGGAAAGTGGAAGGGCTACTGAGTTTTTTCTACAGACTCTGGCCTTGCAGAATGAGTGTCTATATGACTACAATTAGTAGTCTAACTAACAATTTGGGCGATTAGGATTTACTAAATATGCTTTTTTTACAAAAATATCAGTCAGTCGAATTACTGTACAGCCAGTGATGATTTTTGGAAGCAATTGAAAATATTCTTCAGTATTTAGTCACCTGTTACAGTAAAACTGTTTTGGCTTAAGATCTTTTAGCAATTTAGGAAGTTACTGATTGTTCTTAATGGAAAGGTTCTTTAATTTCACGATTACTTAACAGAGAACTTGGATCTGTTGCGTTTCTGGGCTTATACGAAGGTCTCCCAGATACGTTGTAACCGTGGTGTATCGGGAAAACCACAGTGAGAGGTTACAAGGCCAGTAAGATACACGCAGTAGTTCCCCTCCCTCTGCAGGAGCAGGGAGGTAAGGAAGCTGCGGGAGCAGGCTGCGCGCATTCGGTCGGAACTGCCGGTGATCACGTACGCGTTAGCGGAGAGCCCGGCACCACCAGCACTAAGAGATTTGAAAGCGCGACTGGCCCGGACTTGGCCGTGCTCCAGAGGGCTGGAGCACCCCGCGGCGCCTGTTCCCGGGGCACCGCCTGACGCGGGGCGGGCGGGAGAGCGGCGGTGAGCCCCGAGCGAGAGCTCCGCGGGGGCAGCCCGGCCGTGGGGCAGCGCCCGCCGCCGCGGCCGACCTGCGAGTCACCCGGCGCTGCCCGGCACGGCGGGAGCACCCACCGCCGCCGGGCGCCGCTCCGGGCCGCGCCGCCCTCCTCCTCCTCCTCCTCGGTCCGTCGCAGCCGCCCGCCCTCCGTCCCCGTCCCTCGGGGCGCCCCGCCAGGCACCTGCCCCCAGCGAGCGGCGGCACGTCCCGTCCCCGGCGGCACGCGGGCCGGCCCTCCCCTCGGGGCATGCCGCAGCGGGGCGCCCGCCCGGCCCCCACCCCGCCCGGGGGCAGCGGGCCGCCCCCCGCCCGCGCCGGGCCGGCCGCCTCCGCCCTCTGCCAGCAGGCGGAGCTGCAGGGAGCGGGTCCCCGCCGCAGCGGCTGGAGGGGGAGGGGAAGGAAGCGGAAGGAGCCGCCGCCGCGCTGAGGGGAGCAGGCGCTGTGCGGAGCCGCCGCCGCTGCCTGGTGCGGGCGGCACGGAGGGAGCGAGCCGCGCGGGGGGCTGCGCGGGCCGGCCGCGCCCGCCGCGCCGAGGAGCGGCCGCCAGGTGAGGGCGCGGGCCCGGCCCCGGGGGAAGGGGGACCCGGATGGTGCCGAGTTCGGAACCCGCGAGGGGAGGGGGAAGGAGGAGGAGGAGGAGGGAATGAGAGGGGGGAAGCCCCCACGTGACCAGCGCGTGCGGGGAGGAGGTGGCGGCTCGCGCGCCCCGTTCGAATCAGCTGGCCCGCAGCGGCGCCTCGTGCGCATGCGCGACGGCCCCGCCCCCCCCTTCGCCCCCCCGTTCCCCCTCCTCCCCCCCCCCCCCCCCCCGCAGCGTTACGTGTGCGTACGTGTGTCCATGCGCGCGCCCGGCGCGGCACGGCGGGGCCGGGGACACGTGCACGGCGCCGCGGCCGCCATGTTGGGTCTGAGCTGAGTGCGGGCGGCGCGCGCGCGGGGCCGGGCCGGGTCGCGGGGCGGGCGCGTGGGAGGAGAGGAAATCTCGCGAGGTCGCGCGGTCCCTGCGGGAGCGGGCCGGCTGCGGGATGGCGGCGCAGCGCTGGGCGTGCTGGGTAATGGTAACGGGGGCCCGGGGGGCGGGGACCCTGGGACCAGCCTCCTCCCCGCCATCGTGCCCCGGGCCACACGGGGAGCGGGGCGGGGTTGGGCGCCCCGGGGAAGCGCGACTGGCTCCGCGTCGCTCCCTCCTCCCTCTCGCCCCGGCCCTGCCCCGCCTCACCTCAGATCACCTCACGCTGCCCCTCGCAGCGCCCGGGCCGCGCCGCGGCGGCCCCCCTGCGGCGGCTCGCCAGAGGAGCGCAGGCTGCCGCGTCGGTGCCCGTGCCGTGTCCCGTTGCTCGCTCCGCCCTTCGCCGCCTCTGCCCTTGCGTCGGGGCCCTCCGGCCAGTGCCGGGCTTGCGGGCAGCGCTGCCGGTGCCGTCCCGGGGCGGGCGGCGTGCCCCGCAGAGCCCCTTGGCTGCCCCCCGCTGTCCCGCCGTGTCACCTGCCGGGCAGGGCGCCCGACGCCGCGGCGCGGGCTTGACTGTGCGTCTGGCTGCTCCCGGCTGCCCTCACGGCTTCCAGCCTGGCTGCACGGCCCGAGGGCCTCTGCCCTTCCTCGGCCAACCTGCAGCCTTGGGCCGTACCCCCCCCCCTCAGCACTTCGTGGTGTTTGTTGTCTCGGCTGCTTTTCCCACCTGCCCATGCTGCTGCTTCTGTACTCGTTCAGGTTTCTGCTGCTGAACCCAAACTGCTCCTACCCTGTAGGAACACTGATGTTTTAAGGACGTGGGGGTCCAAAAAGAGAGATACTTAACATCACAAATCAGATCTCTCTTGAGGTTATGATGTATGTCCCGTTTTGTCCCAAACTTGTAAAATAGATTTCTGTTTTCTCTTGTATTTGAAAAAATAATTCCAGTAACATCCAAGTGTCCCAGCTCAGCAGTATCCCCTTTGTCTCCTAGTCCTGATCTCTCTTTTAAGGGAGAGCATATGGTTCTGCTTCTTCCTTATGGTGTCTTGTATTCTGTCCCTGACTAGACAGGAACGGTGGCAGTTTTTGTAGTCTTGGAGTGTAACTCTGCATTTTACTGATCTGGTTTTAGGCTGCACATAGCTGATACTAATTTTCTCTAAGAGAATATGTTCTTTAGGCTTTGAAGTTCCAAGCTTTATTTTGGGAATATCCTTGCGGTAATCATTAGTAAATAAATTGTAGTAGCTCTTCAGTGGTTGTCCAGATATTTGCCTGTTTTCCATTGATATTGTCATTATTGCTGTACTAATAGCATAGTGATCATTTACTGAGGCTTTTAGGGTGAAGCTCTAATTGTACTCTGTATTTCATATTAAATACTAAGTTGTGCAGCCTTCTGAGAATACGCTTTTTGGGTGTATTTCTGTCCTGCGGTTAGATACTATGCTTACCCCCTGCCTCCTAGCTGCTGCAAGGACTGGTGATCTAGTAGGGACCGGTAGGTTTGGGGTTAGCAAAACTTGATTCTTTTCATAAGCAAGTATAACTTTTCAGAAAATAAGCTGACAAATTACTGTTGCAGTTTGTTTTCAAGTATTTTTTAATCTTACTGTACTGTTTCAGAGTAATAATACTTGTTTAATCAGAAGGGGAAAAAAGTTTCTTCAAGGAAAAAAAGATGGCATGTGTTAAACAGTAGGGGAGAAAAATGCAGTTCTTTTAAAGTGAAGAGTATGTGATAAAATGTACAACAAGATAGCTATCAGGTGAAATTTTCACCCAGTTGAAGTCACTCATGAAACTCCCATTGCTCTAGAAGGAGTTAGCAGTTGGTGATTTATTGTGTGACTTCTAGCAAGCCATTCAGAACCTGAACAACTTTGCTTGCAGCCTTTCTCCAACATTGTCATGCTTATTTCACAAAAGCGTTCTGTCTCAGATTTACAGTAAGGGACTTTGTGAAGAACTGTTGCATGCTACAACCGTGTCTGTCTGTAAGGACCTTAAATTGAAACACTGCTGATAATTTATGTGTCTAGTTATTTACTCCAATATAAGTAGTTGTTGTAATTCTCAGTTGTACCACTATTAACTGAAATTATTTTTTCTTTCGCGTTGCATGCTCCAAGTGTATAATTACCAAGAGACAGGCTGTATTAAATAGCTTAGTTACTAAGCTATTTAGTCAGGAAGTTCAATCGTATGTTTTGTCTCATAATTTTTAACATTTCTGGAAGAAGAGAAAGAGCAAATAGAACTTTTTAGCTCAGTGTTGTTACGGATTTAATGTGCAAAAATAACTAGATATCTATTTCACAAAATTTGGGAATGTATCCTAGTATGGGCTTCTGTTCTACAGCTGGACAGCATGTGACTGCTTTGATATTTATCAGTGTTTCTAACATACTTATGTAGTGAGATTCCAGTCTGCTGTCCATAGTCTCACACAGAATGAAGGCTTTACTCTCTCAATATTTCCAAAAGACTTATAGGTGTTTTTGTTTCTGGTTCTTCCAGATCATTCTATGTACTTTGGTTAGGTTGACTTCTGGTCAGTCAGAGTTGTCTGATTGATACAAGGTGGAAAGACTTTCACTCTGGCCTTTCACCACTTTGTTGGGTAAGGGAAATAAGAAATGTTTTCTTAATGTTTCTAAAAGTACTTGGGAAGTTGGAACAGAAGTCTTTGCAGTCTGCCCTGCTTCCAATTGTGGTTCTTTTCTTGTTGTGAAATGAGTCTTTCACGTTTGAAAAGCTCTCTTTAAAGTCTTCAGAGGTTATCTGTTGGGGTTTGCTTTGTTTTGGTGTTCCCAAAAATGGAAGTCTTTGCATTGTGTGGGAACTGATGATACAGGTCTCTCCCATCATAAAGAACCAGATTTGCAAGAGATAACTTATTTTTTCAAGTATTCAGCGCTTGCTTATATCCATAGATTTACATTGCACTCACAGTTCTAGAAATACAGTACAGTAAGACCTGTTGTTTCCTTTCTTTAGGGTTGGTTTAAACGTACTTAGATTATTTCAGACAGATATTTGTAGAACTTGTCCTTAAAAACCTTGAGCAAGAAAAATTCTGCCACTCTGTAGGCGGGAGTGAAGTTGCAGAAAGTGAGAAACTCTCACCTCTGTAGTGATGAAGATTTTTTGGGGTTTTTTTTTGAGAGGTTTTTTTTTCCCTTCAGTTTCCAAATTAAGTGTTCTTTGCTGGAAATCAAGCTACTGATGATAAGAACTTGCTTCTGGTAAACTTTACACTCTTTAACACTCAAGGGTATATTGTTCTAGTTTTAAAAACCTTGTAAATATGTTTTCTGCTTCAAAAACTGGTTTGGTTTGGAACAACCATCATGAGAGTTTATTTTAGTTTTGTGAAAACCTTTCTGTTGGAGTAACTTGTAAAACACACTTAAGAAATGCAGAGCTCAACATTAAATAGTGTGTTCTTTTATTGGACACTGCTTTTCAAACAAAAAGACTTATAAGAAGATTCTCTGATTAAGTGCAGCTTTGTAATAAAAATACTTGAGTTTGGTTTTGTGGCATAGTAGATTGATAATTTGTACAGTTTGTATTCAAAATTCTTGTATTAGTTTGCATTTAACTGCTTTTCCTTATACAGGCAATTTCATACAAGAGTTATTTGTATCTTCAAACAAAAAGCTTAGTAGCTTAACTTACAATAACTGTTCTTTAAAGTTACTTTGATGTTTTGATGCTTACAATGAATTTGGTTAAATGTAGAAATACAGAAAGGTCAGCTAGTCCAGTCCTCTGGCCTTTGGAAATATACCGAGATCATTCCCTCCGATGACAAAGCTCCTCTTTGTGTTACTTGTTTCAGCAGCTCATCGCCCCATAGTTAAAGTTTGCCTGATACTCAATTTAAATATTTTTGCTTTTCATTAAGGTGATTGCTACAAGGGAAATCAACTGTTTTCTGAAGCAACAAGACAGAAAGCAATGTTTTATCTATTAGACTGCCATTAGCTGCTTTCCATTCTTTCTAGTTTTTTGAACTTCTTCGGACATAGGAATATGAATGTTGGCAAGATAGCCAATTTGGTTGTCCAGAATTTTAGAGATTTTTTTCACTAGTTGAGATTTACATGCAGTACTTTAACACAAATATTTGTTTTGGTTAGTGGTGAGTGTGTATGTGCCAGACAAACTAATGGTAAGAAGGGTAAAAATTTCCCTTTCAGAGAATATGACAGTAGTAGAGCAGTGGGATCTTGTCGGTCTCTTACAGCTTTGTCATGAGAAATACCTAATTTGTGTGCCTAAAATGGAGTGACTTGAACTTTAAATAAAACAATTAGTTAGAAAATGTAAAAGTCAAGAAGGAAATGAGTGTTCTTGAGAGTTTGTCTGTTGGTACATAAATGGTAACATCCTGCTTTTTGTGGTGGTTTTTGTTTTATTGGTGTATGTGTATATATAGGTATGTAAGATCTGGATTTGTCAGGGCTCGTGATTTTTTTGTGAATTGAAGTGTTTCTGTAGTATCTCTGCTACAGGAAAGAAACACAGGTGTATAAGCCCAAATTGAGAACTGGAGGAGCTAAGCAACTAGGTTACTGTGCCACATACAAATACATTAAAGGGGGATGAGAGTAGTAGAGCCTCCCCTGTATATTTGTGTTTGAAAGATACTTTGCCTGTACAGTAGTGTTGAAGTTAGGGATTTTATCTCCACAGCTAAAGAATCTAGAAGCACCAAAAATAGATACTGTCAGGGAAGATTTGCCTTGCTGGTTAGTTACTTATTAATTAAATGCTTTAAGGACAGTTCAAATTAAAGACATGCATTGAGTAGAATTGTGCAGGTATATTTTCTGAAACTAATCCTGTTTAGTCTTTCAGTTTGTGACCTGAATGCTAGACCAAAGCAGATTTGCTAGACTGCCGGGACAGTACAAGTCTGAGAGGGAATACAAGTCTTTGAGTGTGAAATGGTCTTGACAAATTGCATGAATGACCTGAACTATATGGGATGCAGTTCAGTAAAGAGAAACACAAAATAATATGTTTGGATAGCAATAATAAACTTAAATATGAGAAACAACTGCCTGGCTGGGCAACAATTCTGCAAATAAGCAGCTGTATCACAAAAACGAACACGAAGGAGTCACGGCAGTTACATAAAAACCCGAGTCATACTGGGATATATGAACAAGATTGTTGTTGCATGTAAGATAAAGAAAATCTTCTGCACTGCCCAGTGTAAGGCCTCGCATGTTGTGTTGTCCTCATTTTTGTTACTCCAAACAGATTTGGACCAATTGAAGAGTAGAGAAGAGTTGCAATAATGGCCTTTAAGGAAGGACTAAAAGAATTGCCCTTGCTTAGGCAGTGGCAGGGATGGGGAGACTTAATAATAGGCTGCAAATATGGTAAAGATGGCTGCAGAGAAGAATGTAACAAATTGTTCTGGCTACATATGATAAAAAATAATGGTCCTAAAGAGCACAAAAGGAGATTTTGATGTTAGGAAAAACTTTCCAGCTCTACAGATAGGTAATCACGAGGTTAAATACCTGAGAGAGGTGATGGGATATCTATTGCTGAAAGTGCTCTATAAGAGGTTAAGTAACCTCTTTTTAGAGGTGATTTAGGTATCATTGTTCTGTCCTTGGAACAAGAGGTAGGATGACTTGTCAGTGTTATATCTCCATGTTTTTATGTTTTTTGTAATTTTGCTGGCCATGATTTCAAAAAACAAAACAGAACTTCATGTTGGAGCAAAAAAAACCCCACAAACCAAACCTGTAAGATTTAGTTATAAAAAAATCATCAAATATCTTGATTAAAGGGTTTTTTTATAAAATGTTAAAGCCTTCTGTGATGTAATATTGAAAATAACTTTAATAGAGTCTTCATTGTAGATTTAAGATCTTTGACTTACCTTTGTGGTTTTTATGATCCAGTAGAAAGAAACTGAACTAGTCAAAGTCTTTCAGAAGTTTGTTGAAGAGAAGCAAAGTTTAAAAGATTAAGTCTAGGGAGCCAGGGAATGAAGTGCATTCCAGGCTCTGAAATCATGCCTCTTCACCTTCTTCCTGTAAAATAGTTAACACTTATTATCTGAGAGATGTATTTTGAAGGGATAATTGTCACTTATAAAGTACCTTCAGGTTCCTGCAGAGTTTGTTATATAAATATGATATCTTTTAGAATTGGTTTGTGTTCTGTGAGTTAGAAATAGATTTCGGTCTTTCATGCCCATTGCTATATAATAGTCACAATATGGAAGAGTCTGAATAGAAATGTATCTGTTCTACTATATACTAGTTTTGAAAAAAAATTCTCCTTTGAGATTATTTTTTTAGGTGATTTAAAAATATTTGATTAAACTGGAAGAACTAACCTTGCCACAAATCAATTGTTAAATCTTTTTAGGATTAAAAGTACTGGACAACTTGATAAAACTTTGTTTTCAACCAGATTTCATTTAATGAATTATTCTGCACTTTTTCTATTCAAAATCATCTGCTTACACTCTATGTGACCTTGTTCAAGCTTTTCTGATTTTTGAAATGTGACAAAGCTGCCTTGGGCTTGATGATGAATGAAGGGTAGGCTCAGCTTCACATATGTATGTGCTCTGTAATTAGGAAAAGGCTAAAGTGACACAAATTCTGTCACATTCTCAACATCTACAGTGTAGAGGATTTAGATAAAATAATGCTTTCAGTCTATTACTGTCTTATTGTAATTAGGCTTTTAGGGCGTTTTTCCATCTCACCAGTGGTATGGGTTAAACTATATATACTTTTAACTTCTCAGGGTGTCATCATTCTGTTTGTTTTAATTGATGGGAAATTGGTCACTAAACCATTGAGAAACAAAAGTTTTGGTAACTGATATGGCACTGGTTTTAGATCCTGATGCAGTGTTTGCTTACATAGAAATGCAGTAGGACATGTAAATGCAGTAGGACATGGTGGAAGTTAATTCTAGTGGGTTTGTATACTTTATTTCAGTTAAATGAATGTGATCTCAAAGCTGTTAATGAGAATCTTATTTCCAAAAATCAATAAAGAAAGAATGCAAATACTGTTCGTTGTATTAGTATGATGTCAGAAAAGGGACTTGTTCCTTTCCTCAAATATTTTAAGTCTTCCAGGAATTTTCCCTGTATGTATCACTGCAGGACAGAGGCTTTTTTGTAGAGTATTATAAAGGGGTCACAGTATCTCATGCAGTAAGGGCACAAAGGCTTAAGTCTTAGGCAGAGACAGATCACCTGTTCCCTAAGCTCCACCTGAAGAGCTGAACTGAGAAGAAATTGTCAGACAGAACTGTCTGAAAAAGACTGTTTTAACCTGGAGTTTGGAGAAGCGTTTCTTGCAGAGTGTACTAGGGGAGTGTATAGGCAGTGACTGACTGAAAAAAGTGGAGTGGAAATCTATCAGCATTTCAACAGATGCTGGGGTTTGTTTGCTTGGGTTTTTTTCTGCTTCCAAGTGTATAAAATTTCTTCAGCAACTTTAGAAATTGTATTTTATTAATAGTTCTAAAGTTAGAATATATTGTTATGTTTTCTTTTCCACCCACTACCTTCTTTTCATTTACTTATGCTTTCTCTGTACATGTCTGAAAGTCAGAGTATAACTAGCACTGAGTTTTACTGGTTAGGTATGCATGATTATATTGCTTTTGTTAGTAACTGCTCTGTCTAAATTGTCACTTGAAAAGATTTAACAATGTTTCTGTACTTTGCTATGCTGCCAGCACTGTTCTTTGAATATTTCCTCAAAAGCTAGGCTTCAGGAAAAAGGAAGCTAACCAGATGTTCCAAGTTCTTTTAAATTCTCAGTCTGCAACTTTTCTGTATTTTTTTACAAATTATTTTGCCCTGGAAAAAATAGACAAAATAGAAAGCCACTACAGCTTATAATTTTTATTTTTTTTTTATACTAGTTTTCTATTTTTAGCAGAATCATGGTGTTTATTGTGTCAGTATTCTGGAGATTCTGCTACATCCAGTGCATTATAAAAAAGCAGAAAGGCTGAAAAAAGTCATTATTTACAGTAGCATTGTGGAAACTGCAGTTATACAATTACTTTTCATATATGCTTGCATAGTTCTAAATCCATCTGTGAGGAAGTGGTTTCTAACAGAACTAAGTGTAGTTATGTCATTTCTCTACAGTTAGGTCAGCTGAGACTTCTCTGGATCATACAATTGGGAATCCACTGATCCTTTTGTTAAGAAGGCTCCTAAGATACTTCAGATGGAAAAGGTTCTTACATAGCTGCTGTCTCACAGCCAGTGCTGAAAAGAAGAATGAGAAACATTTGCTCTTTGTATGATGTCCTAGTGCAAATAAAGCTTCCCCCCCCGCCCCGCCCCAAAGTGAAGCCTGTGTTTTTCAGATTTCTCTTCCTACTTTACAGTTAATTTCGAGACTTTTTAGATTTTAAGTCTTATCTCAGTGTGGTTTTTGACATGTAGTTTGATGGTCTTAGTTTTTTTGAACCAAAGAGAATTCTGCAAATCCTCAAGAATCCTCTGTATTTTATTCTCATAAATGGATTGCATTATGGAGTACAGTTTCCTGTCCGGACCATTCAAATTATCCAAGTGTGTAAGTGTAAAGGAATAGATTCCTTGATGTTAAGATCTAGATGGGGGTTTTTTGTTGTTGTTTTATGACTGTCGAAAAAATCCCACACCAACAATACAGGTAATTAATTTCTTGTTAGTATTTGTGAATTTCAGTTATGTCACTCATAATCAGAAAATATTCCTGGTTAATTTCAGCCCAGAAGTGGTTTTATTGAAACTTCCTGTGTTGTCTGAAGGGTTGTGTTTTTTTTTTTTTTCTTCTATCGAAATTCTGAATGTGGAAAGGGAATCTTTTGCAGGGATATGGAGGTAAAGGCAGGCCAGTTAATGTAATTTTATCCAGTGTGACTCATGTCTCATTGATTTTCCACTTGGGAGGTAACTCTGGTTATCAGACCTTTGTGTCCTGCTTTTACAGTATAGCTCATAATTTAATTTAGTTGCAGTTAGATCAACTGCCTTTTAAAAATCCCTCTTGTTAGACTGTTGTATGTCTGTATTTACTTGGCCCAAGAAATTTCTCAAAAGAAACCATCTGAAAAAGGCAGGAGGTTCTCCATGAGAAACAGGAGAGCTCTGGAGAGGCTTCCCGTGTAATAATCTCAGTACCGTTTTCCGTTTTGATTCATGTCTCACTATAGCTTTGTTATATGATTTGTACCAAATAATCATGTGGCTGTTTCTTCTCATCCTATCTGTTCTGTCAGTAGGCCTGGTATGCAGAATTGGCATGAGTTAGAATTTAAGTTCTGTTTGCTTATCCTCCCTCAAATTTGTCACTTTACTATGTGTGGGCTATAGTTACAGCTTCCCTAGTTGGTTAGCTCTTGCTACTGCTTTTAAACAAAAGTGTACTTTTTTTGTACTTATAACTTAACTTCTGTTGAAGTTTGGACAACTGTTTTTCCATAATGATAAGATGGCAAAAAGAGCCCCAAGGGTTTGAATAGGTAACACATGAGAATATAGGTGGTCTACTTTTTTTTTCCCCCTCTGATGCTTTTTTATGCCTCAGGTTCTGTTAGTGAAGACTTGCATCAGCTGGATTTCAGTTAAATTTTCAGTAGAATTTTTAACAGTTTTATATTTGAGTGAACAGTAAAACAATGAAAATAAAGTAAAACAGATGATGCTATGACCCCTGCTTTGCAGAAGCATACATGAAGAATATTTCCCTCACAGAGTTTACAATTCCAGTATAATATAGGTTATAGCTGGGTAATACAGGTAGATGGAAACAGTGGGATGGTTGAATTATTTCCTGTGCATCCGTTATAAAATATTTTTGTCCTCATCATGGAAGATTAGAGTTCCACGTTAAAAGAAGTAACCGTGGTTCTTACACTCACAAAGCATCAGGGAGAGCCTGAAAGTAAGGCTTCACATTACAGCTAACCTGATCCAACGGCTGTCTGTCACCAAAATACATAGTTGTGACTCCTGCCTTCCACTGGCACCTGTGCTCATTTGATTATTACAGTAAGCCTGTTTGGGGAGCTAAACCAGCAGAAAAATAATGGCTCTCTTGTAGGGATTTGTATTTTCTAAATCAGCTCATTGTGAGATTGGATTGAATACTAAAGCAAATGCATGGGAAAAATCAGGATGATGCGCCTGAGAGTTACAGCGGGGTGGGATTGCTCCTTTTTGTAGATAAATCACTTAACAGTAAAACGAAACCTCACCTGGGAAGTCTTGTTGCAAAATTAAAGAGAGAATGATTGAAGGCTTACCAGAGTGTGAATGGACCCTGTTGATAAGGAGTGAGATGATGGACAGGTGTGGCTTTGCTGTGTTAGACAGATACAGGGAAAGTGGTGCCTTGGACAAAAGGAGTAAAGTAAGGAAATGCTCTTTGGAGAAGTATCTAAATGGATATAAGTGGAGCAGGGTTAGAGAAGAGAGCATTGCAGTTATTAGGATGCAAAATGGTGAGATCCTCATGAGAGTTACCTGCTTGGGGTAACAGTGGAAACCTTTTTAAATCAAGCCAACTGCTGAAAGGAAAAAACCCCTTTGCCATTGGACCTTTGTAACCTTCATTGTCAATGAATGTGCATCCTTCAACATAGGCTACTGGACTGGCGCAACACACTTTTAATTATGGTTCTGTTAACTCACATAGAGATTTACAATTTTACTTCCTTAAAGGCTGTTCAAGTACATGGATGTTGTAGAGTTGTTCTTTCTTATCAGTAAGAGTGAATAAAAAAATGTTTTTAACATTTTCCTCAGCTGTGTGAGGATAATCCAAACTGCATGCATGTAGAACTCCAGAAAGGAAGCAGTGCCCACCTTAGTTGGCACGTGATTTTTAAGGAGGGCTTTTCAGTCAAAATAGGCAGGTGTTTTCAATGTTAGAGGATGGTCACAGTTGTTAATTTCAGTCAAATACTTGTGGAGGAGTGATATTTTAATAAAATTATTTCAGTGATTGCAGAAAAAACCCCCTCTACTCTGGTAATACTCTACAGGTGATACATATCTGATGACTATTTCACTACTGTCTTGAGTGAGAGTTGTAGAAGGATCTGACAAAACTGAGTGAATGGGTGATAAAATAGAAACAGAAACTCATTGTCAGATATGTGAAGTAATGCATAAGAATAAAATAACTTTATGCAAAAAACGCCAACCCTGACTTTAAATCAGCTATTACTGCTCAGGAAAGTATTCTGATAGAGATTTCTGTGAAAGCATCAACTCTGTTTTTGCTAGTTGTCAAAAATAAAAAATAGGGTTGAGTATTCTTAGAAAGGGGTCATAATGTTAAATGTTAGTATTTTGTGGTAAAAATCCATTACATACATAGGTCATGCTTTGAATATGATTATCCCGCACTGATCTGTCTGCTAGACTTAGTCCATAGAAAGGCAACAAGAACGATCAAAAGATTTGGGATAGCTTCTCTATGCGGAACACCAAGGAGAAAAGCCAAATAAAACATCCATTAATTCTGGGGGTGTACAACAAAGGTATGTCCTCACATCTGCCATGCCATACGTGGTCACTGTATTTCAGAACTTTCTTTGTAGATACAGTGAAACTAATTTTTAAAGGTACAGGGGGTTTACGTATTTGTTTTTCCCCTGCTATCAAGAAAGGAATGTGTTTAATTGCTTATTGTTCTGGGAGAGATAATATATCATTGAGTTATAAGGGCTTTGTATATTCAAGATATAATGAAGGCTGCTTAGGGGCTATATTCTTACTGTATTTATTTTTCTTTTTTATGGCTACAGTATTACGCTGTGGGTAATACAGTTATTCATTTTTTTATACAGAAATTTTAGGTGTTCTCCAAGAGAACTGACAATCAGTTATTTTTTTATAATATTTTAAAAATGTTTAAGCAATTTTATGGGTGGCATGGAAATTACATTTGTCAAGTTAATCCTTACTTAATACTTGATTTCAGCTCTTCGGAGGTACTAAGTAAGTAATAAGCATAGCACTTGGCTTGACATAGCACTCACTGTTAAATTCCTTAGAATAATTCTGAAAAAACTGTGCCTTCAAAATGGTCAGTAAGACTTTTTTAGGACATCACTGGCAAATGGTAAGTGATTTATTACTAATAAAAAGCTCTGTAGAGTCTCCTGCTTGATTTACTCTGTAAATGCAAACGTGCATATGACTGTCAAAGTGAATGAATGAGATTTCTAACTTTGTAACTGCTTTTATTGATTATTTTCAAATTTATACTGTGAAAATTCCAAACTCTATCTATGGCAGACTGAGAAAGCTGCTGGTCAGACCGGTTTTGGTCTTGTAAGATAGAAACATTTGGAACACTCAGATCTCTGTAACTGAATACTTGAGAGGGATAAAAATCAGAAAAAATACACATTTTACATTATATTTGTATAAGTCAATATGTAAGTCCATAGTAAATAACTTAGCCATTTAGTCTATGCTTTATCTACTTTCCTCAAATTGGGTATTTTAAAGTGTGTTGGCATTTGATACAGTGTGTGGGCAATCTGTGTGCATTTTGGAGGCAAAGCCCTTGCCAGTGGAGAGCAAGAACTTAACTGCAAGTGCAGATTTTGTACTGCTGTGATGGGTTAGCCATTTAGGAAATGCTGAGCTCTGGCAATCTGCTCATGTTTGCTTAGGATAGGTATGGTAGCTATATAATTCAAGCTCTCTGACCCAGCTTCTGGCAGCCCCTTCCTGTTGCCTGAATCTGAGGTAAAAAAAATATGCTGAAGGTAGCTCTCTTTTCCTTTGTTCTTATGCTTTGAGAAATTCTCTAGTGGCTGAACCTGGAACTTGAATAGCCGTTTAATGTTTCTCCAGTCCTTTTACCTGCTGTTACAGGGTAATTGCAAGGAACAGTAGGATGAGCATCTCTTTTTATTTCTGGAAATAGATATTATTAAGCATTTTAGATACCATAGCCAGATGTATATTTTTGTATAAAGTGTTAAATGCTCTCATTGTTATTTTAGTAAATTGTGGTCATAGTTTACACTGTTACTGGATTAATAACTGATGCAGTATGACATCAGTGAAACATAACTGTAGTCGCGTCCTATCGTCTTGAGACAAAGCGTGAAAGTCAAAACTGTCAGAAATTACTTCAGTTCCAGAAAACTAAAGTTACAAAAGGCGAGGTTTTTGTATTAAATATTAAAAATTTTGAAGTCTCATATGTTCCATTAGGGTGGATACAACTGCAAACATATACCTAGTTTACTGGTACTGAGTGTATCCATTTGAAAAGTCTCTGACATTGAAGTTGGAAAGGCATAAGTTGTTTATGCAGTAGCTTTCCATCATTGATAATACCATGGATATTTTTTTTCTTTATTCCTGGAGCAATGTATGTAGGCAAATTCATAAAAAGTGAAGCAGAAGGGGGAGCTCCAAGTAAAACACAAAAATTTTACTCTGCCAATGAAAAAAATTGAAAGCAGTAAGGAGAAAGGGTTAAAATGAGTTGCTGTAAGAGTTGCATTGGGTATCTAACTTCAAAGCCTTTCCTTTTTGCCAAGGTATTGATATTTATACCCATTTGTAAAAATGAAAAATTAGAATTCTGTTTTACAAACACATCCGTGGGATAGCTTGAATGCTAAAAACACATGGGAGCGCTAGGGAAGGCAGGGGCAATTCATGGAAGAGAAATACACTGAAGTTTAGTAAATAGAAGTGACATATGACTTAAGATAATCCTGAGGTAAAAATAGTTGGAAGCTGGAAAAGTATTGTATACGGCAGCTCTTCCCTAGCCATCTGCTTATGGCTGCTGTCAAAGTACTGACTGGATAGACCTTTGGTCTGGCTGGATGTGAGAAAAGAAGTTTGAAGTTAATAAAGTTTGAAATAATTGATTTGCTTTTAAATTTAACAAGGAAGAAGTTTTGGAAATGGATAGTCATTAACATGCAAAGGGAACTGAATGTGTATGTGCATAGGTGACAGGTATGTTCAGGTGATCAGGTGGTAATTGGTGAGTCCCTTTTGCTCTGTAAATGTAGTGCAACATCTCAATATCTGGAGCATGGAACGTGTTCAGTGCTTAATAAAGTATTTGGCAAGTGGGAAGGGATAATAGAATTGGAATTAAATTTTTCACTTTGTAGGCAGTCATTCATTTTATGCTTGAACAGTGAGCATAGTTTTGAAAGTAAATTGTCTCATATCAGTGCAGGAAATCATAAACAGAGTATTGCAAAACAAAACAATGCAGAATACCTGGGTATTTATATCACAAAGTTGAGTAAAGGAATCAAAAAGAAAAGCATACAGAGAGTAAACTGTAGTTGTATTTCAGCAATGTGTTGACAGGTTAATGGTGGGTTTAGAGTAACAGTGTAAAATCTCCGAAATGGTTCAAAATGAATTTTTAATCTATAAAATACATATGTTCATCAAGTTAATAAGATACCAGGAGAAGAAACAGCTGATGTGTAGTTGTATGGGTGTGAAAAAATTCTCTTCTGACTGAATCTTTCAAGATCATTAATTTATGACTGAAAGATTAAGAAAGTATGAATCAGACTGGTCTGTGTTTTTACTGTGTGAAGGGCTGATGAGCAAAACTGATGAGCAAGCCTGCATCTAGATGAAAAATGTAAGTTGAGCAAGCCTAAAGATTATTTATCAGTGGTCACAAGAAAAGCAAAGACCTGTAGTTATGGTAGAAAAAAACACCGCCTCTTACTCTGCTGTTTGTTTGTTTGGGTTTTTTTTAGAGTGGTAATATCATTTTATGCCTGAGTGTTCAAACAAGAAAAATGTTTGTGTTGAGAAAGTAAGCAGTAACTAAAAGGCTGAGATTTTAAATGTAAATGCACTCTGAACAGAACTTTTTGTATTTTCCATCAGTCCTGTAAGCATAGGCAAGATAGAACACAGAAAACCCAGGAATTAAAATGCAGCATGTTGTTTTGCAGCGAATGTACTGGCCTGTGAAGACTTTCTGAGCAAAGCAAGAGAAGAAAGCAAAATAGCAATCAAGCGAAACCAAATTGCACATGATGCAATCTTAGTCCTATTTGAATTACTATAAAGTATAATAAAAAAGGGAAATAACCTACCATTGTACTGGTAAATCGAAGAAATTCTGGCCAGCTATCTGATCTGGAAGTAGTTGGATGTGTAGACAAAAGCAGTGAGAAAAAGGAATGTACTAGTTAAACTGGAACCATTCTTAAAATAAAGTTTTGTGGGGTTTTTTTTGTTTTTTAAATCAAAGCCTCTATTACCAGTAGGTATGTGGTAACTAAAAGGAAAAGGTATGCAATAATGTTCATACTGGAAGTTTTGGTTTCTGTGCCCAGAGACAGGACAGCAATCATACATAAATTGGCTGGTCACTGTTACTTTGAGAGCTTTTAAAAAATGCAGTTCCTAGTGCACTTAAAACACCTTCAGTACTTGCCAGTTGAAACTTTAGGAATCCGGGTAAACTGAAATATGCATAATGGTTGTCTTATTCGGAACACTTAAAATACAGACTGAACAAAGAGTGAGAACATCAAACTGCAGAGGGTTATGAAACCTCTCTGCTTAACACGCTCAGTGTCAGTTGCAAAGCGAAATTTGGAAAGAATCTAAGAATAAACAGTAAAACATGGTGAGTGCTGATATTTGTGGTTCTGTCAGGATGCCTAAGCCCTGGGAGAAAATTTCTGTCTGCCTTCAAGTACTTCTGGGGAGACAGGCTCATTCATGGTGTAGATGATGCTGACATCCAGCTCACAGAGGCAGGAACGTGTTCAAAACTGCTTCGAAAGGCTATCTGCAATGTCAAAACTATCATGTGTGGCTAAATGTAGCTAGCAGTTGTGCTGTGTATTAGACCAAAGGCCAAAAAGAGACAATGAATGTAAACAATATCCTGGATGGAAGGCTGAAACAAAAAAGGGATGGGTGTTTTTGCTACCAATTGGTATTTTGACAACTGCAACAGTGTTGTGGTTCTAGCATAGAGGTATAACAGCGAAGCTTTTCAGTAGCTCTATCTCAGACCGTTTCCGCAGAAAATAGATGGTTCTCTGCTGGCTGTGTGCCAGAGACTTGACTTGGTATAACAGTCAGTTGCATTATACAATTTTATGAATATATCAGAGTCAGTCATAACACAGCCACATGAGCATTTAAAAGAGCTAGGGCTCTTAAAAATAACTGCCAATCAAAAAGCAACATAAGGCAAGTCATTTATGGTTGGACTCAATTATCTTTAAAGAGCCTTTTTCCAACCTAAATGATTCTGTGATAGCAGGCTACTACAGTATTTAAACTCAAGGTTAAAGCATAGTTTGTCTTACAAGCTACTTTGTTACTTTCCAGAGCCCCTATCATGTGAGAATGTATCTGTTTGGTTACGCTGTGAGGGGTGCTACAGTTGTATGCGCACCATATGTATGTATCAGTTTATGCAGCAAGAGATGCCTGTAATTGTGGGACCATGAAAATGCACCTTGGTAGAAGACACAGCAGGGCCACAGCATAGCTGTGGCAAGCTTTATTTCTTTTGTTCATAGATGCCAGGATAGTTCTGGATTCTCTCCCCACCCCCAGTCTGTCGAGAATGTGTTTTAAGCATTTAGAGTCATAATTTACATCAACCCTTTAGCTTAGGCCAGAAGATGTCCCTATATTTGTTTACCATTATTGAGTAACATTTGGACCCTTTGACCAACTGAGCAATCCCCCTAAATTTTGCTGGGAATGAAGATCTCATGTGTAAAAAGTTTGGAGCTTTCATGGGAGTTGAAGTCCCCTTTTTAAGAAGGGTTGCAGTTTGAGCCCTGAAGTTACCTGCTATGTGTGGTTTGCTAGCAGTCTAGTTAGTGCACGTGTAGATTGGAATTGGCCACACCATCCTTGAGTTTTGGAGATGACCAGAGGGAGCAACATGAATTTTTTCAAAATGTTGGAGGTGAGGTGAGGTGTCTGGCAGAACTGTGTTGCATTTAGGACTGCAAAGAACCAGCCCATGGGATAGCAGTTTTGCCAGTCTGCTTATAGAATAATATGCTGACCTCCCAGATAGAGTCAAAAGTATTACCAGATGGAAAATAAGTGGTTAAAACATTCTTCATGAATGGAGATAACTGGAAAAACATCCTTCCTTCTTGCCTTTTTTTTTTTTTCTTCTTTTTCTTTGGGTACAGTGGGCGTATTTTAAATTTTGAGGGCAAAACTGAGTACAAAAACATTTTAATTCTGATACAACCCTCAAAATACTTTACAGGAACCATTGCATGCCTCATGCTCCCATTTTCTAAACTCTCTGGTATGCTACTTGCTTTAGTATCCATGCAACAGGATTTCTAAGCACAACCCATGCAGAGTACCTGGTTGTGTATATGTAGTGCTGCTCTGTTTTGTATGTCAGTGTTTGTCTGAGGCTTATATAGCTGATGCTGTAATTTTGCATATTAAAAAGTATATTAATTGGTGTATTTGAAATGCGTGCCCTTGACAGAAAGTCATCTGGGATAAAAATATATTCTGCACAGTATTTCATACAATATACACATTACAGTGTACTTCATAGGGTAGCATGTTTGCAGTCACTTCTGAAAGTAAATCAGAGTAGATATTTCTGGTGCAGTGTTCTACAGAAATGAACAGACTGGTTTATCTTGGAGCTTTTAAGAAATTAAGGAGCACTGGTTTTCTTCATCAACTTCCTTTTCACCTTTAAGCTGTTAGGGTTATAAAGTAAATGATGACCCCTTACAATTGCAGCCTACCTGTAGGAAAAAAAGAAATGTCTTTTTGTGCTTGATGTTTTCTGCATATTGCAATAACAACTTCATTAGGAAATAAGTAATATTTTTCCTAGTTATTGGTATAAAACTATGTTCTAGCTGTGTTTAAGAGGTCAAATATTATTGGAGTCTATTTTGCTAGAATAACATTCTGAGAAATGGTTACTGTAATCAAGTTAGTGTAATTAATTTTATAATGAGCTTTTTAAGAACCTCTTTAATTTAACGTATCTCAAAGATGTTAGTCACATGTTTTGGTAATCCTGCACTGGAGATGTTCTTGGGATAAGAGCAAAGCTATTTAGCAGCTGAATGGTTTCACATGAAAATACAATGTAGTGGGACTTTTACCGAGGATGATGTAGTGGTGTGGATAGGTGGAGTGAGAAGGATGTAGACTGATGGCCAATAAGTGAGGTTTAAGTGTGATTTTTTGAAATGGGACGTAGAAGTTATTTGTGTAATCTGTTTTTTAGTTTTCTTGGTAAGTTAGTTGCATCAGAAAACAGTCACTTTATTGACTGATCAGTAAGTTCAGTAAGGGTGTTTAGTTAACACTACTGTCTTCATTCATGCTAAATGCAATTTGTATTAAATGATATCAAGGTGATTGATCATTTTTTTTTTTTGCATTTTCTAATAAGTTAAGATGAAGGAGCACACCGGTGTTGAAGTGTGGAATGTAGTTTGCTGTTCTAGGGCTGTGGTACCACCTTACAAAGTTCACGTATTCACCTTTGGTTCTGGCCATATGATACCACTTGTGCTGCAGCACATTGTCCTCTAATATGGCCCACAGGAAAATTGATCCACCTGGACCCAGATGAAAAGAAAAAAAGAAAAGGTGTTATTTTCATCTAAGACCTACTTGTAGTTTCATTTCGTAGTTCCATGAATATTTGTGTTGACAGAGTTGTCGTAAGTATTTGTGACAGATAATTGGGATGGGTACTGCGGTGATGTGTATAGATTAGTTGTGACTAGGTAAGATTCCAGATTCTGCCGGTCTGCGTCTTCCAGTTACTTCTGCTTCCAGTTTCCCTCTTTCACAGTTGTGATCTTTCTGTCTCATAGCAGTTCTTCAGGATTCCCAGTCTGTGCCTTTCTCCAGTCAGCATCCACTCATTTTGCTAATGTAGCCACTCTCCTTACCTATCCATTCATGTTTGGCATTCGCCTTAGTCTGCCTTCATCACAGCTCCGCCAGGACTTTTGTTCTCAAGCAGACGCTTCTGTGCGTCAAATTCCAATTTCTTACTCCAAAACACTGAGGTAGAAAAACTTACTGAAGAAGTCAGATGTGCCATAAGCACTAAGAGGGTTTAAAAAATGTCCCTATTTGTGCACAGAAATGACTAATTATTTTGACTGAGAATTGAGAGGAGAGGCAGCAGGGTGGGAATATCAGTTTGAGGCAGATGCTTCAATGTATGATTTCAGTGCAAACTAATTTGGCCAAGATACAAGAAACTGAAAGCAATTTAGGGTTTGTCCGTAAGGAGAAGAAATTTGATAGAGTGGTTACTTTTCTAGAGTTCTGCTGTACAGTTACACTGGTATAATTCATATTTAGCTTTATATGAAGTAACCTTACAACCTTATCTTGGAATGTTTGACTGGAAAGGGGGTGACACCTCTGTTGTACCCATCCTCCCAGTAAATTTCCTCATGTTGGTAGCCCAAAAGAGAAAAAAAATGCTGTGAGCCATTTTCATGACTTGCTTCTGACTGGAAGGGATACAAAGGAACAAATGTGCATTGCTAGTCATTGTCATATAACTTGTTGGTTTGACCATTTTCTTTATTTTGTATTTCTAGAGAAAGAGAAGTCAATGTAAGAGTGTTGGAGAGGGGGAGGGTAAGCTTTTGTTTGTTTTCACACATCCTATTATTTAAGTACCAGAATCAGCTTACCCTTACTTCTTCCCCTCCCCTGGAAGAACTGGAAACAACTTTTTCTGTAAGAAGGTTCTCTCTAAAGATTCCACCCCACCCCCCCCGCCCCCTGCCCCTTATGTAAGAATAAGTTGTGTGGATTGGTGAACCCATCTATTTTCAGGAAGAAAATGAGTATACTGAACTACCTCTTCTGGTTCTTTGCCAGTTTTAGTTTTTGGTAAAGCGTGTCCCTTGCTAGTTTGCTGGCTTATAAAACCTGTTGATACTTTTTTCTTACTCTTCTTAATTTTTCTTTTTTTCCTTATTTACTCCTGCTATCCTTATATATAAAATAAAGTAAATATAAGTAGTCCCATTCTGACAAACTGTAACTTGACTATATGTAATATAATCTTACTGTGTCATAGATGGCTGAAATCTCAGAGTAATTCCAGACCATGGAGCCTCGTAATATATATTTATTTTTACTTCTATTGCATTTAAACTTCCATTATAGCTTTAAGCTGCTTATTGTTATGTATTATTTCACGTAAGATCTTTGTAATGTCTTTTGGTGGAGGTTATTTCTATCACTTGAAAGTATTGCTTATTTTGATGTCATGTAAAATGAGAAAAATGTAGTGCCTTCTCCAGAAAACTAATTTCTTGCTACTGTAGTTCTGCTAAGCTCAGTATGTGTGGGAAGAGATGCTGGCGTACTCTAGATGTGATAGACTGGTGAATATAATTTGTTAAATGGAATTCATACCTAATTTAGTAATACTACTTTGCTGGGAAGTGATGTGCTTTGTATGTGGAGATAAACCAAAGTCCCGATAACCTGATGTCTGTGCAAGTTCTCTTCTGTTCGAAGATGCAAATTGTTTGTCTTGGGCAAATGTTTCTCTAAGGGATTAGATTCTGTTTACATAAATAGCTTCAGCAGTCTTCATTTTATACAATCACCATTCCATTTTTTAAAATGTACTGTTTTAAATAACTTACTACTGCTCTGCAGAGAGTTTAAGAATCGCTATTTTATACCACAGAGATACAGTGGTTTCATTTTTAGCTTGTCACCTATCAGTATTCTTTTCTTTTGAGATACACACTTAAGTAGTACTATGCATGCTTAAAATGTATAAAGTCTAGGGTTTTTTTTCTGAATCACTGAAATAATGTGGTCTGGAATGTATAGCTGATAAGAAGAAAGATAATGGTGTAAAGATCAGGATGTCTGTAGGCAATCTGAACACAAAAGCTTATTCAAGATACCTTTGGTGTAATTCTCTGTGGAAAATGCAAAGATGTAGTTTTTTATTCCCCCACCCCTCAAGGGCAGTATCAAGAAGCTTATATGGGGTCCTGCTAATGAGTAAAGATTGTGTGCATGCATGGTTAGTGTATGGATGCAGTAATTGGTTAAAAATCTATGACATGCTCACAACAGAAGGTAATGGCAAACAGGAGATCCGTGATAAATGTTATGTTTTTTCTTTGTTAAACCCCTTTAATGTAGAAGACCGAGTAAGAGATACAGGGTCAGGTCAGACTCAGGTTTTGTTTACTGTGATTGAGTCTTGGGAGAGTAGAATCTTGAGACTCTCAAGAAACTTGAGAGAAGCCAGTTTTGGCCATCAGTTTCATATCTGCACTAAGATAGACCAGTAGCAAGTTCCTAGTGAATTACTGTTTTCCAAAATGTAAATAGTGGCCAGTGGCTCAGAGTGGTTTCTGAGAGGTTCTGAGGTCTCAGAAATATGACAGACTTGACTATATTCTTATGTAAAAGTCACAGTTATTTTAATAGAGTTATGTTATGTGCATTATAACAGAGGTCTAGAAAATCATTAGGTCAATGGAAGCAGGATTTCTAAATTAAATAGTTTGGGATAAGATACAGAATGAGTGTACATTGTTTCAAACTAGCTAAATTATGCACAGTCTTACATTCTCAAATCACACCGTATTATTGTCATTGGTGCAGATTTGTCTTGATTTTTTTATTTCCCAGACAATGTTCTGCTTTTTGGTATTAGAAAGGTGTATGTAAAAGTGGTGTTTCTTCTGAGGTCTTACAATTTGAAAAAGATAATGTGAAATGTGACACATTTTTAAAACAATAAAATACAACGTTTTGAAAAAGGAATATATATTAAGGACTCCCAAGTTCTGATGACAGAAATAAGTACGATCAAAGAGTCTTATGCCTGAAATAAAACATTCTGCAATATTACTTTCAGCCAGAGACAGGCAAGGTCCCACAGATCTAAAGCAGAAAGAAAATGAAACAGGAGAGGGCAATTATGTATGCATCCTGTTTGCTCTTGTAAATGGTAACTACACCGATAACAGATAATGTTTCTGAAGTAATTTTGGGATTTACTGCAGTATGGGACTGGAATGCTAGTGCTATCAGGTATCCACAATTGCAATAACTGAACACTGGAAAAAGTTTTAATCTTTATTCCCATGTAGTATTATCTGAGGATGAATGGAAACTGATTGTTAGATGAGACTCAGAAGAACCGGAAGAGAACGGATCATTCTTTTCAGTAAGATGATGATTCACTAGATGAGGTGAACAAACTATTCTGTTTTCTAGAGCAGAGTTGTGGTGGAAGGCTGTAACTGTTGTCCATTTTCGTAAAATGGTGACATCAAATTGTTGGAGACTTTTTCCTGTTGCAAGAGTCTGCATGTGTCCCCTGCCCCAAATACATGATTTTTTTTTTTTAGTTTGTTAAATGTTGTATGTAATGATAATACATCCATCATAAGTACCAAATATATAAGAAGTACCATCACACAATTATAGTAGAGGCTTCTTCCATTGCTTTGCAGCTTTCAGGTCCTGTGTGCTGATAGACCCAGTATGTTCATATATTAACTTCTTTTCTAGCTTAGGGCCACATTGAACATACTTTTAACTGCCTATGTGTTTTATAATTCTTGGGGTTCCTTTAAACAATCGACTTGTAGTTGGTTCCCAGATAGCCAGTACTGGTTTAACCCAGTGAAGAATTTGGTTATTCTGTGTATTTAGGAAGGAGTTTACTCATTGTTGTCTTTAACTGTTGGTTTCCATCTCTACGTACGTTTGTTTCCTCTGTTGCTAACAGTTTTCACACACGCAGTTCATCATTCACTAGCTCTGCTAAGTGGGCTTTTGGTTAAGTTAAATAAAAATTCTAGTGTAATTATATGACTACGGTGTGTATCAGTAGAGTCCGCCTAAAGCTATGTAACACTTTTAAGAGTTCTCAAATGCTAAAATGCATACCCTGAAACTCCATCCTGTGCTGTCATCAAATTCTTGATTGTATATGGGATGTATGGTCAATTTCTGTAAGCAGTCGAACTTCAGTCTCGCTCTGAAGAAGTTCCATACTGATTAATGTATGACGGTTCCCTATAAGGTTTCAGCATCATCACTCACTGGCTGACTTCTTACGCAGGTCCTTCCTCACCAGAGACAAATTCAGAGTTTCTTTCTTACTTCAAAGCTTTGTCTCTGCATTATATTCTGCTTTCATTTGTAACTTCTTCATTTATAGTGGGCTTTGCAAACCAGACCATTTTGTTTCTTAGCTGATTCTTCTCTAGACTTTGAGTCTTTGTTATAATATTTTTTTTCCTAAATGTTAATGTGGCTCCTAGGGTCACAGGCTGGTTTGCATTGGAAAGGACCTTAAAGATAATCTAGTTCCAGCTGCACTGTCATGGGCAGGGACACTTTCCAATAGACCAGGTTGCTCAAAGGCCCCTCCATCCTGGCCTTGAACACTTCCAGGGATGGGGCATTCACAGCTTCTCTGGGCAACCTGTGCCAGTGTCTCGCCACCCTCACAGGAAAGAATTTCTTCCTAATATCTAATCTAAATTACCTTCTTCTAGTTTAAAACAATTACCCCTTGTCCTGTTGCTACAGGCTCTACTAAAAATTCTGTCTCCATCTTTCTTATAAGCCCCCTTTAAGTATTGATAGGCCACTGATAAGGTCTCCCTGGAGCCTGCTGTTCTCCAGGCTGAGCAACGCTGACTCTCTCAGCCTGTTTTCATAGGAGAGGTGCTCCAGCCCTCTGATCATCTTCCTGGCCCTCCTCTGGACTTGCTTCAACAGGTCCATGTCCTCTTATTTTGGGGGCCCCAGACCTGGACACGGTACTCCAGGTGGGCTCTCACAGGAGCAGAGCAGAAAGGGGTGCTGGCCACGCTTGTTGTGATACGGCCCAGGTTACAGTTGGCTTTCTGGGCCATGGGTGCACATTGTTGGGCCATGTTGAGCTTCTTGTCCACCAGCACCCCCAAGTCCTTCTCCTCAAGGCAGCTCCCAATCCATTCTCTGCCCAGCCTGTATTGATAATGGTGGTTGCCCTGACCCAGATGCAGGACCTTGCACTTGGCCTTGTTGACTTCATGAGGTTCACAGGGGCCCACTTCTCAAGCCTGTCAAGTTTCCTCTGGATGGCATCCCTTCCCTCTGGCATGTCAGGTGCATGATTCAACTTGGTGTCATTGGCAAACTTGCTGAGGGTGCATCAGTCCTACTGCCCACATGCCAACAAAGTTGTTGAACAGTACTGGTCCCAGTGCGAACCCCTGAGAAATGCCACTCGTCACCAGTCCTCACTTGGACATTGAGCTGTTGCCCACAGCTCTTTTCAGTACGACTATCCAGCCAATTCCTTATCCATTAAGTAGTCCACCCATGAAATCCATGTCTCTCCACTTTAAAGACAAGGGTATCATGTGGCACAGTGTCAGAAGCTTTGTACAAGTCCAGGTAGATGGCATCAGTCGCTCTTCCCTCATCCATCAATGCTGTAACCCTGTCATAGAAGGCCATCAAATTTGTCAGGCATGGCTTGCCCTGATCTTCTCCTATAGCAGGTGCTTCTTCATTCGCACAGTCCCTGCCTTTGCCTCCTGCGACTTGGGCAGTGTGGCTGGGTTGTGCTTTAACCCCAGCCAGTAACTAAGTGCCACGCAGGGACTCGCTCCCTCCCTCCTTCCCCACCCCAGGGAGCTGGGAGGAAAATCGGAAAGGAATGCGAAACTCAAGGGTTGAGATAAGAACAGTTGAACAATTGACATAAAATAAAAGCAAAAGAACAACAACAATAATAATAATAACAGTTATAATGAAAAGGAGGGAGAAGAGAAGAGGAATGAAATCCAAAGGGAAGGAAGAAAAGTAGGGACACGCAATACAGCTGCTCACCACCTGCTGACCGATGCCCAGCCAGTCCCAGAGCAAGGATCAGCAGCCCTGCCCCCCCCCCCCCCCCCCCCCGCAGTTTATATACCGAGCATGCCATCCCGTGGTATGGAATACCCCTTTGGCTAGTTCAGGTCAGCTGTCCCAGCTGTGTCCCCTCCCAGTCTCCTGTGTCCCTCCAGCCCTCCCACCGGCAAGGCCTGAGAAACCAAAAAGTCCCTGATCCAGTACAAACACTACCCAGCAACAACCAAAAATATCAGCGTGTTATCAACGCTGTTCCCATATCAAATCCAAAACACAGCACTGCCCTAGCCACCAAAAAGAAAATTAACTCTATCCTAGCCCAAACCAGGACATGCTGGAACACTTGCTGGTGAAGACCAAGACAAAAAAGTAGTTGAATATGAAGAATGGCTTAGATGTAAAAGCCATTCCCTTGCACTCCATATTCCAGCTCATAAATATCTCCTAAAATGAGTGGTTTATGAAACATTAAATTAACTCTTCCATTGAATTTCTTTGCCGTGGAAGATGTGGTTATGTCTAGATGAAAAAAAGTGATTCTAATTGGTTATGAAAAGTAAAGAAATAATAGTTTAATTTCAAGACAGTTTTTCCAAGGAAACTTCTGGGAGAATTTATGTAGTTGTTTACTTAGTAAGCTCTTGTGAATGTTGTTTTTTAGTTTTTAAGCAGTAGTTAAGGTGCAGTCAATTCAGTGTATCCTGATTAAAGTCCACCATCCCATACCCTGACCCAAAACAAAACAAAAAAATCTATCGAGGTGGAACTTTTTCCCCCTGACCTTCATTTCTCCTTTTGTGATATTTACTTTTTTTTTTTTCTGTTTCTAAAATGCTCTTGCTCTCCCCGAAGGTCACTAGGCACAGCAGGGGTTGTGTCTTTCCTGCTGTGAGTAAAACAGGGTTTTTTGGGGGGCAAGAAAATTAGGGGAGATAATGCGTACAAATCTGAGGAAAGTCTGACATTACTATCTTAGGTGTTCCTGAGGCTGTTCTTACTGACTGGCTTGCTTCTGTTTGACTCACTGTGATACATTGTTTCAGGCTTTTTTATTTATTTTGTGTTTTACCAGATACGGAACTGTGGGATTTTTGTTGGGCTACGTTTTTGGGATTTTGCAAAAAACTGTCAAAATCTCTCTTTACTTTTGGTATCTGCATGTGTCTTTCCTGTCAGTTAAAGGGATCTATAGGGAAGGTAACAATGCAAGTTTAAGTAACTAAGAGCATACCAGAATAGTAAAAACAGAAGGAACTTGATGGCAGGGGATGACAGGCTGAACTCACTTGATACTGGAGCTCTTTATGGAGTTCATCTCTCACTGTTTCTGGTTCCATTCCTGGTACAGCTAAATTTCAACTGTTCCTTTTTGCTCATTCCTTTTGGTTATTTACCTCTTGCATTTTCAAGTCTTTTTCCTTGCCTTCTTATTTTTCCATTCTTTTTTCTTTATGACAGTTCTCTGCTGTTTGTTAAATTAAGAAATTCCACTGAATAATTGAAATCTAATTTAATAATGATTTAGTTATCCATGTAATAGAATTTATGTTACTTCATGTAACATGATTGTAGAAATACCTTTTGTTATTGAATTTCACTATAACTAGACATAATTTATCTCTTCTCTCTTACTTGGCTAAGTTTATACTTGGATTTGTTAACTTCATGGGGAATTCATTTTCTGTTCTTACCAATATGAAATCATAAGTAGGTTGAAAGTAAAGAAGACAATTTCCAAAGGCTTTGGACATACATATTCTGAATATAATAACTGTGTAGAAAGAAAAATGTGGAGAAACTTGTCAGCTTGTGTTATGCATCATGAAGTTTCTGAATGGTCAATATGAAAATAAATTTGCTTATGTAGTTACAGAATATGAAGAAAGATTCAGTAATCACTATTCTCTAGTGATTTATGGTGCCTTCATAATACTGGATGTCCTTAAATGAAATGCGATTCCTGGTATGTTTTTTCAAGTAATAGCTGTTGGGCATTGGCACTAATGCCCAAGCTCTGGAGACAACTGAAAGCCTTGTCTGGCTTTTGGATCCATATATTTATTTGCCTTTCAGTATCAAAATTGGTTCACTTCCACTATAAACAAAGTAGTATACATTGTTTTCCTTGGGTGAAGAATAGGTTTAATGTGAACTCTGGAAAGCATTTCACTCCTGTTTATGTAGATAAAGGTTGTTCAGGGATTTGGAGCCAATGTAAGTTTTGAGTTCTGCTTAGTTGATTAAAATTAAATAGCAGAAATAATTTTTTTTTACTGTGTAACTAATTATAACATATATTTGACAATGCGTTTCATAATTCATTAGTGGTAATATCTTTCACTACTTGTTTTCCTGTGTCTCTTCAGATATCTTCTGAGGTTTGAACACCCTAATGCATGGCGCTCTATTTGAACAGAATTCATTTGCTTGCACATCTTTAGTTGTGATATGCTGAATCACTTAAAGATAACCAAGAAAGATATTTTACATTTGAAACCCAAATTAGCATTTCACATTCTTAATTACTTTATAGCAGACTGTTCTTTATGTAGGACACTTGTAAAATTGATAATTGCTGCTTTAAAATGCTGTTACTCTTTATGTGTCCTGTTGCATTCTTCTTAATTTTTAATGGAATAATTTCAATGTTTTATTGATGCCTTTGTCTTTTTCTCAACAGTTTTCAAAATCTTGTTAATGTGATGACATAAACTAGTAAAAAGGCATGTGGATTACATCATGGAAATCAGCAATGGTGATTGATATTATTCGAGTGGCACAGTAAGGGTCTACTGTATGAAATGTCAGAAGTTTATATTTCTTCTGGTTTTGCAGTGGTAAGTTTGTTCATTTTGTACTAAGTAAATAATAACTTTTTAACTTGTTATATAAGCTATATTTCTTTAGAAAGTAACATACCAGTAAATCAATGAAGATTTCTATCTTGCATATTATTTCTAATGTCTCTCAAGTTCAGAATTACTTACCAAAGTGTATATTGGAATCTGGTTTATTTTATTGGTATCCATTTGAAATGTAAGTTACTCGTCCTTAACATGTGCTAGCCTTTAATTAAACCATCTAGGTGAAATGGAATATCTAAATGACCCTGCTTTTCATCTTTGGGTTCATCCCCAAATGAGATCACTCCAGAAGGTGTTGAGCTTGTGTATAAAAGGGGAGAACATACAGACAAGTTTATCCATGTAGAAAATAGGTATAAACAATCATTATAGACAACACAGTGACATGGTTTTTTTCTGTCTTTAACTCAACTACTGATGCTTTGCCTGTTCACTCCTTACTGTATTATTTATATTTTCTCTTAAGACAGAGTTCATTGGACATCTCACACTTTGTCCTGCCTTGTTACTTTTAAACAAGCAGAACGGAAGTTAGTACAGTAGCAGTACACACAGTGTACCTTTCCAGGCATTCATGTAAGGCAGTGGGAATAGCTAACAAGCAGGAGGGTTGTAGCAGCACACATACAATGCAGTTTTCCAGAATGTTTGAAATTTCCACTTTGTAATTGTCTTTTCTTCATTACAGAAAATGATGTGCTGTCTTATACAGTTGTTTCTGGAACTATACCAAGCAATACTTCTATACTTCTAGGATGCATTAACTTTCATTAAGAAATACTACTTGCATTTTGGATTCCTAAACAGACAATATAGTAATTGTTGTCAATCATCAAAAATATTTGTACTGCTGAAGAACTGTACTGGCCTTGTCCCATTCTCTTTTTTGCTCTAGGACCATCTGACACCCAAACAGTAGATTTGTGAGAATTCATGCTTTTTTTTTTTTTTTTTTTTCCTTCCCTCACCTTTGCTGAATATGAGAAACACCTGTTGAAACAATTTTCTTCTGTTTGTCATTTTCAGCCTTTCTAAATAACACATAAAAGGTTTGATACTCTGTATTTGAAATTTGAAGTCTTCACATATGTCACTTGAACAGATTTTGTATAATCTGGAATTTGGTAGATGGAAAAGGAAAGGCATGCCATTATGTACAAATGTGAATCTGTTCATTGTCATGGATATTATGACAGGTTTGTGGTGGTATGCAGTTTGACAGATTGAATTTTTAAAGGTGAAATTAATAGAAGGATAAGACTGAACTGATTTCTATTAAAAATGTTATTTTGAGATTGGGCAACTTGAGTACTCCTACATCTCGCCCTGAAATCTGAAATACAGACACTCTCAAACTGGATGTTTTAAACTTTACTTTGAGTCTGAATTTACTTAAATCCAATGTATGTGATGATTCATTTCACCAACTGTATGAAAAGTTTAAAAATGGAAAAGGCTTGGGAAACAGCCTTTTAGTACCTCAGAGAAGATTACTGAGAAGATAGAGCCAGGCTTTTTATTGACATAAATGATGCAAAAATAGGGGAGGCCCCGCCTGGGTATTAGAAAAAATTATTTTCACTACAAGGACAAGGTTGCCCAGAGAAGTTGTGGAGTATCTGTACTTGGAGTTTTTTAAGACTCAGCTGGACAAATCTGAGCTTAGTCTATATGTTCATTCGAGCAGGAGGTTGGACTAGATTGCCCCCCCAAAGTCCTTTTCAACTTGAATGATTTTATAATTCTGATTCAGGCATTTTGTTTTATTTCAGTTTTACTATTAATGACTGTAACTATTTTTTTTAACTGGTGTGAATTATTTTTTTTTTAATCCACTGTTAATTTAAATTGCAATTCTGTTTTGTTATTTTTGAGCAATTTGGTTTTTTTCTAAGCAACAAGTGAGTAAACATATGATTTTAATGGTTTCCTTCTTAGTATGTCAAACCATGTAACTGGAAACTGGGATATTAAGACCGTGATATGATACCTCTCATTTGACCAGACAAACTTAAATAATAATAGATTATATCATATGTACAGTGCATAAAGTAGTGTATTTTAGTAACTGGAGCCTAACTGGAACATTCCAGCCTTATATAAGCCATAAGTATGAACAACATTCACAAACAAGCGTTAAAGCTAGAACGACCACAGTAACCGAGTCAGCTACTTTGGAGCTTAGGTGGAAAACTTTTTTAATGCCATAAAGAAATACCACAGAAAGAAGGGGTATTAATACATTGCATAGACATATTAAGTTTTACATTAGGTACATTTCTGACAATGTATTCTTCAGATTTGCTATGTCTGTAGGTGTTTTTTAAATATTTTTTCTGATTGTTTTGTTTACCTTTTTTTGAAGGTTTCCCAATGAGTGGATCATGATGAACATACTTTAGGGACTTGCCATAGTATGGCTGCTTCTCGATCTACTCGTGTTACAAGATCTACAGTGGGTTTAAATGGGTTGGATGAAAACTTTTGTGGTAGAACATTAAGAAACCGTAGTATTGCTCATCCAGAGGAAGTTTCACCCCATCCTCAAATACGGTCAAGGTCACCAAAGAAGAGGCCGGAGTCTGTGCAAACTCAGAAGAGCAGTAATGGTGGAAGAACTACTGATTTGAAACAACAGAGTGCTCGGGAATCATGGGTGAGCCCTAGAAAGAGAGGGCTGTCTACTTCGGAAAAAGATAATGTTGATAAACAAACTGTGGAAAATTGTGAAAAAAAACAAGCAGAATCTGTTTCACCAGTTTTGAAAAGAATTAAGCGCTGTCTACGTTCAGAGGCACCCAACAGTTCAGAAGAGGACTTGCCTACTAAAACAGAGAAGGAGTCATTGGAGCATAAAAGCTTAGTGTCGGACAATGATGCAGTCTCCACAGGGACTAAGCGAGCTTGTCGATGTCTTATATTGGATGATTGTGACAAAAGGGAAGTTAAAAAGGTGAATGTCTGTGCAGAAGGATTTAATAATTCTGCAATAGTTGATGAGATCGCAGGCTATCAGACTGTCAATGGAGTTGGTGAGAGAGACTCAAATTCTCTTAACTGTGATGACTGTCAGCTTGATGGGAACACTAAGCAAAACAGTGCGGGTTCCTGTACACCCAAGGACAAAACAGTAGCAGAAAACGGAAACTCATTTGCCCATTCTTCATTGTTGCTTAATAGCAGCAAGGAGGACAGTGTTGTAGACCATTATGTGCCTTGCACAAACTCTCAAGAACAGGTAAAGTTAGAGGACCACAAAACAATAAATGACTGCTTGCCTGAGGACCATGCTCATCAGGCATACGAGCCAGCCACAGGGTCCTTTTCTGAAATCCAGTCATCTTTGTTAAGGGATTCGGAGGAGGAGGTAGATGTTGTAGGAGATACTAGTGCCTCTAAGGAACAGTGTGCTGAAAACACCAATAGCAACCCGAATACTCATCATGACAGTGCATCAATCTCAGGTGAACCTGAACCACATTCTTCAGTGCTGGACTGTGTTTCAGCTCAAGTGACATCTATGTCAGAACTTCAAGAACACAGATACACATTGAGAACTTCACCACGAAGGGCTGCCCCTGCCAGAAGTAGCCCTACTAAAAATAACTCTCCTTGTAGAGAAAACGGACAGGTTGAAGAAAATAATCTCAGTCCCACTGAAAAGAATGTACCTGTAGGTATTAATAATATCAATGGATCTCCCAAAAAGTCTGAAGAAATTAAACAGAATGAAAAAGAGAGAAATTGTAATACGGGAGATCATGGGAGTGATGGACTAAGAAAGCCACTTTCTGAGGCTAGGCTTGTTGCTGGATATGTACCATCTGCCAAAGAGAGTGCCAACATCCACACTGCAGAGGATGATGAGGAAGAGCCTGATGTGTATTACTTTGAATCAGATCATGTGGCATTGAAACACAACAAAGAGTATGTGTAACTATGGTAACCATGAATTCTGCTTTTGTTTCTTACCAGAAATATATAAATTAATATGTATTTGAAGTACATTCACAAAAAATTAAGGGCTTTATAGTTTTCGTACTCTCTGGTCTTCATTTTACTTCCTTGTTTCTACCTCAAACAAAATTAAACTATTTAATATGCAGTATGGTACAGCAATGTGGTTTATACATTCTAATTATGAGTTCTTTAGCCAGAACTTGGTTTTTGTTTTTGTTTTTTTTTTTTTAAAAACACATCTCGTCTCTTTTTTCTAAAAAACTAGCTGGAAACAAAACCGAAGGAATTATAACCCTTAATTAGAGTTGAGTTATTTATCAGCATATCCAATAGGCACAGCACATACAGCCTATGAAATTGTCATTCCGTTGTACACAGAATTTAAGGCTAGATACCTGTTTTCAGAGTGTCATGGGAAAGACTTACCATTATTATATTAAGGAAGATAAACTGATCAAATGCAGCAGTTTGAGAACTTTCTACAGAGTAAAATATGTTTGTACTGCTGTTCATATTCATTAAGTGTAAATACATAACATGTATTTAATGTATGAGATTTAATTTCTAATTATTATTAGAAACAATCACTATCTTGGTTTTATGTCTGAATGTCTATCAGTAGAACTGTGGTAATAATACATTTGTGGTAACTGTGAAGGAGACTCTTGAAACAAAAGGGCAATTTTCTCAGTGAAGAAAGTTTACATGGAGAAAATTTGTCTTTAGATGATAAATCAGGCCACAGTTTTTATTGCACAGTCTTTGTTTTGCTGTTTTGACTTCCATGTTTTGTTGTTTAGTAGATATTCTATTTGTTGTGAGTATAGAAAGGCCAAATAGAGATGATCTTCAGTTTGATTCATATGAAGAGTTAAACCACTGCTAACAGTTTCTGTAAATCATCACAGCACAATTATTTTGAATGGGCAAGGCACAGATGATTGATTAATCCAGCAGAAGTTTGACTATTATTTTTTGTATTAGAGTTGCATTATTTCTATAATGAAATTTTGTTCAGTATTGGATATGCATAAATTATTTTAATCAGATAAAATTGTGAATTGGAGCATGGTTCAGGTAAACTATGATTTCAGAGTAACAATGAAATATCTGCAGTTTCAGCCATCCGCCCAAAGTGTATGGACACTTTCCCTGGTAGATAGATTTCTGTTTCCTAAATTGTAAATGGGGAAAAATGGACTGTTGTGTTTTGACAGTTTTTGGATGTCTCTGTATCTGTATGTAGGATGACTTTAATAATTAGGTTAGTACAAAGATACATTAGTAATGTGTCTCTTTTTTTTGTTATTTATTAGGAAAAGAATGATAAAGATCATACCAGACTTTTAGATGTAGCCACAATTTTTACTTCTTTCAAATTAATCATGTCTGAAATACACAGCTTTTAAAAATCAAAACATGCAATTGCATTTAAATGCTGTAAAAATAGCAGTAATTTTTTCTGTTCTTACAAGTAAACACAGATCTAAATTGTTCTTGAAAAATTTCAGGAACGTGCCCTAGTGTTAGCTTTTGAATATACACAATTGCTCTGAAGATACAACTAGTTGTTTATAGAGTTGCCAACCTGGTTGTGAGAGCTAGTTAGGGAGCTTTTGAAATTGCAGCTGCCTGAATGCAGAATTCCGAAAGCAATGCTATTATTTTTACCCTGTCTTAAATTTTACTGATTTTTGGTGACAATAGTGAAAACTAGAATTTTCTTCTAGATAAGAAAAAAATAATACCTATTTTTCAGAAGGGAAGCATGCTATTGAAGGTAGTGTTAGCTGGTTGGGTTTTTTTTTCCCTTTAAAGTTGTTGATATAATTGGAAAATTAGGGACAATCTTTTTTTCTTGTTGTTTATATTTGCAAGAAAATACATGTAGTATTCTAATGATTCCACATGGTAATAGGGTCCTTCTAAAGAACTTAAGTTTATATTTTGATATTTGAGTGCAGTTGTCCTTTATCCAGAACTCCATAGTTCAGGAGTTAAATACAGTGCACTACGTCTTTTTTCAAATTTTAAAAAGACCAAAGTTCATTAGAGGATAGTTCACGTGTTACAGTTCTTGAATTAATTATACCCTTGTTTAATCTCATTTGGTGCTTATTTTCTAAAATGTTAAACTTAAAAAAAAAAAAAAAAGTTTTTAGCACAAATGTGTTCCCTGATTAGTCAGATGCAAAGAATTCCAGGGTTCCTGCTGTGAGATAAAGGCTATTAACTTTGCCTACGATTTTTCTGACTAAGTAAAGTATGACAGTCTTCTGCTTATCAGATCTCCGAATGGTACACAGCCTTGTTTTTCTGTCCTTTGTCAGTTTGTGATTAAACTTTTAGTTATGGATGATTTTTTTCCCTGGTTTCTATTTCTGTTCTCTTTTAAAAGCAAATTCAGAGAGACCTTAGCATCTTGGCTAGGTTGAGGAGGCAGATCTCTCCAAGAAGGCATTAGTATCATTCTTTGGATGTACCGCAGAGGGGAGAAAAAGGCTATATTCCTCTGTGTTGTAGAAGCAATTTGGTATGTCTGTAAAGTTATGTTATTGTTACATTGCATAGCTTGACCACATACACATTCATACAGCTGATTTTTCAAACTTCATGAAGTCATTACAACATTGATAAAATATGAACATACTGAAACCTTCAGCAGCTGTTGATAAGACTTGCTATAAGAAAAACAATTACATGTATATTGTGGCATTTTTGTATGAATTTTGTTGCTTTTTGAATGTTGTCATGTTTAAACAACATTCTTATATTAATATTTCTGAGAAAGATGGATGATATAATTGGAAAAATAATCAGCACAGAAAGCGAATTATGGTATTCAGAGAGAAGGCTGAAATGATGAATGTTCCACAACCTCTAAGAAAATGGATCACTCCTACAAAGACAGATTGGAGATCTGTTAACAGAAATTTTATTGCAACGTAGACATTCACATAGATATAACAGTGTGATCTAGGGGGTCGTTTAACTTAAAGTATTGTTAATGTTAATTTTTCTGTTATTATGCACACAATTTGAAATTTTGTGTATTATGATTCCTCTCACAAAAATATGGTTTGCTGCATATTTGAGAAAGTTGCTTGTATGTTCTAGCTCAGAAACCTTTGCATTTTCTCTTGAGATATTTTCATCAAAACTAACTTGTTGGTTTAAATTTTTTACACTGCTTAGTTTTATATGCTGTACTTAGTGTTTTCCATGTCTTTCTTCAGGAGTTTCTTTTATCTCTTTGCTGTATCTTTTTATGGTTTAATTCTTTCTTACAGTGCAGTAGCTTACTTTAATTTTCTTTCTTGTGTAATATTTTATTCTCAGTACGTTTTACCCATTGCCCAGTGTTTCATTTAGGGCCCTTTTTTTCTTCTTCTTCTCTACTTACTCTGGAGAATTGCAGTGTTTGGCAGGTATTGGATTGCATGAGGGAAAGTTTTTGTTTTAACATTTAGCTCAGAGTTCTAGGTGAAAATGTAATTGAGGAATTGAGTTCTCATGTGCATATTATGCATTACACAGTTTATTTCTAGGATCCTGTAAACTGTGGTTGGGTATATGGGAACCACTTAGGCCTGTAGTAAGCCCACTGAAATATAAAAATTATGCTTGGGCCCTTGCCTACAGGCATATTCTGTTGCAAGAGTTAGGACCTTGCCCTTGTCCAGTAAATAGATACTTTCATATATCTTTTGTTTCATTTATTACTTCATAAAGTTGTACGGAGATTTAAACTGAAGACAGATTAAAATGAAATATTGTAATACATCTCTGAAAACCCAGTCTTGGAAATTCTTACATGCAATGACTTGTATTGTTGCAGAGGCCTTAGGAAGTCAGAGAACCATACAATCAAATTTAATATATAATTGACAATTTAATATATAATATATAATTGACAATTCATAGTAGTAATGTTAATGTCTTTGGATGCACTTTTAATATTATATGAACCTGAGAAAGAAAATAAACATCTGTGGCATTTCCTGTGGTACAGGTTTTATATTTTATTTAGTCACAAATGTTTCTGCCTAATGAATCAGGCTAAAACAGTTCTCTATAAAATTAATCTTACTGCACTTGTTAGAATAGAGTCTGGTGCACTTGTCATACAATTATTTGAGACCTGCCTTAAACAGCGTCTTTTTAAAGTGTAATTGCAATGTAATCCTGTAGCAGTCTTTTTTGCTAAGGTGAACTTCTGATTTTACCTGCACCATGTTTTTTCCCTAAGTGGATGACAAGTAGTATTAAAAATTAAAGTACTTTTCATTAATATATTTAAAGATAAAATCTCATATATGTCTCAGAATTAAGGTCAAATTTATCACACAGTATGGATTTATTTTAATATACAGATAAGTTAGATAATCTAAAATCCCTTTGTAGTGACGTCATGTAGCTATGAGTAGTTAATACTACAGAATAAATTATCCTCCTATATTATTTTTAAGGACACCTTTGTCTTTGTCTCATTTTCCTATGAGACACATGGTTTTAGTCTGAGGAGACTGGTTCTTAGAGTGTTCAATCTTAAGGAACAAAGGGGAACTGGTATAAATCAAGTAAATAAGCTACTTTTTGTTGTAGCAGTTTTAATCCATACTGGAGTCAAGAATGTTATGAGATGGCATCTATTTTGTAAACATATAACCTCCAAGTACTTTATAGAATATATCATCAGCATAGAAGGATTGATGAAGTATAAATCTTTAGTGTTGAAGCATAATGTAAGTTAATCATGTAAAAATACATATATGGCATAAATATTATATTACAATGTGTTTTGATTCATCCTTTGTTTCATATGAGTAATGTGGCACACAGTGATATTTTTCTTAAATTACCATTAATGTAATACTTAAACATATGGAAAATTGGTACCCTTTTCAGAGAGAGGTTTCTACTGTCTAGTAGATTGTTCTGTGTTGTTAATAACAAAAAATTAAATCAGCTTTAAGTAAAAAAAAATTCTCATTTCAGGTAGAAGTTGAATGCTGTGACAAGTTCATCTGCAAAATAGAAATATAATGGAAATCAATTAAAAACTTCTAATACAAATTTCTGTTGGACTGCAGTTTGGTATTGCAGATAATTTTGTTATTAAAACATGTTGTGATAGTGTAATGGGCATACAATCGCATTTATTAATGAAAACCTTGTTATATTCTACACCAACTTAAAATATTAAGTATTTCAAGAAATTTTTACTGCCAGCATTATTATGTTGTCATGTTTTATAAGGCCATTTCTATCTATAAATACATAAAAGTGACACAGGATTATTGCAAGACTGAAGATTAAGGTTTAGTTAAGAGTATTTTTGTACTCATAGAATCGTTTTTTATAATTACATAAGCCATTTAATAAACACTAGAGTTTTTAATTTGCAAGAGAATAATGCCTTGGGCATGTGCTGCATCTGCTTTTCTCTCTCTAGTAGTAGGCTTACTCTAGGAGCCATTAATGTCAAGTCATTTGTCAGATTCATTTTTCTTCCTCTGAACATGGTTATCTTGCTGTCAACCATAGCAAAATCCTACTCTACAGCACTATCAAACACAGTGCAATCCTCATTTAAATAATGCATCCTGTGGAAAGCAGAGCTTGATTTCTTTTGGATTTGTGTCCTTTGCTCCTTGAATTCTCTTGTGATTTGCCTAATACCTGCTTTTCATTTCTGGCTCTGCTCTCACCTCCAAGAGTCCTCTATTGCAGCATCTTGTACTGGAAGGGAGCACGTGAGCTCGCCAGGTCAGAGCTGCTTCCCTGCTGGCTGGCTTGGTAGTACATGTGGATGTGTGTGCTGATGGATTGACTGGAAAATTTGGAGAGTTAACAGCTGAATTCTGCTTGCCTTTCTCTTGGAGACAGTAGTTACGGTGTCTTCCCCTTTCCAAACTGCCAATTTTTATATAACATGTAGAAACTCGTCTTCCCAACTTCTTTGATTAACATGGATCAAAAATCATGGGGAAGGGAATGCACAATTTAAAAAATATTAAATGCAAACTTACTATTTTAATGCAGAAAAGGATGGAAACTTACTTTCCCACCTGGTCATTTGGAAACGCTTACCATTTCTAAGTATCCTGATTAGTAAAGTCATCTAAACTGGAAAATTAAGTATTAGTGAACAGTAAAAATGGTTTTGAGGTGTAGGAATTATCAGTTGAAAAAAACCCCAAATGTTGTAGGAAGTTCATGGTCCTGATTTAAAAAAAGAGAAAGGAAAAGTTGGGGTAGCAATGTATTTACCCAGCACAGCTGAGTGGAGAGTAAGGCTGTGGTTTTTGGCTATTTACACAAGGGACACTTAACAAAAGCAGATGTGGTAAAGTGTGGTTATACCAGTTATACCAATGTAAACAGGTGGGACAGGAATAAATTATATTACCAAAGTTGTCTACTTGGTAGGGGTGTACAATTATTTCACTAATATGTTAGTAAGCATAATGATGCCACCAAGAAAACAAGAACACAGTGACTGGCGTATGCTGTGAGACTGCGGGTATCTTTACTTATCAAGTTTAAGTAACCTAGCTTGAAATAACTCAGTTACTAGTCGTAAGTAAGTATTTGTTCTGGTCATACATGAAGTTTTGATAACTACAAAACTGACTGGCAGAATCTTTAAGAAAGGAATTGTATGAGCAGTATATATTAATGCTTGGTTTAGCCTCAGCAGTTGAGTTCTAATCAGGATAGGTGTTTCTTTGGTACTAGAAAGTATTCACGTGCTATTTTGAGAGGAGGAAAGATCCTACTTTTTCCTTTACATTTTGTTCTTGGTAGGAATAGCCAGCTAACTTTTAGGTTTTCGTTTTGCACATCTTTAGTTCAAGGCAAAGATATGCTGTTGTTTTGTATAACAGCCTTTGAAAGTTTTATGCGTCCTAAGTCAAGGTCCAACTGTGTTTGTCCCTGGTTTATTGAGTACTAATAAAAATACACATTTTACTGATTTTCTTCCATATTTCTAACTTTTTTCCCCCTTCATTAGCCAAAAAAGATTGAGTAAATCTTTGTATTACTGTTAAAACATTCAGCTTCTGATGATCGCTTATCATGTTCTTCTAATCAGATTATAGTCTTCAGATATTACTGTAACAGAATACTTGAGGAAATATGTTAATTTGTTCCTATGGCAAGAAAAATCAGAGTGGTTCTTCCTTGGGTTTTCGTGAATGCCTACCTGTATGAGCTAACGTAGAGTGAGTTGAAGGAGTTCAGTCATCAGTGTTGTCAACTTTCTCAAATTTTTTTTTGTTCAGAGGATTTCTGTACAGTGGGGTCAGTTTCATAGTAATATGGTAGTAATTGCTCCTATTTTATCTTTGGAAGAAAGCCCCTTCTGAATGATTACTTTCTGGGACATCTTTTTAGAGAAGAATATCTAAGTGGCAGTACTGGATTTCTGTGGTATTTTCTCTCAGTAAATGAATTGGGACCATTCTCATTAGAGATGATAAGAAGGGAGGAGGAGTTAGGGATGTGCTGTCAGTCTGCCTTTGTGCCCCTTATGAAGAACACAAATTTTACTGCCATTTCCTCATGTCACTCCAAGCCTTGAAAATAGAGGAGTGACAGGGACTTCTATCTTCTTCCCTACTAAATGTCACTGTCCTGCAGGCAAATACTTTAGAAACTGCTGTTAAAGGAAGATCAAAAGGCTATATTAGAATGTGTTAACTGTGGGAGGACTGATGTATGATGTTTTAACCTTTCATGTTGACAAGACTGAAACAAGTTATGTGTTTATTTAGGGACACAGAGACGTAATTGGTGCTGAAAATTATGAAAACTTGCTGGAAATGCGGATATTTGATAAAGGTTCTTTTGTGCTAATGTTAAATCCTGCCAAGTGTGGTGGACAGCTCTTGACAAGAATGAAGCCTATAGAAATATATGACTGGGCATTCTGTTTCTGGGGCAGAGCTGAGGATTTAAGAAAGAAAGGGACATCACAAGATCATAACCAATAAAATACTGTTCAGATGCTTGAAATGCAGAATCTGGAGCTGTGAAAGTTAGAAGGAAGTTGAAATTAGGGTGGAAAATGGCTCTTTTGCATCCAGGTTAAAGACCACAGTAAACAGGGCTTTCTGTTTTGGTTTAGAGTTTGTTACTATTTTTAAAATACCCTTTAAAAAAAATGAATAAGCTTTTGGCTTAGTTCTGTTTCTTTTTAAATAGGTGTGTATTATAGCCTGCGGCTGGCATTCAGAAATAGCGATTTTTGTTCTGTTACTAGCACGGTAGACTTGGAGAAACCACTTAATGTATGCTTTAGTTGTGTCATGTATAAAATGGGGATGGAGTTTAATTATTTACTTATCTTGGAAGTCTTTTAAAAGGTCTGAAGTACAAATATTAAATATGGATAGAGAAAGTACAGTAAATGACAGTACATGTAAAAAGGTTAAGCTAGATTGGAAAACAGTTTCATCATGAGTTGCAGAATTGGCTATAAGTAGATTACCTTGGTTATAGTACCTAAGCATTAGATAAGTAAAAACCTACCATATGCTGCTTTCTTCAGGCAAAGGTGCTTTCATAAGTCCTGACAGGAGTTGATACGTGCTCTTATTGATTATGCCCTTAAACTCTTTCTGTTTTTGAAGGGACATCAAAGAAGGGCCAGTCTTCATTAGTCTCTTCTGCTTCCTCATTGCTGTCTTGTGTGTTCTATAAATGTAACATTGAATCCCAGCACTATGCCCCAGTGCAGCAGCAGATTTTTTTTGAATCTCAGATTCAGATCAGATTAATTTGCAAGAAACTCAGCAGCGTCAAAATTACTGTATCATGCAAGTGGCAAACGTTTCAGGCCTAGCTTAAAAGCTGGGAGCATTATCTGGTATTTCTGAAATGAAACAAACAGATAAACAAAAAACCTAAACAAAACAAAGCATTCACTTGTTTGAAATGAGACGATTGTGTTTGATCTGACTTAAAGAATTCTCTAGGAAGCCAATCTCTTCCTACAACACCCTTGGGTTAAATTGGAAATTCTGAGTGCAATTAATGGCTCTTGTTTTCCTACAGTAATTTGTAGTCTGCAAATATAACATGTTTAATATGCAGTACTTTCTTAGCTTAGCATTTAATAAGGGAATTTTTCTGAATCGCTGTTAGTAGACCAAAGTCCAGAGTGATAAATGGCTCGAGTATGGGAGAGCTGGCTGGTTTTAATCTGTACTTTGCTAGAGTGCCAGTAGATGGCAATAAAAGAAAGATTTGCTCAAATCTGCCTGATTACTGATAGGTACCGATTTTGTGTCACAGCTCTTGGAAATATGAAAACCAGATTTGTTTTAAAGTAGATATGTTTTCTACATATATTTTAGCCAAGTTTTATTATGGGAAGTATATACTCCTTCACTTAAACCAGATCCTACCTGCACAAGAAATAATCAGGATTTCTGATATAAATTTTAAATTATGGTACCCATGTTTTTACCTTCTAATCCCCAAAACTGATGTTGTTATACTTTTTATCATATTGTGAACTGTAGAACTGTAGAAGTGCAGTTAGTTTTGGGAGTTGAAAGTGATGACCACCAGTGGCACAGCATTTTATCAGCTGAGAGGATAAGGCACTTCTTTTTAATTAGGCATCAAAATACAGATCTTTGCAAGGTACTAAGTTGTAGGGCAAGTACAGTTGACAAAGTAACTTCTTTTATTTCAAATAATTTCTCTGAGCATACAGATAACAAATTGCAAGGAACTCTGTATGCTGATTTTATTATATAAATTACAAAAAATGTATTGCTACAGTCTTGCATTGTTAATAAGTGTCACCTTCATCACCTGCTAGCTTTATAAAACTTTTATATATTGTTAACTTAAAAGTACCACACTGAATAGAGTGGCATTAGTGATCTAAAATGATAAATGTTTTAATAAGGGGAAAGAATTACCATTTTGATAACAATACAAGTGTTTTATATCCATATGTGGCTAGAAGCAAGTAATGAACATTTAGCTATGTTTATAAGTTTGTCTGAATGCTATGTAAAAATCTGAGGTGGTCAGAGTTGCATGAGCTTATAAGTAAATGTGAGAATGTTCATTATATCATTACTTCAGAAGTGATTGTGTAAGGTTGAAAGAGATGAAATAAGGACTGAACTTTAGAGTGGCAAGGACATCTTTCCATCTGTTTTAATTTGAGGGAAAAGTGGAAGTAATACTGCTCATTTCCAAATCTGTAGCTTCACAGGTGAGAAAATACATTTTAATTATGTTGGAATATTAGATAAGAAAGTCCAACAAATATTGCATGGTAGAGTTTTGAGATACTTATTGCTAATTTCAAGTTTGTGTGTAAGTTTACTTTGGATAGACACTTAAGATGAAAACTATTCTTCTTCATGGATAAGACCACTGGCAGAAAATTTTCTCGTGTTCTTAAATGTTTGAGCATTCAGACTTTGTAGGGGGATTGTTTCTAGAGGAGGCTTGGCATTTTTGTGGTGTTTGGTGAATCTTGCCAACAGCCACTTTTATGTCTGCTCCTTACATTGTTCAACAGGACAAAACTTGCTTCACATTTATTTACTGCAATTTAACTGAAAAGCTTCACTTCTTCATTTTATTCCATCCACTAATCTGAATTAGCTACCTAAAAGTTACAACCTTCATTTTATAGTATCAGGTTCTCACATCAGTCATTCACTGAAGGTTTAAAGTTTACAGTATGTTCTTCTCTTGAAGGGAGAAGAAACTTTCAGAAACCACGGAGGGACTAGCCTCTATGACTTTAATGACTGTTATTGTGATACTGAAATGAATTTATTTAAAAATGCTGAATGATGTGGCCTCTTGTACAGGGTAGTGTTGAATCATTTAGTGTAAAAATAAGAGTAAACTTAAGAAACATGCTATTCTTAAGGCAGATTGACTCCATATATATATATATCTATCTATATATATATATCTATATCTATATCTATCTCTAAAGCTCATTGTTGTTCCTGATGCAAAGAAAATAAAATCTGCATTGTAACTCTGGATGCTTAGATCTGGAAAGATAAACAGTGTTATCACAAGATGGAAAGAAAGGGGGTAAAAAAGCATCTTTAAAGTAGATCTCAGGAAACTGGGTCAAAATGGAAATGGGTCATCAAGGTACAGCTATGCTATTTTCAAGCTTAATCACAGACAAGAGAGGAGGCTGCTGTTTCCCTAATCATTGTTACAACAAGGTTAATGGGGATGAATAGTGCAATAACTAATTGCTTGTGGCAGGACTTCCAGAAATATGGCTCTGCTATATGATAATTATTTTACAGAGCAATTCAAAAGAGTGGAGTAGTTATCACTGCAGCAGAACAACTGAATCAGCAGGAATCCCTGCTGATCAGTATCAATCTTTAAGAAGTGGCTTTCCTTTCTTAAATACTGATCCCTCAAACACCCATGTTAATCAATGTTTTTCAGCATAGAGATACTGAGACTGTTTCTGTACTATACTGAATTATTCAAGTGTTCATATGGAAGATTCCTGGCAGTTAACATGATTTAAGAAATTATGGGAGTGTTTTGATACTGGGATTGTGGAAACATAGAATTACATTCTGTAGAATGAAAGTTTTCCAGCAAAGACGACTGCTTTGGGTTTTGTATGTGCTAACGATTTAGTAATTAGAACTGAGAAAAGTGTAACTTCAGTGTAGGGGATATGACTGACTGTGTGTTTACTGAAATTATGTACTTTTAGTTGTATGAGTTTGTTTTGTTTTGGCAGAGGATGTGAGATTATTTTCCTTGGTAATTCCTCACAGATCTTTCAGAGAAAACCATGTAACTGTAGCTGGATAATTTAGAGATGGTTGCTCTTTGATTGCCTCATTGAAGAACAAAGCCAGTTTTGGAGCAGACTAGCGAGCAGAGTTCCAGTTACTTTCTCTTTACCTTCATTAGGCTGTTTCAGTTTTGGAGAATGTGAGTGCAACTGCAGGAGGTAGTTTGAATCATAATCGTTGTGCTTATTTATGAAGAACCTTGAAAGATTGACAGTAAAATTGCTAGACACTTTTTTTTAAATAGTCTTGGAAGTTATGGACATCGTGTCTTATGCTTAATGTGGCAGAAGTATTTATGTTGCTGTTTGAAACTTAAGAAGCCAGAACAGGGTGAGACTTTGAGAAAGTGCTCAATGCATGTTGTTATTTGGCTTACTGCTTTTTCAGAGAAATACTTGGCTTTATTACAGTCATGCAGAGCCAGAGAACTAAAAGCTTGTACAAACCTGTGAAAACAGCAATGGTTCAAAACTTGAAAGAATATATGCAGACTTAATATAATACAGTCGGTTAAAAAGTCATGTTGGAATTCAAAAGGATGTGCAGTGGCTCGGGGAGAATGCAGTACTGCAGCAAATCGGAAGTACTTGATTATGGACTATGCAAACTGTATTTCAGGATTAGTATTCTCAGTTTTTTCTTGGCAATGAAAGACTTCCAAAATACACGCTTTCATGCACTGCAATATTTCTGATATTCACTTGATGAAATTGCAGTCTTTATTTCTAGGTTTCAGAATGTATTAGTTCATAAAAATTGAATATGGACATTAAATAGCTCCAAGTTAATACGTTTTTGTAGTGGAGGTACAAAAAAGTGCTGGGAAATCTTTTTGTCTGAACAGTTTTCTCAAAAAAACCCTTTTTCTCTCTTGAATTATTTCACTTTAGTGCTGTGTAGCTACAGATCAACATCACATGAAATGTTCTCAAATGATCCTGACATTCTTGTAATATTTTATGTATTCCCATGAAGACCAGAGGTATCGTTTCTGAACCATTTATCTTCAAGTCCATGATCACTTCAGTGAGGTCACATGAATGTTTTAATGAGTGAAGTAATTGGAGTTCAATATCTTTTCTTGTTTGTTATTTCTCCCCAAATATAATTTCTTTTCTTTTCGTTCAGACTTAATTAAGACCACCTCATTAAGGTGATTTTTTCCCTCACTTTACACATGTGAATCATCATTAAATTAGCATTTCATCTAAATAGCCAGCATTTGTTGCTTTTTTGTTCTATGTGTGTAAATGTTTTAAGTTAAATTACTAATTTCTTTGAATTTTATTTGGAAAAGCTGCCACAAATATAATTCAAATAAATGAGGTAAAATGGCTCATAAAAAGAAAGGCGGGTATTTAGTTAACAGCTTCTTAGATGCAAAGTTTTATGCACACTACTGAGCTTCTGTTGTTGTGACTAGATTTAGCTCCAGAGTATTGTATGGAAGTTTTGGCACCTGCTGTTAGAAAAAGGCTTTCTGCTGTCCGGGTTAAGTCATCTCCCCCAGATATCATTAAGCTCTTCTGTGCTGTTACATCTACATCGAACACGTTTGCAGCCTGCCTGTGTTTCATTTCTCTGGAGTGTGCAAGGCAGGCTTCTGCATAAGAAGTGCTGTCAGTCCACCCGAGCACGGACAGAGGTTGCCCAGCACAAAGCTAGGCAAAAATCGGATGCTATTTGTAAAGAACTTGAGTAAAGATCTCAGTTCCACTTATGACGATTGCTCTAAGCCTGTAACAATCTGGATTGTGGAATTGTCTCAGGCCAATTTTGATGTGCCATTAACTACTTTTGTAAGTTATTTCTGAAGTTCATTTTTCACCTGTTGAAAACTAAACCCATTAATTATCTTGGTTTATGAGAAGTTATTTTGTTTAGAGGAAGTTGGACCCTTTTTCCAGTAGGGAAAATATTCCACGACTGTTGCAATATTAATGGCCTATTTAACAAGTATTTTAGTTGCATATAAGCCTCAATGTGTGCAGGCAAATTTAAATAATAATAAATTCGTAACAGAATTGTATCCTACTGTTTTTGAACAAGCTCAGTATTTTAGTTTCAAACTTCAGAATGTATGGCTATATTTTATGTTTTCAAATATTACATTTGAGTGGAAAGAAAATTACCCTTTTTCATGGGGAGGCAGCAGTTTAATATCTAGGTAGAAACTTAAAATATTTGATGGTACAAAGCCTTTATTTTGCCTTGAGGCTGTTTACTTCTCTCCACTTAAAGTCTTACCCGATTACCAGTGAAGGCAATTGAAAAACTTGCATTAGCTCAGTAACCTCTGGATCTTTTATGTACTAAATGTGGAATTCATCATGTTAGGCTTGTCTTTTTTTTAGCAATAAGGGAATAGAAAGAAAATTTACTGAAATACTATAGTAGCAAATAGATCTTACCCGATTTTAATAGGTTAGGTTGCATTTTGTGCTGAACTGAAATACAGTTGTAATATTAAATGCCAGAAAACATTTTCATGAAAAGAGTTGATACATGATAATTTGCAACAACAGGAGACATGGGTCACTATGTGATTCAGAAACTGAATTGGACAACAACATTAAAGCTAATAAAAGCTATTAAATATAGTTACCCATTTTTTTAAAGGCTGTGTTACAATATTGTATGATTTCCTGACTCTGAGTTAGCTTTATGGAAAACAGTTTGGGAAGCATACATTATTGGGTACAAGTATGATAGTCAACACCAGTGACTCTCAAATGTATCTGTTAAATAGACAATAAAAATTCTGTGTGAATCTGGGACAGCACATCTGAGGGAATGCTGACTTTTTCATTCAACTTCTGTATTCTTAGAGGAATCTGTTTTGTATGTATTTATTTTGCAAATTACTTATTCCTTGGCTAATTGTTAATTTCATAAATGACTCTCATATTCTGCTCTATGGTGAGGCTTTTATGAAAAGCTCAGATACAGTTTCTAAGCCATTCTTGTCCATCCTGTGGGTGGATGAGTGAACTGGTAAAATTCTGTGGTAGTCGTTTGTGTTGGGGTAGAAGGAAGCTGGTTTTGAAGTGGAAGAGAAATGAGGCAATTTTCTTTGTGTTTTTTTAACTTCATAAGCAAAGCTTATTGGTCCTAGCTGTTGAGCATATGAATAGGTTGTCCCTGATACCATATTGTTTTAGCTAGTATAGCACTTACATTTAAAGGAAGTCAGTAGGGTGTTTAATTTAATGGGTTTATATAAATTCATCTACTACTTAAAATAGATGTGATACAGTTTTTTTATGTAATTCAGTTAAAATGTCTATGAACTGTTTCAGATAAAGTATGACATCGTGTAGATACTAGTGGATAATCATGGCCAGTATTTAGTTGGGGGGTGTCACTTTTAAAGACAAATTTAGTGAGTTGTTTTCCTTTGTCTCTGTAGTTATCAGAGACTGTTACAGACGATTGCTGTACTCGAGGCTCAACGTACTCAAGCAGTTCAAGACCTTGAAAGTTTAGGCAGACACCAGAGAGAAGCACTGAAAGATCCTATTGGATTTGTGGAAAGACTCCAGAAGAAGGTATTTCAATGGGCTTTTCTTAAGTCTTACTCGGATATTTTTTTTTAATAGCTAGTAATTCCTCTGTAAAAATCAGAGAATTCTGTATATACTTGTGTAAACATCGTGAGTTTAAAATCCTTTACCTGCTGAGCAGAAATGGCCCTTTCTTTTCTTATTAAATCTGTAAGATGTAGGTCTTCAATGATTATATTAGATATGTTTTCTTTCCTTTTTTTTTTTTTTTGTATATAGAAATGTAATCTTTAAATTTTTAATTGTAATGCAGGTATTTTAAGACAACCTGAAATCTACAGGTGACTGGAAGTAATGCATAGTAAGGCATTAGATCAAGAATTACTAACTTTTCTCATTAGAGAATTTAAATGCTGTGCTATGAGTGAATTTGGTAGGGTGCTTTTTAAAAGAGCAGGAAATGTGGTTCATAGCCTGAAACCAAACACTAGAAATATACCTTGAGTTCTTGTCAACGTAATAGAATATTTCTGATGGAGGAGAATTAATTTTGATAAGGAAACATTTTCTTTTCAAACTTAAAAAAAAACAACAACCAAAACACAAAACTGAAAAAAATGTTTAAAGCTTGAACACTTTCTTGCTGATTTCTACCAGTGACAAACACGATAGACCTTTTAGCCTTGTAGCAACACCTTCTCTTTCAGTGAAGAATGAAGTAGGTATTTCATGGTGCTCTTTTCCTAGGTCTGTAGAGACCTAGGTTTAAGGAGAGGTCTGATGTAAGCCCATTGATTTCAGTAGATGTTTTTCCATTAAATTTTGAGATTAGTTAATAGCATGCGTGATATAATAGTGTTGCACTTGATAGTAATTTTATGGGGAAATACTAATGATAGTTGAAAGTATCTGGTGCATTTTTGTCTCCAGATCAAAGGAATGATACTCTTAAGGTTGAGCTTTAAATAAAGTGGTGAGCTTTGCAACAGCTGTGTTCCAGGCAGAAGATAGCAACATCAGTGTAAAATACACATTGATTTCTTTGGTGGGAGAAGTTTAAGTTTATCAGATGATAAAACTCCAAATCTTATAGTTTCCCATGTTAAGAAAGGTACAGATCTTGGGCAGACAGTATGCTTAAACAAGATGAAAGACAGATAGACAGTAACAGGATATTGAAGTTAGAAACACCTGATTTCAGCTGTGAAATACATGCTATAAAGTTTTATGCTCAATAAGCCAACATTGACCGTGCCGCTGCATATTTTATATTCACTGTTGTGTATTATTCTTGAAAGATATCTTCTCCTTAAAAAGACTGTGCTGCATGGTACTTTAAACATTCTGATTTTGAATTCTGCTGTTATCTAAAAAGCAGTATCAGGTTTTCTTAAGTTTTTGGCATTCATAGTTTTTTGTTTGGATATACAGCAATTGTGTTAAATACTGCTTTTCACTTTTCGTTCTTGTTTTTTCAGGTCGATATGGGTCTTCCATATCCTCAGAGAGTTGTTCAACTCCCTGAGATTGCCTGGGACCAATACACCACTAGCCTTGGAAACTTTGAGAGAGAATTCAAAAACCGAAAACGTAACAGTAGGAGAGTGAAGCTGATTTTTGACAAAGGTAAAAGGAAAGAGAGCATACGTTACAAGAAAGAAATGACCAGTGTGGAGGTTTAATAATTCCTTTTTTGTGCTGTTTACAGTAGGCATACCTGCAAGACCAAAAAGTCCTTTGGATCCCAAGAAGGATGGAGAGTCTGTTTCATACTCTGTCTTGCCTTTAAGTGATGGTCCAGAAGGTTCTACAAACAGTCGTCCACAGGTAGTTACAAAAAGAAGGATAAAATTTTATAAAATCTTAATTTTTGGGTTTGTTTTTTTTTTTTCTTTTTTAACATGGGTATGTGGATAATCTTAACTGTTACTTCTGATGTTAATGTTGATGTCATTCATGTGCTCAAATCGGAGAACTTTTTTTTTGGTTTAGGCAAATTCTAGTTCAAATTTTCATGCATTTAGTCTGTTTGGTTTTGATTTATTTAGGTAGGAAAAGGGTTAAAATCAAGTTATCCTAGCTGTACTTAGTTTCTAAACATGTATTCCATTTTATATACTATATTTGAGCAGATGATAAGAGGACGACTTTGTGATGAGACCAAACCCGAAACTTTTAACCAGCTGTGGACTGTAGAGGAACAGGTAGGTATTAGGAAATTCTTCCATTTTGGAGCTGTGGTAATGTACTTGAGAATAAAAGCAAATTGTGTAATAATGTTTAAAGCACTTAGAAGTTCAGTGTCACATGTATGTAGATACTCATCTTTTGACAACTCATACCTCTGCTAGGAAAGATGTTTTTTGGTTTTTTCTCCCCTGTTGATTTAGAAAAAACTTGAGCAATTGCTTTTGAAGTATCCACCAGAGGAAGTAGAGTCCCGACGGTGGCAGAAGATAGCTGATGAACTGGGAAACAGAACAGCTAAGCAGGTAAGAAGCAAAACACTTTAGAGATGTGAGCACTCTCCTTGACTTTTTTTGATTTTATTTTTTTAAGCTTTTTAGGAAGCACTGCTAAGAGATGACATCCGGATTTCTCTTCAACACTTAAGTCATTTATTTCTAATTTGAGGTGTTTTTTCTGTCAAAACTCCGACAATTCATTAACTGAGGGAATAAAAAAATATGGTTTATTTTTTATAATGTTCATAATTAAACCAATAAAATTTATTTTTCTAGAAAAAAAATTTGACTGCTTGGGCATTGTTTTTGAATACTTGCTCTGTGGTAGTAGTGATGTCAGTCACTGCATCCTAGCAGTTGATACAGATTCACAGATTTATTTGAGGATGTCTTTTTTTTTTTTTTTAATAGCTATAAATAATTTTCTTAAAAATGTAACAGCAGGGCCTGCATTTCACTAATAACAATGAAACTCTAATTCTTCATCTCAAATACAGAATTTTAAATATGCCCCAAAGCCCATGACAAACCTGCCAGACCGAGCATGCATTTAATTCTGTATAGTAAGTATAATGATACCAACCGTTCTCAGACTGAGTTACATTGGAGTGCTGAATTTTGTGCACCTCAGTACTGCAGAATGGGCAGATGTGAATATTCACAGATTTAATTCTGTACTGAAGCCAAGATCCACAAAAGGACACAGATGTGGAGACATTGAGTATTTCTGCATCTGAATTGTTGGCATTTTCCCCCTAAAATGACATTATTTCTCCCTTTTGTGGATTAAAAAATGCTGATGTTCTGTCTTGACAGTATTTTAATTTCTCCTATTTAAGCTGTGTGTTTTCAGGTAAAAGTATACTTCAGTATTATTGAATATAGCAAGTACACAAGATTTACCTCATCTCTGATCATATCTATACTTATGGATATATTTCTCCATACCTGAAAAATTAAAATGTAGAAGTACTTTTTGTATGCTAACTATACATAATTTATCTGTCATTCTTAAGAATAAGAAAAATATAGAAATATATAAATAATAAGAAATAAGAATAAACTTAAGAGTAAGTTTAGCTTCAGCAGGTATCAAACTAAAATTCTTTCTTTTCTATCACAATTTTTGCTAGATTTCTGTTGTACTTCCAGCGGTAGTTCTGAAAGCCTTCAAAGTGTCTGGAAATACCAAAATGCACCACTGCAAGATAAATAATGGTTATAGTAATTGTTGCAAAGTCGAAAATTAGGATTTCCTGTTCTTATGTTCTGAACCAATGTAGCAATGCTGGCAAAACTTCGAAGTGAAGGCCTGTTACATTTCATTTGACATTTAATTGTTGCATGTTGTTTTTTCTAGGTTGCCAGTAGAGTGCAAAAATATTTTATTAAACTGACTAAAGCTGGTATTCCAGTTCCAGGAAGAACTCCAAACTTATATTTATATTCCAAAAAGGTGAGAGAATATTACAGCAGAAAATCCATACTTCTGTTTGTATTTACATGCAAACTGAGTTTAAATCATTAATATTCTCAACAGATTCAGGTCTGAATTAGTGCTTTCTTACTAACTAGTTCCACCTTGCATGTATTTCTTTTATTAAGTAATTAAGTAGTCTTTCTTTTGCCATTAGCACTGTAGAGTGAGTTGGGTGTTATTCTAGTTTCACATCAACATCTGTTAATTACATGTCTGTCAGATAATCTCAGGGATGTGAAGTGTCAGAAATGTAGCGGAATGTAGTGTCAGAATGTAGCAGTCAGTTTTCAGGCTGAACTAACAGGGCTGAATGATTGATCTTGGGGTACTTTTTCCTCATTTGTTAAGTTTACTCTAATTGGTCTAGAAGAGGATAATGAGAACACTGTTGGAAGAGGGTAAGGAGCCCTATAATTCACACTGTACAGTCATCTTCTAATTAACAAAAATTTAGAAAATTATGTATAACTGAGCATACTGAACTAGCCCAGGCTTAGTCTTAAGGCTGAAATGTCATGTTTTAGATTTGTAACATATATGACCATAAAAATAGAATGGTCATATAAATGACCATTAAAATGCAATGCTCTTCCAGATCTTGGAATGGATGAGAAAATAATATGGTCCTGAAGATTCTTTTTAATTTGCAAAAGAAAAGACTAGATTTCTGTGCAGACCGGTGATGTATTTTGATTTAAATAATGTGGTACTCTTGGGTACTAATGAGGACCCTAGACATTTGAAGAGGGCAGTCTCAGGTTTTGCGGGCGTTTTGTTTGTTGTGTTTGGGGTTTTTTTTTTATTAGCATTGTGTGTACAAAAGTTCTTTAAAACCTGTTACAATGGCATTTTGTAGAGTAACATTGCTTTTTTGCATCCAGGTGTCCGTGATGTTTGCTGATTAAGAGTAGAGTAAGCCTTACACTGATTGTGCAAGAAGGCAGATTTGCAGATTTTAGTCCCTTGAAAGGTTGAGAACAAAAGTTGCTGCCAGAGGGGCCTGATAGAAAGATCCACCACAGCTCATCTCTAATGATTTAAAATGTTACACACCCCCAGTTGTCTCCTAGTATTCTCTGAAGTTACTGCAAACAATAAGTGCTCATGTCACAGGCATTCCAGTTTGCCATCCACCATGGTAATACCATTTTACTTTTACCAGGATTTTTACTCTACTGTTCTGCTCTATAAAGAGAGGCAGGGAAGGTGCAGACATGACTCTGCTGCATTTTCTATTGGAAAAGCACTTTCTGACAGAAGAACCAAAAAAACACCTGGAAACATTGAAATGTTAAATACTGTTGTGAGATTCATCTGTCAGAACTCTAAATTACTTGTACAATTTGCTATACTGTGGCGCTCATTTCAAAAGGGGTTGAAATTTTAGTTCTGAAAATTATAATCTCTTGAGTTCTTTATGTCACCTTACCATTTTAAATGGCCTTAGTCACATATCTTTTCTTCTTTCCTCCTAGTTCTATTTGGAAAGACTGTTATTACAGAATGTAAGCAATGCTGCCAGGCAGCAGATCACTGCATTTGATAAACAGTGGGAATACTTAATCAGTACATGACATTGTAACCATTTTTCACTAATTTGAACAGCAATCCATAAGTTCTTTAACGCCACTTCTTTGTGTATAACCAAGAGTGAAACATTTTTTAATAAAATTTTTCGTATTCTTACACTACAGCACTAGTGCTACTATCCTACCGATTTTTCTTGAGCTTGTATGTAGAACAAATCTACTACTAATGTCTTTTTTTCACAGTATGATTCATATCCTTATTACCAGGTCATAGGAGTAAAGTCATTATGCCCTGGTTTGTATTAAGGCAGTGTCTCCATTTTCTATTTGTATCCTACATAAGAAATACAGCAGATAAAAAATCACACAGTGTATGTGGGGAATAGAGCTCTCAGTCTGCTAAGATATAGCTGTCTACTTAGAGCACAGATTGACAGCACTGTACCAGGCTGTAGTTATTCCCAGGTCTCCAGTGGAGATATCATAATGTGGCAGAAAGGAAATGCAAGGGGTGTTGGAAGCCTGGGTCATGCTTATGCTGTCCTTATTTCGATATTGAGTATGCACATATGGTGTAAACAGCGATATCTGCTTTATTGCCAGTAATAGAAGTATGGAATTCAGATGCTGATACTTAAAGCAAGTATCTATGAGAGAATAAAAACCACAGACATGTTTAATGTAGATAACTGTCAAAAGGAATGCTTCTCAAGAAGGTACTTGAATTTCTCCATGGGGATGGCCCGGGATGCTTATTTTAAATGGTTACTGGGGAGGTGAAAAGCCTACTCAGTTCTTGAACATCTTGTGGAAGTTACTGTGTGTATTTCCTTGTATGACATAGTGTCTCATCTGATAAGTGATACAGGAAATTGAACAGGATGCATTAATTTGTTGTCCTGTATAACAGTTATCTACTAGTGGTGAAAATAAAACTGAATCAAAGATTTAGGACTCTAGTATTCAGTTCTTCAATTATGGCTTATCGTTTTCAATGTAATGCTTATATAATATCATTTCTGCACGTGCTTTTAAGCTTAAGCCAGAAAATATATTTCCCACAGGAAAAATGATTTTTTTTTCAAACTGTCTTCTTTTATGTAGTATTTTAGTTCATTCCTCACCAGAAGTAGTATCATGTTAAAAAGTGAATTCAAATTCTCAGTTAAATTCCTAGGTCATAACTGTATGTGTAATAGTGCTACTATTCAAGCATAGACAGTTTTCTTTTCTTGGTTCCCAGATCTATCATTGAATGCAGATCTGTTTTCTATCTGTTTCTATTAAGAGAAAATTTAAATGACTGTGTCAGCTCAAGATGAGATACCATCTAATCTTGTAAATAGAGGTATTTTGCCGGGGGTGAAATCTTAAAGGAAACCAGAACAGCAGCAAAACACGGGAAGTCAGTGATCATAAGACAGAAGGTGAAGAAATTCAACACAATGAATAATACATTAGTGTTAGAACAAAATGTTCATTTTTATTTTGTGCACTGTAGTTCTGCAGATCTGAGGTACCAGCTTCCAATCGTTCCTACAGTCTTCATCTCTTCCCTTAAGAGTGAATGGAGCTAATCTCAATTCCTTGTTATATTTCTATCTGCGTAGATACATTCCATCAGAGAGGATCTGTGTGATCTTTGCCTTTACTATTTAAGCTATGCACAACTGTAAAATAACGCTAGATCCCTCTTTAGAGGTTGAATCCCTCTTTAGAGATAAGTGGTTGTATTATATTATTACGAGTTTGTAACTGATATAGGAGCCTTTGGGATAAAAAGTCTTGCAGAAAAAGAGAAAGTATTAACTGTTGTAAATATTCCTTATGCTTTATCTGCATGACAGAAGCTAGACACAGTGTAAGACAATCTTCTTTTATGATTATTAAAAAAACACTTTTCATACTTCTGGGTTTTGATTCACACTGTTTTCTTTAAATTGAGGAATATAAGATTTGATATTTAGGATGTCAAAATGCTGGTCTGGAAAGTAGCTAGGTAAAAAGTTGAGTCAGTTTCATTAACCCTAAATTCTTCTTTTTTGATATTTAACATCCTTCCATGGGGAATAAGTAATAGAATCTGAGTGCCTTTAAGTAATCTATTTTAACACTGCCATGCATTCTACACCTTCAGACAGCATTAAAGTTGAAAGGTTTTAGATACATACTAATGGAGTAATTTATCTCATCTAACGTTTTTTAGGTTCCTTTTCCAGTCAGTGACAATGAAAAAGAACCCTCAGAGGACAATTCTTTCTAAGTCTTAGAAACCTCTTTTGTGGTGGGATGAATTGCCTTTTCTCTCCCTGGACTAGGAAAGAAATCTGGACAATTAGCCTAGATTAGATTTTCTAAGGCACAAATTAATATAAGAAGTTGATAATACATGTCAAGTATGGACTGGTCTCTTGGCTCTTGGACCTGTGCAAAACTACTTCTTTGTTTAGTCTCATGCTCATACCATTCATGACGCTTGGAAATCTTTAAATCTCTTTGCACTTTGGTTCTCAGTCTTCAAAATCAGAAGACCTTTATTTTCTGTTTTTCTATTGTTGTCGATTTAATCTATTTAGATGGTAGGGGTTTTATGGTAAGGGCTCTTTCTTACTGCATTCTTACCAAAGAAGCGTTGCACTGTTCATCTGATTTCACTTGTTACAGGGAAGAAAAACTCCACCTGTATGAGGCTTTGGTGTAGAGGTTTAAGTAAAAATAATTGGAAAGATGATAGACTGTTTAGTGCAAAAGAGCAAATTTCTGGCAAGTTTTTATCGATGGGGATTACTTAAATAATAGCCAAGGAATGTTTTTTAAAATATATCATTTTTTCACTGTAGTCATCAAGTAGACGGCAGCATCCTTTAAATAAACATCTTTTCAAACCTTCAACTTTTATGACATCTCATGAACCTCCAGTTTATATGGATGAAGATGATGACAGATCCAGTTTTCACAGCCATATGGATACTGCAGCAGAAGAGGAAGTATCGGTACGTCTTTTAAATAAGTCCAAGAATTTCTTGCTTACTGTCATTTTAACCTTACTGTATGAATACTATAAGGATTAAGCATCTTTGCTATAAAATGAATATCATCAACTAAGTATTAAATTGTGGCAAGAAACATGAGCCATTTTGAATTACAAACACATCTTTAATATAAAGGTCTCCAGCTGCAGAAAACTTAGACCAAATCAGAAAGGAAGTTCATAAAAGAAGTAATAAACGGTTTTCTCCTGAAACAGCTCTAGAAAGTTTCAGTTGCATATTTCCAAAAAGTGATCTGACATGTTTGAAAGTCATATAAACTATATAGTTATGATTCTGTTCAAAGATTAATTTTTAGAAGAGTTACATAGAGCTCTGGTAAAGTTTAAAAGCTATTGGCATCATTGGTTTTTGTCTTCCTTCACTGTCTAATTTAATTATGGATTTTTAAAAAATCTGCTTCAGAGTGTGAACTAACAGACTGTGTTGTCGGTCAACAAGCGAATGTATGTTCTTAGAAGCAATTCTAGCAGAAATCCTAACCCAATATATTATTACATCATGTAGTGTTCCACTTCCCTAATTTATTACATGCAGTGCTATAAGAATTTAGGCATACGTCTTTCCCACTTCCATATAGAATCTTAGAGGGACTATATCCTACCACTGGGATGCTGGGCAAGTTTCACAGTTTGTGTGAATCACTGTGGCTTTACTGGAGGAACCTGACTTGTTATTTTTTTTTCTTTTTCTTTTTTGTGAGACTAGTGACATCTTGTGTGTGAAAAGCCTGTTGCATAACAGAAGTATTAAGGCCACCCAGCAGAAGTCCATTCGTTTTCTTTATTGACTTTTTCGCATGCACTGCATAGTCTTCCTTAAATTACTAAAGTTGCTTGTATATTACTCAGCCTTCATTGGTGTTCTGTATTCTCTCGCTGATGGTCTTTATGGTCATTCGGTTCATCTACAGATGTTCCTGGTAACTTCGTATATTCTAATAATAACCTTAAAAGAAACTGGAAAGAAAAATGCATATTAGAAGAGATGCAGATTACTATTACGTCAGTTGAACTGGTTCTGAGCAAGCATTCTTTTGTTCTGTATTGGTTTTAAATACATACTTTCTAACTTCTGAATATTTTCCTAAAACATTTTGGTTTTGCCATGGTGTCCTAACACTAATAAATACGGGCACCATAAATCAACTGGGATTTATTTTAATTTGGATAGAAGTTGCTCTTTTACGGTTTTGCAGTGATAATGGTGGACTTGTGGGGGTCCCCCCATTTTTTTTAAAATCTGGCTTCATCTTTTCTTTTTTTCAATAGTGCAGCATTTCCAGATGGATATATTTCGGGCTTGCAGTAATGTAGAAAGACACAGGTGACCAAAAAGATCCCTATTATCAGTGCAAAATAGAACCAGTTTGAAAGAAAAGACATCATGAATTACATTCGAAATGAATGTACAGGATTCTGTTCTAATGTTAAAAGTCAGATCTCAGTGACTGTCACTGTCTTGGAGAAAAACACTTTGCATCAGCATGGTGGGGAATAGATTCAGTGTAGCAAGAAAATCATAGGAAGGGTTTTCTTTGACTTCTTTACAATGGAAGTACCAGGTTCCCTTCTGAAGACAAAAGATTTTGCCTCGATATTACCAGTCAGCTTGACTGGCATAACCATTCCTGAAAAATGGTTTTAATATAAATGAGTTATTCCCAAGTGAAGACCTTCTATTCCCAACAGAGTGAACTTACTTTTCAGTGATGATTACTTCATTTTATGAGTAGTCTAATTATTCTAGAATACAACTACTTACTATTCCAGAATGAAGTGTCCACACAGGGAGCTATTACAGCACAGTTTTTTCAATATACAGTTATTTTGTGCCAGACAGTTTTTCCTCAGAAAAACTTTAGAGATTTGCGTGGAAGGTGATTTCCTGTTTTATATTAAGAAATGTAGCTTATTAACGCACAATTTGATCATGTCATTTAACTTCGATTTTTCTGAATGTTTACAGCCTATTCCTTTATTATAGGTTCATAATTACAATTAATTAATTGATAAGGCCTTTAGAAATTTAACACTAAAGAGCAAACCTCTTTCCCTCACTTTAAGAAACTTACTAAATAATACAGATTCTTTAATCTTCACAGATTCATAAAAAGAAATTGAAATTATGTGTGTAGGCTACATTAGAAGAATTTTGATTACTATCTTGTAGTTGTTTCCCATAACTGAACATTGCTATCAGTATAGGATCTGAAAACTGCTCTGCATCAATAGACTTGCCATCTTTGAAAACAGCTGATATCTACCAAATACAGCTGCTACAATTAAATAGCCATCTTGAAATGGGCACCTGAATTAGAATGAGAGCTCCTGTCTTCTCATGACATAGAAGTCTTCAACCTTTGTTGAAGAAAATTAGATGAGAAAAACCAGAAACGGTGTGTTTCTTTAAAAAGAGAGAACCATTTGTTGTAAGTCTCTGGCAAAATTGTATGCACCAGCCTGTAGGGAGACAAAATTTTTTGTAATTTAGGAAAAAAAGCAATGTTTTTCCTGAGCTGTTAAGAGACTGCACAAAGTAAAAGGATTAAGAGGTTGGATAACTGAGATTTCTACTTTTCCAGTCATGGAATGATGCTTCTCATCACTTCTTATTCTTACAGATAAAGGTGAGAAGTTAACACTGTTAGGATTGACTGTCTTCAAATAAAAAATACATATAGTAGAAACTTGGTACTGGCTTTATTTATGGGTCTTTTAAAAACCTGAGCTTGAGCAAACAAACTGTAAAATGTTTTTGGGTATTATTTGTTCTCATTATTTTCAGAGCTTTGAAAGTACTTAATTACAAACCCTGTTCTGATCTTTAGAATAGTAATATTCTATACCATTCCACAGAATAGTAGAGAGAAAGATCAATTAACTTGATAAAACTGACCTGAAATGTCAGTTCGCAAGTATAATATCTGTTGCTAAGTATTTCAAACTAAAATAAACTTTGTCTTGAACAAAAGCTAAGTCTTCTACTGCAGCTGCCAATGTATGGACAAGTGGATTGTCTGCAAATTGCAGTTAGGTATCTAAAAGGAGAGAAAAACCTTAGGAATTTAGGTTACTTGACACTTCTCTCTCCTTTATACTACAACTGAGCTCTTCACCAGAAGACACTTGTTTGTAGGATAATGTGCGTTTTGTTTTAATACAAATAATAAAGTAGAAATAATATCGAATAAAATGTAAGTTAGCTGTATGTGCTGTTTTGTGTGGGTTTTAGAAGTAATTTCCCAGTATGTTTCTTAGTTAGAATATATTGCCAGCATTTTCTCAAAGATTATTAATCACAGAGAGTGATTTATGGAATATACGTCTTACTAGTTATTATATTACTAAAGAATATTTTTTGGTTTTGTTTGTTCGTTGTTCTTTTAAAACCATAACAGGATGAAGAGAGTATTCCAATAACATATCGAGAGTTACCTGAATACAAAGAACTGTTAGAGTTTAAAAAATTGAAGAAACAGAAACTCCAGCAGATGCATGCAGAAAGTGGGTTTGTGCAGCATGTGGGATTCAAGGTGAGTTTAAGAGATGTTCTTCTGTTACTCAGTGGATTGTAGAAGTTTTCAAATAGAACATGGTTTGGATTTCCTAAAAAGGCTTTGTTTAATATACCAAGTTTGGTTCCGTAGTTCTTGGTCACTGGGCCTACTTTCCCTCATCTTTAATAAAAACAACCCAAGTAATTCAGTCTTTCCAATAGCTCACGTTTCACTGAATACTGATACTGTATGAAAATTCATATGCATACTGTCTTTTCCTCATTCATATCATGAAAATAAAGCTCTAGAGCCTTGTTAAATCATTATAGAATTCCATTTGACACCACACCGTGCATTGACAATGATTCATTGATGATAATTCTCTGATTATGAGTTTGCAGTAATTTTTCCTCCACCTGAGGCCAAAGAAGGGACAAAGTTGTTGAATAAGAACAGTAATAGGTGGATGATCTTTTTGTTTTGTAGCACCTTTGCAATCCTATCAAGTAATAACTCACAGAAGTTGAAGCAAGGACACCAAACAATGGTTACATGAAATTACAAAAATGAATGTTAAGTTAATGTGTTGTTCCAGTATCAACCATTAATAGGTGACCAGAAAGAAAGGGCATTCTCTAAATTATATTTTATGGTTTGCAAGGGATTTTCTGTGTGACCAGTTGCTACCTTAGAACAGTTTCTTCAGTTTGTTTACTGTTATGCAGCTAGATTTATTTTGTAATACCCATTTATATAAGAATGCAAAGATACTCAGTTTATAGTTCAGTTCAAAATGACTAGAAAATTAAGACAGCCTCATCAGTTGACACTGACAGACTTAATCATGTTGTTAGACCACCAAGGTGCTTTCTATTTTTGCTATTTTTTTTCAAAGTTAGTGTGGTGCGTTTGTTTTTCTGGTTTTATCTTTTGTTTTTTAACTTAGTGTTTTCTTCCCCGAAAAATCAAAGCTGATCAGGCAGACCAGACTTCTAGGTAACAAACTAGTTGCTTTTTCTACATAATATTACTCTGAAAAGTAAAATGGCATTCTGCAGTGTCAAGAAGTTTGAAAGTTTCTTTGCAATCTGAATTTCGTTTTATTATACATTATAGTAAACTAGGAAATGACATGATTAGATGCTGTTTTCCCTCAGGAGTGCTGCTGCCTTGTTCAGTGCATGGGCTGGACAGAGCTCACCCCGTAACACTTGGTTCTGCATGGCCTTCAGCCTCATTTACTACACATTATTCAAACTCTGAATATTGAATTATTGAATCTCTTGTGGGCTTTTATGGCTTTCATTGCTGTAATATCAGAGCACTTTGCAAACATTTTTTTTTCCCCTTAGGAAATCAAGGGCATGGTATTTCTGTTTCACAGGGGAGAGGGAAGCTGGAGCACGGAAATTAAGGTCAAGGGTTTCCACTGTCTTGGTTCTCAAAGTGAGATAACTAGAACCAATTATTATTATTTTTTTTAAGGATTTAGCATTATTCTGAATTTGGTATTTTCAGAGAACAGCTGAGAGTATGCTTAGTCCCTCCTCATTATCAGCCCTCAAATTCTGAAAGCCATCTGTGGAAGGAAGGGATTCAGCCGTGCCAAATCTGTTTGTAAGGTGTTAGTAACCTTGAGTGGGTTAGTTGTGGCCAGGAACAAGCTGCTGTGCAAGTGGCTTTCACAGATGCTGTGAGAGAACGTCAGGTTCTGAAGGAGGAGGAGCTATGGGAGCACAGGCTTGTTTCCCACATTTCTTCTTCCTTGTCAATCCTGTCTCTGCAGCACACTTCATAGTTTAGATTTTTGAAAAGTTCTCCTTGCCTCCAAGTCCCATTTTCCAGGGTTTTTTTTTATCAAATATTTCTGCGTTTCTGCCTCTGTTCTCTACCATCATGAATTTTTCATCCAGTCTTGATGTTTCGTCGTAGTTTCCTCCTCTTCATGCCAGACTCTTCTTGCACTTAGCTGCTGTTGAGTTGTCCCTGATTCTCCTTAGGGGATTCTTGCTCAGCTTTAGTTTTAGACTTCTGTTTACTTCCCTGAACATGTTGTCCTACTTCCTTCCCAGCCACCTAGCTTTTAGTTCCAGCCCACCTGTAATGTGTTACTGTATTTCCCGAGTGTGAAAGTACATCAGTCTGACCTCTCCTGTCCTGATCTGCAGCCTCCCGACAAGCTCTGCTGGTCTGGTCTTACTGCTTGCTTCTGGCATGGAAAGTGGGTCTATATTTAGCCATTTTATATGGTTGGACTTAAACTATAGAAACATCACATTGATGTGTTGTGTCACAGCAGTTCTTACAGCCATGTGAGGGTAAGCAGTGACTGCAGGCAGGACCAGGTCTGCTTTGGTTGAGCAGGAGGGTAGTGACAACATGGAGCGTTCGGGGAGCGGGAAGCAAAGACTGGTCAATCCTCAGGGCTCTGGAGGGCCTCCCCTAGAGTGTGGAGACTTTTTTTATCCGTGAATACATTCTGGTCTGTGGTGAGAAGGGTTGAACCGTGTGGGCTAGCAGTAATCGACCTGCGTACATGCCTTTCTGTGTGGTATATTGGTGTATACTCTTAGTAACGTAAGTGGTTGCAGCTGCTGTTTTTTCAGTGCTCTTCCATCTGCCTCACAGTGTGATAACTGCGGAATTGAACCTATCCAGGGTGTTCGGTGGCACTGCCAAGACTGCCCTCAAGAAATGTCCTTGGATTTCTGTGATGCTTGTTCTGACTGGTGAGCAGCATATGCTTCTACTTGTTATTTGTAATTAGCTTGAATGTCTCTATGTGGATTAATTGCTGTCTATGTTGGAATTCTTTGCTGCAGCATAGGACGCGTATCCTGTATTGGGTAAAGTGGAAGATACTTTAGCATGTATTTGTGGGACATATATTTTGTAAGCATGTTCTGGATGTATACATTTTTTTTTTTCTTAAAAGTGGACAGATAGGTTTGCCACTGTTAAATAGTGGGGGAAATTACACTTTATGAAGTAATTGGTATCAAATGTGGTGTGAATTTGTTAATGTGATCGCTGTTTCTGGAAGTTAAAGATATGAAAAATATTTAACTTTTAAACTGTTATCTTTTTCTTTCCCTTGCAGTCTGCATGAAACAGAGATTCATAAGGAAGATCATCAGTTAGAACCTATTTACAGAGCAGAGACATTTTTAGACAGAGACTACTGCATGTCCCAGGGCACCAGTTACAATTACCTTGACCCAAACTACTTTCCAGCAAATAGATGACATGGGAAGCAGATCTACCATCTTGGGCCTACTATCCTCTTTGAAAAATAACAATGGCACCATTGTTAATTCTGTGCACATTTTGGAAAGACTCTGCTTTCCCTGAAATGTCGCTCACAGCATGACAGCTTCCTGGGTGTACTTGTCAAACTACAGCTTTGAGCTGTCATGGTTCTAGATCACTGAACAGCAGCTGAACATTCCTAGTGTGCAGAAGGTTTCACTGGGAGACTTTTTTTCACCACGTTAGTCATTTTTAGGTGGTGAATCTAAACACAAAAGAAAAACATATAAAAGGGTGAGCCAGAAATGAGAGCACACATTAAAGATAGAGTAAATTCCAAAGGCTTTGAAGAACTTGGTTATAATGAGATCCAGAGGAGATGAAGTATTTATATAAAAACAGTTTAGTAGCTTGCAGTTTTGTTGTGAAATAGTTTTCAGCACAGTAACTGACTTCCTTAGGCAAGGTTTTAACCAATGACAGTGTTTGCTTCTAGGATGTACTCTAAAAAATACTCACTGTCTCAGCGGTGGTTGGTTACAGGCCTTTATTAAATCGGAGCTGCTTAATCACATTGACTTTCAATTTAATTTTTTTTTTTTTTTTTGTAAACCACGATGAACTCTATTTACCAACAGTGAAGCACTACAGGGGGCAACTGTGGCATTGCTTCCTTAACCAGCTCATGGTGTGTGAATGTTATAAAATTGTCACTCAGATATATTTTTTAAATGTAATGTTATATAAGATGATCATGTGATGTGTACAAAATATGGTGAAAAGTGCCAGTGGTAGTAACTGTGTAAACTCTCTAATACTCAACATTAACTCCTTTAAAATAAAATACACAGCCTTCTGCCTCTGTATTTGGAGTTGTTAGTGCAACTCATCAAAGAAAACTGCCTAATATAAATCATATATATGGTAATAATTTTTCCTCTTTTGTAGTCTGCACAAGATCCATGAAAGATTGTATTTTTATTACTATTTAAACAGTGATTAAATTTAGCCTGAGCAGTGAGCAAGGGTTCACATGCATTCTTTTATACTGCTGGATTTTGTTGTGCATCATTTAAAACATTTTGTATGTTTCTTCTTATCTGTGTATACAGTATGTTCTTAAATAATGTTCAATTGTCAGGAGAACTGTGAGAAATAAACTATGTGGATACAGTCTGTTTATATATAGAATGCTTGCTGTGACTTCCTTTCTGTGTAGTTCTGACTTTTTAATCAAGACGGAAAACATTAAAAGGACATTTTAATACGTCATACAAATATGCACTATGCAGACCTGCAGGATGCCCAGCGCCTTCCTCTGCTGTTCATTTCAATGGGAACTGATGGTGCTCTGCGCCTACTAAAACATGCTTTGCTTTTTGCAGGATTAGCATTTTAGTTTTCTCATATCTTACTTGCAGACTGTTCTTTTCCAGATCGCATAAAATTCAGATTTTAGTACCCTTGGTACACTGTATACCATTGTCTGAGAAGCTCTGTAATTATTGTGACATATTTTAGTTAATATATTTTCTATTGAAATATGTGTAGCTTGTGATTCAGAAACACTTGATATTTCATAACTGTAATAGACTTCCAGTTGCTTTGAAACTTGAATACTCAGAGTAATTAGCTAGAAGAGTAACTAATCTGTCTTTAAAAGATGGCAATAAGAAAGATCGTTGGCTGGCTGCACCTAATAACTTTAATTATAAACTGCTGAGTATTAAGTTCTGCAATAACTTTAGGTGTAGTTATTTTTTGCTTCAGAAAACAAAAAAATTTAAGCATTTAATCTATTTAGAAGGTAATACAGTGCAGTTACTAAAACACTGAGCAAGTATCATATGTAAACATATCTCGCATATCTAGTACACTTAGATAATTTAATAAACTTTAAAAAAATACAACACAAATTCACATGTTGTATTTTAGTTCTTAATTGGAAAAGATACTGCTCTGAGGGGCTCTCTAATACCATTAAAAAACAAAAAGAGCTTTCCACATTATTCCTGCTGTTTATAGGAAGCTAGAGTTGTTGAAGGTGTATTATCAGGGAGAGAATCTGCAGTAATACTTGTTTTCTGTGGATAGCCTGAAAAAATAGTGGAAGAAAATAATGGAAGTACATTAGTGAAAATATCTAGTCACCAATTTAGCATAGCTTGGGAAGAACGAAAAGCCACGGTGTAATGTGAATGAGTTTGGAAGCAGAAGGAGAATTTCAAGTCTGAATCGCCTGAGAAAGAAGTGTCTTGGATAAGTCCTCTTTTTTATTGAATATGTATAAATATTTATATTTCCATATGCATGCATATACAGCTATTTCTCCTGCATACATTATGAACATACGCAAATAGATACTTAATGCACATACACCCAGTCGAGCATGGGATTTTTTTTGTTTTTTTTCCACAAAAAAGACCAGAAAAAGCAGGAAGAAAAATTAAACTGAAACTATATGTTAAATAATTTTCGTAATTTGAATTAAAAAAAAAAAAGGCAGCTGATTGTTGTCTTTTTCCCCATTGTGCACAAGTATGATACTCCACACTTTTAAACTTACATTGTAATTAGAAGTAATAATAAATACTCCAGAAAACCTACCCAGATGAATTTGCAGCTTCATGGTAGCTCCAGAGTATTTTATGTTTTTTTTGGAAAAAATACTACACCAGCCAGCTGCTAGTGCTTCCAGGCTCGGTTTAGAAAAACCTGCCTTCGCATGCTGGTGCATTCTGCAAGTCTCTTCCTTAAAGCTGTTGTACTGCAGGCGTTACTGGTCACTTAACAGCACGGGTCTGGAGCTGGAGAAGCACCTCCTAGAGCATCAGAGGTAAAATGTAGGCTATAAAAGGACCCAGGAAAGAAGGAACATCCAGGATATGAAGGATAAGAATGTATCTTAAAACAGTCCCTTAAAAATAATTGAATTAGCATTTACAGGGCAAATGCTGAGGAAGAAAAAGAAAACAGAAGAATCTGCCCTGAATGGAAAAAGGACATACTCTGTAAGCATGCTGATCTGAGCTATATTTTCAAGTCATGTACTGTGCTTTGAAAAGGATTAAACCCACATATACTGTAACAGAAATCATTACTCCTCATTTTTTTATGTTTTATTTGTACTATGTCTTCATTACAAGAAAGGTAACTTCAAAAATACAAATCTGCCGCATACAGTACAACTTTGACAGCACGAGCAATCATGCAGCCCACTTCAACTGGGAATTCATCCAGTAGTTCCAGTAAGAGGATGCAGTTACTTCACAGGAATGTCAAACACACTTTTATTTAGCTATCAGTATACCAAAGACACTCCACGACATTTTGGTTAACCTAACAGAAATACGGTACGACTTTTACAGACTTTTTTTGCAGATTATTATGGAAAAATGGCTTGCTAAAGATGCAAGCAATATGGAGCAATCCCTGACAGTATCCTTTTTTGTTTTGGTTTGGTGACAACCGGCCCCTTCCCCCAAAATAGTTTTGGCCATGTCAGTACAACACAACAGATGATCTGAATTTTGCTTTTGAAATACTCCCAAAGTATGATTTAAAGACATCTCCATACCTTCTGGCTTATAGTCATCTTTATATGTACACTTTAATAATACAATAAACCTGCTGTTAATACGAATAATTATGGGATTGCACACTTAGCTCACAAAACTGAGAAGTTGTCATAATAGCCTACAATTCCCAGCAGAAGACAAGGCTATCTCAGAAGTGGTGTCTGTTCCACAATAACGGCTTGACAGCCTTCCACAATATTCAATTGTATCTTCACCTTGAATTAATTTCTCTGCTTCTTGTTGTAATAGTGTTCTGGGGATGTGTGGAAAGTTTATTTTAACTTCTAGCTTGACTAATTCCAGCTGTCTCACAGCTGCATGTAATGGAGAACAGATTTTAGTCACTGAAGCCCAAGAACAAGCTAAATGGCACCACAAAAATCAATACTGTTAATCCAAAGAAAATAACAACCAATGGGAAACTTGTACGCGGTGATCTTAAAGTTAAATATGCTAAATGGTGAATGATGTGGTGGAAGAGCTCGCTGCTGGCCAGGCACTGTGATTTCCAATCAAATGTATGAGACCATGAAATACAAACCGGAGCTGCTGTTCACCATGCTGCTTGTAACCCGTGAAGAGCAAACAACCAATATGTACAATTCTTAGTGTAGAGTTAGCATACAGACCACTTTCTATTGAGTGTATTATCAGAACAGAGAAAAAAGATTTCATCTAAAGTAACAACGTACCACATGCACAAATTCCAGATACCTCTCAAGAAAGCAGTATTGCTTTGAACAGCATTTTAATCGTGACTGTCAAGTGCCCGTGAGGTGAGGCTGTGTACATGCCGCTACGGCGTTTCTGCTGGAAAAGAAAATGCTGCTTCTTCCTTTTTCAGAAAAGAGTCAATTGTCTTGCAGACTTCCAGAAAAACATCCTCCTGTGTTCCTTCTGCATCCACCTGTGAAGCAGACAAAAACCATTGTTTTGACTAAGTTACAAAGAATTATCTCAGCACCCAAACACTGGCACAAAAAAATAGTCCCATATAAAATAAAAGATGTTCTGTTTCATGTTATGAGCATTATAATGTAGAGAGGCAGCTTCCATAAACCAAATTATTCACCATTTCCACAGATTTATGTGAGAAGTTTCTGTAGGCTCTGTTGTCTGGAGCAAAGTACATTAATCAAATGAGGGAGCTTAAGTTCTTTCTCCTGAGTACTCATGTTTTAAAGTAAAATTACACCTTTGGTGTATACAGAACAGTTTTGAAAGGTTTTTAGAAACTATTTTTAACATTTAATACTCTCCAAAAGAAACCTAACAGAGTAACTTGGATATCATACCAGTAATGAGAAGAATTGCACTGACTTGTTTCTTGCCATCTAAAGTGTCACAGTATGTAACGCTGTGACTGACCTAAAAGCTTTCACATGGCACTGACTTTGCAAGGTTGTGTGTTTCTGTGCATTTCTATTTGCAAGCTTGGTGAATTGGTTCTGGTGTTACGATGACCTTTGGCCAACGCATGTTTCATAGCGGCACTGGTTATGTTGTACGAGAACTCACTTTCATTGAAGAATTTTTTTTTCTTTTAACACGTCAAAGATTCGGTTTTGGCCAGCAGTTGTCCAGGTTGTTCAGGTTATTTTTCACAATTGAACCTCAACAAAACCAAGACCAATTTGTGCTCCTAGAGAAACAGAGCACTGCATTTTAGCATAGAGGAATGATGTTGGTAGCCAGTAATGCTGCTGTGTGTTCCCTAGAAAACGTAATGTAGCACCAGGATTTCCGAGCAGTGAGTTCCTTGTCCATCCCATGCAGTGAGTGTCATGCAGGTCATTACTTGAGGAAGGAGAGATGTCTTTTGTCTTCACGGTAGTGACAGAAGAAGCTGTCACGCTGGCTGTGCACACCACACGGATTGCATCTGCTAATTATTCAGTTCCTCTCAAATGCCTGGTGAAAGCTTTGATTCTCAACTCAAGTAAGCTTCCCCTTGGCTTCTCCATGCTTACTCTTCATGCATGTGTGCCATGAAGCACGCACACATTTAAATGGACCCCTGATAACTTCGCTAAAGCCTTTTTTTCTGAATATGTGCTGCATTTTCATCTCCAAGTTGCTGTCTAGGATGCCAGACAAATTGTAATGTTTGAAGGGGACACTCCTGACCATCATACTTTCTGCCAGCTCTTTGTTCTGCAGGAGAATAAAAGGAGTTTCAAACTAAAACAAAATGTATTTTTGAAATAGGCTATGAAATTCTTCTCGGATACGCCGTTGGCTTGCAGCCCACTCCTGTACAGTCTGAGTGCACTTAATGTACGTTTAAGTCCCTCGGTACCAAGTCTCATGTGGGAGTCAGCAGCTGCTCCTTGCAGAGATCCAGCAAGGGACTGCACTCACGCTCTGCAGCTTCGTTTTGCTCTTGGTGGCATCTGCAGGTGCTGCAAAGTTTGGTCCCTTGTTGCATCCTGTCAGAAGTGCTGGCACATCCAGCCACAATACCTCCACACACGGCAGCTCCAGCACTGGAAACGCCCAGCCTGGCCAGCCTTTTACGGAGCCATGCCTGCCTGGGTCCAGTCTCCTTGGACTCACTGCAAGAGTGTCTCACGCTCCGAGCAGGACTACCCTCTCCCCTCCTGGCAAGCTCTCGGAAGCACAGTTCTCTTGCTCCCCTTGTTCTCTGTCATGTTGGTGTTCACCGACGTTGTTGCTTTATGTCATGCTGAAGTACGCGTGGGCTGGAGCAGTCTGTGAAGCAGCAGGCGGTGCCCGGGAAAGGGCAGCTCTCAAACAAGGGCTGCGTGTCTCTCAAGAGCCCTCTAAGCCACAGAAGCAAAGGGTTTAGGAGGGGGTTACTGAAGAGCAGCCAAGAGAAAAGGGGTACGGTGAACCATTCTGGACCAAACGCCTGCCTCCTTCAGTTACAAGGAAACTAGCAACTGCCACCTCGGCTGCTATAAAGCCACTGGTTTTGTCTGTCTCACCTGCCAAGACACCTCTTTTCACATAGCTATCCCACAGGAAATCTACTTCACACAGGGTGAAGACCACAGCCACTTCAAAGCTCTCTTATCTTCATGTGTATTTTTATTATCACTTTATTCCATCAATATATCTGCACTGGCTAACTGATCTAACTAATCAGCACAGCTGATTGCCACTGGCTTTTCAGTGACCTCTTCTAGAACTGGGACCAATACTCAGGTCTACATGGAGGCAGCTGTGATGAAGAAATAGGTTTGTAAGCGTGGAAACCGCCACCATTTATGACTGGCTGGAACACTGACTTCCCAACAGGCACAGTAAAATATGGATGAGTGCGACTAATGACAGCCCCAGTGCGTCCCATGCCTGCCTCCTAAATAACAAAGGTCCAATTCATAAAACTAACTTAAAGTCGTGGCACAAAACTAACTTAATGTGACAATAATTCACAGCTAGTACCACAGTAATTCAATGACACTTGCTGCAGCTCCAGGAGAGAAAACTGTGTACTTCTCTTTCTTAGATTCTAACCTCATAAATTAGGACTGTTTCCAAGGTTATTCAAGGCTACTGTCTTCTCGTAAAAGCAAGAACCAGATACAGTTTTCCATAGTGCTTCCAGTATTGAAACACCACTGTGGCTTTAGGTAACCTCAAATACTGAGAAGTTTAATGAACTTATATGAAAAATGACTGGAGTAATCATCTCCATAGTACAGTGTTGCTCCTTATGGCATTAATAGCAGCCATTAAATTTTCTGTCATCAAATCTCTGTTTGTTGTAGGTTTTGGGATTTAGAAGCCTAAATGTACACTGCCACTGAGAAAACCCCAGCTGGCTGTAGAAAGGCTAGCTGAAGACCACCATTTCTGGAAAGATAGGCAGAGACTCTGGAATAAACTTACTACTTAGAAGCCTCTTAGTGAAGGTCAGTCAAGTTCAGCTGCGTTGTCACTA